>NW_027437183.1:13475000-14075000 GCF_033239565.1 Halichoeres trimaculatus
TGACCCCCGCACGTAAGGTCTCAGTGATGAAGTGGTGCATTCAATTCACGTTATTGCGGACATGAATGTGTATCTATCATATTTATCTGAGGGTAATAAAGAGTAACTGCATTACATCGCAGGTGATCACTTAGATTCCATTTTCATTTACTTCCCCTCTGCCTCAGTGACCCAACAATCGATATCTGCAGCCATGCTAATAAAAAATCTGCTCCGGAATGACCCACATCTTTACTGGAATAACAATTTCTCTTAGTTTCTCGTCACTGTGAGCCTCTCTGCTCCAGCTCTCCAAATGAACAAATTCACCTCTCCCTCTGCTCTTATTTATCCATCCCTCTCTTCAGATGTGATATTAACGATCATAACTTGGCCTTTAGGATGGAAAGATAGATAATTATCCTCCCTCTGCTGTGATGGGGGAATTTGGGGATGACATAGCTAAATACAGATGTAATTGCTGCTATTAGAGTTGTAATGGGGTGTGAATCAAGCGCAGAGGATGTTTTGACAGTTTCCAAGGTCAGGTGCATAACCAGCTCTGAATCACAGAATTAATTCGCTTCATGCTTGCCCTCTTCACCCAGTTTCATGTCCTAAAATTGTGTTTGCATTGCAAATGAGCCTGGAGTACAGGTAAGGATTGGTGTAAGAAAAAAGACTAGCCCCTGGCAGCTCCTTTTCTGTTTTTCTGTTTGATGTTGTTGTTTTTATTGTGTTTGGAGAAAAAGGGAGTTACAGTAGATAAGGTCAGGTTTCAGGAGCCGACTCGCAGAGAAAAAAGGGTAATACGAATTTCGCTCTGAGGGAAACAAATAAACAGAAATAGGTTGTTGTCAGTACTCTGGTCGCAGAGAAAATGAGAGCCACAGAGTGAGTTAAAGAGGTAAAAAGGTGAGACGCAGAGACAGATCAGGTGGATTGTGGTTATCTACGACTCGGCCCAGGGGTGTTGCTGACCATTCTACCTTCTCCTCACCTTCTACTCCTCTTTCTCTTCTCTCCCTCAAACCACCTGTCCCTCCTGATTCTCTTCAGACTCTGCAATCACACTGACTAAAGAACTCTTTTCTTTTGTTTTTCTGTCTGACCTCTAAACAGAATTTGTAAGAGTTTCACATTCAGACATTTACTGGAACTGACAGTCTTCTCACAGACAAGTCAGAATTAAAGGCTATTTCATATTTTTGTCCAGTTAACTCTGACAGGGTGGTTGGATGATTTGATCCTGTAACCATTTTAAAGGTGGATGACGCCTCTTCTTCCTGTTCTGCAAAAAATGAAGCCTAAATCCCTCTCACTGACAGCCTAACTTAGATGACAGGTTATTTAGTGTGAGGCTGTTTGCACAGTTGGGATTGGCGAGTGGCAGCACCAGTACTGATGGTCTGCCCCTTGTTTTAACCTAAAAACACAAATAACTTACTTATTTTTATTTTTTTTACATCGTATCTTACCTTTCCTTGTCTTCATTTGTATAATTTAGTTATCAGAGCATTACAGTAGCCTAGTTTGTCAACAGAACTGTAAATCGGGGAATGATGCTTCTTTTTGAAGAAGGAATTAACTAAATAAACGTAAATTTATTGAAATATCAAAGCTTGATAATAAGTCAGCAAGAAGTGAATTTTCCCCAAATAACAAAAAAACAGGTTGCAGAAGAACATTTGACCTATTTCTTGTCTGTTAACATGGAAAAGGTGGAAGGCCAACTTTAAACATTTTGACTCCACTTTTGGAGGCTGTGGTGCCATCCCCTTGTTTTACACCGCCTGAGCTGATCCTCTGACTATTTACTCACCCTGCTACCTCATGTCCTCGACTTATGATAGATAATTAAAAAAAAAAAATCTGATAAAGTTACACGCACTATATCAGCTTAAAATATAGCTTCACAGTCAATATTTCACATTTACAGATTCTTTACCCACTGCTTATTTGAGAAGGTTTTAATTGATTCCAGTGTGTTCTGAATCTATGTTCTTTGCCTCGTCTCATTAATAAATCAAATAAATCTTTTAAATTAGTTTGCAAAATTGTTTTCATAAGAAGCAGTGTGTCCACTTTGCTTGTTGTTTTCCTTTTTCGCCTCTGACATTTTAGCCACGCCAGTATTATACAGTGTTTATTTGTGCATCACAGCAGTAAAGTTCAGAGGCATGTCCAGTTTAATCTCAGGCCAAACTAAACCAATCTCATCACTCCAATTAATTTTATTCTGGGAAAAAAAAAAAATCAGAGACTGGAGGACGACTCTCCATCCACAAGGTTTCCACATGATCAAAGTCTTGTGCAAATTACCTCAGATTGCTCTCAGTCACAGCTCCTTTTCTCTGTGTTGACAAATATATTAGAAATTAAATTAAAGTTGATCATAAGTCACCAAGAAATGAATTTTCCTTAAAAACAAAGAGCAGGTTGCGGAAGAAAGTTTGACCCATTTCTCATCGGTTAACTTGGAAAAGGTGGAAGGCTAGCTTTAAAACACTTTGACTTCACTTTCGGAGGCTGTCATGCCATCCCTTGTTTTATACTGCCTGTTTTTTGTTTTGCTTTCTGTGGAGTTGGTCCTCTGACCTTTTCCTCACCCTGCTGCCTTATGTCCTCTCTTTCTTAATGAAATCTAAGACTTATGACCAAAAAATAAAAAATCTGATCAAATTACACGCATTATCTCAGTTTAAAATATAGCCTCACGGTCAGTTTTTCACATTTACAGATTGTACATCTTGTTTAAAAGGTTTTAAATTGATCCCAGCGTGTTTTGAATCTATGTTCTAGGCCTTGTCTCATTAATAAATCAAATCAATCTTTTAAAGTAGTTTGCAAAATTGTTTTCATAAGAAGCAGTGTGTCCACTTTGCTTGTTATTGTGCTTTCTTTTGCAGCTGACATTTCAACCACGTCAGTGTTTATTTGTGCATCACAGCAGGAAAATTCAGAGGCATGTCCAGTTTAATCTCAGGCCAAACTAATCTCATCACTCCACTTAATTTTATTCTGGGAAAATGATTCAGACTGGAGGACGGCTCTCCATCCACAAGGTTTCCACATAATCAAAGTCCTGTGCAAATTACCTCAGATTGCTCTCAGTCACAGCTTCTTTTCTCTGTGTTGACAAATCTATTAGATTTTTTCTCCCTCATGCTTCATTTCATTAAATTCTCCTCTAAGACACTTTTCCTATGCATCCATTTCGTCCTTATCTCTCCTCAGCCTTGTGTTTGAAGCAGAAATGACTGTCACATAAGGTCAGCTGTATTCCTTGAGTGAAGCACATGTTTCTGCTCTGCTTTTAAATTCTGCTAAGAAGGCATTCACTCTAATGATAAAAGACAAAGCCATATTAGGAAGAGTTATCAGGCAAACGTATTCAGTGGAAAAATTTGTGCCTTTTAGAATCTGGAGGTATTTCAGTTTGATTGATTTAAACTACTCTTACACTCTTAGCTGGGCCGGTTACAGCGTCCACTTGTTTAGCTCACACTTAAGGAGCCATCTCAGTGTTTATGCATCAGCCAGCTAATGTCCAAGCCAACATACTGGAGCTGAGAGGGTCACTCACGGTGGCTTGGACCAAATAATTAGGAACCATAAATGTTTGCGCTGGGCAGAGAAATGATTGTATACACCTCCACACAGTGGTGTGTTTTGGCAGGTAGTTATTCCTCACAGGAGCTGTGTTGACAGTGTTATGGACATATTGCAAACAGTCCTATGCTAATATTTCCCATACATGGGCGTTGCTTGGTTTCTGTTTAGGATGTGTGTGTTTTTGTAGGAATTTAGTACAAATAACAACACAGAGGGAGAAAAAACCTGGATGGGATTAGATATGATTATGTAACGTATTCACAAACAGGTCTCCTCTTCAGCCATTAATAGTCTTATCATTTTAAAGATGTTTATGTGACTTGTTTTGCTCCCTGTCTCTCTTAGAGTTGTTTTGTTAATGCATTTCTTAGTTTTTCAGAAGCTCTGCTCTTACAGATGGGCACAGATGTGCAAAAATCTACGTCACAGGACCACAACTCACATTGACCCTGGCCTTTACTATAACTTCACATGCAATACATTTGTGCAAATGACAATACGCATGCCAGATGTGAACATAACCGCTAGCTTGCAATATTCTGCTGAATTTATATTATAGACTTCGCATGGGATTTTATGAAGATAGAAATAATTGTTTTTGTGAGAATTGAGGAATTATTCAGGATTTTCATGCATACGTGAACACACACATCTGCCTTAAATACTGTAGAGCCAGGTTGCAGAGATCTTCCTGTCAGCTTGAGACAAATATAACCCAGTGATAACCTTGGATCAAAGCAGGGAAAACTCACTCAGTTTTCCATCCTCACAGAGCAGCTCAGACTGTGTGAATATGTTTGCAATTGCAAAAATGCAGAAATTCTAATGAAACAGCTTTTCTGAATATCACAAGACTTAGAAAGTGTAGAATTCATTCAAGAGCTGTTAACAGGATCCATCTGGCCCTCCTCATATGAAGCAGTGTGAAGGATCGATTTACACCATCACAGTTTATACAAACTGACTTCCTCACTGTATATATTTTCTTTTTCTGGCACTTTGTGTCCTCTGTCACTCTAACTATAAGGATATATTTGGATTTTTTTATTGCTGTTCAAACTTAAGCATGCGCACAGATCTGTATGTAATGCAACAGTCTATCTTCAGGGAAGTTTACTTCTCTAGACTCTTAGTTGTTTAACTACAACAATGTGCCTGACTGTTTTTCTGTTTTTGTTTTACATGCACATCATTAGTCTGAAGGATTTCCTTTGTGTTTCTGTGTGTTTATACATACACAGATGCAACATGTTGGTATGTAACTGTGTGTGTGTGTGTTCTCTGAGAGGAATTTATGTTATTTGCTGTTAACACAGCTCATAATGGAGCATTGAAATCAGAACCCCTCCAGGCCTGAGCGAATGGCGTGCTCCGCCTGCCTCAGATGATTACACCCCTCTGCCCTCGGGGGCCAAACCAGCCTGTTCTGGTGAGGGGAAAGAATGCAATTGATCCAGACTCACCCAAAAATAATCAAATCAATTCATTTCTTCCTCTTTCTGCTGCCCCGCTGTTCCAGCCTTTTGAAGTGTTCAGCTGAAAGAGTCAAGGAAAAAGTGCCTTAATCTTCAGAAAAACGGATCCTTTTGGCTCAGCAGTGGCGCATATGTCAGTACATGTGTCTGAGAAAAGCCCGACTCCCCAGTGAGTCTACTGTTAAATGTAAGGTCTTTCTCTGTGGGAGGAATTCATCTTTCTTCACTTCCACAAACACAATGGAACTCCATGTATTAATCCAAGCGAGGCTTTGGCGCGGTGAAACTCAGTCCACTGGTTTCAGAGGTATTTTTAAACTTAAACTTTAACTATCTTGAAACAACATTCCTCTCTTTGGACTGGGCAGACGCTGAGACACAAACACAAATAAAACATGCCAGATTCGTTAAAGGCTAAAGTTGGGATATTTAAAGCTTTTTCCGCCAACCATGAATTTAAGATAAGTGTCTGATCTCTTGATCCAGCAGGAAGCTTTATTAGTAAGTCCAGAAACATACCAACTGTCTCAGAGTGTAAATCATTTTACTTCTTATCTCAACAGTTCTCATGACCACCTATATATGTGGAGGTGCTCTATAATGGGAACTCCTGGCTGCTCTACGTAGAACCTTCATCCTCTCTTGATGTATCACTTTGGGGATTTTGATCTTATTCAGCCTTGGCAAAATGTTTCTTTAGAAGCGTTTTCACAGCCTGTTCCTTTTTTTCCCCTCTCATCTTCTGTCTTTACTTCTTCACTTGTCTCGATCCTACTCTCCCCTCATCTTTTTCCACATCTTTCTTTCTCCCTTTCTTCTTTGTTCTCACTCCTTCATTAGAGTGAAAACAAATGGGCAGTCCAGGTTGTGAAACAGAGAGTAGAGCAAACTCACGCAGTCAGCACGAGGCCAGACTCGAGAAATAATGACACTGACTGCTACTTGCCCCCCTTAGGGACGGCTGGTGGAGAGAGTGAGAGTTCTCAACGTAATGGAGGGGAATAAAAAGTTAAAGAAGGAGGGTGAGGAAAAAGAAATGAACAAATGACAGCAACAATGGAGGAAAAGGGAGTGAATATTGGCTAATTCCCATACAGATGGAGTCCAGTAAAGTGTTTTGTGTTAGCAGTTTTGAAATGTGCACACATTACCTGAAGTGAGGTGAAGCAGCATTTCAGGGGCACATATGAGCACCGCAGCACCCCTACGATAAAGCAACCAGACAGGCCTTGTTAAAAGAACAGACATCCCAATCAATATGGCCGTTCCACTGGTGCATCCAGCTGCCGGCGACTATACACAGATCGGCACGGCGCAGCAATTTGCAGACATAAACAAGGGCCTAATTGTTCAGGGCCTGGAGGTTTCGAGTGAAGAAAACAACGATGAAGCATGGTGAAGAGTTAAGAGGCATTTTAAGACTCGTTTAGGAAATGAGAGTTTGGGAGTTGGGCAAAACTTTCTTTGATGAGTGTTGTTATTGTGAACGGCAGGGATCCTCAGCTTAAAGGCTCTGAAAGCGAAGGGGAATAAGGAGACAGATAGTGCATGCACAGCATCAAGTGTGAGATGGCCAGGTTTCTCTGGTTCCTATTTTCCAGGCTTTGGCCAGGCTCGAGCGTTCAAAGTCGGGGAAAGTAGTTTGAAAGAGTCATTTGCTATTTGTGATTTTCGGTGTAATCTTGGAGTCTCATCCCACACAGAGGAGCCGTATTGATTGGCGGTCTTAACTGAAGCCGACTCCTGATCATCCCTTCATCTTGTTTCTAAAGGGCAGCAAAAAGGGACAGTGAAGGAGAGGGGGTGAAATAAAGTGAGACACCGACAGAGTTCACTGAGTATCTGAAAGGAATCTCAGAATTGCCCTTCAACAAAAATCTACCCCCCAACACACAAACACACACGCGCATTTCTTCACCTCTCCTGCTCCTTGTCCTCACTTCATTTTTCCCCCTTGTTCCCTCTTTTTGTCCCTGTCTCTTCTCCTCCAAGCAAGGACAGCGAAGGTTGTGCGAGTTTTGGATGCTGCTCACATCTTTCGTTCATTCAATTAGTTCGTCCAAGCCCCCCTTCTTCCTTTTTTCCCCCCTCCTTCCTCATCCAGCGGTGTTTACTCATCACAACGTAGGTCAACATAATCTCATGGAGTCATGGGCAGACAGTAGACGAGACTCAGTGTGGCCCAAATACTCCGACTTTGCCAATTCTGATATGTTTTTTGGAGGTATAACTAACATCAGGCATGGTGTGTTTTTTCTTTTCCACAGATATTCAGAGAGACAGCAGGTGGTCGCAGCCCTTTTTATATGCCTGCAGGCGCAGTGTCTGACTGTGCTGCTGATAAATTAGCTATTAATGCTAATGAAAATGTAGCTTCCCTCGCTGAACACTGTGTCTGTTTAAATGCAATACTTCCAGACGAGTTTATCCTTTTTCTTTTTTTTTTGGTTTGGGTGGGTATTGATTAAGCCTCTGATTTATGTGCAGCTATGTAAGTGATTGGAGAAAGAGCAGCCAATGGGGATGGATCAACAGAGGTTTGAATAATTATTGTAGGTTAAAGTTGTGTAGTCAAAAGACCTTTGCGATGACCTTTGGCTGCTCTGTGAGTGATGTCAGACCCAGATCTATTTTCACCAAAGAAAAAAAAACAATCAGACAAAGAAAAAGACGGACTCATCACACACTCAAGGTTTGTGCTTAAATTGAGTCAGTTGGACCAAATGTCGGATTGGTGCACACAATGTTTATTTTGAGATTCGAATTACTAAAGAGGTTAAAATAAATTCCTCTGGTCTCTTATAATTTTGGAAATTAATCTCCATTTTATTCACTGACTTATTTGTTACAGTCCACTTATCTTATCTCCTTGCTCTGAGGAATCACAGTCTATTTTGTATCACGGTTCAAGCTGCCCTTGTGATTCATGTCTCCTTAAACACAAGGAAGTCATGCCAAACAAGATAGATAACTAAAAGGTGTCACTCTAGTGTGGGTTTCCTATAGAAATCTGCTTTTTTCTGACTTCCTGTAAGCTGCTCTGGAATTGATTCCTATAGTTTCTTGAGGTGTGTTTGCATGTGCCCACCTAAACACATTGTGCTGTGCCCGTTCAAACTAGAAGAGGAAGAAGTGCAGCATTTAATCAGTATTATTCTTGTTGAAAATTTTAGATATAAACAAGTAGCCCCTGTAGGTAAATGTGCCCTTATTCATTCATCCTCCTTTTTTCATTTTCTTTTTGAGCGTTTTAATCAATTTCACCTTAGAAAATAGTTTTCAGTCAAACTTCAGATTCATTGGGGTTGGCTAACAAAAGGTTTGAAACAAAACACCTAATCGGAAATAGACCCATTTCATAATGAATAATGTATAACTCATTAGATGATCTGTAAAGGACAAGAGGTGGGTCAAATTATCTCCAAAAAAAGATCCAAGGACAATTGGACCCTATCCAAAATGTTTGCTAATGGAGTTTCTATTCAGAGGGGTCAGACACACTGAGCCACACGTCTACAGTAAAGCCTGTAGTGATAGAATATGATGATGCTTTTTGACTGTGATCAAGTGCCTTATGCAAGTTATGAGGAGATCAATCACAGCTGTGATAGAAAACTATTTCACTTTTTCCCAAAACCTTAACGTTGACACTGTTAATTTAGCTTTCAGGTCTTTTCGATCTTGTGATAACACCAGACTTCTAGTAGACCCATCTGTGATTGGTTTCCACTTCATTGCTGTTTGAGCATTGTTCATTTAATTGGACCAAAGTGTAGTACCTTGGGCTAGCTGCAAGTTGAAAAACTGTAGCTAAATATGAGAAAGCACAGTAGCCACCAGTTAGCAAACTAAACAAGGTTACATTACAGAGGGTTGAGGGTTAGGTTGATAAATTGACTTTTAGAAACAAGTGATTAAAGCATCTGCTATAATAGCAGGATCATTACCAGAATCAATCAAGATTGATTGTGAAAAAGTCTAGCTAGTGATAGCAGTGTCAATAATAATCTAAAAACCTCTGTCATCCATAGTTACTAGTCAAAAATGAAAGAAATGGAAATGTGGTTTGAACAAGAACATCAACAACTCTCACAGAGAGGCTTTTTAGTCCACTGTGTCCCCACAACACTTCACATTTTAATTAGCTGTAATTCAGTGCTACCTAACAGATGTAGCTGTGATAGTGTTTTACTATGTTTTCTCCTCTGAGACCAACAAATAAATTGTACAAAGCCTCTCAAGTGGTGGAATGTTTTCCTCCGGTCTGCAGAGATAAGACGGCCGGCGTGCAGAGAGGGATTGTGCTGAGCCTTGTACGCATTCCTTTAGTTACCTTTGTCACGCGTGATGGAGTGTGGGGTTTACAAACCTGGCCTCCAGAACCTCTTTCTCTGACCCTGTTCAGTTTAGTTGCCATTCCTTCCTACATATGTGTGTGTATACACTGACACCCTGCTTTTCAGCCCTGCTGCTGTCTGATACTGTGCAGAGATGAGGTTGTGTGAGCGGGACCAGGCCTTAAGTTGTCACAATCTGAGCCTAACCTGGTTTTTTAAAGCGCATTCAGAGCCATGCACTGCAGATTTCTGCGAGGGTCGCTTGGCTTTCTGAGACTAAATCAAAATGTTTGAGCTCCAGCTTTCCTCGGCAAAGAGCAGTCTATTCCTTAAGCTTTCCAGCCGATGCATCAATAGTTCGTTTAGAAGTATTGAATCCTTTAGAATAAGTTTCTGCCTACCTCTTTTTTGTCTTAACGCTTCTAAAGTCTTCTTTTTTCCCTTCATTCCTGGGCCTCTTATCGGAGACAGAGAAGTATCTTTAAGTTGTCCAGTCACTCATTTAGAAACTTTACAGCAGGGGCTTTTCCTCTGAGCAGTTTAAAGAAGGCTATAAATCTGGCCCGTTTAAACCCAGACTTGTTTAAGCTGCCTTTTACTAAGACCTGATGCACTGCATTCTTTGGCTGCCTAAACAGGGTTTTTAAACATTTACCCCAAATGTATTTATTGGTTGACTGATACACTCTCTACATGAGAGCAGACAGGGAGCGGGGGGTATTTGTCTCTCTTTATGGGCCCTGGACCTGCACTGGCTGCCACATGGCCACAGAAAATGGGATGAGAGAAGAAAGTAAAAAGAATAAAAGAACCCTGCTGACCTGTGCTGAATTTAATGAAAACACAGAGGAAATAAAAGGAAATGGGACTGTTTTTATTGAAAACTAAATCATTTTTGTCCAGTCAAAAGGACCACTAAGCATATCTTTGTTGTCTCATATCTGCATGCACATTCATTTAGATTCAGTTCAGTTATTCCAGATCAGCAGTCTTGTTTTATTGCTTTTTCAGGGTCATTGTTGTTACAAATCTAGCTCTCAGTAGGTTTGTTATATTCAAAAGGAGCACTGGCATTTTTTCGATTCTCTTTTCTCAAACCTCTCCTTCAGTCTTTATTCCATTTCCCTCGCTTGATTGCGAGAAGCTCTCACAGGGTGTTCTCTCCACACTGCTCTCATATGATACGCATCTTCATGTTTGTGTAGCTGATTATCGATTTACGAGCCTGTTCTTCTTTTTCCCACTGAGAATGTGAGCAGCGGCTGCATTAGTCATCTTTACGGCATATCTTTACTGCGCTGCTTACAAGAGGAAGAAGCAGGGCTGGAGGTAAATGTATATTTTACGTGGTGGTGGAGTGCATTTGCATGCAAGGATTAAGAAGCTCTCAGTTAAGAGAGAAAGCACATAAGAGCACTCTGAGAGGGGTCAGGGGTCAGATCTGAAACTTGACGTCATTTACCCTCAACAGTCCCCCGTTAAAGTAGAGGAGCAGCTGTCAAGAGGCATTCACTTACACTCGCTACTCTGCTTTACTGTACAGCATCTTCAAATAAAAGGTGCTTTTTGCCGAGCAGCCTATCAGACATACATCTTTTTGTTTTCCTCTCATCCCTTCCCTCACCCTCTTGTAAACTCTGACAACGGCACATTACCCGTCAGCATGCATTACGGCGAGCTCAGATCTACAGGGCAGCATCTTTGAAGTTAAAACGGGGGAAAATATCATAAGTATAGGCCTCGCTCCAGATAGCTGTGGCTGCGCTCCCAGATGCCTCTCAAAGATTAGAATCATCAGTGAGCAGTGATCTGCTCTATCGTATGGCACTCCTACAGACTTGGCAGCAGGTTTGGAGGAGGGGCTGTACAGAACACTTCACTGGATCAGGACTGTACAGGGAGAAAAAAAACTCCCTGCTGGAGCCATATATTCAAACCACCATCCCCGCCGCTCTCTCCCTGACATCATTCTTAAGCTTATGTTACCTAGCAACAAAATACAGTTAAGCCTAGTTTTGCCTAGTAACACAATTTCACTCCAGGAAAGAAGTGCTGAATCACAGACTTTAAGTAGTCTGTGGCAGAACTGTAGCAATCAGAGGAGTCCCCTTTCTGCCAGCCAGTTACCCACAGCACTGAGCCTGACCTTCGTGTCAAACATGAGCTCTGAGCCGCAAATACCAAGCAGGTGTGGTGATGTCATCTTATCTAATTCAACATACCGCTGAGCCATGCAAAGGGCACACAGATGAGTTCTGGAGAGACGGATTGAAGCAGTTAACTCTGAAAACTCGATGGGAAAGTTCTGTTTTTAGGTCTTAAAGGAATTCTCTAAGGATGGATTGCAGCCGCTGTTAGCATCAAAAACTGTGCATCATTTGCAATAATGATGTTAAAGTGCAAAACACCTCAACAAGTTGAGCTGCTTTTTGGATTTTGCACCAGTTTTACACTTGATTATAAATGAGATGAGCTATCACATCTCAAATCAGTGCTGTAAAAAAGCTATGCTGTGTGCTCTTGGCCTGACAATGCAAATTGGATCCATGTGAATAATGAGCTGGATGAAAAGAGTAGATTCTTAAGGTCTTTGTCCATTTTATTTTCATTCAAATTTGAAAATCCCATGTGATGTCAGTCACATTTGTACCTTCATGCCAAAACTTTCATCCGTCATTATTTTGTCCGGAAGATTTTTTTTTTTTTTTTTAACGTTTATTCGCATCCATCCAGCTTGTTTCCTGGCAGTTTGACAATTCAGAGACTCTGTAGGCTACTTGCAACATCACATTTTTACATTATCTGTCATATTTTCTCTACACGTTACGGGTGTTGTTCAGTTGATGAATGAAGATTTGTGTACATGTGTGTTACAGTGTGTCTGTGAGCCTGTGCCCGTGCGTGCATACCTCAAACATACTGACAGCCAATGCTCAGGATCAATTGCTTGAACACTGCTTGATGATTCCACTTTTCTCGTACTGCTAATTTTCATAATTAATACAAAAATAAACGCATCGGATTCAGTGTGCAAGGTGTCTGTACGTGATGTTTTTTTTTTTTTCAGATTACGGATCCAAAAAACGCATCCGAAAAACATGGACTCTGTGTGTAAAGGCCTTTTCAGTTTTATTTTAGAGTTGATTCATGAAATTTGACACAAACTTCACAGTTTATACTTAACTCACTTTCCCAAGGGAGGCTCAGAAAAAGTAACTTCTTCATATTTTAATGAAAAGTAGGTAAACCACTATTGTGTGTAATGGCTCCAGACGGGTTTTTTTGGCAATTACATCAATGTCAAAGTAATATTGTCAGACTTTTTGTCAAAATAAATAATTTTTAGGCCATTCAGAGGTAGAATTGTTGTTTGATTGTTGAAAAATTTGGGTACAACGTTTATGAGAACCATATAAGAAGAGCCATGCAAACCTTCAGTGAATCAGGCCTTTAAAATGAACATAGTTGTCATAATTTTGCAGTGGAGGAGAGTAAGTAGTTGAACTGATGTTTAAGTGCGTCTTCTGGGGCCTGAATATCCAATTATTTCAGATAAATCTCAAATCAGGTATAAGGAGGTTTTCCTGCAGTGTTTAAACTGATATATAGTCAAACTGTGATTTTAATGATCGAAAATCACTTTTTTCTTTCATCTTGATTGGCATTTGCCTCCACTTTAATAGGATGTTTGATTTCCAATCACTTGATGCCGGTTGTGTGAGATGTAATTACATTTAAGGACTTGAGAGAAACATGAAACAGCCACGGTTTGACAAGTTTTTCCTTTCCCAGTGCAGTAATATCAACAGCAGTAGCAGAGACCAGTGCAGTAGTTAATCTTGTCATGATTTAAATCAAAGTGATCTTGCTGCGACGCAAACATTTAGCGTAGCTGCAACCAGCAATTAGAGAATGATTCAGCGTTTTGATTGGGAGCCGTTTCTGTGTGTGTGGTGTTTGCTCAGTGTGTGGAGTTGCTCTTAATTAGCATTAATGAATGTTATGGCCTCCCATCAGTTTGACAGGTCTATTCTTTAGATCTGTTTTAATTGTAATTAAGGCCTGATTAACGAGCTGGGGGATGTTTCATTCTCTTTTCAAGAATATGGTGTAATGTGTTATGAAGGCAGTCAGGGGTTTGTCATTTTATCCACTAATGAGCCTCAGCCATATGTCATAACAAACCTAGCTTCTCTCTGTCGCAGCAGCAGCTCTCGGATGCCTTGGTTAAGCTTCTCCTGCTTTGGTCCTCTGTGAAGGCAGCGTGTGGCCATCTTTGAAGACAAACTGCAGGTGTTTGTTTGGAGATAACAGGTGTGAGGTCACTCCTCTGGCTTTGGCTTTAAGACGCTAACCATCAGGGGTGAAAGAGCAAAAACCAGTCACTTTGTAGCATCTCTCACCCCCTTGTTGTTTACTATTATTTTGCCGTTGGTAAGGGCATTGATTGTCCTAGAAAATAATAGAGTCGATAGACCAGTTTATGTAAGGCTCTAAATTCATGATTCAAGACATGTTTCAGGCAGACTTTCAAGTCAAAACACATCAAGGGAAAAAGGGGAATGATTTATCTTCAGTTTTTAGAATCAGATTAGTTAAATAAGACAAAAAAGACTGATTTTTTTGTTCTGGCTAGAATTATGCAGCATTTAGACCTGGTGACATAAAAATGAGCTTATTAAGTTTGATATTTCAGGAGGTTCCTCTGAAAGAGAAAAGAAAAATAAAGAAACTCACATTTATCAATCACAAAAACAAGAAAAAGTGACTAATACAAGTATTTTTCAGAAATTGAACAAAGGATGCAACATCTTAAAGTTAAGTCCTTTAAAAGTTGCGCTCATCTTGAAATTATGGTTAAAAATTAATGAAAAATAAAACAAACCTGCAACCTGCAAATAACCACTGTACATAATCATACACCCAACAACAGGTACCCCAAGTGAAGCAAACAAAACCTCCCCCTGTTGACTGGCTGCACATGGTATAAAACCCACCTCCTTCATAATAACAGCTAATGAATTAAATAACACGGTTTCTATCATAGCAGATACCTCTTATATTGATTTATGCTGAAGAGTTTTCTTTCTTTTTTCTTTCTTTTTTCTTTCTTTTTTCTTTCTTTGAGAAGTTTTGATTCAATTTGTTTATTGATGTTAAATTAAAAACAGGCAGAGATGTCATGATATGATGAAATATTAGACTTAGTGCCAGCCACCTCATATATATGCCAAACGATGCAAAGATGATGGGAATATAAGTAATTTCATTTCGGACTCCTCCATCAATTCATCATTTTTGAAACATTGTTGTTATGCACTGCACTAATCAGGTGGATGCAGCTCAATGTGGTCATAGAAAGTCTCATCCTGGCCAGTGTATCTCCTGAGATCATATGGGAAAAGGGTGCAGAGACCCAGAGCTCAGCAGCACTTCTTTGATCGCTATATCCTTTTTCATGCCCTGCGTGAAAAAGCTGTCAGGATAAAATATCGAAAAGGTCTTCACTTTTTTATTCCAGCGTGGTCAATATTACTGCTTCACTTGTTCAGTTTGATTTTTACTGCGGAAGAGAAAATGGGCTGATTTGATTCATGAAACTGTCATTTGACAGTTGAAATATTAAAATTTCTCATAACAATAACGTGGATTCCTCGGAAAATAACCCGAAACACTGTTTTATTAATGCATCAGCTTTACCAATGAATCATTGATCACAGCCCTGGAAGTGTTGCGTTAATCTTCTCATTTCCACTCTTACTTGCTGATTTAATGCACACTTTTCAGCCGATGAGGTGTCAGATTATTTCTTATTTTAAAGCTCTCTGCAAGAATATGTATTTGTCTCTCCAGCAATGACTGGAGCAAGAACAGAGGCATTTCTTGGAAGTGTTTTTTTTGCTAGCATTTTCTGTAAGCATCTGATCAGAGAAAAAAAGCTCAAAAGATGAAAGTCAGAAATCTTTTTGACCCTGTGATCATGATTTCATTTTATGTTTCCTGTATATCCAAAAAGAGAGTGAAGTCTGTGTATGTGTTGGCGTCAAGAGCCTGCACTCCAGCTCTAGTTTCTGTCTTGGCAACAAAAGAGAAAGCTAACCAGGCATTGTTGCGTCTCAGTCTTATTGAACTCAGTCGGCCTGTGTAGGATTTCCATCTTTCTCTTTCAGTAATCCAGGAGGCTTTGGTGGTCTGTTCACTTACACACACTTATTTCTCCCTCTGACGCTGCTGAGTTTCTCTGGACTCAGTCTGTTTGTCCATCTGTCCGTGCATTTGTTTTCCCAGTTTCTGTACTGGACAAGAAACAGTGTTCGCCACCACATCAAGAAACTGTGCTAAAGGAAGAAGGAATATGAGAGAAAATGACAGAAACACGTCATAACTTGAGATAACGCCAGGCAACTCTTACCATGCAAGATTTCCTCCTGAAAACGCAGAAACCAAAGGCGCTCCCGGGCACGGAGCTGAGAGAAGACTGTGAAACACTTTGTCACTGCTTTGGCAACAACAGATGACTGTGTGTTCAACATGTGTGCAAGTGTTTATACATCATTTCCCCTGGAAAGTGTCATGCTCGCGGGTGGGCGGGGGTCTGTTCTGGGTGGGTTGAGGTTAACCTCTTGAGGTCTCCAGGGTTACTCTGGCTCTGCTCTTTGTCAGATTCTCAGGCGTTCTCACTCTCAGTTGTAGGAGACGCTCTGATGGAGTGTTAGCCTGGCAGAGACGTACGGGAGTGGCTATTAGCTGCTTGTCTTTCCAGTCCTCTGAGAACATGAAGGACTCATTAGCCTGTGAGCTCAGCTGTCCACTGGTGTTAAACCCTGTTGCCTTGGTCCAAGAGTGTGTGTGTGTGTGTGTGTGTGTGTGTGTGTGTGTGTGTGCAAGTGTGTGTAGACACTGTATTATCTTTAGAAATTGCCTATACATATTAGTCTAGTAAACTACAATTGTGACAGTTCAATCTGTGTTTCTGGTTGTCTTAATGAAGCATCATGAAGAGCAGCTGGGTCGGTCCACTGATTTTTGTATCAGACCACTAAAATGAGGTCATTTGAAAAATCAGTATTTATTAGACCTAAAGTCGTATTTCATATATTGATATGCTCTTTGGCTGATTGCCTTTTTAATACATGTAACCCAGACTGTTCTCCACAAATCACTACATGCCCAGTGTAGACATACTTGGCCTGACAATGCACCACATTTGTTGTATCACTAACATTATGAGCCTTTACCTACATTTACCAATACTGTCACAAGATAAGTGCTTGATAAGTAACAATTGCTCCCAGTTGTACTTTAGAGAAACAGCTAAGTATCGAATTATCCTTGATGAAAGATCAAATATGTATCAAGTCACTTTCCCTCATAAACCTCAAAACAGCTTCTTCCTGCTGTAATCATTTCCCTCGCTCATACCGGCCATTAAAAGAACCTTTCATAATGCACTTCCAATTGAACCAAAGGGGACCACAGTCTTTGTTGTGTGCAGTTTATGTGAAGTTAATGTGACTGTTAAGCAGTCTGACTGCGAGGAGTCCACCTCTGCAGGGACATGAACTGCACTCCTCTCCGGTTTGATTTGATAAAACCTTGTTGCTTGGTTTTCATCCACCACTTTCACTTTAAATCTTCATTTAAAAGCCCTGTGAGGACCTGATAAGTGATTCTGAGGTAGTCTCGGTTTTATATATATGCCTATCTAGAATCCATACTTTAGGATAAGTTTATTAGCACCAAAAGAAGCGTAAAAAAAAAGAACAGAAGGGTTGAAGAAAGCTAAATGGGAGATTGATAGTAGATGTTCAACTGGTAGGGCGTAACAAGAGTTGCCCTTGTGACACTTGTTGGTCATGTCTTAGAGCACCAGGCCGTGAATGTCACTAATAGATTGTCTGTTACACTAAACTGCGGTACAAACTGAATTTACAAAGTTTGCTTGTTGTTATGTTTCAAACAATAGCGATATGTAACCATAAATATAAAACATTACCTCATTGCATTCAGATAAACATCTTGAAAAAAGAAAAGTATTGTTAAAAATGATGATGTGATTTTTGGTATATCTCTTGGTTTGAATCCTGTCTCTTTACTTTTGGGTCACCCAGAATGGCATTGTAGGTGCCTGTTGCAAGAAGACTGTATGATATTCTTACTTATGCTGCAAGGAAGAACATTTTTTTTGTCATGGATAAGTGAAAAACCACCATTCAAAGCAAACTAGCATAAGATAATCATTGAATGTTTTCCTCTCGACTGTCTGACTTGTTTGTTTCACTCAACATAAAGACAATTTCTGCAAATATCGACTCCATATCTTCATTCCTCAGGCTCAACTGTTGCTTCAACCCTTGAGAATGATGCACTGGACTAATTATGGACTCTGCCTTGTTTTTAAGGGAAAATTGAATTGAATAATAAGGAAGGACCCTGCAAATTGTATGTCTTGTACTAGTATGCTTTATTTTGTTAACAGTACCTGTGACAGATGTGTGTAGACCAGTGTTGTGCTGAGCTTTTTTGTGTACTTTGTGTGTTTTGTTGTTTGTAAAAAAAAAAAAACAAAAAAAACAGTGTGGCTAGAAATTACAGAGTATTTGATTATTATATTAACGCTGAATGCTGTTGTGTGTTTTGCAGGTGAATGAGGAGACCGTGGAGAGGCTGGTGGTCCAGTACCCGCACATTGTTTTCAGCACGGTGATGCAGGACTGCAAGAGAACCCTGGAGAGAGCTTATCAAATGGGCTGGAGCCCCAACACCTCGAACACCTCGTAGCTACTGCTGGATCACACGCACACACAAACACAAATACAAACACACAGCTACACAGAATGTGTACAGACACACATACACAATGTTTGCAGTTCACTCCTGTTTGCTTCTCATCCACTGGTCAAACATGCATGTGGACATGTAGCTACACACTCACAGACAGAAGGTCCGGACATAAACAGTTTCATTTTGAAGCAGAGCTCCCAGTCTCATGACTGAAAACATGGGGTTTGTCTGTGTTTTATAAGTAAGGGACACTTTAGATACCCACCAATCATAGGTTAAAGTCAACTTGACTGAGTTGTTTTCATCATAAGTTACGAGTCAGATTAATTACAGCAATATTGTGTTCTTTCTTCAAGAGGTCTTGATTGAATAGTTCGTTTTGGTGCATAAAAAATGCACAACGAAAAGTAAACTGTTATCTACTTGTTACTCAGTTGATAGAGTATTCTGCCTCATGCATAATAAGTCCTTCACATCACTTTGGATGGAGTGAAGGTATCTAAAGGTGTGCAGAGGTCTGCTCTTGACACATGACAAAGATCTAAACACATCTGACCAGAGCTGAGAATGGATTAAAAGCAGTTTGTTGTCCTGATGCACAGTCTTCTACAGTGTTTACCTTCTTCAAATGGAACTCACACTCTGCAGCAGGACAGGGGTGACACTCGCAGATCAGAAGAGGACGTCCCACTTCTCTAGGGTTCCTCTGTCAGGGCATCAAGTGTAACTGGAGGCATATTGAGAATCCTCTCTAACCTTTATTTTGTCAGATTAGATGATTATCCTTTTTTGTGTTCAGTAAATTGGTTAAGGCAATTTTGAACTCATGTTGAGACTGGAGAGGTGGAACCATTTGAAGGACTGAGCTTTCTGCTGTGACTTATGATGAACTATGTTTTGGTACCGAGAGATGATTATGGCTAAGATTGGTCAAAGCCAAGACGAACGCATGGCAAGAAAACAGCACTGATAGTCCCTTAAAAACTGCATGTTTACACTAAGACCCCTGTCTTATTTCACACCTAAAGAGCTAATGTCCGCAGGGGCCTGTGGCTGAAGCTATCCTCTGTGTGACATGGGGCACAGTGCTGTTTTTAAAGCCACACAGAAACAGGAGTCATCACCTTGAGTCAGCGTAGAGTAAATCAAACAGTGCTTGAAATAGAAGTTGCCTTTACTTAAAAATGTAAACACCCTAAGTCATGTTAGAGGAATATATGAACCACAACCACCCTGACGACAGGTGAGAGGAAACGTTGCCTTAAGTGGTTTGTAGGTAATTAGCAGCCTGGAATCATTGCAGAATTTACTTCAGACATGTTTATCCCCCTGAGTTTATCCAATACCATATTCCCATTATTTGATCTTTTATATGTAAACATATAAGACATACTGTGTGGGATTTACTTAGCCTAATATTGGTTTTTGAGCATATACTTGTAACATTATCTATGTAGCAATGCAATGAGGGATTTATCTTTCTTAGTGGTGTAGGACGTTATGAAAAAACTGGCTCGGGTCAGTAGGAGTTGGTAGGTAGGACTTGATCATTTTTCACTGATTCTATAGAAACTCAGTAGTGTACAGTTCTACATGCAAATAACCAGGGTATTTTTCTATGGTGTGAACCAGCTCTGGACTCAGCCTCCACACACTGTCACTCAGACATGAACAATAGCTTCCTGAGCTTAGAGTCTCAGCAGAACTGTAAACTTTCTACAGCATAGAGAGATTTCAGACAATTAAAAACATGTTCCTTTTACCCTTGTCAGGATTTGTAGACTTTAATCGATGGAGAGTTTCTCCCTCGGTCTGTTTTTTTGTTCTGTTTCTGTTCTTTTGTAATCCCCATATGCACTTTCTTCTCTGCTAGATGTTGACACACTTGATTCCTGATTTGTTAAGGCAACCGTAAATGACTGGATTTACATAAAGATGAATAAAACACTACAACTTCAGCTTCTGTTTTCTCTCCTTCTTTTGTGTGTGGCTAACTGAGGCAGAGGGGAAAGATTCAGACTGACAGTGGAATACTTTTCCACACATTTTACATCATGTGAGGACTTATGGGACATTGTTGTCCTGCAGGCTTTTCCACACTGTTTATTACATCAAGTATAGTTCAACACAAAGAACACAATGACCACAATAATAAGCCTGGTGAAATATGAAATTAGGAATGATTCTATCTGTATTCTCAGGATTAGGGCCAATATTCACAAATGACATTTTTTTTTTTAAACTAGCAGGCCCACTACTTCTACTGTGTCTCAGCCTTTTACTGTGGCTAGATTACCAGAGTTAATCACAGTATGTTAAGTTCACCTTAACAAGTTTTCAAAATGTTCAGTTCACTTTAAATTTGTGAATATTCAACAGAATTTTATGGAGAAAACCAAAAGTAGTTGCCATGTGGTAGTATGAGTAAAAGCTCTGGTCCCATGTTATGCAGAAATCACTTTATTACGTCTTTCAGTGGGAATATAAGTGGTCTTTGGCTTTCTTCCCACCCCATAAAATGTGATATTTAATGACCAAACCTGTACTTAGTAATGCTTGTGAAGTAGTGCTGTTTGGAATTTCCGGGGTTTGCCAACGTCAGCAATTCCCTTTTTTGACCAATCAGGAGCAAGTCTAACCTGATTGGTCCACAGGAGCAGCTACCCCGCCAACTCCCCTCCCTGCTGCTGTTTAGAATGCCAAAGCTCAAGAGCTGCGCTGTTTTTGGCTGTAAAAAGCCACATAGTTCCATGCGCAAGCTTCCCATCTCGGAAGGAGACAAGACTAAGTAGCTAGAGTTCATTTATGAGGGAAATGTTTCAGCTACACTCAGTAAAACTGTGCATGTGTGTGCTAGTCACTTCACGGCCGACTGCTTTTCCAACTTTGGACAGTACAACAGAGGGTTAGCAAATAGACTAGTCCTGAATCCAGGAGCATTACCAACCATCCACCAACAAACCTCGGACCCTGGAAATGTGAGTATTTTAAGTGCTGTGTGCTGTGGAACAGATTTAAGAGCTTTTCCTTAGTGTCCCCCCCTGTCTCTGTGTTAGCTTCAGGATGCTAGCTTTAGCTGCGGTTAGCCTGTTGTTTTAGCCTTTAATATTACAGTAAAGAAGCTTTGCTGTTTTCTAAACATTGTGCACTCAGAGCAGTGGCTCATTTACATATGCAGGTCATGCCCACTAAATCAGACCATTCTGAACAGAGGGGCTATGAGAGCCTGGAAACAATGCTGCTGTGCTTGATTTATTGGCTTTTTGGACCAAAACATGTTACTAGCATTTCATGAAGACATCAATGATCCATATCAAACTGCAGAAAAAGAGCATAATATGGGACCTTTAAAAAACAAAGTGTGGTTAGTTTCTCCTTGCTGTTGACAAAGTTGCTTTTGAAGTTCTGGATCTTCTTGATCACAATTAGTTAAGGGAGAAGTGGCATCAACTAGTGTGGCAGTGTTCCAAAAGTTGAACTATTTTTAAAAGAGAGCGCTGTGAGTGCAGTGCTAAAGAAAAGTGCTGGAAATGCTGACTTGCATTTGTTCTGTTTGGAAGTGATCAGTGATCACAGGCACAAAAATACAAATAGGTAAACCAGCACGTTCCTACACACTACAGACCATGGGATATGCTGGTTTGACATACCGAAGCCTTGAAATAAGGATGTTTTTCACACATACCTGTAGAATGATAGCATCTTCTCTTCAGTGACACTACAGTTCCATTAAAGTGTTCTTCTGAACTCAAGGTCAAAGCTATTGTCACAATCACAGGGCTTCACATGTGAGAGACATTTTTAGGAAACATCAGCTTGCTGCACAGCAAGACAGAGAAGGCCTCAAAGAGCTAAGAAGCTGTCACTCACTATGCTCCCCATCTTTGACAATATTTCTCCTTTCAAGTACCTATTTTACCTGTTCAATGTGTTTGTGTTGTTTCATGTCTGCCGATCAAACAAGGGCGATTGCATCAAACACAATGGGGGGGATTGTTTCTCCTCAGATAGATTCTCTGTGTTGTTGACACAATTTGTGTTAACTTTAAGCACAATTCATTTAAGTCCCTAAAAAGTATTTGTCTTATTCACAGCACAGCACAGTTGATTTTATATCAGGTATATGTGCATGAAAAACTGAGCTTATACATATTTTTTAACAAATTCTTCAGTAGACTTGCATGAAAAGTAAGTTTTGATGTCTTCCAAATTTATTAAAATGTATTTGTTATAAGTGGGTTGAAATGTTGAAAAAAGCAAACAAAAAAACAAATGGCCTGGCTCGGTCAGACCACAGCTGTTACCGTGGGAGTTATGTATCTTAGCTCAAGGCAAATGATGAACACCTAGCAGCAGTCAAGGTTCGCCTGTTTTAACCCAGCTGTTGTCCAGAAAGTGTAGCCCAGGGTCCATAGATATGAGAGAAAAGTCAAATTGCAAAATCATGTTTTCATTTGCGAGACCTCCACGCTGACTGTGATAGAGACAAAAAAAGAGCTCCATGTCCACTGAACATTTTTCTCTCTGGCAGGATAGAAGCTCTCAGATGCCTTTCTTGTCTTCTTCCCCAGCAGTTACAGCTTATACTCTATGTCAGCTTAATAAAGTATGGAGAGAAGAGGGTCAGATATGCCAGTGAGATTGTGTCCCTTCAGTGAAGAGGTTTTCAGTGTTGGTTCTCCAGAAAAAGAGAAAACTCTTCTCCACTTGCTTGTACTTCACTGGCCCCAACAGGCAGAGACATTAATAATTTGGCCTTTGGCTTGGTCTCCTCTGTACGTGTCGAAGGCTCTCTAATATTAGAATGACAGGCTCTTTTTAATACCTCTGCTACAAATGAGCTGATCTCCATGCACTCGGCTCCAGTTTCACTCTTGGGTAAATTATGCAGCTTGCTGAATTTTACTGCCACCAATTAGCGCCTTTGCAAATGTGAGTGTACGCCATCGATTCTCCTGCTGATTGAGGTGGATTCCATCAATGGCCCCGGCTCTTCGGACTTCTGCAATATTCATCAAGGTGGAAGGAGGCGTTCGGCCGGCACTTGGAAGTGAGACTGCCCTCAGGAAAAGAAAATAGTGTGCAGGGCATGACAGAATAGCAATAGAGAGCAGTAATTAAACTTTGTAAATATTCATGTGGTCATTACATTTTTAATGAGGTGCTGAAAGAAGTGACGCTGACCATACAGGGCATTTGTCATGATGGACCTGAAAATATATTAGTCTAGTTTTCCCTGGAAATTAGTATTTTCAAGACCTAATCATAGCTGACATTGGAGGATGTCCTCAAGTGAAAATGTAGGAGTGCCTTTGAGCTTCCACACAAAAACTGCTACACAGCTTCTGGTCATGATGAAGGCTGTATTTTGAAAACGGCACTCAGCAAGAAATGGAATAACACCATTTTTTCCCCCTGTTCAATATTAATAACATTGATCTCAAAAGAAGGATTACTGATATTTTGCAGTCAAGACTAACACTTTTCAGTCACAAGTCATTTATTTTTGTCTTCTGATTCCAAACTTAAGACCAAGCAGCAATTGGACACTGTTTTTTTTTTTAAACAAAACAAAACAAAACAAAAAAAACCCCAAAATGTAGAAGCAAATAATAATAATAATAATAATAATAATAAAATGATAATAATAATAATAATAACAATGTTTCTGCTCAGCTGTTTTTTCCCCTTTGTCTAATGCTTGTCAACCCAAACACTGAAAGGGGATCACCTCTGTTTAAAATTGGAGCCAGCCACTGCGTTTACCCGCAGTCAGTAACCCTTCCATATTTAGAACACTAGCAATAACCCGGCTGCACAAGGGCCATGTAAACACCAATAACCCCTTTGAAAAAACAGAATATGCTCATATTCAGGTTTTTAAAACCCGAAAACACCCCTAGGTTACTCCTTTTCTAACCCATATATTTGGTCATGTTTAAGCCTATCTGGATATCCCCATTGATAGGAGCATTAATTTGTGTCCTGCACTTGCTCTGTTGGCAAGGAATCTTGATCTGTTGAGAACTGTAAGTCCACAATGCTGCTGCTGCTGTTGTTGTTGTTGCTATGGATACAGCAATATGAAGCGGAGATAACGCACATTGTGTCATAAAGTTTTCCGTGCGTCAAGACGTTGCCCATCCATCGCCTTTTTGATCGGAATACCATGTAAACAGGTGGAACTTTGTTTGCTCACACATGTACATAAGTTATTCCGAATGTTCCTAAAACTGGAATATTGACCTTAACCCGAATATTGACTGCATGTTAACGTAACCAGTGTGAAAGTACAAAAAACTCCACCACCTCAAGTGTCCACTCGAGGATAGCTCTAAAAACCCTGCTAGTAAGCTTGTGGGGTCCATATTCGATTGATTATATTTACACCAGCCTTTTTTTAAGCTTTTCACAAAGATATTTTTTTGAAATACATCTCTCTTTTTACTCCTAGTAACACACAAGACAACACTCAGAACTGTTCCTTACATTACCAGAATCATAAATGATTTAGTTATCTATACCTAAACTTGGTTATTATAGCTGCCTTACACACAAAATAGTTAGAGTAGTGATAGAAAGTATTAGTAAATAATATGATGAAGGATAAGTAAAAAGGACATAATAGTTGTTGTAATTGAAAAAAAAAAAAAAAGAACTAACAAAAAAAAAAACCACTTATGTCTGTTGATATTAGTGCAACCCTGACATAGTCTGGAAGCTGTTGATGGTGATGCATACCTGCCAAATACAAATCCAGAATTCAGCAAGAGAACAGATCAAAAAGCAAAGAACCCTGCCACAACTGCAGAAAGGAGTGCTGGCAGGTATGGTGATGGTGTGGTTAGAAATTTCTGGAATCATCCTTATATCTTTAAGGCCAACCAAATCCCAAAACTCCTCTAACTTGGGGAATGTCTTACAGGATTGACAAATTAACACGTGTAGTTGTTTCACAGTGTTTGGTTGGTTTCTACAGTAGCTGGATCCAGCATTTTCAACATGGTGTCTACCATCTTTGGGCCTAATAACACCTCACCATAAACCACTTGGTGACATCACTGAGTGTACACCCATGAATTTCCAGTGTATGCCAAAAGCAGGGATCTTTTTTATCGGCTAATGAATGGGCAGTAGTAATTTAGTGCTTTGACTACTGGCTTCCCTGTACTGTAATTCAACAAACAGTCGTACACTTCATGCTCTCTAAGTCCTGAACTTAGAACTTAAATATGTCAGATTCTCATGTTTGTGCTGCAGATGAGCAAGATTGTAGATGATGGTGTCCAAATGCAACATGCAGCAACCAGAAAACCCAATCCAGCCAGTGATGATGTCAAGATAACACGTCGCTTGATGGTATCATTTGCAGTGGCCATCTGATAGTACACACGCCATACCACTGGCTTGTGACTATCACTCCATTTAGCACCTAAAACTTTTTCCTTGCAAAAATTCAGAGCTTCTGTGAACAAGTTGTGTCTTGTTTTCAAGTATTTTGTGTAATCTCAGTTGGTCATCTTTTCCCTATCTGTCTACCTTCTGTGTGGTTTAAGTATCTCATTCTGTTTCTGTCCGTCTCCCCTGACACCACTGACTGTGGAGGGTCGACTCTGCTAAAGCTTCCCTCTGTTCTATTCATCCTACACTGAATCAACTTTACTCTGGCACTGCTCAGCATTCCCCTGCTTCACCCCTGCCCTCTTCAAACCAAGCTTCTTCCGTTAGTTTGGAAATTATGTCAATCATTTGTCTGGTCTCATCTGGCCAGAGTGCTTCAAGGACTTCAGAAATTTATCAACATATAAAAGAAAAATATTTCCTGTCCATCATCATATACTGTTCTCACCCCATTCCCAAGAGAGCAAAGAGGTATTTGGCCTCGCTACCTGCCTGCCTATTGACTCGTGTTGATTTTGCAGTTTGGAAAGAGCATTTCGTTGAATAGTGAAGATGTTAATGGGTTGACTTTGTAACCGACACGGCCTTTGAGCTGCAGGGGTGAGCTCAGTGTTTCTATTCATGACTCTAGAAGAGCCTGTGCAGCTCAGGCCGAGACCCACAGACAACACCAGAAGTGACTGTTTGAATAACACCAGCTCTTTCACTTGTTTTGGACCATTGAAGTCAGTTAGAGGAGGATGTATTTTCCTCCCAGTCACTGCATCTGAAAATTGAACTTGAACATGACAGAGCCCGGCAGTCCTGGGCTTGATTTATGAAGATTTATGAGTATGAATTCCCCTATAATGGTTTGCTTCTCACCAGGGGCTACAACTAAACCAGCTTTCCTGTCCAATCTTGTGAAGATAAAAAGAAATGAGATTTGTTAATCCACCAAATTTTGACATCCTCCCAATGGGCTCACTCTCGACACCCTGGGGAAAACTAAACCAATGAATCTTCTCAAAAAAGTGAGGTGTGTGGAGTATGTGTGTCAGCAAGGATAATGGAGTCACTGTAACTCCCCCCCGCCGTTGTATGACTTCGTGTAGATGTTGTCTCTCTGTCTTTCAAGCTGGAGTTAATTGCTGTGTTTAGGCAGCGCTCAGACTAGCTTCTAAACGGCAAAGGTTAATTAGCAACAGAAGGATTTCCACACAAGATATGTTGACATTTACATTTCCTTCCTGGCTAAAATGAGAAAGAGCCCCATTTGGTGGCACTGGGATGGGAAAGGGGAGAAAAACGATTCCTCTACAAACACCCTCATTTCTATGCAAGGCTTGGCGTTGATATGCAGATTTGGCAGTTGGATGACATTTAAAAGTAGTTAATTGTGCAAATCTTTGTTTTAGACTGGAAAGGTCGTGGATAGTGAGAGTCTTTCATCATGAACAGGCCCCCTCCTCATCAGCACAGCTGCAGAGAAGGGAGGGGGTTTTGTTAGTTTCTCCGCTGACCGCCTTATGAAGTCGCCCATCGCTTTTCAAGGTGGTTCATGAATATTTATATGCACAAACTCTTTGGAAAAATGAAAATTAATCTGCTTCCCGACGGGAGATGACTTGGCTATCTGTTTTCACCAAAGGACATAATTCTCCCCGTTCAGCACGAGAATACTCCATTGTTTTCTGTTTCATATTTCTGTGTGTCTGGATATCAAATTAAGCATGTTGCTTCTTGATGAGGGACAATTTTGTTTTATTGCAATGCATTCTTTCTCTCATTACAGCAAAAACTCAACAACTCTGTGATTTCTCTCCTTTAATACTTGTTTGTGTCTCACTCTCGTCATTTAGATGTTGCAATTTTGGAGTAAAGTTACACAGGAAGAAACAATCCTTTTCTCTGGAAGCAATATGATAATGCTAAATAGATTTATTGCGTGTAATATTTGGTCCATATTTTGAATATTACCAACTAACAGGCAACTCTGGTGAGAAAGCACAATGAATTAAAGATACAGCAGGTGCACAGATTGGAAATTTTACACCTGGTTTCACCCGAATAGCACAAATGGATGCATAATTGCTCCATTTCATCACTTCCCATCGCTGGGTGACACTAAGGGAGCTCTTTCAGAAAACGGAATAGGGATGAATTCATCCAACTAGGGGCTTGAGCAATGCCCAAATCTGATCACGCATATTTCTATTTGTCTTTCATCAGAAAAAAAGCCTCTCTCTTTGATTTAGCTACCATTAGGGTTCCTCCCAGAATACGCCAGTCTTGTTTGCTTGCTGAAATAACTCTGCGCACATTTAATCAACGCCTGATTCGCCGACCCCTCTTTGTTTTCTCCTTGAAGCACGATCCCACATCCTCCCCGGGGCGGTTTTCATCAATTAAAAGAGTCCAGCCCTGTTCTGAAGCTACAGATGGCCAGCGTCAGACCTGACCAAATTCAGGGTCTCCCAGCCAACTGCTCTGACATGTCAGACATGCTGGTATGCCTTGTCACTCCCCACTCCTCCACTGTAACAAAGGTTGGGCCGACTCCCCTCCAGAGGGCCGGGCCCAAGTGGCTCGCAGAGACGTGAGGCGTGACGGAGCCCCCGTCTCAAGGCCAAGAGTGCGCCCCCAGAACTCCTTTCAAAGTTCTCCCCCTCCTCCTGAAACTTAGTGTCCATTTAATCCTTCTTCAATTCCATCTCTCACCACACAAACCCTCCAATCAACACCCTCTCTGCTCCCTCCAGACAGTCACACACACACACACACACACACACACACACACACACACACACACACACACACACACACACACACACACACACACACACACACACACACACACACACACACACACACATTCCTCTTTGCATTTCCCTCTCTGACTTCTCCCTTCATTTTCCATCTCCAAACCTCACACTCTCACACTTGCTACCCGCCACCTCTTGGCCCCTCACCACCACCTCAACCGCCCAGTCCCTCCACCCCACATCGGTTGCTTTTCAGGGGTGTGCATTTCACGCCCTGGTGGCTGGACAGGCTCGGGGTGATTTCCCAAGGTGGGGGCTGAAGGTTGGGCAGGAACTGGTGGTGTGGAGTGATGTCAGAGCAGGATTTCGGATTTGTGTGTCTTAGTATGTGTGTGTGTGTGTGTGTGTGAGCTGTCACTGCATATCTCTGTGTCTGCATGTGTAGGAGTATATAGTTTGAACTCCCTTCAAAAGGCCAGCTGAACAAATGCTGCACTGAATGAGAGAGGTGTTGAATTAACAAGCCATACGAGGCAGCCTATTCTACGGTGTTGCTCTGTACACTGACCTGGCAATAATGAGGCAGAGACACATTACAATGGTTCTTTATGGGTTATGTTCTGAACATTACTGGACCAAAGGGGCTAATGTGCTGGTGTGCAGAAAACCAGATGAAATGACAGTGCTGTGAGCCAACTGAGCGTAATGAGAATACTGTGTTTTGAATAAACCAAAATGAGGTGAATTTGCACAGGATGTGGGCCAAGGCAATGTTCCCTGCTGTGCTCTTTAGACAGTGTTCGGGGATCTTTTTCAAACCAGCATGACAGTGCTTCCTCTGCTGCGGCCGGGCTCTGAAAAACAGGGTTTCTTTATTTATTTACCTCTATTTACTCAGGCTAGTTTGACCAAGCTTGCTCGGCTGCTTTTCAGAAACACCTTACTTCACACACATTCAGTTACTCACTTTCACACCTCTGGGGGCCAACATTTCCCTCACGGTTGTTCACCGAGTGTTTCTGCTTGACCAGCCGGGTGTTAATTGCCTTGCTCAGGGTCACTTCCACAAAAAGTTACTTGGGAATGTGCTGGCTTTTTTTCACGTTTCCAGCTCAGGGAATTGGAGACGTAGCTTTTCAGGCAAACGCTAAGTTCTCTGAACTTACCACATTGGGCATATAACGGATGACAGAGAGCAACATTCACTTTGGATGCATTGCAGCCAGTGGTGGCATCAAAAACTGCGGATCAATTGGTAATGCTGTCTACTCCATTTCAAGATCCCATTTGCAGAGCATTTGAAGTCAATAATAATCAAGTGTGAAAATGTTAATGATCTATGCAGTTTTTGTGTCCAGTGCTCTCTTTCTTTCTTACAACTGTTTTGTGAAGATTGTTTACAAAATTTGCAACGAGAGCTGTAACTATTTTCAGTCTGCCATGTTTTTAGTTCCTTGTTTGAACTGGAATTATGTTGTTTTTTTAGGGCTGATGTATTTTTTATTTTACTGTTATCCTGTATTTTTTTTCTTGCCATTTTATTGTTGGTAAATACACATTTTATGATCTAGTAACTTTAGATACATTCTAAATTGATGAAAAAAAAAGAAGACATTTTTGGAGAAGGCCAACTGGTGCAGCTTGGTCTAATTAAATATGCTCTACATAGAACCATCTTACCTTCACTACACATGGGGCTATGTGCCCTGAATTTACCAAGGTTAGTCCATAGCAGCATCACAGTATATCTTGCTAATTAATCCAACGAAGAAGAAAAAAGCGACACAGTAAACAAAGAATGGGAAGGTTTGTCTCGGTTATTTGGGGGTCTGAATTAGTCAGTAGAAACACCACAAAATGTATTTTGTGCCGTTTTGTTGTGTTTTAGTCTCGCGTCTACACGGAAACGGCTTTTAGCAGACCTAAAACGCAAACTTTTGAAAATGGTCTCCTGAGCGGGATTTTTCTGAAATCACCGTTGCTGTGTAAACAGTAAGCCGGCGTTTTCAGTGGTAACGCTGACGTCACACTCCACCTCGCGCAAGCGCATACAACAGGACAACAGTTCCATTGTTACGATCGTCATGAACTACCGTGTTGTGCTTGTGCTGCTCAATCTGCTGTATCTACTGACTGTCTTCATACAAAATGTGCGTCTATTGCTCCACTTTTGCACTTAGTATTCCCCAATACACCAGATGATCGGCTCAACTCTACTTCGGTGGAGATCTCCCCGAAGCTGCTTCTGGACAAGACATGGTAAGGCATGCTTACTACAGTGTTTTCAGTTCCTCTGCGTTTCTGTGTAACGCAGATTTTTTTTCACTGCGTTTTCGCTGCGTTCTAGCATTTTCAGATGAAGCATTGTCCTGTAAATGGGGCCTCAGACTGTCACTTCTTAGCTGATTTACACCTTTAGAATGTCAAGCGAGCACTACCTGGCTTGATCCTCAGGTATACGATTTTATGTCCTTTTTAGGAGGAAACGTCATACAGATTCATGAAGAGTGTGATACCCCTGTATATACTGCGATGCAGTTACCACCAACTCTCAGCAGATGCTAAAAATTGCACTCTCGCCCTGTGCGGCTGTTAGCGCCAGTGTCTGAGGATTGGGTTGCTTTGCAATGAGACTTATTTACATATAAATGGGCCTAATTTGCACCAGTTAAAAGCATACTGGCTCATCCAAATGCACAGAAACACACTTTGATTTACAAAGTAGTTAAGGGAGCATTTAAGGATACATGTCGTGTGTTTTCCTTTTGTGCCTCAGGCCCACAGAGCTTTTTGGTTTACCTTCAAGTTTTTAGGAGCGCTCTCACAATGACCTGCTCACCATATGCAATAGTAATTTCACAGAGTCAACCTCAGAACTGCAGCTCATTGTTTTTGGCTGAGATTTTCTTCTTTAGAAAACCTTTCAAAGCTTAATTAGGCTACATGTCAGCGCTGGGGCTGGATCCAGCTACGTGACGACCAAGCATGTGTCTTCAACTTTCTTTTGTTGCTCTTGTGTGATTTAGGACATTTATATCCAGAAATGACTTCATCAAAAGAAGGCAGATCTCCTATCTCAAAGCTAAACATGTCAAACAATACCCTGGCATGAGCATCAGTGCCAGACTGTGAGTTAGTGGGTGTGTAAGCATGGGCACTAATGTCTGTGTCTATAAGCGTACCCTACGTGACCAGCTTCTAGGAGTCTTGTCTGCATGTCCAACTCCCTCCATTGTCACGCTGTAAACAGCATGTAGAGCCACTATTCAGGAAATTAATTTTAGTGGTTAAAACAGTGACAGCCTGTCTCCTCTCAGCTCTTCAGAGAGTTATTTTTTTCTTTCAAGATCCTGCTGTTTGGATGGAGGGAAAGAAAAAACTTAGAGACTTGGGAAATTGGTTTTCTTTGCACTTGAATGGTTTTTTAGCTTTACTTTGGTCCTAATACTTTTTCCCAGCTTTGGATTATTTTTCACACAAATGATCTTACTTAAGAGGTCAACAATGTGTCAAGCCAGTTCTGTTAACCTAATTTGAAAAACAGACAGTGACACTAACTCAAGACTCTGGCTTCAGTAAAAGAAATAACTCCTTATGTGATGAACAATTAAAGGAATGAGTAAGTTCATTAAGGTAATTGTGTTTCTTCCCAGGAAATGGGAGAAACCTTAATTATTGACTACAACACAAATAAATATACATGCATAAAATGAGTCCTCTATATCTTTGGAGTGTGAAATGAAAAACCAATGCCTGAGATTGCAACATTACTGTTTAATAAACTCAGCCAAAGTGCTTCAGTTTTTTTTGTAATAACACAACTTGCTCAACTCAGCCCTGCACTGAAATAACCCCTGAATCAGTGCCTCTATGTAAACATGTCAATTCAAACAGAATCCCCAGACTAAATCAAAAGTCTTGAATAAATGTGTGATAGCAGTAATAAAAACATAAATTTTCCTCCTTCAAGTCCGTCTAAGCCAAATTAGATAAGAAACGCCATGATGGTTCACGACAGGGAAAGAAGAAATAAGAGATGAAGCAACAGTGTATGAAATATTGCCAGTATCTGATTGTGCTGATGTGTCTGTTTCAGAGCCAGGTTTGAGTGTTTCTCCTAACTTTCCTTGTTGGACCTAACAGAGCATTTCCATAAAAGAGAATGAACTTGTCCGGCTGTTGTTCACCGAGTTCTTTTTTCCACTCTTTTTTTTTTTTTTTCACCCTTCTTGCTTCTCCATCTGTGTTTTCAGAGCTGGTGTTTGGCTCTAATTTCTCAGCCCTGTAAATCAAAGAGGAGGCAGGTGTGGTGTGTTAGGACTGTGTCGTGCAGATGATAAAGATTTGTTTTCTGTTAACGGGAGGATCCAGGTCAGCTGTGGTCAGGACGGCGGCGTGTCTGAATGTGAAGTGATTTGCAGTTAAGTGGAGCTGACTCTATCACTCCTCATCCTATCAGACAGAGAGGAGGAATGTGGAGAGAAATATGAATAATTCTCCTGACCTTATCATTGGATTAGATTAACAACACTCTCAGGAACTTTTACAGCCATGTGATTCAACACAAACACAAAGTTAAACTTGTTCTCTGTTAAGTACTCTTATAGGGCAGCTCAAAAGAGCATGTCTGTGTGTTTGTTAACATGCATGACTGCCTGCTATGGGGATGGGATACAAGTAATATCAAATATAGCTCATTTTTGTAAAGTACTATTTAAAATCACTGAGACAACGGACTCAATAAATTCAGATAAATCAAATAGGTTTTCAGAGAAAATAAATACCACCAGAGTGACAGCAAAAATCAGTCAAGGTGTGCACTCATACTGTAAAGCAGACAATAGGGCCTGTGTGCTTTATGCCAATGTTTGCCCTGAGTCCCTACACAAACCTAATGCAGTTTAGAAGTTTTGGTGTAATTAACTAGTCGGCAATATGTTGTTTGAGTAATCAGAATCAGAAATTCTTTATTAATGCCAGGGGATTAATTAAGGCAATTTTTTTGAGTGCCCATGTTTTCTGGCAACTACCAAAGCATTCCTCTAAAAGCCTTCATACCTTACCTTCATCATCCACAATATAAGCTTAATGTAAGTTTCAATGGGATAAGAAACCTTACCATTGCACCAGAAATTTGATTTAACAGAATTGACAAATTCCAAAAAACTTTGCCAAAGAACAGATTCAAGGTGACACAGCAGCTGGATTAAATCTTTTAACCCCTCTGTAGAACGTAAGATCCCTGTATAAAACATAGTAATGTTGGCTTTTTAGCTAGTATTAGCTCTGTTTTGATGTTAGCTGGCGGTTATAAAGTGTTTGTGTTTCGCTGCTCACCAGTCAGGGAGCAGTTATATGACCACAGTTTGTCTGATTATTAAGGGTTAAACACTGTATGACCTGAAACCACAGCAGGAATGATTATTACATTACATGAGTGTCTCACTCAAAGTGTGCTCCACAAGTCAGGGGAACTACTAGCGCATTAACCGGTGTTAACTAATTCATACACTGAGACAGCTATTGATGTTCAATTATTGCACAAGCACAAAGATTTAAAATGAAATAAGATCTTATGCCACAAAGTTAATTCTACAGGTGCATGCATGTGTGGAGCAGGAGATTTATCCTTCCACTACAGAAAAAAACCCTATCAGAGTTCAAATGTGTCTTTTTGAGAGATGGTAAGTGAAGCAAAGTGATGGATTTGATTTTGAACGTCCATTATTTATTCATCACAGACAGTAATTTCTTGACAGTAATGTTCATATAGTAAGACTCATGTGGCAGCAGACGGCAGGTTACCCTCTGTAACATGGGTTAATTAATGTTAACTGGGGGGGAGCTGACGTTTGTGGCCTCAGGGCACCTTTCCTGTTAATCATGCAAATTTTGACTCTCCCCCAAATAATCAAAGGCCCTAACAAAACTCTTTTGCTTTCAAGATTAATTGCTGGCAGCTCTGTATTTTGAACACAGTGCCTGGCCTGTGAACACACTAACCAGCTACAGCAGCAGACTCATACACCTTGTGGAAGGACTCCATTCATCAGCCTGTCAGTTCAATAACATCAATAGCCCCGTGGCCAGTGGTTAATCCAGCTACTTAGAGGTCTGCAGTGCCACACCTCTCCTCTGATCACAGCAGATGTGTCCAATTCTCAGCCACCCTGGTGTGTTTACTCACTCGATTCTAATTACACAGTCTCTTTCTGTTTTCCCAGACTCTCGTGGACCTGATGGCTCTGACCAGGAGAGATAATCAGGCTGAGAGACTTTGTGATTGCACCATCATACAAGTGTCCCCACACAGCCTTGTTGTGCAGTGTTTGAGAACAATGCAAATTCCCAGAGAAAAGCTCCAAAAGTAAAAGTGTCTCCATTTCGATTTTCGTCTGTGTTTTTTCCTGAGTGGGGCAGGGTGCTGTTATCTGAGGCACTGCTCTGTGATCTGCTATTCCGGCTGTCTGTCTCGCTGTCTTACTCCCTGTAGACCTCCCCTCACTCTGATCCGGGATCAGCAAGCTTTGCCTGTGTGGTTAGTCCCGCGTGTGTTTCTCTCTGTAGGTCTCTTTGTGGAGGAGGATTCTTTTACACGAGATCTGTGCCCTTAAACTTGTCCGTCAGTTCTTCCTGGTTCCATTGATTTTCCACAATCTGAAGTCTCAAAGCTGCACCCTTTTCCTCTCCATGTGCTTTAAAGACAGAAAGAAGAAAACATATGTCTATTCAGGATAATGTGCAAACATGAGAGTGACCCTCATGTGTGCATGTGAAAGACATGAGGTCAAGGTCTCCACTGGCCTCTCATCTTTTCTCTCCAGCCTTTGTCTCTGCCTGCCACACACCACATCTCTCCGGCTCTAACCTCTCTCCATATGACCCACACCCTCATCACCTTTGTCCATCTGCTCCCACTGCATCCGATCCATGAGGTAATAAGCACAGCTGACCTCACCGACACGACAGCTCCGTGTAAAACGCAGCTCTCCGTCTGGTATGACAGGAATCCCTTTTTCTCTCTCTACCCTCTCTTTACAAGTCGCAGTGATGTAGAGAAAAGCGTATTGACTTTGAAGGTTCGCTACAGAAACATCACAGGCAGTGCGCTCAAAGCTGTCCGGGGTAAAAAAGCAGATCAATACTTTTCATATTCTGCTGCGGTGGAGTGCTATCGACCAGGGGGGCCTTCACACAGCAAATGCCACCTTGCAACCAGCGTGGCATTGCGTTCCAAAACATGCTATTTTAATCAGAGGGAGAGACACTCTATACATCCAACAGCTTTATCCTCTATCCATCCACTACACCCGTCTTCTTCTGCCTTTCTCTTTCACCTCTGCCGTCCTCTTTTCTCTTGTCTTCTGCACGATTGATGGATCAGAAAAGTGGTTCCATCCAGAGAATAAGAGTCTAAAGAGGAGCTGTCAGAAGCAAAGTGACACACAGAGATAGAGACACCGGAGTGCATGTGTCGCTACCAGACAGGGTGACACTGGAGAGGCTTGTTTGACAGTCTAAGTAGAGGGGTGTTCTATGCTGGTGATGGAAAAACAGGCGCTCCCATTGTTTAAGAGTGATGCTTTTCTGCCTTGTTTCGTCTTCAAGAGGCTTCACATATGTCTGTTTCATTGTTCGAAGTTTACTCCAGACACACTTGCTCTTAAATACAAATAAACACAACTCCATACACACACACTTACCTCCAGACACCCTCCGCTAAATTGCGTGCAATTTCTGGATCCCTCTTCGATGCCCTTCACAATGTAATCCAGGAACAGTTGGAGGCCTGTGGGGTGCAGACAAACCTGGGGCCCAATCACATTCATTCCACTTAATGTGATTTTACCCATCCCGCTGCCGCCACTGCTGCTTCGGACCCCCACCGTCAACATGATACAGCCAGCCTATCGCTTTACCTGTAAAAGACTCCAAGCCGTCATTGAGCGCAATAACAAACAACCATCATCATCATCACCATCAGCGCCCCCATCACTCTCACTATCATCATGTTCATCTTTACGATCACTATCTTGTCTTGGAGCGAGCAGCAGGTATCCCTGTCAGAATGAGTGTTGGAAATTTAAAAAGTGGAGGGCTGTCACTGCAGGCAGCAACAATCTGCAGGGTTTGGTTTCTGACCCCCCAGTGAAACAATGATAGAGTAATTTATGTCTTTACTGAAGAGACTACTTCATTGTGGTGTGGGAAAATATACATGGAAAGTATCTGACATTTTGTGGTCACTTAAGCTTTCATGAAAACAAACATCGACTTGTGTTACTATGATTCATTATGCAAGAGTCATGTGAAATGAAACAACATCATTACTGTAAGTTGTTTAAATCACAGTAATCAGGTTTTAGGCTCCACTGATTTGGTCTTTGAGTTCAATGCAAACAATGCATGGTGATGTTGCAGAGCAGAAAACAAGAAAAACATGAGAATCAACGATTTGTTTCACTCAGGGACTACACAGCTATCATCTGAAGGATTGGGCAATGTATAGTGAACAGGTGACTGTGCAAATGATCCCTTCAGGGGTAGCAAGAAAAGATGATACAGAAAATAGTTTAAAATATGATTCAATTCAAGTCAATTTACAATGACTTGTTCAGAAAACGAATAAGAAATCCCCAAAACATGGTTTGCATAAAGTCTTATCAGCCTCCTTGTGCAACAAATCACAAGAAATGAGCATTTTCATTTAAAGAGGGGTATTGTGTTTTTATCTAAGGCTCCACACTGTTTTCTTTTGGAACCCCTGTCGTAGTTTTACATTATATGCAGCTAAAAAAAAAATCCATATTCTTCTCAAAGAATATAGTAGAAAACCCTTTTTAGACTGTCTGAAATGTTTTATTTTAACTGTTGACTCCTTAAGGCTCCCTGCTCCATAATCCCTCTCATTGGCCTGCACTCTGAAGGCCTGTCAGGGAAAGAGCTATGGGCAGAGCTTGGTTTTTGAGGCCTGTTTCTACAATGTGACATGAACCAGTTGGGAGATCTTTATGTGTTGACTTCATTATTTCATCAAGTCCTGTGAAGATCTCATGAGGGTCTAATGCTATTTTAAGATTAGCTCATTTTAATCTGTTTACAGACAGATTCAGCGATTTCTATAACATATGAATACGTAGCGGTTTGAAAATCTGCTTGTTTAGTATGGACATGTAGCATTGATACTTTATATTTGGGTGAAAATTTTTGGAAGGCATTATGCCCCCTCTTTAAAGGTAGGCTTAGACAAGATGAACAGTACTTTTTGGAGTTGTCTTTGCAGTCGGCACGCCCTTAAAAAAATGAGGCTTTTACCTCTCCTACTTATGGTTTAGGTTACTTGGTAGCTATCAGCACCTTAAAGATACACTCAAACAGTTATTTGGACTTTTATCTATTTTGGCTTCTCTGTGTTCAGGTTAAAAAATACTGACTGACCCTTTTCTGAGGACACTATGCCTCTGCATCTCTGGAGTTGACAAGTCAAAACATGTGGCTGTGAGTTAGCCAAAACAGAGCGTTATGACACAACATGAAATGTAAAAAGCATTTGAATGGCAGTGATTTCTTCCAGGCATCATCCCAAAGTAAGAAAGCTGATCATGTTGTAGCATAAATGCAAGTTTTATAAAGCTATAATTACTCTGTAGCACAGCTGCCATTCCTGACAGCTTTAAGTGTTTATTTAGAAGTGAAAGTTTAACTTATGGCATGTGTTTCTTGCACAATATGCTGAGTAAGAGACTCAACTCCATCCTATTATTAACAAACAGTGAGATAGGATAAGATCCAGTTCCATCTCCCAGGCAAGACTCAGTCTTATCTCATCTTAATCCACCACAAGTGGAGCACTTTGCAGCATTTAGCAAGTAAGTCTGGTGAGGAAAAACTACCTTTTAACAGGCAGAAACTTGCTGAACCAGACTCATATTGAACTCATATCTGCTTAATCTGTACTGGGAAGAGATATGGAAAGAGAGAGAAAGGCAGGAAACGCTAACATCATCATCATCAACAACAAAACAGCTGAAAGACCCCGCAGTTATTCTCATTTGCCTTTTGTTTTAGTTACATTTTTATGTTGCACTAAAAACAACAGAATTATCAACAAAAAGAGGTGGTGGACTCATTTTAGCAGATTAATTTAATGAGATTTTGACCAATCAGAATCAAGTTTAAAAACTAGCAGGGTCACACGGCAACACCACAACAAAAGTACAGTCAAAACGGACACAGAAAAGTTGTGAAAGCAAATAAATAGTTTCCTTTTTTAACTTCAGCTATGATAAATATAACTTTGTAGGGGTCTCACCTTGCACTTTTATATCTATATTTTCCGGTAATGTGTCATCTTATAATTAACTCTACAAACCAGTCGTGTCATAACGTTAGCATTATTGCTATAATCAAAGCTGAAGTTAAAAAAGAAGACAATTAATTACCTTCTTTCACAACTTTTCCGTGTCCGTTGGAATAACAGACCCCTTAACTTCTGTTGTGGCGGTACTTCTGTTGTGTTGTGGCTTTTGCAAATAGTCTGACACCTACCAGCCACCGTAGGATCCATTGTGCATTGGTCAAAAATCAAAAGGGCTTCCTGAAAAGTGGAATACAGTAAAAACATTATGAGAAATGGAACACAGAAATCAATTTTGCTAGAATAGTCAAAGCCAGAAGTGCTAAGAATTAAAAGATTTGCGCGTATATTTTTCAGGCAGTGGTTCAAAAACCAGAGGAAAACAAGACAAAATAGTTGGAAGTGATCCATCCACTTTGCAAAACTTGAAGTCTCAAAGAAAAAGGTAAACTTTGAAGTTAAAGAAAACTGAAAGTTGATCCCGCTAACAGAAACAAATAAATGTGAGGTAAGTGCAGATGAACAAGTTGTTTTTGCTTTCTTCATGGCAACTTGTGGAGCTTAATCACACGTTTACAGTCTTTAAGTGCTCGCATTTCTCTCACGCTCTCTTTCAGCTGACATATCTTTTATATTTAGCATTGCACACTGACAATTACATTCTCTACATTCTGTCTGTTTTCCATCTAAGTCAAATAAATTTATAGTATGACAAAAAACAAACACAGTATTTATCTTGCATTGCGTAAGCTGTAGGTATATTGATTGGTGTACAATAATGATTAAAAATTCTAATGATCAATCAGATACTTTAAGTTAGGACATAATAAACAGCACTCCCACCAAACATATCCTTCACTTTAGTGTTTGACGGATAGATACACAGAGGGCCCAGGAATCCCATATGCTGTATCATAATGTGTAGGAAGATTAATCATGTCTGTGCTTTTCATTGTCACACATAAAGATGACATATGACTGCCTGAATCTGGGGAGACAACATGATGAGGCAATTAACTGTGTGGGAAACACTCTCATCTAATTGTTAAAAGTTTGGTTTGCGTTGGCTCTCCTTGGGGATTTGAGTGTAGGTGTTGGAGCGTCTCCTACTTGATATGTTGCTTTTCCTGATCTGCTTGCGGTACTACGTATATCCTCTGAGACGTGGTGATAAGTGGGGTGAGTATTTCCTCTCTGAAACTCTGCATGGAACGGTTACCTCCTGCTTTGCACCTCATATGACCATAATTGTTGACAGTAGGGTTGACCATTTCCGTTCTGTAATTCAAAAACATCACATACCCAGTTGTTTGTTCATTTTTCTGCACCGACTGCCTCAGCGATTCATCAACCCGTAAAAATTATCAGCTGCTGCTGACAGCTGTTGCCCTTCAAACCCTAAAAGCTTGTAGGTAATTATTACAGCTCAACAGAAATGGTGATAATTTCCCCAAACGGTACAAACAAACACATGTCACTGTTTGTACACACTCATCATCCCAAATACAGGGGCGTCTAAAATAGGTAAGCAAGTAAATCTATATTATGACAAAAGAATGATAACATCTTTTAAAGTTGTAATGATTCAAAAAGCTTTTTGCAGAGTCTTGATTAAACTTGTAGTCAGACAGTGTGATGGAAATTCCCTTGCCCTCTCCCTCATCCTCATCTTTGGACCAACATGGGAAGACAGCAAAAGAATGCAGCGACGTGCTGTGGGTATGCTGGCACGTACGGGCTCTGCTCTGATATTAACACAGAGATAAAACATAAAACACATTACAAAATAACCTAACAATCCAAAATAATATTATCCTTTCGAGTAAAAAATTATGGCTTTTGATTTCCTGACCTTTAGGTAACCTCACAGTAGTGCCAAACTCCAGGTAGTCACTGAACCAGGTCAAGAAGTAGTCTTACACATAATCTTGGTTAATCCACGCATGTGTTTTTCATTTTCTCAATGTGTCAGTTCACGTCTTTCTGTATATTTACAGACTTTGTAACCCTAACATGACCTCTAGCCCACCAGCCTAACCCTAAAGTACACAGTTCATGTCTTTATGCTGCTTTCATACCACTGAAGCACCAGAAAATCAGTTGAACTTTTACACTTTAGCATAAAGTCAGTTGACACTGCCTTTATAGATAAAGTGTGACTGCTTAATTTTGCACTGTCAGTTACCTTCCTGAGAAACTTCACAGCAAAGACTGTGGCGTGCATCATTGTTTTTTGTGTGTGTTCAGATGTATGCTGGGTGTTTCTTTAAGTCAGAGACAGGAAAATATATGAAGATCACAATTTCTCTAATAAAAAAAAACTTAAGTATACTGAATGTAGCACATAATGAACTCATGATATCCTTGCATTTAACAGGTATGGCTTTTCAGCCATTTTCTAACATGATTTACAACAACCCATTCATCAGGCTTAACTCACACCGCATGGCAAGTCACATCTTCATACTCACCACAGTATGCACTTCAGAACCAGAAATACTTTATTTATCCCAGGAGGAAATTTAGATATGACAGTTACCTTAATGTACAATGTAAAAACATCAATAGAGAGTACAAATAGAGAGTCAGATAAAATCTCATGGGCTTTGTCTGCAGTTGGCTGTGGCGCTGCTGATTGTTTTACGTTCAGGTCAAAATCTCTGGAAGCCGTTGGTGGTATGGCTGTTGGAGATCCTACATGTAACCATTGCTGCATTGTTTACAGGTTCAATCAGCTGTTAGCTGCCTTTAGTATGTCAATGCTAACTGGTGCAAGGCCTGATGATTTCCCACAAGGTGAGAAAAAGGAGGTGAGAATGAGGTGCTGGTTCTCAGGTGTGAGCTAGGAAGCAATGACATCGACCAGCAACCTATCCCTCCATTCATCGTTTTTGGGAACGTAAGATGTATCTCCAATAAGATGGACGAGCTAGCCGTGCTAACCTGCTATTGCTGCTAACCTAGCAATAGCAGAAAGCAGAATAGCATCATGCTATTCACACACATGGCTAACGGAGCAAACACTGGACATGGATGTGATATTGGAAGAACTTCACCTGCTGTGAGTAGACAGGATACAGGAGGGAAAGACAGAACAGACTGCTGAAGAAGCTCAGTCCTGGACCCTGTGGAGGTGGAGGCTGGCTGACTGGAGAACGATGGACAAGCTGTCAGCATCTGTTTTGTTATGGACCTTTTTGCACTTTCTATACACTTTCTTACTTTTGTTTTCTTGATTGCTGCTGTGACTCTCCCTGAGTTTCTCCTCAGGGATAAATACAGTATTTTCTATTCTATTCTATTCTATTCTATTCTATTCTATTCTATTCTATTCCATTCTATTCGATTCTAATACCTTGATACTAGCTTAAGTTTGCAATTATACCATGGAAAAAAAACGTCCTTAGCTCTGACTGGCTTCATCCTCAGGGAGAGAAAGACGTTCAAAAGAAAATTTAGCAAAAGCAAAGGACAATAATGTGAAAAAGAAAGAACAAACAAGAGACACTGTAATGAGCTGCATGCTCATTGGCTAAAAAAAAACCCTACTTTTTTATTGTATACATTAGATAAGACAAAAGATTTAATGTTCATTCACTCTGTATTCACACTCTGCATGTGAACTTTTGGCCTCTAAGGTAAGCCCTGCACATGTGTCATGTTTTCATCCCATTTTACTTTCTGTACCCCCAGATGACTTTATTGCAGTTGAGACGTCAGCTAGCTCAGTGAATAAGAAATAAGCTGGAAGTGTAAACCATGAAAAAACTGAACATGAACAGCTCCTTTGTTTGTTTAGAATTGTTTCGAGAGTTTATCTTAATATGAATATATGTGTGTTGACTCCACTTTATAACATGTGGGTCCACTGCTTACTGGTAACATCAGGGTAGTAGCAAGAGCCCAGAAAGACTGTGCACCAGCCCAGACTCTCAATAAGGCAGTACAAGTAAGTTTCAGAGGTTTTTAACACCTCGCAAAGATAAACTAGACAACACGTGTCAGCTTGGGAGCTTTTAATTTAAAGACAAGACAAACGTCTGTTTCGTCTTTGGGGGCCACTTTCTCCATCTTCACATCTAACTCACTGTGTAAAAGTTTTTGACAAATGTTTAATTACTCTTAAAACCTCCCAGACAGATCAGAAATAGATGAAGTGAAATTCCCTCCACAATGTGTCATTTCTACTCTTAACTTTTGCTGCACAGTTCTGGCTGATGTTCAACTGTTATAAGCAAACAAAAAAGCTGACCCTAACCTGACCTCTGGCTGTGCGACACAAACTCTGATGATCATACTTAATATCTTCAAACTGAATTTTATGCCATTGTAGCTCCGGAAAATCAATTAAATGTTACACTGGGGCTTGAAATCAGTTGACACTAAGCTGAGAATCACACAGATAAAGTGTGACTGCTTAATTTCTCAGAGTCAGTTGTCTTTCTCGGGAACTTTATCAGGCAGTGTTGTGGCATGTATCACTGCTCTGTGGGTGTGGAGATGTGTGTTAAGTGTGAGTGTGTGATATGTTTCTTATCTTGGTTGAGTAGGCTTTTATGGAATAATGTTGAAGAAATGTAATTTCTTGAAAGCAGAACTGAATTTTGATGCCTGAAGGTAAATCGAGCCTGTGTGGTACATGTACCTCTTACTCCCATAATTTCAATAGTCAATCTGTTCCTTCATCAAGAGATATTCCTGTTCTACAAATGTTCATGAGACCTTTCTGAGTCCTGCCTTTTCTGCTCTTTTTCTTCTCCTACCAGTGTTCAGGACAGCTTTTAAGGTTCATGCTCAGAGGCAAAAGGTGATCATGGATCTCTCAAGGGCAAACTTGTGATTTTGATTATAGGAGATAAACTTGATTTGACATTATCACATGATGGCAGCACTCAGAGACAAATGCTTGACTCCCCGCTTTTTCTGGCACTGGACTGGAGTCACAAGCTTGCACAGGCAGCCATGGGGTTGATTATCTTGCAGCTCCATGGCCACGCTCCATACGGAAACATCACTGTGTCTCCTCTTTGTGCTGTGTTGCGAAGCGGGCAGGATCCTGGCACAGCCTGCAGACTTCCACTGTGCGCTTTTTATGGTCAGCTTGAATGGAGCACTGATGAAAAATGGAGATCACTTCAGGCCCCACTGTTCTTGTCAGATTTTGCTCCTGGGAACCACATTTATTAAAAAAAAGTTTTTTCTTGTCTTGTGACCCGCACTGATTTCTTGTGCCAATTTCTATGCTAATCTGGCAAAATGTATCCATATACTTTCAGGTTACAAAGCAGCCGGCTTTTTCCAGGTGGTGTGTTCTGCACAGGGTTTTGTGGAGGTAAGGAGCACTGGAAGTACATTTTTTGTTTGCAGTTCTTTCATCTGATACACCTTAAGGAAGTCGTAAAATAAAAAATGTACATTCTCTCTATTCCATCCTACAACTCTCAGTCCCACACTGTATTAACCTTTGTAACCTTGTGTTGTAGGACTCCATTCTGTGCTTGCAGAGGTTTCCCACTGAGTAGACACACCAATGAAAGAACACCATCCCCAACATGCACACGTTCATGTGCATACATGCAGGTACACACAGAGATATGGGGACACAAAGCATAGGTCACATCATTAATGCAGCCTCACAGATCCAGGCTGGATCCAATGCTCAGCACAGCACACACCTAAAATTGACTGTACATGTCTGTCAGACTTTCATCACCTGCCAGCACTCCTGAAGTTTGTACTTTTTCCTCTCTGCAATCCTTCCCTGAAATCCCAGTCAATATGTTTGTATTGTGAGGCTGTGTGGGAGGCAGGGGGAGTGAAAAGGGGTGAGGAAGCCTGTTTGATTAAAAGGCTGTATTGACAGATTTAAGCAAACAGGAACAAACCTGTACACTGCACAGCTCAACATAATGGTCAGTAGACTAAAGAAAAGCATGTGTCTGTTAGTACATGAGCACACCATGTGTGTTTATGTGGGTGTGTTTGACATATGCTGGTAAGTGGTGGAGTATTTCTGCCATACTGTGTCTCCGCCTGCAGTGAAAGCCGATAGCATCCTGTGGTTAAATCATTTTACTCAGTGGAGAGTATTGAAAGAAACACTAAAGCTACAGTTAAGACTTTAACTCACTGGCAAGACCTCACATGTGACCTGAGACAGGTCAGAGAACTGAAGGGAACACAAGCAGGAAAAGATTTCAGGATTTCAGGCTGAGTAAACCAACAGCTCAAGTGGTAAGCAGCCTGAACAAACATCAGAACATCAGCTGTGTATAAGCTTTCGATTGAGTGTGTATGTATTTATAAAAAACTTTTTTTTTTTTTCACTGGACGTACTTTTCCATGAACATTTCTAGGAACCGAGGACCCTGGCTCGTGTTTTTCTAAAACTGGTTGGGCCTTAATTTGAGTCTTAGGAACAGAAAGTCCCTACTTAATGAGAAATGTGCTTTTTTACTCTTTAGCCAAGAGTTGGATAAGCAAGTGACTGAACTGTCAAGTCTGTAGAGTTAACATGAAGCTACAGCACACAGCTAGCACACTAAGCATAAATACTGAGAACAGAGGAAATCGTTTGCTTGGCTCAAGCATCACTTTCTACAGTCTTGGTTTTTTGCCTGACAACCTTATAGGGATATCATGGCTCCATAAAAAAGTGCTCTGACATTCAAGTTATTTCAGGACAAAATCACTTTAAACTGCAGAAGAGCTGTAGGGCATTAGATGAGATGAAATAAATAATGATAATGATTTTGTTTTTGGATCACAATTTTAGAGTTATGATACATTATTTAAATTAAATTTGAAAATGTTGAGGAAAAAAAAGTGCAATGGCTGCTATGTGGCAGTTCATGTGTTAAACCCAAGCGGCAACCTTCAGTCTAAGAATATGAGACTGCGCAAATGCTAAAACCTGCGGTTTCTCGAGTGTCAGTTTGAGACCGGCTCTAGGAGTATCCGAAGTCACAAACACACCAAACCAAAAATGTGTTTTCATAGCAGAAATAGACATATTTACAACCTGTTTAAAAAAACAAAACAAAAAAAAAACATCTGAATCGCTAATTTCACCATTGGCACACACTATGGGGGATTCATTTTTTTCTAACACAGCAGTTCAGAGTATATGAAGATCGTAAGGTTGCCCAATCAGAAGCTCAGCTAACGTGACTGATTAGCGCCCTGTAGATGTACTCAAAGCCCCCGTCACTTCCAATATGGCCGCTATAGCCAATTTGCTTCAAAAGTCTGTTTCATAAACAGATGGGTGATGCTGGGGAGGCTATGTCCATCAATCATACAGTCTATAGTCGATACACTGCTTTAGTCTCGAGCAAATACTACTTTTTGCACCTGTAATTAGAAGACTTCTGATGTTATTCATCTCAATGTGTGCTTGTGTTGACAGACAAACCCAAAGCTTTATGCGAAGTTAGATGAACCTTAGAGAAGTTTTGCTGGCCAATCAGTGACTGAAAAAAGGGGTTTTCTAAAATTCCAGTGTGAGAAAATGGGGATTATTTGAGCTGTAAATCATGTAAGACTCCCTTCTTTGAGCTGTTATTCTTTCTTCGATACAAGCTACTGCTTTTTAAATGAAAAAGTTGTTTCTGACCTTGTCTTCTCTGAATGTTACTTTTCCATCATCCTTACAAAGATTTCTTTAGTGCTGTCACACAGAACATTACAAATTAAGGTATTATTTATTGTGAGAGCAAACTGCAACCTCCTTTTGAGGAAATTGAGACAAAAATGACCTCCAAAAATTACATTTCAGAACTTATTCTCTGGATGACTAAGATAAAACTTGTTTGAATTGTTTCGCATGTGACACAGAAGAAGTGATGAGCTCAATCTATCCATGAGTGTGGCGTGTCTCTGGATGTTCATGAATGAGTGCTATTAGTTTTCTTTTTGTTTTATGTTTTCTCTAGTGATGGGATTTCACTTGTTTTTTCTGTGTATGCAAAGAGAAAGGAGATGTAATTCAATCTTGGCAAGTAAAAGCAGTTAAGCAGCAAGGGCACACATGAAGAGAGAGGAGATGTCTGACCGGGGAGGGCGGTGTGAAAGCGGGGACGCAGGGAGCTGAAAATGTCACAGTGAAGAAGAAAGAATGTTTAGGCAGTGAAGGATGAGAAGAGAAATGCAATCTGGGCCCAGACAGAGGTGTAACAGACCAATTTGTTTGTGGTGTAATGGAGAGAAGATGGGTTGGCTCGGGTGATAAGTTGGCCGGGTCTGGGCCAGGCTGGACTGGGAGGATAAGAGAGGTTCTGAGGTCTGTGTGGAAAACATTCAGATAGACAAATATGCGGTGCAGCTGAGAAAGAAAGGTGAAGTTAACAGGAACAAAGAGTCGTAGATGTGATATATCAGCAATATAAAGCAGACAGCTTATTTACAGAGCTGTTTTTCAAGTCTAGGGGAACTTCTAGTCAAATCTCAAAGAATTCAATACAAGTCTGAGCCAAGTCTTTCCTCAAGTCACATAGGGTACAAAATCAAAAGGCAGCACCAGGAACCTGGTATCCAATATGGCTACTTTCCAAACAGTAGTGAGACATGGGCAGTTTTCTTATACTGACCCCTAGCAACAGAGACTAAGCTTTGGATTGAAGAGGAGCTAAAACTTGCCAAATTACTGGTCATCTGGACGTTCTGGGGGGGGGGCATGTCACGTTGTTGTGGGCTGGGCCGGGTCAAAGTCCAGGGCTTTTTTTCCAGTCCCAGTCCCCCACTGGCAGACGTCTTTAGTTGTGTTGCTGGGTCCTCAAAAGCAAATGTGCTAGTAGACCAGGAGCATGCTACTGCTAGTCAGATACAATGAACTCAAGCTTCTTTTTGTCTTTACAAGCTCTGGGTCTTTTTATTCCCTCAGTTTTATTCTATCAGAGAGGGGGATTCAAATCTAGAAATAGTTTTACTGAAAAGCAGGAGAGACCCTCTGCGTTAACAAGCTTTGCTAACAGTCAGCTATGACGCTGATCAGCTTGCTAGGTAATAAGACAAACACTTCCTAACTGGAGAAGTTTTTTCTTTCTTTTTTTCTGACAATGAGAGTTAAATAAAAAATGGTTCAACTCAGTTAACAATGCCTCTCCCATTTTTGACTCGCTGACTTTTGTGTTTTCTCAAAGGCTAAAACTGTTGGGGCAGCTTGCTCGTGTTGATGTGATTTCACAGGACAAAAGTCAATGAGAAAATCCACTGATCCCTTTTGTTATTCTGATGTGACCCTGTCTCAAGCCAGAATAAAGGCCTTATTATGAACCCATCCATATCAGAACTGCCTTGTAAAAACCTCTAACACTGACACTATCCTGGATGGTCTCAGCATAGGGGTGTAATGATGGTATAGTTAACAAAATTTGACAAGATTAATTGTCAAATAATTTAACTGTCTGTGATACAGTGAGTCAGGTACATTATTGAACCCTTTATGCTGATGGTCCAACATGCACCAGCAGCTGGATGGTGAAATCCAGGAGAGTTTCACTTCTTGCACTGCACAAAAAAAGGAAGCAGGGTTTCTGACCTTACTTGTCAAAGAAACAACTTGATGCACAAGTGTCTGAAGAGAAACCTTTTTTTCTTTAGTTTTTCTGACTTGTTTTGCTCAGAGAGGACAGGACAGTGGATGGAGCAGGAAACTGGGTGGGAACAGGGAGAGACGTGTGTGGAAGAGGCTGCTGAAAGTGGCTGAAGGCTAACTTCTGGGAGGTACAACCTAACTGCTTGGTGGTTCCACTGCCCCATCATATGTGACATCTAACCTAACAATCTCACCGTGCAGCTACACTGTGAGATTTTCTCTTGTTTGTATTTTCTTGAAACCCTCTCCCCAGACCATTCCTCTTTCCTTCTCCTTGCCCTCTCTTTTTCCTTCTCCTTTTTCATCACTTACAAGAGGAGCAGACCTGCATCATATTATCAGTATCCAGAATCACCTGTCTCACAGGCACATCACTTATATTTGAAGACAAATCAAAATGTGGCTTAAATAAAAGATTTTAAAAGCATGGTTTGAGTGTAAAACAGTCATGTTAAATTTCAAGGCTGAAAGCTGGTGAGGTAAAATCAGGCGGGTGTGGGATTTATTATCTAGTTTATGTATTATTTTGAAAATCAGTGACTAAATGACTTTGAAAACTCCAAGTTGTTGCAGCATGACCTCTTAGTGTCCAGAGATCCAATTAAAAACTGTAAAAATTATGAAGATGGTTATTTTATTTTGTTCATTGACTTTCAAGCCTGCCCTGTTGATTTAAACCAACTCGAGGCCAGTTTCTTGCCTTTGTGTTCTAAATTTATCGGGTCATGATGGATTTTTTTTTTCATAGATTATAAATAAAGTGGCTTCCCACTTGATTTCTTGTAAACTCTTCAGCCAGAGAAGTTTGCCTGTGAGAATAATGTCTCTCCTTTCCAGCTCAGTCAATACTGGACACCGTAGATGTTGACTTTAGGTCTCACAATCTCTCATTCAAAATAATTTGGCTTAAAAAAGGACACAGAGCAGCTGCTGCATCTTTTCCCCCAAATATGTTAGATGTTTTGTGTTCAAACAAATAAAGTTTTGGATTTCAAGGAATTCATATCAGTTTTCCATGCCAAAGCTCAGTTTGTGTTATATTTGGACTTCAGTTATGTTTTTGTTCCAGCAGTACTGCCATGGGTAGACTGGACTGACAGCTGGTGTTACTGGGAAGAGCAGGAGAGTAGGAGCAAAGGGTCAGGGCATGAGGTCAGGAGTCGTCCCACCAGGAGAGGATGAAGGGACGAGGAAAGGAGGAGAGAAGGAAAGTGATATGGGAGGAAGGGACCGGGATCACTGACACATGGAGATGATAGAGGGGAAGAGAAGGGAGGGAGGAGAGGATAAGGGCAGAAAGGTGACACGCGCAGACAGAGACCGAAAGAGAGGGATGAGGGAAAGATGGAGAAAAGGATGAGTGGGGTAGAGGATGCTGCTGATCCACCGGTGTGACCTTGCAGACAGGCTGTGGTCACAGTTTGTGTGTGTATGAGCACTTGGAGTGTGTGTGATAGAGCCAGAGACACTGAGTAAGTGGTTCTGTTTCCCAGTATAAACTGAGCTTTGTTGGCTAGGCAGGGTCAAGGCTACACAGACACACACAGACAAGTTCATCCATTACACCGCTGAGAAATGTCTCTAATGACAACTACAATCAACAAATCAATGAGCAAAACTTGAAGTTGGTGGTAGATGTCAGCTTTGAAAATGTAAGGTCATAGGGTTTTTTTATCCAAAGTAGATGAAAAAGCTGCAAGGAAGCTGTATTTTCTCTTTCAATATGATGATGTTTTGCGTTGAAATAACTAAAAAGTTTCTAAATACTAGTTGTGTGTTACAATGGGGGTATTATTTTTTATGTATGTTTGGTTTCCTGCTTCTGTAAAAGGGGGTTTCTGCATTTGTAGGTCTCTAAACTCTCAGGTTTCAGGTAGTCTCTTTTCTCTGTGTAGTTCATTATTCATGGTTTGTTAACCAGCAGTTAGTCTCACATAGAAAGACCTATTTCCACATTGTTCTGCGCCAATGCTGAAGAAAGGTCCAACTGAATCCAACATAATTCCTCAGTAAGGGAATTAAACCCTGTGGGTTATTTGTATTTCTTAATTCATTATCCTTTTGGTTGGTGCTAAACCCAGGATGCAGCCTTATTGCCTTTACGTGGAGAAGGATGCTAAGTGAGGCTCAGCAAAAATATAATTCAGTTCAACCCCAAAGAAAATTTAAGCTATGGAAACATTTACAGCATCAGAGAAGAGGAAAGGCCTGCCAAACAGCACAATTTAAATCTCTTTTTAAACCTCTCCATTCTCAACCTGAAAGTTTATAGCTGGAAAGTTTATGTCCTGTGTAGTGACTGGGATTTTAAAAAAAATCTAGGTGCGGATAGGGCATGGATCCAAGGAGTCCTGAGCAGTCAATGGCAAATTTGTATGCATATACTTCACCTACTGAACTGACCGAAGAGGGGTCATCATTCAGAGATGAGCATTCAACACAAGAACAGACAATTCTTCTCTCCTTCAAGATTTTTTTTCTTTTTTCCCCCTCATATTTGAAAGAAAATCCTGAAGGAAAGACAGGAAATGTGGCAGTCGGTGGAGGATAAGCTGCTCCAAAAAATCTTAGGACCAAGTGTTGATCCATCAAATGGTGCCACAAGAACCATGAGTGGCCTACTCCATCAATTAAGCCAAATCAGCTACTACAACACATGGATTTACCTAAAAATGACTTATAAATTACATGTTGTGTAGCAAATTTAGTGATAACACTTGGCAGAGCCTTGATAGTAAAATATCTTAGTAGTATTTTATATTAAGTGAAAGTCTAGAGAAAAAAAATGTGATCCACAGTGTATTTTTGTCCTCCTACCAAAGAAACAGATATAAATGTATTAATTAATTTTACATGTTAAAAATGTTTGTGTTTAGTACAAGTTGTTATTCCTCAAAGGTAGGGTCTGCAGAAACTGTTATTACTTATTGGTAAACACAGCTTTCAAACTAGGCTCCTCCTCCTCGGCTCAGTGCCAGCAGCAGTGCACACCCACAGCCTCCAACCGAAGCTATGTAAACACACTCACTAGTCTAGCAACCACCTGTAGCATTGCTTTTTTGGGAGGAACTTGAAAGCAGTGCTCCTGACTTGGCATGTTGGCACAAGCTAATCACTTGGTTATTTGACACAGAAAGCCAACATGGGTCACTCATCGTCCCGTACTGCACTTCAAGGCCATGAAAGTGAGTGGAAGTCGAGCCAAGCTTCACCCTCATTTATGAAAAATCTTTATGTGTTTGGTGTTTCGTTTTACGATCCTAGCTTCGTCCACTTACTATTATCAACATGCAAAGGTACTTATGCACTGAGCGCGCTGTGATTGGCTGATGTAACCATGCTTACACTCCCCCAAGAAACGCATCAACACAACCAAAACATCAACATACAGTCTGAAGAGAGGGATTGAGGCAGACACTGTCACATGTATAGAGGTCTGTAAGAGACAATTAAGCCGGGTTATTTATTTTTTTATTTTTATTTTTCTTAAGAAAATCCTGCAGAGGTGTCCCCTATGGACAAAGCAACACCTCTAAATAACTTGGCTTACCATGTTCTATACAAAGTTTTATGAACTCAGTCTATTTCATTGGAGAGAAAAACTCATAACAGAAGTTGTACATTATTTTTTAAGACAGTTTTTTGTTTCTCAAAGACAGCTGATGAGAGACAGGAAATGTGGTGAGTCAAGAGTGGAGGAAACATTCAGACAAACTAGCGACTGCTGCCATAAAGACTACAGCTTCTGTATATGAGGGACATGCAGTAACAGCCAGGCCAACAGCACTCCAGGAGCTTCAAACTCAACAGTACTGTAGATTAATCAGGGATAACAATGTTAAAGGCCAATAACATCAACATATCGTTCTTCAGTTTCCATAACCTTAAGTAGGCTACCTACAAATACTGTGACTTTCAATCATGAAGCCATTATTCCTGGTCCACCATGTTTCAAGCTGTGTGTATGCTGCCCTGTTTTTGCTCGTGATGAAACACATTAGTCTGCTCTAAGTTTACTCAGGGTCATAAATAATCTCCAGCTCTCCAGCTTGTTTTTGGAATCTGTTTGTAACATTGTAGGTGATTACTTGTAACTCTTGTGCCTCGGGTGTTTAGCTAAAAATATTGCTTACGCATTGCAGCCACTGCCACGCTGAAACATATTGACCATTGTTTGATTAATGGCAGTGGCTACCTCTACTGCAATCATCTCTCATCCTCCGGTAATCACGGCCTCACGCGCCCATCTGTCTGCTCTACTTTCAAATCGCAGCATCTACCTGCCAACCTGTCTGCAACCCGAGCCCCGGTAATGATCCGATCTGCCCTTGTTTCATGGTGTAAAAATAGTCAGATACATAATTAACATCATCGCTCATAACAGCTCCAATAACTGACTGTCTACGGTTGGATGACGGATGGGGGTTTGGCTCATCCGAAGGCACAATGTTGTTAGTCCGAAAAACTACTCAATCACCCTGTCTTTACACTTCCTGCATGGCAATTGGAAGGTTGCCAGACACTGCTGCGGTTCTTTATTTGCACTCAGTTTAGATGATTTGGTTCCCCTGGCTGGTGTGTCTCTGTGTGTCTGTGTATGTGTGCATTGTGTCTCTGGTCTCTTCTGTCTCTCTTATTACTTTTTTATTCTCTCCTTTCCGTCTGGCTCTGCTTTTCCCCTGTACTTCTCTCCTGCCATTTTTCTGTCATCCTCCATCTTCACAACAGATTTCTTCTGTAAAACTCTCCACCCCCCTCTCTAGGTCTCTCATGACATGTCCTTCTTCTGCCTCTTGACTTATGGTTTTACTTGGCAATCCTAGCTGGCTGTTGGTCCATCCGGGTCCAGGGCTTGGTGGAGTTCACTGAATGTTAACAGAGCCCACTCAGATCTTTGCTGTGGATTCTGTGTCTTCTGACTAAAAGCAGAAAGCTCAGGACATGCTCATTATTTGCTACGCTGCCAACGGTGGTCTCATTCAAACTCACAAGATGGCTTTGTTTAGCTTGGCGATGGCCCAACTGACTCATTAATCTGAAAACTCTGACGGTGTATCTATCACTAAAGCCACAGGTGGGATGAAAGGGTATGTAGTTTACTCTGCCAGGAGTTGAGTCTTTTCTGTTCTGAACAAGGATTTCAGCTTTTTGGTCTGTAGGCTTAAAAAAATGAACATGGAGTAAGCTGACTTCTGCTGTGCTTTTATTTCTTTACAACCTGAACATCTCATATCAGTCCTTCCAGATTTTCTCAATCATTTTCTGTGATTACGTTGTTTAAAACCTCAGAGGGACTACAAATTTGAAAAAATAAATGTATAAATAAAAATGTAACATTGGGGGCCCGGAAGTGAAAATCTGCAGGAGACAAAATAAAAAAAATAAATAAATAAATAAAGAGGGCTGGGGGGCTGAATTCTTAACTCATAACCTCAAACTGTTTTGGACTTCACACTCAAAGTGTAAAGTCAAAGTGCTGAACTGTTCCTTTTGGAATCCTAGAAACACAACAACTCAACTCATTAAGACTGGCACAAATAACAGGATTCTTCAACCACTTCACACATTTAGAGAGCACACACTTGATTATAACAAAAGACAAATTGCACAAGATCTTTCTCTTCTGATCTTGTAATATGTGGTGCACACTTACCAATTCTTCAGCAGAGTATCCGCTTCTGCACACTCAATAACCCAAATCTTGTGTGGTAAAACGTGACTTCAGCGTAAACAAACATGATGGATCAACTGGAAGAAGCAATGATGGTTGTTTTTCAGCCTCTTAAATTTAGAAAAAAAAACACACAAAAAAGAAATATAATTACGGAAAAAGTCATGGGGATGGCGGGAATATGGGCTGTATGCATTACAGTGAGAGTTGGTGACCAGTGAAGTTGTCACAAGTATTACAGATAGATTTCTTACTTCCTCTTTGGTCAGTCAGCTGAGTAAGCTATCATCTTGATTGGCTTTGCTCTGGTACATGTGACATTACATGCTGTGTGTGCTCAGCTCCTCTAGGCTCTTCCAAGTGACTCCAACCAGACAAAATCACTCTTAACACACCCCACACCACAGGAAAATCACACCCAATGTCATTTGCAGACATCAGACAATCGGGCCTTAGCTGGCTTTGATCGTAAGCGGGAGACTGGGACAAAAATCAGTCTGATTATCCTGTAATGTGTACCCGCCTTTACCCTCTTTCACAAATACACCCTGAATTTTTTGAGCTCTGTCCCCAAAATTTACCAAAGTTACTCTTTTATGTATGTCCCTTACAGCGTGAAGTCTTCCTTAGCATGCAAAGTTAGTGGTGCTTTGTCTTAAAAACCATCCTTTCTCTGGTTTCTCAGATTTTCTTGAACCTGTTAGATGTTGTTTTTCCGTCCACTCTGACTCGCCATGGATATTTTCTGGCAGAGAAGAATCTGTGCATCTGAGAAAATGTTGTCTGTTTATACATACACCTCACATCAGGGCCCTGTTATTATTATTATTTTTTAAAATCATGGGTAAATGCATCTGTTGTATAGATTTATTCAGGGCAGGAGATTTGGGTGGTGTGGATCCTGGAAATAGATTATCTCAAAGAAATTCAAAGTAATTCTGATAAGGTTTGCCAAATGGGGGAAAAAATGCATTCAATGCCTGTATTCGTTGAGTTTGACGTCCCTAATTTAAAGGATATTTTTCTGGATTTTATGTCATTATTTAAAGGAAAGTCAGAGTGGAAACCAGGGAATGACATGTGGTAAAGAGCCAAACCATTGCACCACATGTGAAACCCCTTGCCTAAGTAGCGCAGGGGGGGCAGCCAGATTTGAGGGTTTGTTTACTGCATATAAGATTGTATTGAGTTTTCCTGTTTAAAGTTAAATAAACATTTAGTTTTTGTATTTTTTAAGCACTTGAAAAGTCAGTGCAATGAGTATTTGTGCTGTATGTCAACAGTAGACCTTTCATTTCTGTACAAGTCTTGGTTAATTTTGGTGCCAGAAGTTGTCTTTGACAGTGAGTGTGTCTTAGATACTCTCAGAAAGAACCTTACACTTTGGCGTATCTATTTTTCTGTTTGTTTACTCATGTTTTCTGCAGAATTGACTTGTCAGACGGGGCTGGGGATTCCAGTAAATCAGAGGTGTTTTCAGTCGCTTGTTATAAATGTCTGAACTGAGCCCTGGGCCTGGCACGACCTGCATAGCCCCTCAGTTGAATGGCTTTTTGGCACCCTCCCTTTCTGTCAGTCTCTCTCTTTCTCTTTAGGCTCCTATACCACACCACCAGGGCGGACTCTGCCATCTGATAGTAGTCCAGTGAGTTCAGCAGAGCTCCAGCCAGCAGAGAAACTTCCCAGAACAAAGAAACGAGCAGTGACCTGGCATTCCACAGCCGAGGAGCAACTGCCAAGCTCACTGATTGAAACCTCTCCTCAGCAGGACTCCCCCTCTTCTCCATCTTTCTCCCCCCTCTCACCCTGCCTTCTTTCCCCTCACTCCACTCTACCTGACTGCTACAGGGACACATATCGAGGCACAGAGAGCCACTGAGTGCGAGGGAGAAATATAGAAGGTGAGCTCTCCATCAGAATGCGGGTCGTGCTGTACTCTCCCGAGCACACAAACAAACCTGTCTGCTGGAGGCTTTGGCACACACTGACCTGACCTCCTGGTCCAGGGTTCAGGTGCTCTTTGACAAACTGCAGCCACAAAGTTTCTTTTCACCTCTTAAGTGCGTGGCGCGGAATATCAATAAGGGTCAAGAGTGGCACGCCATCAGAATTCCACGGAGAGGTTTTCTATTAAGGCCTGTAACGACAGAAGGGTCATAATGGAGGAAATTATGCATACACTTCATAATGTCAGTGTGCTGTTGTCACCCCTGTAATAATGATATTGTTATTGAAATCCTCTTGAAGGCCTTTTCAAAAGACACAGTAGACTCACAACCCTTTTTGCACTGAATATATTAGTGCAGCATGTTCTTTCACAACTGATGGAAGAGATTGACTCTGCTCAACACATCTTCATGGCTGATCTATGCACAACCTTTTTAACCCTCTCAACTATAGGTCTTTAATGGATTTTGACCCCTGGTTGTACAAAATGTAGCCATGGCTAAAGTCCTACACTATCACCAGATTGGAGATACTTAAATAGGTCTACTGCTTTCCCATGTTTCAAACATGGGTATAGAGAGTCAATGATGGATGCCTGAAGTTTTTAAACTGTTGCCAAGGGGCATCATCTGGTTCACATGCGGAAGTGCTATAAGTTGCTGTTTATTGAAATCTGCTTGAGGCTGGCTGCAGAAATACCGGAAGTCATGTACATGCCTAGCCATAAAAAACGACTTTTATGGCATTGAAAAGCGTACAGTCTGGTTCAAAAAACAGCTTGGGTCTAAATCGCTGATTTTGCTATCGGTACACACTGTACGGTGAGTAGGGATGGATACCGAATTAGGTACTTTTATAGGTACCAACCGAAACCTGTCAAAGTACCAGGTACCGATTCACGGAAAATCAAAAGGTATGATGTTTAGGTACCTATATGCATCCTTGTGACTATGAGGGAGTGGAAGAGTTGGCAATTTGCCATGCTAGACATGAACATGGCATTACGAGGTTATATATTTAAGAATAATGTCAAATTGAAAAAACAAAACAAAAAAAACATTATTAAACAAATTGATATATTTACCAAATAAGCACAAAAAAGTACCGAAAATTGGTACTGTCGAGTACTGGTATCTGTTCTTCATTTTGTCACAAATTTCCACATATTTGTTCATTCATTTGCTTTTGTAATACATTTTTTAAAATGTGAAATGAGTCAATGGACACCCTGTATAAATGAAGCATGTTTGAACACAATACTCATCTGGCATGAAAATAGCTCTTTACAGTAGAGTGTTGTAGTGACGATAACTATACAAACAATGAAGGCAGATCTAAGCAACATCCTCCAATGTTGAAAAATGTCAGCAATGCAAAAGTAAAAAACAAACAAACAAAAAAAGCTGCAGTTCCTCAAGTGTCCATTTGAGGCTTACTCCAAAAGGCAAGGGACCCCCTTTAAGTTCCATGTTAAAATGTCCATTGTTACAGCAAACCAAGTTTCTTCAATGTTGAAGACAATGAAAAGGCGCTGTTGGTCATCGGTTTGTAATTCGCTCCCATTCAATTGAATTTAGCATCAGCAGGGGGATGGATGACTACCTGACATCAGTTGAAAAGTTTTAGCTGCACTTTTTTTTCAGTTTCTCTACCAGATTACACATAATAACAAAAAAGGAACATGGGAAAAACACAAACTTTGGTCCATAAAATACAGAGAAGACTGATACATACAAAAAGATTCACATGAGATGTCACAACAGTTACTGCCTCTTTTTTCTTCATCTTCGTTATGGTGAAATTCAAATTCCCCCATAGACGTCAGATATCTAGGCCAAGAGACGAACTCAACCTGACATCATATTTCAAAGTAAAAATAAACATACATTCTTTCGTTATTGCCCAATGTACCCATCTCTCTGCCCTGCTGTCTCTTCCTCACAGAGAAACACACAGGAAGACACTTTGTTCTGAGCCAAATTATGTCCCTGGCCCGTATTACTCACAGCATGTCACCATGCACAGTTGCAAAAACACAGAGACCAATTTCTGCTCCCAAGACACATTTTATTAACCTGGCAGTTGCCCAAAATTGAAAAAAAAAAATGCCGCACCTAAACCTGATATTTTGTTGGGACTTATACAGTCTGGGTGGAGTGGTTATGCTATGACAGTCATTGGAAAAAAGAGAGACAGTCAGAGATTCTTTGAAATCTATGATCATGAGCCAGAGCACAAATCTATTAAATGTGTCCCCACATTTGTGCCACTTGGATGGTTTCTTCTTTGAAGGTACTCATCCTATCAGGTTTTCTGACCTGTATTGACCACAAAAATTGTATTTTCTTGTACCCTGTTGTCCCTCAGAATTCACTTTTGTCAACTTTGGTTCACAAAAAGCAAAACTGCATCGACAAATGCTGTAAAAGTCATAACAGCTTTATTGAGCTCTGCTCAAGCTGCTCTTCTTTGTGTGTTTGACAGTTCGAGGAGTTGAAACTGAAATATTTGTACAGATCTGTCCTTTGTGGTTTCATTTATGTCCATAAGTAGGATGAAAATTGATTTATACAGAAGAAAGGAAAATGTCACAGGCATACATCCCAGGCCTGTTTCTTGGAGTTGTCTGGATATTGCAGGTAGTTTTTTATCAGATGGAAACAGACTCGCCTTTTGATTACAAAAGCAACCTTTTCCAGAGAGGTGACCCTGCTCTCTTTCACAGAAGAAGAAGCGCGGATCTTGGAGACTTAACTACAGTACCTGGCTGATGCAAATGTGTGTGGGTGTTCTGCTGTGTTACAGTTTGTCGGTGGGTGTTTGTCAGTCTTACAAACAAAAGCATTTAAAACCATCTGCAGCGATAATAAGGGAGCGCGGTGCCAGTAGGTACTTTGAAAGCAACCTTTAAAACTATGGACATCTGAATGTGTGTGGTGTATGAGTCTGTGTGTTTGTGTGTGTGTTGAAGGAGATGGCTCCATCTGTTTGCATTGCTTCTTCCTTGATTGTGATGCTTCTAGCAAACTTGTATTCAGGGACTTATTTTTATTTTGGAGCGCACACCCACACATGCATACCTGTGAAGAGGAAACTCACACAATCGTTCAGATGCACAAGTGAGTGACATATAAGTGAGTACAGTTAAGCAAAGATCCAACAAAAAGAATCTGGTTATTGTAATTATTCCTAATAGTTTTTGTGTCCTATCTAAACTGTTTAACATTTGTATTTCATTTTAAGTCAGATTTTCCTGACATTAAACTAACACAGTTTGCCTAGATAAAAAAATCTACTTCAACTTGATTAAATGTTTAATTTTTGTAGCTTTGAATTTTCAGTTTGCTCTTTCTAGAGTTGCTGTCTCTCCTCTGGCTTCATGGTATTGTGGTATTTCTTGTATTTAGTATGTGTGCGCTTTTGTCCTGTGATGTCAGTGCGTGCATGTGTGAAGTGGCCCAGTGTCAGACTCCTGGGATCAGAGAGACATAAGGCAGAGACAGGGCCAAAAGGTTAATAAACACACATATGCACACTCACGCATTCACACTCACGCAGAGAAAGGTTAAAACACTCTCCAGACACCAGACATATGCACTCATCTGTCATTATTTCACTCTCGTTCTTCTTTCAGATAAATTAATAGAAGCATTGAATGGCTATGTACAACACTTAACAGAGAGTCATTAAGCCATGGAGAGTACGCCTGAGCTCAGCGAAATAGAACTCAAAGTAAAGTGCTGTGCGTTAGTGTTTTAATGCTGGGAATATATCGTCAAATCCTTGGAGAACTCATGCACACATCCGCGGCCACGTGTTTCGAAAACACAGCACGTGTTTTGACCCCGGCAGGCCCAGCGGTGCAATGCAAGAGGGCCAGCGGGGACCTCACTCTGTCTCTGTTCATATTATTCAAAAGACGAAAGCTTTTCTCCTGTAAATTGAAATTCGAAACAAAATGCCGATTAAGAGCTACGAGACCTCCCCAGAGAAAACAGTGCTGGCATTTAACATGCAGACCCAGTGTTTAGCCCCAGCCTTTTCTCAAAAGCAACACAGCTGAAGCAATCTCCCCACCGTGGATTTCCTGCAGATGGGTTTTTGCCGGGCGCAGGATATACAGAGTGAAATGGAGGCTTCATGGTTTATCAAAGCAGCTATAGTGTTTATCCTAGCAGGAGCAAACATACAGGCTTCTTAATAACACAGAAGCGAATATACAAGAAAACCTTAAAGCTACTGTACAGCCCTCAGTGAAATTTAAATGCACAGATTTATGTTACACAGAGGTGAGAGGATCTTAAACTCCATGTAAAGAACTAATGAGACAAAAACAGTTTACATGCAAACATGTGAAGTTTTACTCCTGGAGCTATGTAAGACACCAGACATTTGACTCATAGTGGGGTGTGTCATGCTGTGTAGTTCAGCTAATCCTCTCAGGGGTCAGCATTTTTTAAAGACTTAAACATGCAGAACAATGAGACAGTCACTCAAACAGGATTTCCACAAGCTGACACATACTTGATGTTCAAGCAAAAGCGTGGAAAATAGGTTTTAAATCACAGAACCAAGGGAGCCAACGAGAAATTTTCCAATGGTCTGTGGGAAATTTGAGATGCTATGTTTTCTCAATGTGCATCTTGTGTAACCATAACTACCAAATATATGTCACTAATTTGGTTTGCCAAATGTTTTTACCAGATATGCAGTTGCTGCTAGGATCACATTTGGCCATGTTTTTTAAAGTCCCAGAAGTGTGAAATTGAGGTTTAGGTGTACAAAGCCCAGACTTTGTTATGGATGTAAGCTTGTTTGGTTTGTGGCTTTTGCTTAAGTAGTGAACAAGCCCATGTGACCCATCCAGGAATTGAGGTCAGGACTGGTTTTTGATTTCTGAATCAAAAATTGCACTCTGTGAATTGGATTTTGAGTTTATTGAGTCGCATAAAAATAGCTACCAACACTTTTATGTGCTTCGAATTATAGAAGGTACGTTGTAAAACAAATGATGCAAACCAACATTCTGCAGATGCACCAAATACAATCCTGGTGACCTTCACAACTGTTCAAATGTATGCATTTATTTTTTTACATGTGTCTGCATTGCCACATTTCTATCATGCATCATTTGCACAACAGAAAGCTGAGCTATGTGCTGATATGGGGTGCAGATAAATATTGACTATCAGCAGGCTTGCACTGTGGAACACACTCAGTAAACGCTACCTATCTAAGTCCCTTTGTGCCATTGCGCTAAGAGAGCTGAATTTATTCTTTGCCTGTTTATTTGATGTTGATGAAAGAGTGGATCAAGTCCAATCGCATCAATCACATCAAAGACCTGCTGTGTAACGTGAGGAATGGCACACATGACACACAAACACACACACACTGGTGCACAGCTTGCTAGACTTTTATAGTTTGATCTGCATTCTGATCTCACAAGAAAGTTATCTTGGCTTTTTCAGAGGAATGTGAAATATCTAATGGAGGCTTGTCAGCTGTATCTTTAGGCTGTACCAGCGTTCTCTATGACTACACTAACTGCACAGCGTAATCACTGAGAAGGGAGGCAGAAGTATGACTTTTAAGTATTTATATGCCACCGTCTGTTTCTATCTGGAGGTCAAAGTCATGCTGTTTCTCTCTCTGCAGAAACAAGCTTTCTTGCCCTCTTTATTCTATCCTGGTATCCTCTTTCACCAGAGGCATGTCCAGGGGGTGGCATTGGGTGACATGGCCCAATTCTGGCTTGAATTCTATTTGGTCTCCCCGAATACCAATGGCTTGTGGGAAAAAAAAAAGGTCAGTAATATAATACTAATAGTTTTCTTACTTTTGTTTTCCATCATGGATGAGTAAACTGTTAATAACATCTTAAATCAGTGATTTTATTGGCACATTGGTGTGAAAACCTTTCCTCATGAGCGTGGCCCTAGTTTCATCTCTGCACTTGAAACATGATGTGTACATTAGCACCTTCTTTTTAAAACTTCAGGTCACCAGTGATCTTAAAACATCTGTGATTGCTATCTGACTGGTAGAAGGCAGGACCACCAAAGAGCTTTTAAAGCAAATCAATGCAGCAGATTGTTTTTGATTTGTGCTGTGGTGAATTTTAGAGATAGATCTTTATCCGCATGCAAGTGACCTCTTGGAAGCCAGAACATGTACAAAAAGTGCCCTCCTGGTTTTCAAAACACATTTAACTGCCCTCTTGGGTGGCAAAAACACACATTATATGTGCTTTTTTAAACTTTTCTGCTTTTTGCCCCTGCCCTTAAAAAATCTGTGCACACCACTGCACCAACGTCTTATTTTGTTTTCAGTTTTTTTTTTCTATTGTTGCGCACTAGGAATTGATAGACATGTCGCGATCGATCCCATGGCACACAACTAAATTGGGCGGGAGTATTGGACAAATAGCTGCTTTTATTGGTGCTAGAGATCCCAGTTTGTTGATTTGCTTTTTTGATGATATAGCACACTTGTATAATTAATAGTTCCACGGAGCCCCTAACTATGGTCCACGGACCCCTTGGGGTCCTGGGACTCCACTTTGAGAGACACTGTGTTAAATGATCAAGGAAGTAGAATTAGTGGAGCCAAAATATTGTTCATAAACTCTGTTCAGACGTGTGTAGATGTCCACATTCACTCCATGCTACTCCACCCAAATGTCTAAAAGTGCATCTGTCCATTTTCGAACTTTCACATCTTCTATTTTTCAGTAGATTGGAAACATTCTGGAAAAAAAAAATTAAGATGCTTTTTAGAGAAGAAGAGTTTGAAGTTAGGAGCAGGCCCCACTAACCAGAGAGCGGACTTTATTTCCCACGGGTCAGCTGATGCTTTCTTTCCACTATCATGTGCATTCTCCACGCACGGCCCTCCACTTTCCGAACGGACATATGTGTGAGTGTCTGTGTGTGTCTGATGCGACGGGCATGACGAACATGATACATCTCATCACATGCTTCTCCTTAGCGGATTAACAGGCAGTCTTCCAACAGCATTTATGCCAGTTCTCCTGTGGGGACTGGCTTTGTGCAGGCAACGGGAAAATTCAATCACTGCCTAAAGGATAGGAATGGGCGGGAATGAAACGCTACTTTGGTTCCATTTCCGTGTTAACCACTGTTTTTTTCAAGGCTGCAAATGAGGAAAGAGAGAGAGAGAGCTGGAGTGCGACTGCTCAATCTGTGCCACTTGTGTTCTTGACTCTTTGCAAGGTTGTGGCAGGAAGGGTTTAAGATTAGGTTTAAGAAATGGATCACGAGGAAGCACCTGGTGTCGTTTGTCTGGGAAGTTCTCATGATAATCTAGTCTGGAGTTAAAACAGGTTTGAATACACATCACAGGTGTTGCTGAATGATGTTTGATACTGATATGGAAGTATCCAAATGACCTTCCCAGATACCATTTTGAAGAGTCTGCTTAAAAAAAGAGAATAAATCCCAGTGCTGCGTTCATATTTTATTTCAATGTGTCTTAATCTGTCTCCTTTATGAGGCAGTAGAGAAACAAAACATACTTCACTGTAATAAATCTGTTTCCAGCGTCTTATTTGGGTCACGAGGTAGCAACATCAACTTTATTCCCCTTGAAGTTTAACTTTATCAAATGTGATGCAAGGAAGCTGGATCTCTACAGGCCTCTTAGAGCTAAGCTTTCATCCTTTTCACAAGATGGACTTTTATGTAACCTGCTGCTTTTTTAACTTTCTCTGCTTTTTTGCATTTGCACCACTTTCAGCAAAAAGGATGACTTTTGTTTGACCTTTCTGTGATGTTATCTCATTCACATTCTGAAGAGAGACCTGATTTTGGCCGTGTTCATCTTGTTAAAACGTGTGCATTATTATTTAAATACAAAAGTATTAAAAGAACTTTAACAGACTGTCTGATGTGCTCTATAGAGAGCAAGATAAACAATAAAAGGGCCATGACCTTTGCTCGGCCAAAGTTGTCGACAAATGCGAACAAAACAGATTTCAGAGACCAGCTCTGAGTGTCAGTGTCTGACTTTGAATTTCAACGATAAAACACAGTGCACAGTACTGCATTATGCTACACATCTGCTCAAGTCTTTATGCCTCAAAGGATTTTACCATGATAGGTATCTCCGTGAAACACCTGTCTGGAAAAGCAGCCCATTCCCAGGCTGAAGAACACAATTGTCAAATACACACGAGTGTGTTTTGCAAAGATTGCCAAGCTCCAAAGGGAAGAACTTCACTTCTTAATTTGATCACTGTATTACCGACAACAGTGCAAGCACAATGCAGGTAACACAGGAAACTGAATGTCAATTTACTTTCATTCTTCATTTCCTGTGATAATAAGAAAAACAAATGCAAAAACTTGGCAGTTCCTAATGGCTCCTCTTTGAAACTTAAACATATAACTTTTATTAGATCACAAGGACTTTTACAAAATCACGACAGGAAAAAAAAACCTTCCAAACAAATGAAAAGACTTCTGAAAGCTATGTGGAAGGATGATACAAAATATTGGTTATATACTGTCCTGAGTCCCAGTACCCAAACCTCTTTCCTGTGAGTTTGGTTTGTGACTTGAGTCCAAACTTGAAACTGACTCCTGACTTTGCCACACCTCTAACAGATACAAGCTGTCTGAGATATTGTCAATCATATATATCCCAGAGAGCAGCTGAATGAGTAATGCATGTGCGTGTACTTGAATGTGAATATGCGCATGAATGCTCCAGTGCTTGTATACCTCTGTGTGCTGTGAGTGTGTTTGTGTGCCTGGCTGCTGAGGGACCCAGAGAGGAGCAGGCACAGAAAGAAAACGAGAGGGAAGAAGAGAAAGAAAGAGAGGAGAAAAGAGGGAGCAGGAGAGAGGAGGTAAACTAAAGCTGCATGACGAGTACACCGGGGCACAGAGCCACGACCGGGGGCGACCGTCCGAACACAGATACGACGTGTCCAAGCAGACAGTGAGGAATGGAGGAGATTTCCCTATGGAAACAAACCAGGGATGCTGGACACCTTTACACGCATGGATACACACACACCAACAGGACCAGTCTGCCCTTACAATCCTGTATACAACCACTACAAAACACAAACAAATCCCCCCCTAACACATTTATATATTCTGTACCAAAACACATGAATAGATGAGTGCACACACTGGGGACAAACATCGAAAGTTGAAGATGGAGTATCGGAAGCAGTGATGGTACTTTTGCATCTCAGTGGACTGAATTTTTCCTTACACCTTGAAATGTAGAGTTGATTTTTGCTTTCCATCAGCATTAAGTCCTGACCAGAATACTCAGAGCATGTAAGAGGACGGGAGGTGAGTGTCATCCTGCCCCAACCTCCAAGCACTATCACCAGGAAATTCTCCTCACGTACGTTCCCTTTCTTCACTGAGGTAACAGGAAAAAAAGGAACAAACAGTGTGGAGGCAGGATTATTGGGTATGCACATGACATCAGCAAGCCTTGGGGGAATATGCATCAAAAGTCTGACGCAGTGAGTGTTTTCATGTTATTCCACGCTCATAACCTGATTGACATATTTAATACATGTCCTGTGATAATTCTGTGTGGAAAGAAAGATCCACGGAAAAAATAAAAAATAAAAAAAAATTGTTTTTTTTGTGCTGTCAAGCACACAGAATGATGAATCCAATGAAAAGCAAAAGAAGACAAAAATCTTTTACTTTGAAGGACAGAAAGCTTTACAACATCCACCATACAAAATAAAATCCTGTGCACTGGGATTAGACAAAGTAATGATTGACAAGGAGATGAAACAGTTCATTCCAGGGCGTCAAAGTGGCAATATTTTAATGTGACACATGTGAGCCTCATTGACGAGGAGAGCTAACAACTATCACTTGAAATGACTCTTGTAAAGTCAAATCTTACACCTATAATGTTCTGTCATCCACCCACGGGGAGGAGAGAAAGAGGAGGGAAGGAGAGAGGTAAAGAAACATTTTTGAAGGACTGCTACCAATCCGCTGCTTGTGATTGGCAAGTGTTATCCCTCAGGATTAGTTTGGGATTGTGTGGCTGGAACAACCGCCAAGGTACCTGAGTGGCTTTCCAACAGTTGATTCAGAGACAGGTCTATTACTGACGTGTCATACTTTTTTGAACCTGTCTCAGTCTGTAAAAGGATGGTGGTGACAGGGATGAATTTTGTGCCCCAAATGGTCGGCTAACGTTTGGATGGGGTATTCCAGGTACTGCTACTTTTTCCAAATATTTGAAGAGGCTGTGAGGACTTTCTGAGAGATCTTAAAAAACTCTCACTTCCAGATTTAAAAAAACAAGCTAAACTGCTTGTGATAATGTTAATTCCAACCTACATGCAGCAGTAGGGATGGGTACTGAACTGGGTACTTTAATAGGTAGTACTGACTGACTCAACCTTGTGACTGTGGGGGAGTGTCAGAGTAGTCAATTTGTTATCCCAAACACACTCGAAAGTACTAAAAATTCATAGCATTGAGTACCGATGCCTGCCAGATACCAGGCATTGGTACCATATCATTTCAAATGTGAAAGTTACCCATCCCCTATGCAGCAGTTATTCTGCAGTCTGTTCAAACTTGAGAGTCTATCAATAAAATGAAGAGAGAGAGTTTACGTTAGCTCTGCTTGGTAGATGACTGGCAGGAAATAAGGAGGATTCACTAACACACATTACAGACACATCTCACAGCACAGGGTTGTGGTAGCACTACATTTACATGTAGCCAACTACTAAACTATGCTACAAACTTACAAAGTATGTTTGTTGTCATATTTCAAACAACAGCGCTACTTAACTGTTGATAAATACCCTACCTCGTCACGTCGTATACAGTAAAAAGTCGTCTTGAACAAAAGAAAGTAGTGTTCAAAAGGAGATCCCATGTCCATTCATTTCTTTAACAAACACATGCCTTGTTAAGAGTCATATCTTTAAAACAGTGTGCGTGCAACTCCTGTCCAAAAGGTGGCGCTGCAGTCCAATTTAAACGGATCCTCCTCACAGCCTCTTTAAGTTTTTTTCAGATTCACATTTTTTTTTATTATTTACAAAGCAGCAATATTACATTTAAGAAATACACAATTTACAGTGCATATATAGTATATATGCTGTATTTACAACCCCTTTGAAAGGAGTCCATCTACCTACCATAATACTAGTTTGGATCCAAGTTCCAATGTGTTTACCTGCTCCCGGTGGCTGTGAGATCGGCGAGAACAAATAATCGAATAGAATTTTAGGTCTCTGAAATCTCACAGACATAACTTTTTGTTCTGGCCCAGACCTGCTGGACTTTTTTATGGGACATTATATAAACATGAATCAGATGACCTCTCTCAGATTTACATCACAAGTGATTTGATTCCTACGTCAGCCCTGATCTTAACGATCTGGAGGGAGTCTAGTAAAAGGGATGTATAAGGTTGAATTGGATCAGGCGTACCATTGCATCACTTGACTCTGTTTAAACATTCTTGCAAATCCTATCCAACTTCCCTCCAATGTCAGATCCCTTTCACACATTGTCCTCAAAGCTGAAGATAATACCAAAACTTAGACCCTGAATCATCAGGGAAGAATGCATAATGCCTCATAGGCTTGTCTGTAACTCTTTACAGCCTTATCTAGAAAGTTAGCTGCAACCAAAAATCTGTAATAAAAAAGTTGTAAATTGAGACCCAGGAATTTTAAACTGCTCCAATTCTATTAAAGATTAGCATAAAATGTTACTGTTTGCCTAGCTGTTAAAGCGCATGCCCCACCAGAGGCTATAGTTCTCACTGCTGATTTAATTCCCTGCTGCAACTCTTTACTGCATGCCTTCTTCTACTCTCTACTCCCTTTCTCTAACCTGCCACTTTTAAGCTGTGTTTTCATTAAGGGAAAAATGCTGTAAAATATAACTTAAAGACAACACTTCATACCTCTCCCCTGATTCGACCATGCTATTTCCCAACCATCTCCTCCTATTAAAGCTTATTGTCAGTGGCAGTCTAGAAAACATAATGCAAGGCAAATTAGCTTCTATCGTTTAGTCTAATTGCATGCCTTGCAACAGTAATAAATCAGAACAATGTATATATTAACTGCAATGAAAAAAAGAATTGATCTCATCGTTCTGCATGAGCCACAGGGACATTTGTTTTTTTATACGGAAGGGAACAGTCTCCATAAATAAGTCTTTTAAAACAAACATGCTACTTTTGAAGTGGTGATTTCCTTAGTTCATAATAATTCCCAGCATAGGTTGAGTGCTGCATTCAAAACATAGACATAGCATTATTCTTATTGAAAAGTAAAGAAAACAAACTGCAATGACTGAAATTCACTTCAACCCCAGGACCACTTTGCATACTCCAGAGGAAAGGAACTACAAAACTGTGTCAGACAGGGTATGTCAGTGTCATAAAGTCTAATTTGTGGAAACACTCTCTGTTTGATGTTTAACCAGGGGTCAGTGGTCACCACTGAGGTTGAGTTCAAGAGGTCAGTAGGTTACAATCACAATTATTTTTGGTTCAGCTCACAGACTTTCATCCATTCACCCACTGAATTTGGTCACCTGTAATAGTGGAGATCAAAATATATGGATACAAAAATATAAATCAGAAACCACAGAGTCCACGATCTGTTGGACACACAGCAGGTGTCCAAGAAACAGGTCAGGGCCTGAAATAATGCTACTTATGGCAATCAATGATATTCTTATTGACCAGAGTAAATGGCATTGTCAGTGCACTCTCTCTGATTAGCCAACCTCATCATTGATAGTATGGACTATTGACCGAGAGCATCAGAGCGCTCGTCATATGGGCCATAAATGAGGAGAGGTGTCTCTGGGACATTGATCTCTGTCTCCTGGGCTCTGTGGTGCTGTTAACAGTATGATAAAATCCTTCACAAATGCAGCTGAACAGAAAGACAGCTTGAAAAGTCTCACAGTAATGAAAAAACACATGCGGCTTAGCAGACTATTGCTTTTAGTCTGTATGTTTACTCTGTAGCATAAATATTAATCAGAAATGTGTGTCTTTTATTTGCAGACACAGTTGTTCTCTCTGCACCCTGCCAGCTTCTGTTTTCTGCAGTTCGAAAAATCCTACAAAAGAATTTGTGGGGAATTCAAGCTACTTAGACCATTTAAAGCTCTTAATCCTTTCTCGTAAATAACAAATTACAGCTTCCAGCAGTTTTTACCCTGTGGCAGACCTCAAGGCTGAGAGCACTAACTTGTTGTGCTGTTGTTTTTTAAGCTTTGGGACAGAAGAACTTGTCTGGTGTGTATGTTTCCTGCAAGGGTTTGTTCAGTTAATGTAATTTATTTGCATAATAACACTGCAGCCTTGTTTTACTCAACAGAAAAGCAAAGGAATATATGTAGGCATTATTTTGACATCAGAATCTAAGAGTCGAGTTGAAATATATTTTCAGACATCTTACGTGACATTTTACATGCACTCACACTTCTTGTCTTGTTTACTTTGTTGCAATTCAGATGTTACACCAATGAGCTGCTGCATTTTTCCGTGGGTCTCTTTTTGTTTTTATTCCAAATTAGATTTTTGGGACTTGTACACCGATATTCAGGAAGGACAGGGCAGTGGATAGAGCACCCGAGGGTAAAGTGTGACATGCAGGAAAGGGGCTGATGAGCACATGACTCAACCACTGGGCCAAAACTGGTGCACCGTCATGGGTCTTTTTGGCCTTTTTAAAAGAGGCTAACTATTGTAGGTTGCTCTTACATCATTACCTCGCAGCCTCCTTCCCCAAATGCCATGTGTACTACTTTGTGAAAGCTGAATCCAAGATGCCAAGTTAACTTTTCAAAAAGAGGAGCCATGAGTTGATTTGGAACTGCAAAGTGGTCAATAGCTCATCAACACTTAAGAAGATTAGTCTATTTGAAAGTGTTGGACAAGGTAAAGAAGTTCACAAACTTGGGAGTTGAGGCATGGACACAAAGGGCTTTCACTGCTCTACTGAACAATGTTAAACTAAGGCCAAAAAACTCAGACTATAGTTTGCAAAAGTGGGACACCAACTCAGCAAAAGTGGAGATTTTAGTGATGAGAGAGACAGCGAGCACTTCTGCTGATCTGCGTTAGCCTATCCCTGTTGTTAAGCTTACCTAAAACTGGAGTGTGACGACTGTAGTCAAAGCTTTTTGTCCCATTGGGTTGATTGTGTCAAACCATAACCCAAGAAGGTTGTCTAGAATTTGGTGGCACACTGAAATGAAACCCTTTTAAGTGCCAAACATAAATCATATTAAAAAACAGAAGGCTAAGTATGGTTAACATAGCAATTTTTGTACAGTGTGAAGTCATCTAAATAGCTTTTCTTTTAAAAGTCCATAAAGTTCAGGTTTTGAAACTTCACTAATCAAAAGATCTGCTTGAGATGGCCAGGAAGAATGGCCAGCCCAGAGACTGTAAAAAAAAAAAAAAAAAAGGATGTTAGCTTGATAGGATCAAAATGAGGTGGCCACGAAAACTGCTCCCCTGGCGACTGGCTGCAGTGTAGGTCAAAAAATCAATCTCCCCAGCCATTCAAAATTGGCTATGGTCAAACTTACACCTTGTAGAAATGTTTCTCACATCCGATTGCTATGATTTGAAGATGTTATTTAGTTGCCTTGTATTCAAGACCTCAGTTTTCTGAGAAGTTTAGTTAATAAACTAAACTAAGTAAATAAACAACAAAAAAACAACAAAAAAAAACGAGGCTTTATTTTGTGTATTTTTTTCAGGGATTGTAAAATATGTCAGGATGGAGGGCTAAGAAGAGATTAGACTCTCAAAGAAAGAAAAATAATTGTTTTTTGTCACCCGGCTCTACTCAGATTCTCTTTGTGTTCCTCATAGCCTCTGCTGCGCAGACTCTACCTGCTCAATGGTGACGCCTCCAACAGGGGTATTTTGGCTTCAAAACTGTACAATGGTTAACGCTGTCCACTAGAATAGAATAGAATAGAAAATACTTTATTTATCCCCGAGGGGAAATTCAGGAGTCACCGCAGCATTTAAGAAAACAAAAGTAAGAAAGAGTATAGAAAGTGCAAAAAGGTCCACAAGAAAATAGATGACGACTTCCCGTCCACCACTCGTCCACCACTCTCCAGCCCAGCCAGTCTCCACCTCCACAGGGTCCAGGACTGAGCCTCCCCAGCAGTCTGTTCAGTCTCTGTCTCCTGGATCCTGTCTGCTCACAGCAGGCGAAGCTCCTCCGATGTGTCGCCGGCGTCCAATGTCAGCTCCGTCAGCCACGTCCGTGAACAGCACGATGCCGCTGGGTTAGCACGGCTAGCTCGTCCATCCCCCGGGGCTGGATCCCACGTTCCCAACAACGATGGATGGAAGGACAGGTCCATGTTGTCATCTCCCAGCTCACACCCGAGAACCGGCACGTCGTCCTCACCTCCTCCTCCTCAGCTCGAGGGAAATCATTAAGCCCTACACTAGTTAGCATTGGCATGCTACAGGCTGCTAACAGCTGAGTTCGCATGTAAACAATGCAGCCATGGTTACATGTAGGATCTCCAGACAAACACAGGAGAAAAGTAGTCAAAAATATCGCAGAAGCCACAAAAAGTTTGGTGTCCGTGACCGACAATGAACCATACAAAGTGATGATCCACTCCAAATACAAAGATTACGAAAAAGAGACAAAAAAAAATGACAAGAAACAGACAAAGACGAGAGAGCTGCTGCAACAGGCAGCTACTTGGGTAGCGCCTAGCAACAGAAAAAAAAACTATACTATACTATACTGTACTATATGTACAGTCTACGAGCCAACCACATTCCAGGGGTAGCTGGCACCCTTAGCTGCTCTGGTGGCACCGCTGCCTAACTCTAGCCCTGCCTGCAACCTTACAACAGTGAGTGATAGTGCTAATGGGAAATGGCGTCTTATCCTGAAAAACACCACCAATTCTTGAGGGTTCTCACAGCAGCTTTGGGCAATTCTGGATTTCATTTTGCACAGTCAGATGATTTAAAATTGCAATCCCAGATGATTTGCAACTTGCTTTCTGTTTAGCTACCAAGTTAATGCTGATATTGGCAGTTTTGTGAAGATGGCAGGCTATTAATGACCAAAAATAAATAAATAAAAGAAACTCTATTGTGTTACTATGAAGGCAACTTCATAGTCCCCTTTCAAATGTGGTGTAAGTTTTGCAAACAAAAACATAGCAGCTCTACATTTGCTTTATTGGCTGCATTAAAACAGATACTAAGGAGAGGGTGGTGAGGTTTGTTGAAATAAATCACTCCATTGGCTGCTTATCAATCAAGAGTGTACTTCCCAGTTCCCAATCAAAGCCCAAATGGTCTTCTACTGAAGATCTGATCACAGGCAGATGACAAGCTACATCAATGTTCAACACTTCTATCAAAACTTAATCTCTTCCTTCCTTCCTCTTTGTTCTTGTTACAGGTATAAACCGCCTTGATGAAATGGCTGCTCTGTTTATTTCACTGGCGTGTAACAACACACTTTTAAACCAATAGAATATCAGCCCACGTCTTGGCTGGGCTAAGCACTCAGCAGCCAGATTGCTACATCAGCTTAGTTGAATTTTAAAAAATATTTATAGCTGTTTAGTTCACATCTGAATACGTGCTTATGATATTTACTGTAAGGCTGTGGTATTTCTTCTCGAGCGACGTAAAATCGATATCTTCTAAATAAACCTGAGTGGCGTCTGGGCTCAGGCGGCTGTTTGTTACGACGTCGCTCAGAAAGGCCCGTGAGTGTTTAAAAGGTCTGATGGAGAGTCATTTATCCCGCTGTTTCAGACAGCCACCAACTCACTGATATGAAATGACGTCTCAATAGCTTGTTATCGACTGTTATGGTGTTTTATCATTTATTTTGATAAGTGAAATCAAATTCTGGATGCTGGCCAGGCTGCTATTACCCACAGAGCTATAGGAGGATAAGCCAACGTGTGTGTGCCCTCAGGTTTGTGTGCATTTATAGGTTTAAAACAAAGGCGGAAGACGGTATTAATGTCCACATGTTATCTTTCTGCTTGGGTGGATAAACAGACGTATGAGATCAGGGGTATGCAGCCTGGGACAGGGCACTGAGGACAAGGCAAGACTGGATCCCTTAAAGATGTTATTAATGGCCATGGGGCCATGCACACACACACACACACACACACTCACACACACACACACACACACACACACACACACACACACACACACACACACACACACACACACACACACACACACACACACACACACACACACGCACACACTGTTTGCAATGCATAACTCAGTAGTAAGCCTCTTTCTGTGTTCTGTCACAAGAGATGGGGAGCAGAAAGCAGAACAGGGTGACTTTATAATCCCTGCTGTATTTATACTCCACCCTACTGACTTCTGCACTTCCCACCCTTCATTTTTCTTTTTTTCTCTTTCCATTCCTCCATCATTTCTCTCCACCAGTCTCCCATATACACATTTTTGATCTTATCTTCCTTCAAAAACCTAACCCTCTCTCTTATATATTGTATTTCACAATCTGTCTTTTTTATTATTCCACCAGGGTCCTTTCCATTTTTCTCATCTCCACTTTTTCCACCACATTCTTCCAGGATTTCCCCCTTTCTTGTTTTTCATTCCATCTTCTCTTTCTCTTTTCTTAAAGTTATAAAGGAAGCAAAGGGCAGAGAGTTAAAATGCCTGACCTCTTTCTTTTCCTCTGCCTGGTGGGTTTCTCACCAAACACAAGACTTCTTTTCCATCTGACCCTCTTCTGCTTCCCGCTGCCTCTTGTACTTTTTCCTTTCTTTCCCCTGGTTTGATTTTTTTTCTGCAAGACTCTGGTATGTGGCTGTTTACCAATAGCCAACAAGAGTGTGAAAGAGCTCCTGTAGAGCATGCAAGCAGTCTCAGCTGGAGCGTACGGAGGCGGACTGAATAGGTGAAGCGAGGTCTCTTCTCTAACTTGTCGGAGCCAATTGCTCAACTGCAGAGGATCCCCAAACTTTAAGTGATGAGAAAGAAGAAAGGGGAAAGAATTAATGGGCAAAAAAGATCACACAATGATACAAACTTTTCTACAAAATAAACTTGTTTGCATGTCATTTTAACTTTTGTGCTTTTAGAAACCAGCACCAACATGTCTCTATGCTCCAGTATGCTTCATGTGACTCCACTCTGGATCGGCCACAGCAGGCGAGCCAGGAGAGTAAATCAATTCTTCTAAACTAATGTGCTGATGTACGGCAGTGTTCCTGGAGCAGGTGTATCTTTAAATCAATAACATAGCAACATGTTGAACAACATATTAACACATATCTCAACATCAATGCAGTGTGTGTACTGTCTTTCTATAATCATTTTGCACTTGACAAATACATAATGTGACTTTTTCCATCGGTCACTCAATCAGTTTCATCCAAAAATGAAAAAAACGAAAAAAAAACAAACAAACAAAAAAAACATAATATCGACAAATCTCTCCAGAAACTGGCACATTTTGTCAATTCCCAACACTTCTTTTTTTCTTTTTACACAAAAGCAGCTGACTTGAAATGAATTTTGCCAACTGTGTGTGAATAATAAATCTTTTTTTTTAGTGGCTCAGTAGTCAAAGTCATGAGGTTGCAGAAACCAAGATGTCCCTTAACTGCATCTCAAATACCTCTATCTAAAACTACTCACTCTTTGTGATCTTTTTTCATCAAAACATTAAGACAACCAAGGAATTGTTGATTAATCAAATCAATTTAGTAAACTCTCTTGTTGAGAGTCATAAGAGTTTGCTTTACAACCTGCTGATTTAATATTATTACAGCCAGCAGAGTGTCCAGAACTGTGGGCAGGAGTGGCATGAACTCTCCTGAAATCTGATTGGTCATCCCCAAAATCTAATAATATGACTGGCAATTTGCTTGGTCAAATGCAAGATGCATGTTAAAATCAATTATTTTGGCTGTGTTGCAACTAAAAACTGTGACATAATCCCACTGACCTCACCCATTGGTGAAAAGGCATTTTAAAGCCTGTCTCTGGTGATCTTAGTATCATAAATGCTGACTAAAATAACTTTTTGTTGACCAACCCAAGGCAAAGAGACGAGGCTGAGGCAAACCTTTAGTGTCTGTACTGACAGCTACAATACTACGATTCAGTAAAAATGAGTAGCTAAGACAGAAAGGGCTGTCTGTTATTTTGCACCAAAGATACTTCATGCCACCTCTGCAAAAGTGCCCCAAGGAGGCCAACACAGTCATAAAAGTCTAGACCCCCCCTGATTACAGCTGTCATTCATTAGACACACGCTCTAACAAAGTTATGAGACAGACATTTCTCCAAAAAGAGGGTGGCCCTAAACATCTCATCAGAAAACCCCTCGACAAAGAGAGGCAGACAATCCGCCAACTCGACATCTTTTTCTCCTGAAATCAACAAGAAAAAAAAACAAAAAACTGCTGAGTCAGTTTTTCTTTATTTTTGTTCCTTTTGTTCCCTGTCTGTTCTGAATTTTAGTCATCAGCTGTCTCTGATTGTTTTCATCCCTTTACTTCTTGAGGTTTTCAATTTTAGTTACAATGTGTTCTCTGCAGGCCCAATTGTGTTTTATTGTTATATAGATATATTTCAATTTTGTTCACCTGAAATTAAAGTCTGAGCTGCTCTTCATGCCGTATAATCTTGTCCTTGACGTGTATACAAAAAGTTTTTGTTTTGTTTCAGTCAAAGTTGTTTTTTAGGCTTCCTATACCATTTATCAGAAAAGAGAGGAAAAGAAAAGAGAATAGTGTAGGAAACAGGGTAAAAGGCTGGATTGGATTTAAAGCTGGGCCACTTGCTCAAGGACTAGCTTTATGGGGTGCAAAACGTAAACCCCAAGGCCATACCGACACCTGTAGTAACTTTTTTTGACGAAAAAAACATATCCTGCAGCATTCTCTTGTCAGAAGAACGCACCCCTCACTGTGCACTTTTGTCAATAAAGGGACTGGGAAGACCCTCCAAGCGATCTCGTGGTCAGGTTGGACAAGACAGGATTGATTTACAGCATGTCAAAGTCTCTATGACAACACCATGCTGGCTGACGAGGTTTAGCTTTGAGTAGAGAGATCTATGGTTTTCTCTGCTGATATTATTTCTTTGATTGATTTTGTAGTGATGGTGGACATAGAAGCTGGACTCTCAAAAAGGAAAAAGGACAGAAGAGCAGAGCACAAGCTGAAGGCTAAAACCCAGGTTAAGCTGTTTGTGATCATTTTAATTCCAACACACATGCAGCAGTTATTCTGCTGTGGTCTGTTCAAACTCGAGAGTCTGTGGAGAGAAATGAAGAGTGAGGTTACATTAGCTCTGCTTGGTGAGGTTGGAATATAAGTAGATGAGCACTGGTAGGATATAACCAGGATTCTCTAACATTTCATGTTATGAATATGTCTCAGAGCACTGGACTGTGAGTAATGCTAAATTTAGCTGGCTACTAAACTACGGTACCCCTGCCAAAGATATCACTGCAATACACTTCAAACAGACAGTCCTCACAGTCACTTTAAACATGTGGGGCACTGCTGTTTTGCATGCTGCAATTCCCTGCGTCTCACACCAACCCTAGTGGCAGTTTTTAGGCATTGAAAATAGTTCTTTAGCGATTTACAAACCTGTTGCTAATAGTTTTGTTAGCTTCTGGTGTTCATATGGAGGCAACAGTATTTATCATAGTTTTTTCAATAATCGACTAAAAATCCTTCAGAGTAGCTTAAGTTCTTGCAGCATCAAGTGTCTGCCGATGCTAGCATTTCTGCTAACTCTTTGAGAGTTAGCAAGATTCAATCATGCTGTAGAACTTAAAGTGGAACCAAAAATGCATTTTTTATCATTCAAGCTTTAAAACTGTGTGAACATGTACCACATTTTAATCAGTGTGTTATTTGTTACATCATAGAATAAAAGCCAGGGTGGTGTTAGCTTCTTTCTTTTACATTTCCACTCTTGCAACATGTTGAAATAGGGGTGTAACACAAAAAAGCCACCAGGAAAACATTTTGTAATTATTGCAAAAACTGCAGTCAATTTATTTTGCACCCTGCAACAGTGTTAATTTAAAAACAAATTTACAAATTTAATAAATAACTTCTATTTGTCAGGTTTAAAAATTAAAAATTTTACAAAAACTTCAAGGTGTTGTGGTTACAGTGCCTCTGTCACAACTCTGGAAATATCAACACACTGTTTAACACACTGCCTTACTTAGCCTTCATCATTTACATTTCAGATCTACCTTGTGGTGCACATGTGCTCATTTTGTAGACTGCAACTATGATGAATCAGATATTTGCATTTTCCTGTGGTCTACAGCAAAAGCTCAATCCATTAAACTGGCAAACATCAAAAATCTCCTTTAGTCCCACTGCTGTCTGACATTATTCATCAACAAGTTAATATGCTAAAAGTGTGAAAGAGCAATTGCACCAATGGCAAGAGACACATTACTCTTTGTCCCATATCATTTTTTATAGTCTCATTTTCTGCCTTACTGATTTCTCATCTTGCCTCCTCTCTTACAGCCTCTCAAACAAAGTCTTCTACTTCACTGTCGTCTTTGTCGTCCTCCTCCTCACACCCCACAGAGACTCAGACAGCTTAGACAACTTGTAAACCCAGATAAAGAGGCTGAAAGCACAGCTCACTCTGACATATATGAGGTCAATTTTACAACTCGTTTATACAATCTTTGCCCTTTTACTCCTCACCTTTACTTCATCTCTTCACATGCTCACAAATTGGAACGTCAACTTTTACATGTCGAGTTTGACGAGAAGAGGTCACCGAGGTCAATCACAGCAATTTGCAGTGTGTGAGTGTGAATGTGAGGTCTGTGATGTTTAAAGCATTACATGCTGCCGTCATAAACATAACAGGAGACACAAATGCCGTGTGGATCCCTGAAAACCGCCGTCCAAACACAGAGACAGGGATTTTATTGGACACTCCTCTGTCCTGCTTACACTTTCTCATCTGAGAGTGTCCAAGAGAGGGAGAGGGAGATTTATACAGCTGCAGAGTAACGGGGTAACGAGTACTTAAGCTCGGGCATGGGCAGTGGAAGGGGCGCGGCCTTCTCTCGTTAACTTTAATAAAACACTCCCCCAGTCAATGCCCCGGGCTGTAAAACTCCTGCATCTTTAACACTCTCCAGCTCCACTTCAACTGCATCTCCAAACTTTGCTTCCAAACACACACTGGTAATTTATACTTGAACTATTTTCCAGCCCTCCATACAGATATTTCCAAATCTCGGTCCAAACAGGAAGTTTTTGTGGGCCAAAAGAATTTATGTTTTTTTTCTTTTACCACATTTAATCATTTTAGCAACTGTATTATGTGCATATACATGTATGTGTGGAAAAAAATGAACTTCTACTTTTGTGAGCACTTAAAAACAGGATGGCTCTGCTCTGAACTGTGTCTGTTAAGCCAAGTTAAAGGTTTAATTGAAACAGAAGGAAATAAGGAGGAATGAAAGAAGGAGGGATAAGAGGAGGGCTGAGTTTAAGCCTCAAAATTAAGTCTGGAGGTGGTTCCCCCTTAAAGACATCATAAAGGGTCAATGTTCATCCAGCTTTTTTTCTGTTTCAGACTTTTTTTTTTTTAATTTGGGACATTTTTTCCATGATTAGATTAAATAGCTAAGTTGAGACAGGAAACATGGGATGTAGGAGGGAGGGTGAGAATGACATGCAGCAAAAAGTCAACGCTGAGAGTCAAACCAGTGTCTGCTCCAACATGGACTGTGGCCTTACATGGGGCGCACCCTTGAACTGCTTAGCCATCTGGAACCCCTCAAATGTCTTATTCAAAATCTTGACAGTTTTTATAAAAATTCACAGCTAAAAGATTCCCATTAGAGTCCTATGAGCCAAATGATTAATTACAACTTGTGACAGCTCCACCCATTCCCCAGATCTTGAAGTATATCATCATCATCATGTCAAAGCACCTCCTCCTCCTTTTCCTTCCCCTTCCTCCTCCTCTAATTCAACATAATTGAAACTGAAGAAATTTTTATTCCTCAAAGTTAATCTAATAAGATTTAAGAGATTAATCTTGGATGTGTCAGGGAGGTGTTGTGTTACCAGATCTAAATCACTCTGTCACCTCGAACACGGCTGCTGTGGACGTCTGAAGCCTGCAGCTAATCAAGGATGAAGACATTGGTGGTTACTCACCACTGCCCTCTTCCCAGCTTTGCCACTGATGGGATTTAAAAACCAAACAGTGATTAAACAGAATTTTGCCTCATGATCTGACAGATTCAGTATGCGGATTAGTTTTGCGTAAAACAATGCAAAATAAATAATTCAAACACATTTACAATTGGGGATGATTGACGGCAAAGTGGAAAAAAAACAAAGTAGTTTTCTCAACATGGCTGTTTTAATGAATGTGAACCACCCAAGGCTACTTACAGCTTAAACAGATGTTAATCACTTAATCAGATAAGAGACTGAGCTTTATGAAGTTTAATATATGGAGACACACACGTTCACATGCAGACGTGCTGAGTGATGCAGCGGGGGAGGCTGATTAATAAGTTGGGATGCGATGCAATCTCCATCTTTATTAAGATGTTGAAAGACATGAGATGTTAAGCCACACACACCCACTCTCTGTCACATACAGTCAGGCCTGACATAGGGAATTTACTTCATGAATGACCACACACAAGCAGAAGAATGGAAAAGGTGATAGGAATTTTTGCACTGTTTCAGCAAAAATTGAGGCACAAGGACAAAGTACTTGTGCATAAATGTGCAGGGAGTGTCTTTAAAGAAAAACTGAAAGATTCTGCATAAGATTGAGAGTAAAGGGGTAAACATTTGAAGAGGAGGAGGAAGTCAGACAGCAGGGGAGTTTGAGGCTTTTGTGACACATGATTTTTTTTTTGTTTTGTTTTGTTGGGTTTAATAAACGAGTATCAGACATAAGGTTTGCTTTACAACACCATTCGAGTGTTATGTGATATGAAACAGTATTACACAGGACACAAACCCTTACCTTAAATACTGACAACAAAATAAGGCACGAGGGCAAAGTGATTGAATGCAAAACGCAAAAGTGCCTTAAAAAAGCACTTTGAGTAACTATGCAAAGGTGGCATGTGAGGAGTTGTGGAGCACGAGGGAGAAGATGGAGGGCAGGATTGTTTTTGGCTCAAGAATAATGAACAAAACGAGTGCAGATGGAAGAGGCAGATGGTTTCATTTGTGATGGGCAGCCCTGGGCTGCCATGGTGCTTGATGGGTAATGGATATGACTCCATGGAGCCCAGGGCCCTTCCTGAGGATTGTGGCACCATGTCAGTCACATGCTGATAAAGGGACCCATTTAGCATGTGATCCTTTAATTGTCCAGGTTCGGATTCAGAGAGTAATGTCATCCTTTTTCTTTATCCAAGGGGGGAAGCCTGCCCAGCGGACAACCAGCAACTGGCTGTTGTATATAAAACATGCAGTTCATCTTTTACGCATTTAGCTATCTAATTGTTGATCTCTCCATTTATTTTACTTCTTGTCTATCCATCTAGCTTTGCGTCTGGAAGTGTCAACTTGATTTCTTGTCAGTGACTGAATGTGGAAAACATCTGGGTCAAACTGGGTAAACTTATGATTTTCCAGCCTTGAATGAATGAAATCTGAATGTTCTGCGGGTTAAATCTGGGTAAGAGAGATGGGAAAACTGCAACAATAACAGGAAACATAAGGAAATAACTGTACATGGCAGCACCGGCCAAGACAAACAAGCTGGATCAGCACTCCATGATAGCGGGCTAAATGAGCAGACAGATGCGGACAAGATAAGGTCAGACAGATTTCATTTTTCACTGCCTCTTCAAACAGCAACGAGGTTTGTGTGGGAAAATTGTATCAACATCTTTTTTGGCATCAGAAAACCTGCATCCCTTAATCGAACGTTGCATCTTTCCTGCAAAAAAAAAGAAGTAACCAAACCCATCCATCACTTCTGCAAATGTCACAACGGGACAGTGAAAACAGGCCACAAGAAATCCTCAAAAGGAGGGTGATTGTGTATTCAAGGCTAGGTTAGAATTATCTTCATCCCCAAATCACAGGATTATCAGGCCACATCTGTTGGCCATTCACAGCCTGCATATGTTCTAATCATGATGTGAAGAGTAATTACCATTATGGGAGCTTTGTGAATGTGTGAAGGAATGACAGCAGGGGCAGAATAATGCTCCACATTCCACAAGGGGCAGAAGAAAGAGTAAGGAGTGACAGATCTTTGGAAATGTCACCCGCAAAATGTCTCATGAAGCCCGGATAATAAGAAACAGAGGGCATGTGTGTGTAGTTGTCTTTGTGTGTGTGTGTGTGTAAGGGATGTAGTGACTGAGTGGGGACTTGTTTATATAGAGTGCATATTGTTTTAATTGCGCAAGTGTGTGTAGGTTTGTTTCTAGTGTGTGTGGGTGCAGGTGTTAGGGTCAAGTGCGACTGATTTGTTGCCTTGTGGCTTTTTTCAATTATATGTGTAGGTTTTGTGTAAATGTGCATGGATATGTGGGTGTGTTTTTGTGATCTGCTGCCCAATGCAGCTGTATGTGTGTTTTGGTCTACTTTAGATATCACATTTGAATCAAAGCTCTCTGAGCATGTCCACACGCAGCAGGGTACTTGGGAAACTGCATGTTTTTATACGTTTACGCCTGTCATCCACACAAAACTGCAGCTTTACGTCACCAAAAATAATGTTTTCTGAGAAGAACTGAAGATTTTAGAAAAATTCTGGGTTCATGGTTTCATGTGGACGCTGGTAAACAGAGTTTTCGGTTCTCAAACGTCACAGCTGTATTCAGCAGGGGCTCATTCTGATTGGCTGGCACAGTTTTTACGTCTGGAAAACACTGCCAAATATGGGTTTGGCATGCTTTAAGCTGCACTCACTGGCGGATTTGCCTGCTGCGTGTGGACAGAAGTATTTTCAAAAACGAACAAGGGGGGATACTCATTTTTGAAAATACCCGGCAACGTGTGGACATGGCCTAAATGCTGCATGGATGTGTCGCTCTGAGAGAAGCTTTGATGCTGCAGGACTCCCCCATTGAAGTCTTTCTCTTCTCCCTTCTCCTCCCATAGACAACTCAGCAATTTGCTTTAATCCATATTGACTGCTCTTCCATGACCTCACTCCATAGGGTCCAGCACTGAGGATTTACTCCAAGACAGCCAATCTAAACAACCTGATTTAACTTCTTTCCCCCTGTATGACTGTGTGTGTGTGTGTGTGTGTGTGTGTGTGTGTGTGTGTGTGTGTGTGTGTGTGTGTGTGTGTGTGTGTGTGTGTGTGTGTGTGTGCAAGAGGGACAGATACACAGGTAGGTAGCTTGAAAAAATGTAGCCAAGCAGTCTGTTTGTATGTGGGTAAAGCTTTTTGCTGTCAGTCTTTGACATGATGAATAGGACAAAGATGTAACATCAGAGATAAACCAAAGCTCCCACTGGCTCCCTGCGAGCCTCCCAGCCACGTTGTAAAAGCCTCCCTCTTTTCACAACCAGTCATTTGCCCCATACATGCAGGCCTGTCTATGCAACCAGACCACGCACATACATTTTAACAGCAGGTATGATTGTGCCACAGAGGGGGGAGGAGCCGTTTAACGCTGACTGCATGCAGCCAAAGCATTTACACTCACAAATACAGACACAGATACACGTTGACAGAAAAATCGTTACACTGAAGCGTTTTCTTTCTCACTGACTAATTGTGTTGTCTGCAGACAGACTCCCATCGCTGCAAACTTTATCTGTGTGTGTGCATTTTTTTGTTTGTGCATGTCTTTGTTGGGCACTTTTTTGGAGAGGTTTTGGAATATGTAAATACACGTGTATCTGTCTGTGTGAGTGCAATTTAACTGTGGGTGTGCGCTTGGAGTATTTCATGTGTATAGGTTGAACCACCAGCTGAGTCAATTTCTATCTCTTTGCTTAATTAATGGTTTGCCTCTGGCACCACTGTGCAGAGAGCTCCAATCTGTCTGCTCCTGCAGCTCTCACACTCACTGCACTGTGTACACACAAACACTGTAGTTGTCTGGCATGCAGGCACGTACACACATACACACACAGAGACACACACACACACCAACAGGTGCGTGGATGCCTGTGTGGGAAGACTAGAAGATAACAAACAATAGAGATGAGTCTTTCACATAAGTACATTTCACATCTGCATTACACCCCTGAAAATTATCTGGGTGGGCTACATGTGGGAAGGCAGACTGACAAATTTTACGCAGTGACTTTTTTCAGCCTTTTCCCTGCTGAAAAAATCTGTTTGAACAGAGAGTGAGCTGATGAATGAATGCACTGGGATGGGTGTAGATCAGGGATCTCAAACTCATGCCATGGAGGGCCAAGAGGCTGCAGGTTTTCTTTCCAACCAAAAACTCAACCGGTTGATTTCACTGATTACCTCACCTTCAAGCAGAGAGCAGGGACTAATCAGTGAAATCAGCTGGTTGGAAGTTTTTGGTTGGAAAGAAAACCTGCAGCCTCTTGGCCCTCCATCGCACGAGTTTGAGATCCCTGGTGAAGAGCATCTGATACCAAAGAGAGGATAGTGGATGACGCATATTAGAGCCTGAAATGTAACAACAACCCAAAATGTAATAAGAAAAATGTAAAAAAGCCTGATATCTAATAACAAAAGTGCTGAGCCCAAAATGTAATAAAAACATTTTAATAAAACCCAAAATGTAATAGTTGACCAGAGAAGTTGTTGCGCTTAGGTCCATTACTTATTTCCTTTAAAGAAAAACTAAAAAAAAAAAACTGGGTTGTTTTTGCCTTTTGGTCTTTAACAACGCAGAAAAAAATGTTTTAGGTAATGCAGGGGAAAGTAAACAACAGTTTTGCTATGTTTAATAAACATCATGAAGAAGACAGTATCAATTTTAACATATATCTGTAAAGGACACATCCAGTAAGTGAAATGCTTCATTACTCATATTTCACACTCATATTTTTAATTTAATCTAATTTAATTTAATTTAATTTAATTTAATTTAATTTAATTTAATTTAAGTTAAGTTAAGTTAATTCAATAATTTAATCATTTTTTATTTTATTTTGTTTTTCTGCACAGCACTTTGGTCAACACAATTTATTGGTGTGAATTTTTACTATTGCACAGTTTATTCTTCTTCCTTTATTTGATCTTCATTTCATTAAAGTGGAAAATATGGTGCAAAAAATAATTCCTGATAACTACAGGTCCTGAAATTCTTTTGACAATATTTGGAGTTCATGTGTTAAGGGGGCTACAGTGGAATCATTAAAATGTGGACAAAGAATATTTGGCCATTTCTTAAAAGGAAAGCTTGTGTGCGTGGCACAGACATCTATTTCTTATGAAACTACATGTGGATGATGTGTGAGGAGACTGGAAAAAAAACTTAATCTCAGGATATTTTTTCCCAACATCCTAAATGACTAACCCCCTGGATTTTCTAACCTTTCACCGTTATTTGTTGCCTCACCAAAACAATGATCTTGCTCCCCCTGTATTCCCCCAGCGTCATCAAACTCTCCTCAATCTGTCCTCTCCTATTCAGCCACAGGCCTGCCATGCGGATGCAGCCCTTGTTGGGGTATTCATGCATTCTTCCCTTGTAACGGGCCGGCATCTGATTCACCAAGCCTGTGAAAAAAAAAGCACTGGAGTTCCCATTCAGAGTGCTGCTCTTTTTCCCATGGAGTGTTATTAAGATGCATATGTTTAATTTATGATGGGAGACTTTCAAAGGGGATCCGTTGTCTTAGAATCAAGCTTTGTCCATATCTTCCATATATATTGCCTCATTCTCTGTCTCTCTCCATTTTCTTATCCCCTTTATCTTGCTGGGGCTGCCATGCCTACATGGGAGACCCTTGAAGAGAGCATTCACGCTCACACACACACATACGCACACACACATCCCTGTAAAGTAAGCACTTGTGAACTGAACAGTCGCAGACGGCTTGTGGACCCTCAAAGCTCCAGGAGGAAAAATCCCCAGCTGATTCCAGTTAATGCCAGAAAAACAACGCTGGACCCGGTGTGTCTGATGTGCTGTTGTTTCACAGGCACAGAGCGACGATCTGAAATACATCCTATGTCAAGTTTGTAATGGAACAGGCAGTAAATCTGTCAAAGGTCCTGTGATCGTAAACATGGTCCAGTGAATGGAAAAGGAAGAGCTCGCTATGTGTAAAACAACCAATAACTATTTGTAACAGATAGTGGAAATACTGGAGCAGGGGGTTAGTACTTAGCATCAATGAAAATGGATGTGTTTTAATAAATGTGCCATGGCAGCAGAATTGTTACTCCTTGATAAAGAGTTTAAAAAGTTATTTATATGTAAATCAGGTCTTACAAATCAAATGATAAAACAAATTGTTTGTTTATGCCATCTCAAATGACCCACAAGAGTGTTTTCTGATTGTTGTGCCTCTATAATCAAGGTGCCAATATTTCTTTTGTTAATGCCATGTCCCACAATGATATATTCATAGCAGTGTTTCCTGATCGGTATAGTAACTGATTAACTTACAAAAAGCATCAAATGCTGTTTTTCTGACCCAGACAGGCATATTGGTGTCCACTGAAGCCAGGCTGCAAATGGTTCCCCTCTGGGCACCATGAAAAGGTATCCCTACTGAGGAATAGCTGCAGTAACAAAGTTCATCTAACACTGTGACAATCACATTTACTAATTCTGCTTTACAATTAAAGCCTCAAAGTGGAACCTAGCAGCAGGAAATGTGCATTTTCAATTAGCAGTAAAACAACATCGCTCCTGCAGTTCTGTCAGGAGATTGGTTCACAGCAGACAGAAGCTTGTCTCAAAGGTAAGAAGTGCATTCAAACATTTAATGCAAGAATTGGAACTTAGATTAAATCTAAAAGTATTTAAAATGATGTGTTTTTGTTCAAAATCACAGTTTAAAGCCCCAGTGAGGAGTTTTACATGAAACCGTTTACAAATTGATACTGATGTGTCTTCATGACCTACAAAAGTAAACTCTCCCTATCTCTTTCTAACGACTTATTTTGGAAGTTATCAAACCTTGGAGTTTTGCCCAAAAAGGAACATCCGGCCTAGGAAAATGAATTCTTGTGTAATTTTTGACAAGGTGATGTAGAAGATATTAGGATTGCCCAGTCAGAGACACATCTCAGCACACGTGGGTAAAATCTGCTAAATGAAACTGTAGGAACAGTAGAAAAGAAGCTCAAAACCTGCATCATATCCAATGTCGCTATGCCTGTGGATTGGCTTCATTTCATGGTATCAGGAACAGACCGGTGACGTTGTGGAGACTACGTTCATGTTTTAAACAGTCTATGGTTTTGCCCACATAAGGGCATGAGTTTTTTGACTGACAGCATCCTATATCTGTCTACAAAGAGGCAAAGGGTCTCACCCAAATAGGAACAAAGCTAGGCTGAGTTCATCAATAATGCTTCTGTCTCTAATGAGCTCCAAAACACTGCATCAGAAACAAATGGGTGACATCACCAGACACTATGTCCACATATTGCTGTGATGTTGATGAATGGAAATGAGCAAATAACCCCAGACTGAATAAATACATCAACTTATTATGTGGGATTTGTGGTTAAAAAAATTACCACAACACCTTTCCTGTCGGCGGGAAACTGAGATTCATATGACAGTTGCCAGTGAGCTCTCCTCCCTTAAACTTTGCTTCTTTAAGACAAGGGTCATTATAATCACTGTTACAAGAAATCAATCAAGCGGGGAATGTTTTCAGTCCTCATTGGCATTGTGATTGATGCTGCCATTTTTCTTGAAAGCACACTTTCCTGAATACAAAAACCTTTTAGGAAAACAGCAAGGGATTTAGAAAGTCCATTCTTGGTTTTTTCTTCCGGGAGTTCTTGGAATAGACATATAGTCGTCACATATTGCTTTACATTAACAGTTACTCTGTAGAATGTTCCTCTGCCTCAAATGTTAAACAGTCAGAGTGTGATTTACATAATTGATTGGCTTTTTTCCTTGAGTAGGAATGTAAACCTCTCTTCTTCCTTTTTTCCCGCTCTCCTTCTCTTTCTTTTGTCTTACCCTCACCAAACGGCCTCAAGGCCAGCAGTCATGTGCAAATCCATCGGAGAGCTGTCATTGCTACCTGTGTTCTTACCTCACCATTGGCAGGTGGTCCCATGTCCCGCCTGGGGCAAGGAAGTGAGGGAGAGGTAGAGAGACGAAGAGAAGAAAGGAAAAGAGAGAGAAAGGGGCTGGTGAGGTACGGCTACAGGTGAGACAGTGAACATACTTCATGGGTGGCAGAGGCGAGCAAATCAAGGCGGCTTGTGTTTCATCTATCTTTGAAAATGACTCATGTCTCTTTTCAACCCAGTGTCTCCTTAAGATGTGAGAGTGATTGACACAATGGGAGATCTGCTCTGTTTAACTGCTGCTCAGACATGACACACGACAGACAAACGGCTGAAGCGAGACTTCGAGCTCAACGTATATTTAGTGTTTGGTAAGCTAAATTTCTACCTTGAGGCGACACGGTGGGACACAAAAATGTTCGCTATTTCCATCCTGCTGGAACTCGTAAACTACATGAAAAACCTGTGTGAGGAAATGTATCATCTGGTCTGTGACGATGCTATTTTTCATGGTCTTAGAAATAATTACTGTCATTTTTCTTTTGGATCAAGAGACGAGAGTAATACAAGTAATTTAATGAGCCCATGTCTCTGTCCAAGACATTACCTTGTCATCTGGATTCTTTGATGGAAATGTTAAATATCCTCTGTCCTCCTGACCTGAGAAAAGATCCTGATGGACACCAGATGTGCTTTTTATGGAAACATGTTAGCCTTCACATGCATGCAGTGTTCTACAGTGCAGACTGCGATACATAAAAACTTCTAACAGTCTTCTTCTCCCATTTCCTTTAGCAGTCATCCGTGCTTTCCGTCCCTCTCATCGCTCTCTCCTCTGTGATTCTGCTGCTGCGACTGGACGCCACGCTGAGAAACACAAGGCTAACAATACTAACCCGCTCATCAGTGCATTATCAGTCACACCACCGAGCTTCCTCTAACACGCTGCTCTCATACTGCTCCACCCGCTGCGATGGGGCTGTTTGATGAGGCCGTGGAGAAGGGTAAAGATTGGAAACAGAGAGGGGCATTATCATCTCTGTTCCCCTGGGGGCTGATAATTAGCAGGAACCGCAACTGTTGATAAGTGAAGCCGAAGTTTCCTGCTGCACCAACAGTTGAATCATTGCTTTTAACAACTGTTTAAAGAGTCGGAAGGCCAAAAAAGGAATAAGGGTTTTAGTTTGACTGTAAAAAGCAATCAAGAGTATTTTCTTTATTTAAACTTTAAAAGTATGATAGGTGCTATCAGCATTTAGGGCCCTCTCACTGGGCATTTTTAATGAAGTTATTCCAACATGGATGTCTAATTGTATTTTTGTTGCACCTCGTTAAACTTTTTTTTCATTCCAGTGTTTAACCCAACAACAAATTAATTCAAAGCACATCACAGGAGACTGTTTATGATGCAAATGATCTGGTTGGAAAGTTGCTGATTGGCACAACAGCCCCTCAGGCTACAACATCCATTTGAGAGGCGGGTGAAAGACCCCTCTCTATCTGATAGATCTCTCCCCCCTTCTTTCTCTCTATGCTAAAACATCTCAGTGGAGGCCGGGCCTGCTTGGCCTCTCTGTCAGCAAATGTCATTGCTAATTATGACAGGCTCCTTGTTCCCTAACAAGTCAGCGTTGGCACTGTTTGGTCTGTTTGACTGGGTCCTGCAGATGAATTGGGGCTCAGACGACCCCGGTGCTCCTGAGGGGTGCTGTATGGAGGTAATTGCTCCAATATCCTGAGCTGCAGGGATACATAGTGCTGACAAGTTGGTATTAGCCAAACATGTGGGTTCAGAGGGCGGCTCTGTGTTCCACTGGCTGGCTGGACGGCAGGTGTGAGTGTAACACTGATACTTATCACACTGAGGTAGTTGTTTTCGTGTCCCTAACGTGTGCTGTGGGTGTGAAACTAAAGAAGGTTGCAAAAGCTGTCCAGTCAGACAAAAAGTAGAGCAAAAAGTGACTGTATTTTTCATGATGCTTAGACCAAGCCTTTAGATTTTAAACAGATGTTTCCACTGAAAGTGTGAGATGCTCTGTTTTCTCTGTTTTGCTGCCACAAAGCTTGACAACAAATACTGTACACATGTTCCACTGGCACTAATCATGGTAATTAAAGTGTCACGCCCACACTGTGATTGACTCATAATGTTAGTGACATTATTTTCCTCGATCCATGTGTTTGGGAGGCACCGATACTGCTTTGGAGCGCGCTTTCGTTTTTTCTGGAAGCCGTTGTGATCGATGTTACATTTGGGGGAGAACAAGGGTGACTTCACATTTCTCTGAATCATTACATTGGACAGGGTGATGAACGATGACATCATATTTCATCAGGAAGAAAGGAGAGGACTGATGACATCACTGCACAGGTGTGAGGGCCATCACTCCAGAAACAGACAGCTGTTGGTGAAAATAAAGAGACAGGTATGCAGATGTGTGTAAAATAAAGTACATGGAGTCCTGTTTCCTTCTTCCTTCTGCTGCTCTATCTTCATTATTCCAGACAGTGCGCCAGCAGCAAATAACAAGGTTTCTCACTTTCCCTTTGAGACGTGATTACACTTAACATTTTCTCGGAGGAAAAACACATCCCGAAGTTTCAACCCCATAATTTCCAGAGGCTATATTTTCATGTCTCTGTGCCTGCGATTATACATGCAAAAATGTGCGCTTTTATTTTGACATGTGTTAAGGTGTGCAAAGGAATTCAAACGTGAGTCTCTGCTGCGTTTTGTCCTTGACTTCAGGTGTGTTTGTGTTTTTACCATGTTTATGTGTATTTCCTTTCAATTTGTTCACATAAAACTGAGAAAAAAAAATACACACGGGTAACCTCAGAGCGTTTGTGTTTCCTTCCAGTGCAAAAAAAAAAAAAAGGAGAGAGAAACGAGGAACATGAGAAGAAAATGGCCTATCTCAGCGACTGTGTGATACCAAGAGAGGGAGGATTACTGTGGCGTCAGCGGGACAAACATCCTCACAACTGAAAAATGTTTGACTGACATAATGGGGCCATGATGCACTAATAAATAAAAATAAAGTGTCATTATGTTGTTGAAGTTTGATGTTGGTAATAACACCTCTGTAAAAGAATACGCACAGTGTATGAAAATGGATAGCCTGTAGCTGGTGACACCCTTCATATGCGACATGAATAACAAATACTTACTCATAAATACCGCAAGGCAAATCTCTTTGTCAATACCCTGTCAGCAATACTTTCCATGGCAATTGTGTTTCTCGTTATCAGGTATTCCTGTTGGGAGAAAATGATCTTAATTTGATCAGCGTCATAAGCCCTCTTGGATCTCAGCTTATCCCTTTATGTGTGGAATTACAAATGGCCCCGATTAGAAAACTTTCCATAATGGCTGTGAGAATTAGCAGGCTGAGCATACACTAATGCTATTGTACGCTCATCAATGATGTATAGCTGAGCTGTTCAGTGGTGGCCTTTTCCTCAGAGCAACACCCGCCAGAGGACGAGTGAGGGGGAGAATAAGAGAGACAGAGATGGAAAAACAGAGGTAGAGAGTACAGTTTTGAAAAGAAAATCAACTGGTATTAATAAGAGATTAATGTTCTTTGGCTTGAACTGACACACGGCGCTATTATTCTGCGCCTTTTCCTCGAACGAGACTGGCTATTAGCTTTGTCCTGTGCCTATGAATCTATATTTCCCTCCGACAGAAGAGTCATAAAGGGACAGTGGAACATCAATTTCTTCCTGGGACTTCAAAGAGAGACGTGAGGCCCTGTTGAGCCGAGTGACTGCTGCGTTGCACACTACAGCCAGGGATATGAAAGACTTTTTTCTTACATTCATTGCTATAATGAAAGAGCAGAGAGAGCGCACAAAAGTGGCCTCAATAGTTGCCCACCCTCTCTCCTCCCAGCTTTTTTTGGTCATGATTGTATGTGAGTATTACTCAGAGATGAGGATAGCCTCTCCAAATCGAAACCCTTATTGCAGGAACCGGCTCGAGCACCATTCACATTAGAGAAGGGACAATGTGCTCATAATATCTATATCAGCGGTGTCCTGTCTTAATTCACTTTTATTACATCCATTCATAATGCTCTCATAATGATGAGATGGATCCCAGCCAGGGGATTTTCACAGTGTCACCTTTATTATCACATACTGTGATTTGTCATTTCCTCCTCTACAGGTTCCTCGTAATGAGGATAAGTTGGACTTTTCTGAATTACATCTAGAGAAAAATGCCACCATGCGATGTGCTCTTTATCTTAACCCTGTACTGGCTCAGAGGAAGTAATACACTTAAGGGTAATGAATGGGAAGAGTTTGGTTAAAAAGAACAATAAGAAAAGTAACTCAATGCATTTGAGGCCAATATAACCCTTAAATTTAAGCCCACACAGCACACAGTTGGAGCTAATGTCATTAGTGTTGCTGTGTGATGAAATATCACACAACATAATGCATCAAACATGAACAGGGGGACACAAAGCACTTTGTTGCAGGCCAAGTAAACATTTATACTACCAGGGCAGGGAGCTGTTTGTGGTTTTTGTCTGCGTGTGAGCAAGCTTTCCCTCATTTTGCTGAGGACACTTAGGGAGGAGAAAAAACAGACAGCATTACTGTAAGGCTGATGAAAAACTGGGTGTAGGTCAGACAAAAAACAGCTGTTTTCACACCAGCATTGGCTGATAACGTCCAGCTGAAGAATGATCTTATTAATTTTTTATCTGCTCATGGTATGTATGTCCCAAAGCCCAAGAGCAACAAGTCTATGTGGACATTCTCATTCATCCAAGAAAGCAAAAGTGCTTTCTGGAATATTTTCTTTGGGATAAAAGATAAGACTCGAAACTTTAAAGAAAAACTCTCCAAGACATATATGATATGTGGTATGTGCAGTATGTACATAGGAGCTCCCACATATGTCACACTTAAGCACTTCTGCCTTCTATACTTGTGAGGACCTTTGATGGACCTGAGCTCAGCTTCTCCTCACTTAAGACTGAAAATGAGAAAAACTGGCTTGGCTCGGTCCAGTGTTGAGTATCTTGCTGAGAAAAGTGAAGAGATGACCACGGCCTGTTGCAGAGTCAATAGGCCTCAAGTCCAAGTGGACTTTTGGGTCACCGTTGAGGTACCTTGTGTCATCTTTTTGGAGTATAATAAACACATTTCATGTTGTAACACAAGACCGATCCTGTTAGCACATTAGGAGATTATCAACACAGCAAAATCTGAAACCTTTGCAAGTCTAAATGTCTTATTTTTAGTAAAAATAAAAAAAGTCATTATAGCTTTAAAGGTAGGGTCTACAGGGTTTTCCTAAAAAAATAAAATAAAAGTCAACTTTTACAGGAATAATCCTGCTCAATCGTCTTCTGGGCCTCTGTACATGTGTGTCAGTGTCTGTGTCTCCTTCAACCCTCTCCTCTACCTGTATGTTGATGTTTTGGTTGTGTCAGGGTATTTCTGGACGGAGAGTAGACGTGGCTACCTCAGCCAATCACAACGCATCCAGTGCGCAAGTGCCTTGCATGTTGATTAGCGAGTGAAAGAAGCTATCCTGAGGGACTAAACTGGTGGAGGTAGCATGGAGAAAAAAAAAGCACAACCGAGGTAATACGAAACGCTGAACAGATGAAGCTTTTTACTAAACAAGGGTGAAGCTTAGCTCGACTTTCACTCACTTTTGAGCAGCTTGGGATGAAGAGTGGTGCAAGTTGGCTTTCTGTTAACCAGGTGTGAAATACCCGTGATTAGCTTGTGCTAACAGGCCAAGTCAGGTGCTCTCAAGTCTCTCTGATGTAGAAACTCGATGCTCAGGTTTATATGTGCTGCTGCTGGCACTGAGCCAAGGTGGAGCCCAGTTTGAATGTTGTGTTTACCAACAAGTGATGAAAGTTTCTGCAGACCCTACCTTTAAAACCTGATGGGACCAGAAAAATGTCTTTTTTAAGGGGCCTTTTACACAACAACGGTTTTTAAACTTGTGTTGCGTTGCAGCCTCGTGTTTACGAGGAAACAGCGTTTCAGCCGACATAAACGCAAACTTTTGAAAACGCCCTCTAGAGTGGGATTTTTCTGAAGTGCTGTCGACACTGTTGCAATGTAAACAGTAAGCTGGTGTTTTAAGTGGAAATGCTGACGTCACACTCTGCCTCGCGCGAGCGCATACAACAGGACAACAGTACAGTAGTCACAAACTACCGTGCCGTGCTCGTGCTGCTCACTGCGGACTGTCTTCATACAAAATGCATCTGTTACTCCACTTTTGCACTCAGTATTCCCCAATACACCAGATGATCGTCTCATCTCTACTTCGGTGGAGATCTCCCCAGAACTGCTTCAGGACAAGACAGTTATAGCACCACCTGCAGGGCTGGAATGCTTACTACAGCATTTTCAGTCCCTCTGCGTTTCCATGTAAACACAGACTTTTTTTTTTTTTGCTGTGTTTTAGCGTTTTCAGATGAAACTTTGTCGTGAAAACAGGGCCTAAGAAATAAGGAAAAAACCTGTTCACATTAAAACCATGTTTTGAACCAGGCTGTAAACATATTAAATTTTTTCTGCCAAGCGCTGCTTTTTTGAATGTGTGTATGTGGTTTCTACTGCTTCTGCAGCCAGCCGTGAGTGGACCCTCAGTAAAGAATGTGAGTAGTCCATTTCCCACAGTTTTGACTCCTTAGTGAACTTTTGTACCCCTTATTCAAACTCTTACCGCTGCAAACCAAACTTTGACAGTTATACTAATTTAAACATTACCCAAAGTGAGATTATCCTCCCCAGAAAAACAGCAGGTCGGTTGTTTGTTGTTCAGAGTGTGTAATTTTGATACTAGTGACCTCTGTTTGCACTCTGTCTTCTTCAAACCGTTATTGGTTTCTCTAAACCATGACCACAGCCTTTCCCAGACTTGATCTGAGCAGTTTTAGTCGCCTGAACGTAACACAAGAGAGGGTGGATCGTGAAATACTTGTATGAATCACTGTCTCTACAGTCCAATGGATTTAGAAATTCTGTTTTTCTGTTTAGATATCAGATCTTGTTCAAATCCTTCTGTAGTCCTTTAAGCATTGGTGGGACCTTCCTCCCCTTTCTGTATTTGCAAGGACATGTGGTCCTTATAAGTCTAACCACACAAAAAGAAAAAGCACCCAAACAAACTCTCAATTTTTTACCCACACAAACAGAACCAAGCCATCTCCACTGTAGATTCTTTCTTTCCTGCTTTGAATAGAAAGACCTTGCTGTCAGAAATTGAAAACCAGATTCCTCATTGAACAGGGAGCCCTTGTCCTTACATCACTTTGTCTACCGCACTGATGGTGTACTAATGGCAACATCAGTTCCCATCTGGTGTCCATCATTTGAATTCAGGGCAGGGCCCGTCCCAGCAGATACATCTGATTAGTCCCTCTCATCGATTTGTGCCGGCTCGTCATGACTTAGTCAACCCAAGGTGTCTCTTCTATGACATGCTGTCTCCCTGTGATTTAGTTTGCCAACACTCTAAGTGCATTGAGTGTGACAATAAAATCTTTAATCTAATATGCAATCCTAAAGAGAGGAGGAGGCGGAGGATTGAGACAGAGTGCAGGAGCAGGACAGGAAGGGAAGCAGGTAATGTTCTCCACGAGCTTGGATGTAACGAGAAGGGTTTGTGTCAAGTTTATGAACACACAGGTGCTTTAGGTTTGAATGCTGCACTTCAGCTTGACTGATGTATGAAGGGTGTCAGGGGTAAGACGTGGCATTAAACGGTTTGTCGAGCAGTCTTCATGGCTATCAAGTGATGAATATACACAGGTAGCGAGTGCTTATTTTGAACTCTTTGCAGAAGCCATCTCCACTTGCTTAAATGTGATTATTATCCCCTGAAAATGGCCGAGAAAATTTCCCATCTGCTCTCTGAAGATGCGAAATCCTATTTTCCCCTCATATGTAACCAGGCCTAATCTGCGTTTGCAGTTTGCAGAATATGATAGTGTAAATGGGGTTACAGGGCACAATGCATGCACAGAGCTCTGAGTAATTCTAACTGACAACGATCCCATTGCCAGGGCTCGTGAGAGAGCATCATATTTATGGATGTGTGAGCTGTATATCAATGAGGTTGGGTACGACGCTGCCTGAAAAGATCATTACACTTACACTTTTCGGTCTGCTGTGTCCCAAAGGCTGCTCTGTCTCTCTGTAAACAGACATAACATTAGGGGGAATGCTACACACTGCAGTACATACACTTGTAATGTACTGTAAAACTGTGGGGAGACTTTATATGAATCTGGTGATGAGGGAGGATGATTTTACAGGTGTCTTGAGAGCAGATTTTATGTTTCCTTTTTATGGTTTATGATATTAAAAGCAGACCATTATAGCTGTAAGGTGCCACTTTGTCTGTATCCACTCACCGCTCCTGTTTTATATCTCTTTAAAAGTAGGGGCATCTAATTCACTCATTAATGAAATTCACCTAATGGATGCGTTACGACTCATTTTAGAAATTACAGATTAGACCGCACTCATTGTTGTAATTAATGCTTTGCCAAAAAGTGCGACATGTTTCCAGCAGTGTCACCCTGACTGACAGGTGTTTCACAGAGCCCTTACACAAAGGATCCTTTTTTTCCTCCCTTTCTTTTCATGTCTGTAACTGCCAGTTGGCATGCCTGACCTGCCGTGTTGACACCTTACATAGAAAGCTGCATTCTCACATCTTTTTAATGAGTCTGTGTTATGATGCGATCTGAAATAGACCCCGCTGGCAAAAGAACAATCACATTACAAAAAAAAAAAAAAAAGGTATGAACCTCCCACCCGTCACATCAGCCAGTTAGTCAGGCTTCCCATCTCACCCTGCTGTGACCCTGAGTGTGTGAATGTACACATAACTGCAAGTGGCAAAAGTAAAATCTCCAACTTTAAACCAGACAGTTGTTATTTTGACCAGAGTGATTCTATATTACAGTATAAAGCTCTGGGTGAGAACAGTAATTCTGTATACCAAAGGCATTGCTAGGATTGTGAGCAAAAGAGAAATTGATGGTAGAACCTCAAACACCAGTTGTTACACAGAAATAATTGACTATATAACTACACAGCCCGGCCAAAAAAAGATTCATCACCAAAAAAAAGGTCACATACTTTAATATTTTGTTGGACCCACTTTAGCTTAGATTACAGCACACATTCACTGTGGCATTGTTTCAATAAGCTTCTTCAGCGTCACAATATTTATTTCCATCCAGAGTTGCATTAATTTCTCACCAAGATCTTGCACTGATGATAGTGGAGTCTGACTGCTGTGCCAAGCCTTCTCCAGCACATCTCAAAGATTCTCAATGGGGCTCAGGTCTGGACTCTGTGGTGGCCAATCCATGTGTGAAAATGATGTCTCATGCTCCCTGAACCGCTCTTTCACAATCTGACCCCGATGAATCCTGGCATTGTCATTTTGGAATATGGCCGTGCCATCAGAGAAGAAAAAATCCATTGATGGAATAACCTGGTCGCTCAGTATATTCAGGTAGTCAGCTGACCTCATTCTTTGAGCACAGACTGTTGCTGAACCTAGACCAGTGTTTCTCAATTCCGGTCCTGGGGCCCCCCTGCCCTGCATGTTTTTGGATGTTACCCGAATCCAACACACCTGATTCAAATGATCACCTCGTCATCAAGCTCTGCTCAAGCCTGACAACAAGCCATTCATTTGAATCAGGTGTGCTGGAGTAGGGTAACATCTTAAACATGCAGGGCAGGGGGGCCCCAGGACCAGAATTGAGAAACACTGACCTAGACCAACTGCAGCAAGCACAGATCCAGGCACTAGGCATGATGGGTGCATCACTTTATCCACCTCTCTTCTTACCCTGATGGCCCATCACTCTGGAACAGTGTAAATCTTGACTCATCAGACCACATGACCTTCCATTGCTCCAGAGTCCAATCTTAATGCTGCCTAGCAAATTGAAGCCTTTTTTTTTCCAGTTAGCCTCACTGATTGCTGACTGACAGCAGTCAGACTCAACCATCATCAATGCAAGATCCTGGTGAAAAATGAATGCAACACTGGATGGAAATAAAACTTGTAACATTGCAGAAGCTTATTGAAATAATGCCACAGTGAATGTGTACTACAATCAAAGCTAAAGTGGGTCCAACAAAATATTAGAGTGTTTGACCTTTTGTTTTTGGTTGCAACTTTTACTTTTGCTGGGCAGTGTATATAAAACATGGACTTGGAGGGGTGTCAGTCAGGTGTAGGGGAGCCTGAAGATGGTAAAAATGGTGACTCTGACTAACTCACTTCTAATCTAGAAACTGGCAAACCCATGGAGTTGAGAAACAATATCCTTGCTGCATAGCAACAGCTACAACACAGCATCTGTCAGTCAAGTAAGCTGAATTGTACATGGCTATTCTTGTGAATTTAATCAAAATGATTAAAAAAAAAAAACCTGCAGATCCTCTTGTGTTCACTTGAGGGTGGTTCCGAAAGCCAAAGAATACCATATTACAACTTTACTTTAGGACAAAAATAACATAATTACAGGCTGGTACAAGAAACTGTTTTGGCATGAATAGCGAATTTCTTGATTTGTACACAGTGTTTAATTTTTTTTTTTTTATAACCCCTTTATTTTATGATTTTAAGGGTATGAGTTTTGTATTAAGACACAAGAAGGGGTGCAACTGCCCTAGCGTACATGAGTGCAGATTAAAGTTGAGGCTTTTATTCTGCTGTAAAAGACGGCATAAGTCCCCAAGTGGACACTTAGAGTAGTGCAGTTTCTGAACTTGTTGAGTTCAATTTTCAGTCAGTTGAGATTTTGTGTGGATAAAATATAAACTATTAAAAAAAAAATTTTAAGATGATAAAAATAGTGTAGACACATGACAGTCACTCAAGTTCCTCTCCCTTTATACCCCACACCACCCCCACCCCCATCGTGTTAGTGTTTTCCTCCCCACTAATCAACTGAATAACAAAAATAACCCCAGTCTTTAGAATAGAGTTGAAGCTGTCTCTACAGTTCCCTGCTAAAACATGTGGGTAGCAGTGGAAAAAAAAAGGCCCGCATGAGAAGTAATCAAGGCGGCTCACTATGACAGTGACAGCAGGTTAAGAGGAGGATGGGGAGGAAAAGCTGTTTCTATGCAGGAGAAAATGAAAGCAGCTGGGGGTCTCCACTGCATACAACTCAGTCATATTTGCTTGTTAGCAAGTGTGTTTGTGTGCATGTATGAGAATGTGTGAGTAAGTGTGCATGTGTGTGTGTGTGTGTGTGTGTGTGTGTGTGTGTGTGTGTGTGATTGTGTGAGAGAGAGAAGGAAAAGACAGGCCACAGCAGGGGGGGAAAGCAGTCACGGCTGTAAAGTGGGTGTGAAAACAGCTATGTTCACCGACCTCCACCATGACCTCCACACCCCTCCTCCCCTGGTAGCTGATAGTGTCCCAAGTGCAGCGCAGTTTGAGTTTGTATAAATAAAATGAAAAAATGTGCATGTTAATTATTAAACTTGACACATGAGTTTGAGTATTAGTAATTCTGTTAGCATGTGTGTGGTGGCAGCTGAGTGTGTAATTTGATGTGTGTGTGTTCGTGTTGATAGCAGTAAGTGAACGGCCTTGAGTCTACCACAGTCTAAAGGGGGAGGTCAAGAGGATTATCTTAAATTATTAGCTGCCCTCTCACCCTGTCTTTCCTCCTCCTGTCTTCCCGCTCTTTTATCTTCTGTCTCATCCATCTGCATCTTTGGAAGGCAAACTAACTCACCTGTTGCTTGCATGTGCGCGCACACACACACACACACACACACACACACACACACACACACACACACACACACACACACACACACACACACACACACACAAATACAAAAAATATTAGTTTGATACTGACTTAATGCAACCTTTCTTTACTTCACAAGATTTGAATAAAAAAACTCTGATTTTCAAATTCTTTACTTATACTATATTATAATATTTTCTATTTTTTTTGTGTAATTGAAAATAATCTTTTTCAAATTTTGTAAATAGAGAAGAAAAAAACCTACTCAAGGTTAAAAATATTTATTTATTCATTTATTTATTTTTCAGTTTTTATTTGTTTTGCTTTACAGTTTTAAATCATGTTTTATTTTCAGATATAGTATGCCCACATTACTCTAACTCTTGTACGTGGCTTTTGAATGTACTACAGCCTCTACATGTTTTTCTCATTGGTCTTTAGTGTTGCAGTCCTGTAATCTGGAGACCATATAAAGCTTTTTAAACACCGTAAGGCCTGGTCACTATAAATTCTTTGCAGAAGTTTTGCACGTTTTATTTCAAATGCATTCACGTTGTATTTTCGTTCGGGATATCCCACCTGAATATACGCCTGCTGCTCATTTTCTAAACTTCCATAAATCCTCCTCGTGAGCACTTGTCTGATTTAAGGCGACGACAGACGCAGTCCCCCTGGCGCGCTCGAACTTGGATTTGTCCCCGGCTTAGTCAGCGATCCCGGCTGCTCGCCACAGCGGGGCGTCTGGGCGCTGGAGCGGTGCCTCGAACCCCCTTCAGTCAGCTCCCCGCAACAGGCTGCTGCTGCTGCCCTATCAGAGATACACCCGGAGACCCGCATGGCTGACAGCGCTCTGCGCTACAGTATTACAGGGAGTCCGTGAGGCTCCATCTCCCTCCACTGCTGAGCCCTATTAAACCTGTGGGATACATGTGACCTTTGTGGAGTTTGATTCCTCACAGTCAGTTTAAATATGAACAAAACTCCTTTTGAATCAGTATTACCGGGGGCAAGATGCAAACTGAATAAGTGAAAATTACAACCACATTTTAACATACCCAGATTTTCTATTTATTCTGGAATTTTAAGTTTAGAAACTTTAGTTTATCAAGCTTCAGAGTGATTAAAGATGCCTATCGTCTTTGAGAATAAAAAAATATTAATGAGTGGAATAAGAGTAACTTGAGTCCATTCCCCACTCCATCCCCTGCGTCTGTTTGCGTGTAATTAAATAGCGCCATGCACACTTATCGGTCTGATCTGGCAGTAATGCATCTAAAAGCGGTCCCTGTCCTGCGCACCTCTTCCCCCGACCCCTTCCAGCTCTACCTCTCTGTAATTGAATTAGCTCGGTTTTAGGCGGGGGAGGGGCTTGGCTTTGTTCGAGTGACGCCCATTCAAATAATTTCAAGCCAATGGGACTATCCCCCGCTTCGCCGTAACCAAACCCACTCTCTCAGTCGGCGTCTGGAGCTGCTTGCCTGCCTTTGCTCTCACCTTCTTGCGTGTCCCGGCGTCTGAAAATCCCCAAACACAAGAAAAGAGGAAGACTTCAAAGCATGCGCATGGGAGCGCGCGAGCTTTTTTTCATGCCTGCACGTCGCACCACAATGGCTTATATATGAGGAGGACAGTTTGGGATGCGGACATAAACAAGAGTCTCCACGGAGAGAAGCGCATGAGAAAACACAACACTGTCCGTCCTCTCTCCCACATCGAGAAGGACTCCTCCCCACCTCGGCCGTGACACCTCCGGTAAATCACCGAGGAAGGATAACAGCCTTTTTTTATGCTGGAGACACCCACACCGAGCTAAACATTACGATTCATCAGCCACTGCCTCACTGCATGGCTTTAAAAAGTTGCCTTGAGAACATGGACATCTGACGTGCGCCACACGCCGTCATTGGACACATTGAGCCTCTCTCTCTCTTTCCTCCATCACATCTTGGACTGACTAATCCTCGTGCGCTTTGGGTTTGGAGTAAGAAGAAGTGTTGAGCAGTTGTCATTTGCCCTGACACAGGCTGCATCCAGGAGCTCCCTGCATTAAAGGGAACATAACCTCTCCACTGAAGACACTGCCTGTTGTGCTGCGCATTTTTGCTTGTGAGCTCACTGTTTGTGCATTAGTGGGAGAGATATTTTGTCAGCCCACCACGGATTTGTCAGAGCTAACATCCTGCGTGAAATAAAGCCCATGATTCATCTGGACCCTCGACCTCCATCAGCGAGAACACACGGTGACGCGTTGGTTTTGTAACTTGCATTTTTTCCAGCACCCCGAACAAGTGTCATCCCCACTGTCTCCGTGGATGATCACACCACCTTCTCCATGTTGTGCGCATTTGTATTTCTTTATCAAACTGCGCCAGAAACACGCGGCCACATGTGAATGAGACTCATCACCTGTCCCGGTTGAAGCGCCCTGAAAAACTCGCCTGACTGACTGACACTGAAGAGGAATACGTGCCGAACTTTTGCTGTAGTGATGCTGCAAATGGAAATGGTCCTCTTCATCTGCCTGGTGATGTTGATGTGTGTATTAAGCCAGGAGCCCAGTTCCAAAGTGGTGGCCGACCGCTACGCCGTCTTCTGGAACCAGAGCAACACAAAGTAAGTGGCCCGACAGCGGACAGGGTTTTACCGCGGTGGGTCGGTGATGTTTCGTCCTCGCAGCTGCATGAACCCCGGGGTCCATCGGTGTTTTTTCCCTCCGCAGTGAGGGCAGAATGCCAGTCAGTGTAGGTACATGGCGTAGCTGGGATGACGGTGGACGGAGTTTAGAGGAAACTGTGTTATTTCCAATACGTGGCCGCTCATTAACAGCGCGTCCCCCGAGGAAACCAGAGATTAAAACCGTGCGTAATAAGGCCTGGACAGAGCAGGCAGCGGCTGCTGTTGCATCGCTCTACTCGCTGTCAATATTGTCTACATCAGAAAACTCTGTTAAATTTTGTATTTTCAGCTCTGGGAACAGATGTGAAATGCTGCAAAAAGCTGGAGGTTGCTGGGTTGTTTCTGTATCTCAGGGAGGTCTCTTTAACGGCCGTAACATCCATGCTTTAATTCCACAAAAAGAGAAAAATGATCTCAAATCCACAAAGATTACAATTTACGGCCATTTTTACGCACATACGTCTGCGTGGTTATACTGCCGTGTTTCCCAAAACTTCTGTTGTACGTTTACGCAGAGGCCAAGCGGCTCTAATCTGTATAAAGAGGACAATGTGGTTCTGTCTTTAAGGTATCTAAACTAACAAGTAAATTCAAGTAGAATGAGATAATGTCACAGTTAATATCAAATTATCACTCCATTGAATTCTGTACACTCACAATTATGACATTTCTAACCATGCAGTGTCAGCACACCTAAAACATAAAGCAATGCGTCAGGAATACTATTAAAGCACCAGCAGACAAATTACTGAAAATGACTAATTGACTTTTTTAGTTGGAAAAGCAAACCGAGGTGTTCAGCCACTGTGGAATAATCAGGTTATATTTAACCTCAGGGTTTGTTAGTGTTTGTTGCTGATGAGCTTTTTCTTAGCTTTTATTTTCCTTTTTAATAGCCCTTCTTTCATGTTGAGTGAAAAAAAAGTTCCCTGAAAAAGTTAGGGAAAGTTCAATTTATTTTGGTCAAGTTTTCACATTTTAAAGTTGGAGAATTTAAATTTTGTTTAGGCTGTTTTGAACTTTAAATGCAAATGGGAATAGTTTAACCGACTATGTAGAGCCCAATAGTAAGCAAATAGACGTTAGAACATAAACAGCAGTGGAGCGTCCCACTGTGAAAAGATTTTATTCCACTTCGTGTGAGGACAGCTGTACAGAGAAGTAACAAGAAACTTTTTATTTCCAAACTTTATAAAACTTCCTGTCTTGTAAAAATGTGTAGCTTCTTCATCCATTAAAAAAAAACTACAACTTCCCTTTAGGAAACTTAAGAGTACTTTTTACAAGTTTTAGCATGTTTCCAAACTTGTGTCTTTTCTAATGAACAAGTCTGGAGGCATTTATATATTCAGCTTTTTATTCTTTTCTTTTCTTTCTTTCTTTTTTTTTTTAAATACTGCAAATAACATAACTTTGATCAATTAAAGTTGTGTGTTAGAGGTTCAAAACTAAATGCTTGAGTTTTCATCTTAAAATCCATGACTGTTACAAAGTGTGGATTTTATGTGCTGTAAACTCAAACGGACACATGAGAAAACTTCAGCAAGTTAAAAAAGTTTGTCAGAGTTGCTCCAGTCCCCGAGTCAAACTCTTCTCTGCTCGGTCAGCCTTGACTCAACCTGAGCAATTAGTTTATGTGTTTGTGGAGATGCCTTTTCAAACTAAAAGCCCCTTATGGAGTCAAACTGTACAGCCTTGTCCTGGCCTTATTAAGCCGAAATGCTGCTGCTGGAGTTTACAGAAATCTCTCATTCAGCTGCCAACAGCACTTAGTATTTGTTGAATAAAATGCTCAGCTTACCCTCGGAAGTGTGTACAGATCCATTAATAGCACAAGTTGAATTTGTTGCACAACTATTTATACTCAGTTTGAAGTTTGGGAAAACATGATTTATTGCTTGAAGCAATTAGTGGTCAGGAGTGCAAACCCAGGACTGACTGTAAGCTTGCTCCTGAAGCCTGAGCCGGTCTAGCAGGGTGCGTAGATTCTCGGCCCTGATATACTGTAGACCATGACTGTTGTGGTCTATGTCTCTGCACCGGCTCACCCCTGCTGTTTATTTATGGAGCGCTTTCCTCAACAGAGGCAAACACAAGTTGAATCTAGATTTCCGCTCTTGATAGACACACTTTTATTAGACAGCTCTTTTTTTTTTTTAACTGAAAGTTCTGACTTGTCGGCCACTTGGTTAACTTGATACGTTCCAGATGTGCCGACAAGTTTTCTCAGTTTCAGTGAAGAGAAAGAAAGCAGGAAATTTAAGCAAAACTACTGTTAATCTCAGATCTGACACTGTAACTGAAACAGAGAGGAGAGAAAACAAGAACTCTGTGATCCACTTGGCTGCATGCATGTTGTGCCTTTTACTCTCTCTGGGTCTGGAGTAATATCTGAGAAATAGATAGTTTCCTGGGCCTCATCTGTTTCTGAAGCTCTGACTTGCCTGAGGAAAGGAAACAGGTTTTCACAGATGCTGTAACGCTGCGAACAGCAGTCACTCCGTGCTACTCTCTGCAAATAGAGTTTGCTTGACTCTCACCCTCGCACGGCTGAAGCTGGAAGCAGGAGAGGTGGCAAAACAGCAGAGAGGAGACGGAGAGATAGCAAACAGGTCCTACTGATGATTCAGTTAATAAATACTGAGTCACTTTCTGCCTGTATCACTGTAAAAAGCTTGTGAGGGACTGTAAGAGTACTCCTTGTATGTGTGTCTTTGTTCGAGGCGCCGGAGTCACACTGAAAGTACGGTGCTCTAGGAATTTACTGTGTGAACGCCCTATGCACACTCAGAAAAAGTCACTTTATGATACCAATAAATAAAAACCAATAATGGAACTCGTCAAAATAATGTCACTGGTTGAGTTAAAGGACAATTTCATGTTTTTTTAAGCTAGTTCGACTTGCTTTACATGCTTTTTTATTGGAATATGAGCACATACGCTGAGGGCTTGTTTAAACACTACAAGAATAGAGCCGTTTGCTGTAATTCACTATTGCCCCGTGTGACACGGCAGCTCCTCTAGTCTGCCTCAGGTAGATGATCAATCAAACTTAAAGCTGCAGTTTCGGTTTGATTGTGTCAAAAAAATCTTTCGCTCAAATTCATTGTGCTTCCCCACTTCAGCGCTCTCAAACGCAACAACAGAAACTAGACTCCAACTGGCAACAAACCAGAACTGTTTTCCTCACAAAAAAGCAACATCTGTTCCCTTTTTGAGGAAGGTGCAGACAACCGTCCAGTTTAAGTTTTAAACTCAAAAAGTGACCAAAAGACATTAAATATCCCATAATTCAGTACATATGGCAGATTTACACCCATTGTTGGGAAGATATGGAAATTCAGTGTTGAAAGTAAATTAGAGAACAAGTCAGAAACTCAAGGAGCCCTCTCCGCTGTTGTTTGAGCCAGTGGTAGACAAAACAGACGGTTGTGGACACTTTTACAGCTTAGACTTCCAGTCGTGTTGAATGGGGACATCAGATAAGGACCTGATGTGTCTCAAGAGGGACGTTTTGTCAGAAAAATGTTTTCACAGGTTAGGATTTCTGTGGTGCTCCTAATGATAAACAATTGTTAGATTACTTGGGTATTTCTTATTGCTTCAGTGAGTGGTTATCTGTGATAGCGGTGCCACTGTTGTGTCTGCTGGGGTGTTTATTTAGTTGGTGACTGGGGCAGGGGCTGAGGGGATTTCCAAGCTGTTTTTTTTGGCCGGCCTCAGTCCACCGTTGTGTATCACAAGTCCAGCGTGAGACTAGAACCTTTCCTACTTCCTGAAAAACACCTTTTATTTCTTTTTTTTTTTTTTTAATTTCCAAGTCTCTACTTTTTAAGTTCTCTGTAGTTGAGACTTTCTTAGAGTTTTCTTGTTTGGGTTTTTCCCATTAAAAAGTTACTTAAAGACACATTTTTGAGAGATTTAAAAAGGCTGGAAGTTTTATTTGTCTTGAGAGAGTTCATTGGGCTTCAAATATCTCAAAATAAAAGGACCTTTCCCTCAGTGGATTTGGCCTTGTGCTTCTTCTCCTGCTGTCTGTGCTTGTGAGTATTTATTCTAATGAGGGGACAGAGTGTCTCTAATGATGCCTCAGCTGTAAGAGGCAGCCTTTTCCTTCCTTTTCTCCCCCGCTGCCCTTTCTTCCTCCCCGTATCCCTCCTTGCCTTTCCCCCGTGCTGCCTCTCAGCGCTCCCTCCCTCCCTTCCTCCCTCTCCTTCTCTGTCTCTCCTTCCTCTGCCGGGGCCGAGAAAATGAATGAATACAATTAGATATTTCGGGAGTCCCACCACGGTTGGTGGTGGGGAAAGACGCGCAGAGGTCAGGCGCACTCGGAGAGGAGCTCAGGGAGAGGTCACACACTGACGGCTAGGCATAACGAAGCAGAAAGTTTGCCAGCCTGCGAATGACAAACTCTTAACTAGAACTCTCCTTGAAGTGGAGTGTTATTAACATAAACAGTTTGATGCGGTTGTGGTCATGTAAATTGCTCAAGGTGATTTGTATTTTGCTGCATAATTTGTAGCTCAACAAACAGCCATAGAAGCATTTTTCTAGTGCGCCTTGTGTTGTTATTTTTACACATTTATTTTTTACAGTGTGCTGTGGCAGGAGGCTTCGAAGATGTGTCACTGATATTGAGGATGACTTTTTTTTGTCGCAGACATGTCTGTACGTGTTTTTTGTTTGAATTTGCAAGTGTGCTTGCTTAAAACTTACTAAATGAGCCGTGAGTTCATGCACAGGAGTTGTTTTCTCTCCTAAAGAGCCATAAAAGCAGACATAAGGGTGTCTGCCTCAAAAACACATATGCTTGAAGGTGGAAAGTTAGACCTGAATCCATCTGTTTCCAACAGCTGCAGAATTTGTATGTATATAAAATTCACCTTTAGTTTTCAATTTAAATAATGAGAACCTGTAATTAGGAAAAGTAACTTTATACTGGCTTTGATTGCTAAAATGGGCAGTTTTGTGACCCTCTGTCAGTGTCTCCTGTCCCCATTATCGTTTTTACTCTGACTCACTCAGTAACACTCGCTGTGTTTTACTCTCTCCACTGTTCTGGCTCTTCTTCTCTTCCTCCGTCTCTCTGAGTCTGAAGGCTGATTAGTTCTCATTAATGACCTCTCGCTCTGTCATTCTTTTATGCCTGTGGCATTGGCAGGCACCAGCAGCCACCGAGCTGCAGGGACAGCGAGTGTAGGAGACACAAAGAGAGTGAGGCAGAGGATAGAGACGGAGACGGAGAGAGAGAGAGAGAGTGAAATAATAAACACAGGACCTGCTGGAAAACCAGCAAACTGTAATGATGCTGTTGTGCGATGTAATACTTCTATTAGGCTTAAATGGCACTCTGTGTTTTCTCAGCAGACCTGTAAATGCACTTTCCATTTAAATTAGATTTTTTTTTCTCTATTAACTAGAAAATGAGCCCAGCAGGCAGTAGTCAATGCTTAGTCAATGTGCTTGGCAGAGCAGCTGTTGTTGAGCGCGCGGTGGGAGAGGGGGAGGACTCTTGGCCGTGACCCTTGTGGACTTGCTCTGCGGCGGACAGAAGCGGCCCTGTCGTTGGGGAAGCACGGTGCTCAGGCTGGAGTCTTGGATATGCTAATGGCTCTGAAGCACAGCAGCTACAACAGGGGAAGACACTCCCAACAGTCGAGTAATTTTTTTTCAACTGAATATTAAGGATAACGATAATTTACATATTTATATATAAAGATATTCTCATTAATTATTTTTTTAGTTTGAGCTTTTTGTAAAAATTCACATCAAGTAAAAATTTTAGTTTTTAAAAATGTTACATCTTGAGAAAACATAAAAAATGCATGTTTTTAAAGTAAAAAATGTTTTTTTTTACATTAAAAAAAACTGTAAGATCAAAGTAAAAAAAAACAAGATAATGAAAAGTCAAATTAAAACAAAAGCAGATTTTTGAACTTACCGCTTCAAAACATCTTTTAGCCGTACTCTGCGATATTATATTCAAATCCCTCACTCTGTCCAGTGGGAGCATTAAATAAATATTGTCCAACATGACCACTGTCTTGAGATAGATAAATCAATTCAAATGTTCCTCTAGAGAGCAAACCAGATCTGTCACTGGACGGACAGAAGTGGACCGTATTGAATGGCAGCTTCGTGTCATTTGCACGTTTCCCTCTCTTGCCTGGGGAACCAGATTTTAATGCCCAAGTTTCTGTTTTCAGAGTAATCACTCCAAGGTCAGACGGAGTGCTGAAACTCTGCTATCAGCCGAGCAATCTGTCTTTTAGCCTTCATTCAACCCGTGGCTTTCAGGGGAACACTCTGTAACTCTGCTTGGAAACAATAAAGTATTAAACAGCTTATGCAACACCCACATGTGCGAAGCTTGATACCAGATTCTGCCATGAGAACGATAAGAATACGAATATCCTTTATGTGTTGCTCGTTGGCTGGTGTTATTTGAAATGTTAAAGTTTGTTTATTCAGAGGGCTATTTTCTCTATATCCCTGCTCTCACTGTCTCGGTTTCACTCAATGTTTCAAAGTTGTGGAAAGTTTTTCCTCTGACTGGTTCTTTATTTTCCCTCAAGTTACTTTGTGCTGCACCAGAGCAGCTGTGGGAACAGATCTGGCCTTCCAAAGTTGTATTTTTACTGCAAACACCTGAGCAGATTTGTAGTGAACATGAAAACAGAAGAGAGAAAAAGAAAATAATATTTAGTTGGGGGATTTATTCAGATTCCATCCCAAAAAAAGCTAACGTTTCGTTTTTAGATCCACAAACGGAGCGTTGGACAGAGCACAGCCTCGCTGCAGTTCCAGGAATCTCGCTATTGTTAGGTGTAAGTCCTCATTCGTGGCTGAAAATGGCGCTTCCATATCCTCATTCAGCTTCCCTGCTCTCTTCTGTAAGATGGAGGCTTACGAGCAGCTGTTACTGTAGTAACACTCGTCTGATCTATCACCCCTGACCAGAAAGGGGCGCTACTGAGAGCAGTCTGATACACTCCTGAGCCCTCTGCTCTCCGCCTGAAGCATTTCTGAATAAACAGTTGAAACAAAAGCTTCATCAGCTGCTTGATTTAAACCCGCTGTGTCTGCTTTGGTCACTTTAACCTCATTACAGTCATTTACTGTCAAACTCTTACTGTATTTACAGGAACTACAGCAGGATCCAAAGGCCAGAACATCTGATTGGCTTCAGTTTTTGTTTCTTTTCCCTGTCACTGGTCACTTTTCATCTGGAAAATGTGACGGGGATGATTGCGACTGTTCACTTTTTTTTTTGCCAGACACATTTTCCACAGATAATTCCTTTCATGGTAGGCTGGCTTCGGACCTTTACGCTGCCGTTTTCCTTATTTAACTTGGGGGGCTGCGGGGGAGTGAATGGATGTTTTTCTAGCTGGGCAGCAGTGTGGAGAATAGATCCCAGAAGAGAACACATCTCCAGCTTGTGAATAAAGACCTAATTGACGGGTTGTAGCCAGTTGTAAATGACTCATGAGGTAATTCGTCTTCACAGACAGACTGAGAAACACACAGAGGGACTGTACGACGCTCTGCTCTGTTTTCCCTGTGGCATTCAGACAATCTTCTTGGTTTATTTCCAAACATATATGCATGTATTTGTTATATACTGAAATAATGACTGTTAATAATGTGTTTGTTTTGGCCACAGATGGTGTTATCGCCTTCTCACCTGCATATGGTGCCTACCTTTTATAGCTGGCATAGTGTGTCTTTGTTTGCAGTTTCTTTGTTTGGTCTGGCACAGTTATAAAAAATAGGTTAAAGGTCTCATTGGTTCTCTGGCCTTCTCTCAATATGAACACCTCTTTGTAAAGTTCCAACCACCGCAACGATTTTCCACAGAAATGAAGATAAACAAACAAACAATCCTACAATGTTGCTTTCACTTTGTTCACTCTACCATTGAGGCGAGACGTGCCAATAATAAGCTAGCTGGTATTAGCCTGTTTGAATTGACAGTAGAGAAAATACTAGCAGCCAAAGACCCCCCCCTTTCCTTTCCACCTCCAATGCTGGGTTGTGAAACTGAAAGGCGGCCATTGTTCTGCTCTCCCTCTTTCTCCGTCCACTCCACATAGCCAGGGCTGAAAGTAATGCATGCGCTTTAAATGCAGGGAGAAAAAAAAAGGGAAGGGAGGGCAAAGGAGAGGAGCGAGGGAGAATAGTGTGAATGGATGGCAAGGGGGGAACGGGAGAGTGCACAGCTGAAGATGTAGTACACTCTCGGACAGAAGGAGGAGTATAATGCGAGCGCCAGACACGAGGGGTGACACAGTGTGTGGAGAAGAAGAGGTGGCAGTTTCCCTCATTTCCAACTAGCCCTATCCATCCTCTCTCATCTGCCTCCCTCCCTCCCTCCCCTGTCTGTCCTTGCCAAGGTTTAAAGATGCATGCGGCTCGCTGGCTCTCTGTCTGTCTCTGGTTCGTGGTGGTTCTCCAGGGGACAGGCTCCGGGTCTTCACCCAGAGGAGGTGTCGTCTTTGTGGTCCGGGTTTTAGTGACACCGAGGGCTATTTTCTACAGAGACAGGATTAAGGCAGCTCAGGTTTAGACCCCTGCTTTGTTTCCCCTGACACTGAAGTCCCACACACAGGCCTGTGTTTACTTGGGGGTGGGTGTTGTGGTACTAAGTTGCATCTTGGTCTTTTCTACTGTGTCACATTGCACAATGTGCCCTTGGAGGTGCATTTTCCCCCTTTAATGCACGTATCACAGTCAGAGTGGCAGGGCGTGTTTATTACAGCAGCTTAATAGAGGGTTTCTCAACAACATGGGTTTTATCTTCTGCAGAGACAGTTCAGTCTGATGTCAAAGAGCTGCTTTTGTCTTCAGAGGTAGATTCAATATGCAAGCCAAAGTCACAAAATAAATGAAGTGGATAATTGTGCATGGTTCTGATGAAAATGGTGGATATCTCAGTTTGTGGTAAATCTCTCTGTATTAGCTTTAGAATCAGCTCGTCTGAAGCTACATCAGCTTGAAGGCTCAGGGTCCTGGGGAGCTAAGTGGGATTTAGACTGAAGATTAAATGAGAAATTACATTTACTTTTCAATTTAGCGTACTGTAAATTGTAAAAGTCTTGCGTCAAAATTTCAAATCAGCCAAATTAAACTTCAACCATCACTATTCTGGCATGAAAGGCTCTCCTTTTTTTAAATCTTCTCTCCTGGCTCAGAGCCTTTTTCGAGGCTGCAGAAAGTTGTCTGATCGTAGATCTAAGAAAAGTCTGAATCAAGCAGATGATAAATCGTGTTTAAAAATGTATAACTTAGATCTGACTGTAACGCCTTCAATGAAATCCGGGTTTGATGTTATTATATCAAAGTGTTTTTGTTTATAACTGTGTTCCCATGACTGTTTCTATGTCTATGTGCCCGTGTGTGTGTGCTTGTACTGAGCCGACCTCTGTCTACTGTAATGAAGCAGCAGAAACTCACACCCTTTACTACAGCAGAGCACAGCACTATTCTTGACCCAATTCTCCGAGCCGGCTCCTCTGAGAGCTGCCTGATAGTTTTCCCGTTTTGTGAAGTTGCTTTATGTGTGTGTGTGCATGTTAGTCTTTGTTTGTGTGTTGTGCTTGGTATTCCTGTGTGAAACTGAGTGTGTGTGTGTTTGTGTGTGCGTGTGTGTTTTTCCCCCTGAAGGGAATGTGATTGATCCGCTGAATGTGTGATAAATCCCATCTTCACCCTCTCCTCTCATCTGAGCCCGGCTTTGACTGGACGGCTTACGCCTAACATTATCCCGCATAACCAAATATGACACCCTAAAGTACATAGCAGCCCACAAACACACAGTGACACACATACACACACACTCTTTGGTTTGGAAGGGCAGTTCATTATTTCTTTAGTGAGGTTCAAGTTGCAGGAGATGTGGTATTTATTCTACTTGTTTATTTTCCTCCTCTAAATCAGTGAGCAGAGAGCCTTGGAGTGCAGCAGCCTTTGAACCACGGCCTATCCCATGACTGCAGCCCGGGGTATTAACCCAGAGCCACTGAGAGGCTTAAAAAGCCATCAGCTCATTGTCCGGAGACACAAAAAACCCCTTCCTCCAAAATCCCCCCTCCCTGCCTCATCCCTCTCCTCTTTTTGCCTCCTTCCCTCCTTTCTTAGGAATGCCTTGAGCTGGCCTCTGCTGCCATTCATATTAATCAGTTTTAAGGGTCTAATGAGATAAGTGAGACTTAAGGGGAGTCCCCAAAGTGGCCTAAGTCCTGTGGATAAACAGAGGTGATGAGCGTGGCCTGTGGTTCCATCTTTAGTACTGTGTGTTTTTCTTTTCCCACAAAGTCATGCATACAAAAGTTTCCAATGTTCATAATCTCGCTGTTGAGCTCCTGAAAGCAAAACATCAGCTAACCGACCCTTTTGAACATGCAATCACTGCCTTGGTTTGTATATGATGGATGATGATGGATCAGTTTTTTAGTTTTGATTTGGTTTCTCGACCGGCGTAAGCGTTAAGAAGCTAGCACATCTCTTTCCCATCTTCCTTTGTTCCACTCCCCCCTCTTTTCTCCTAATCCTGCCAAGTATCCCTGAAAGACCAGCTGGTTTCCTCCACTGTGCTCTGTGCTTCCCTTTTTCAGGTCTGTCACTACTGTTCCTGTCCTTTGCTCCTGGGGTCCTGCCGAGGTGACCCAGCATGCCCACTGTCAGCATTAGGCTCAATGTTGTGGCTGCAACACATGACTGACAGCGGACTAAACTCTCATTACCCCTGTTTTTTTTCACTTGTTTCCCTCATTTAATTATTGCAGAAGCACGCAACCCTTATAACTTGTGTGCGAGATAAGACATGGTAGCAAAAGCAGCAAAAATGGGGCACCAGCTACGCACAGTCAGGTTAATGTGGCAGCAACGGGTTTTAAGAATGTTTTTGTTTAAAATGTCCTGAATTTGAGACAACAGAAAGCAAAAATTACAAGAAAACATAAATTAAAACAAGACAACTAACAAGCTTACTAATAAATAAATAAATAAATAAATGGTAAAACTGGACCATAATGAGGAGTCAGCACTCAGTTTAGAAAGGACTAATGAATACAGACATTCAGGAGTACTGATAGGCTTGGTTTAATACTAAAACAAACAAACAAAAAACTGAAAAAAGAGGCCCCCAGAACCACACTCCGGCTTTTAAAAAAGTTTTTTCCTCTCATGAACTCTTGTGTGATAGACCGTCTGGTAGGACTGCTGGAGTAGCTGTGCGACGGGACACGTCCTCTGAGAGTTCAGTTTCACCTGCTGTTCTGTTCCTCGGGGCCGCAGGACTCCACGACCGGAGACATTCCAGCCAGGATTAGAGCCAGAACGGCGAACGGAAGCACAAATAAGAGGGAGTGAAGGGTCTTTTTTTTTTTTTTTTTCTTCAAGAATTGAAATAGCATTTGATCTGGCTGTTTGAAGGTTAATGTGTCTTTGACATTTTTTTAATATTCTTTGACAAATTAACTTTCAAAATAAAGTGTACTCCTGAGCATATAATTAAAAAAAAAAAATCATAAACTTTAATTAATTATTGCATTCAAGTTAAAAAAAGAAAAAAATCTGTAATGAATTTTGAATTAATAATAATAATTTTCACTAATGTCCAATACCTGAATTTCTTTTACAAAAATAAATATTTGTTTGAAAAACAGAAAGTTGTTTTACTTTCTTGTTAGATTTTTGTCTAACATTTTAGAGTGAAAACATCCAACATTAAACCATCATTTTTTTAATATATTTTTTTTCATTATTTTTCCTGAAAAATGTTTGCATGTTTCAAGTTTTTTTTTTTCAAAACACAATTTCTATTTCTTTAGTTTAATGGACCTGAAAATGTTCACTGTCTGTTCCACTAACAGAAACCAGCAGATTTTTTTTTCTTTATTTTTTATTTTTATTTTTTTCTTTCTTAATCTTTTTTTTAGTCTTATAGTAAAAGCAAATTTTTGCAGTCATTTTAATGGCATTATTTTTATGTACACAGGGTTGAAGTGGATTATTAGCCTGTGGGAAAGGAGATGCATCATATTTCTAGTGTTGGATTAGAGTGCGTGCTTGGCTTTGGGTGGAGTGATGAAATATTCATTACTGTTTGTGATGTCTAAGAAGAGTAGCACTTGCAAACCTTTGCACGCAAGTCATGAAAAATGGAGCTGAGGTAGACATGTCTTGTGCATAAAGGTGATGGAAGGTTGTCTGCAGGTCTGGTTAATGTGACCTTAAACAAACATGATGTTGGCTGGTTTGACTTTACACATTTCCTCCATGGGAGTTTGTTTTCTTTGTCTGATTTTTAACAGTTTTGCTGATTGAATATGTTATTTTGTCTATTTCAAATGAACATCTTTGGGGATTTGCCCTGGATTCCTTCAGTCATGTTAACGGATTGGCAGGTGTCACTCTGTGGGCCTGTGACAGAGTCAGACTTGTCAATCTGTCTGTTCACAGCTGCTTTAATAATGCAGCACAGCCACGTTTTAATGTCCTCTGCAGCTCTCCATCCTCTCCTGTCTCTGGGATGTAGAGAGCTGTCCTCACATTAAGGCCAGGTCAGATTGCGTCTGCTGTCGTACATTAGCGGCAGCGCAGCCTCCTGCCTGTATCACTGGTAAGAGGAACATGGCACGAAGATGGCTGAATTATTCACACTCATAATCGGCCTTTATGTCCTGCTGCCAAGCCTGGCCCCACTGTTATTCTAGTGCATAATTGATAGAGCTCAGAAGTGGAAAAGTTAGAATAGCAGAAGTAATGCGAAGCGAAAGTGTAGTCAGGCAGCACAAGGAGGGAAGAGGGGGATTGGCGCGGTAGTGAGGGGGAAAAAGGGGACGGAGGTGGCCCCTATAGGAGTTTTTACACCGAGCTTGTGTTAGCCTTTAAGGGGCTTAGCTCGGCTAGCGTGAGGATCGCGTGTGTAGACCAGCCAGACCAGACTTGGGGGAGAGGAGAGTAAGGGGGGATAAGAGGGGGATGAAAGGAGGTGGGAGGGTGAGGAGATGGGGATCCAGAGTAACAAGGCCTGACGCTGAGCTGGCCCAGAATGTGGTCTGTTTCTCCCCCTCAGAGTTACTCTGGGGCTCCTCTGTGGGCACAATCCAGTTTTGAGAGGAATTGAATGTGATACGATGAGAAAAGTTCATTTCTTTCAGATTATTGGGGCACAGTAATCACAACTGTGCTGTTATCTGCACACCAGATTTGTACTCATGGGTTTGGTTTCTGTTTGGATCTGATCCAGAGAGTTTTTTTTCACTCCCTGCTTGCTCAGGCAGGTAAGAGAGGCATTGACATCACATTACAACCATGCGATACAGTGATCAATAAACAGCAACCTCTAGAGAAGTGCAGTGATTGGCTTTGTTCCAACAGTAAAGAGAGGCTATCTACTGAGAAATTGAGTGTGAGAGGACTATTTGAAAATGTTTCAAGACAGTACGCCACTCTTGGAAAAGAGAAAACAGCAGTCTGGTTCACATTTTATTTTAATCAAGCTGCCATTGCCTATAATCATCTTCACTGAATTCCCCAAATAGTTTATTTCTACAAAATTTTCTTCAGCTAGATATTTATTTAGTTTGATATTTCTGTCAAAAGCTGTTTCTTCTGCCTCCTTCATCCAGTCCCTCCTCCAACAGAGTGGACCACCCTTCCAATGAAGTTTGGATGTCTCAGGTGAAGGTGTTAACACGGCCTCAGGTGTAGTCTATTTAACACCCCTCTGACCCTTAACAAAGCCGTACTAACTGCTGCCTAGCTCGGCCTTTTGTGCTCCATAACAAAGCCCTTTAGCTTCTAATAACACCACAGCACAGCCAGTGTCAGGAGAAACCTGAGATAAGGTCCACATCAGAGAGTTGGTGGGAACTGTTTAATCCGCTTCTCGAAACCAAACTAACACACAACAGGCTGGGATCATGTTTGGCAAAGTGGCCCGCTTTGATGCAGGGATCGGATGGTGTGAGCAGGAGGTGCAAGGGGAGGACGGGAAAGTGGAAAGCGGAGGCTGAATGCGGGCAGTGAAAGAGAACATCTGGAGAATAATATGAGGAGCAGTGTAGCCGGTGTGCTATTGCTCACACAAACTGAATCACAAACACAGTAATGGTATCACAGCAGTGTCTTTCATGGTCATTTCCTGATTTGATGATTAATTCAGAACTTTCCCCACAAATCACAAGAATAAGACATTATTTCCCCCATTACATACAGGACAACGTACATCAACACGTGAAGAAAAGTGGCAAATTATTTTTTTATCTTAATAAAAACTTATTTCTTCCTTGATATTCTGATCAAGCATTTAGACACTTCATTTGCAGTGCCAAACATGCTGTTATTATTCACACCAAAGCCCCGCATATAAAGCTTTTTTTTTCTGTCAACATCACTTTTGCAATATATTAGAAAGTATCTTCCACCAGAGTCACTACAATGTGGCCATAAAGCCGTCCGGTGGAAACATTAGCAGCGATATGTCTCAGAAACTCATAAAACCAATTTACGAGTGCACTTAGGGCCCATACACCTACCGGAGCCATTCTATAAAGATGCAGACGGAGACTGCACCAAACTCCCCCCCAATTACCCACATTTAAAAGTAATAAGTGTGGATCGATAAGTGATAGGGGAGCCTGTTAATCTCAGACTTAGCCAGTTATTTCCAATGAAGACGCTCCTTTTCAGGCTAAAATTGCGGCTTTTACAAGCTTACTATTGATTTGTTTTATTGTTTTCTTCCTACAGGCTAAACGCTGCTAAAAGCTGCTAGACCACCAGCATGGACTTTTTTTTTTTTAAAGAACTTCTTGAAGTGTTTTAATTCTCAGAGACTCTCTTTTATTGTATTAAAGAAAAAAAACAAGAAGCAGTTAATGTTTTTACAGGCGTATAATTTAAGTTTAGATACCCCAAATGAGAAACAAATTTCAATCAAAGGAAACTTCAATAATCTACACTTTAAAGTGAATGGAACATTTGTGACATCCCTTTTGTGATATACACTTTTTGTGAACCAGCAGTGGAATATATCTGCCTTGTTGAGCTCATATGCTTATTTATTTACTGCTTGGCTCAGCGTGCCAGAGCTGGACTGCTACTGGCACAAGCAGGTATGGATTAGACCCCCTCTCCGTCTCACTGTGAAGTTAATTGAGGGAATCCTCCTCCCACAGTGGACGTCCACTGTGTCAGATCTGTGTGCAGACTCAGCTCACAGAGCCCTACAGTTTCACTTCTAATTGGAGTCAGTGATTTCTGATTCTGATCTGATGAGATGGCATCGGATAAATCATTTCTCTGTGACCTTTTACACGCTCCATCTGAAACAAGCCCTCCTCATCGCACTCCCTGCTCCCCCCACTGCCATTAATGTAATGTCATTAATGTGATATAATGGCTTATTATGGTGTCACTAATTAGATTGTGCAGCAATTAAATGTGTTATCGTCCATATTCTGCCATAAATTCTTGCATTAATATTCTGATTTTGCATATTTACTTGCAGCTGAACAGTTATTTTACAGTTTAATGTATTTACATTTAACAACAAAGCAGTATAAACTCAGCACGTCTTTCTCCTCATGCAATACTCTAATGAATCCTCACAATTATCCAGATCTAATTAGTGTTATATAAGAAAAGCCTCATCAAGAAATGCCACTGTTAATGCCACACGGATGGCATTTAGTCTAAATACCCATGTGGCTGATGGAGGTTGAGCTAATGTCTTTCTGATACATTCGTCTGAACATGTCTGATGTATGTGCAGTTTTTTCTGTAAACAACAAATTAATTAAATGTCAGCGCAGTCTTGATTAACTGCATGTGTCTCTGTTAATAAGGCATATTGGAATACATGAAAAAGTGCAGAAAAGTCAGATGATTTACGAGTGATGTGCTATTATTTGCCTGTCGTTGCTTATCATACGGATTTATGTGTAGACACTGTAAAGTAGAAGCTCTTTACATCTCAGTGGTAATTTAATTTCTACCATCCTCGTCCTTGAAACCCTTAGAGGAAACATCCCTCTCCAACGTGCTGATCACCCAGTGGGGTTGTATGTTATTGTGTCTGTTGTGCAAATGTTTTACTTCCACATATCTGGACACAGGATAATTCCTCCCTGGCCCTCTGGCTTTGTTTTCTCTGTGTCTCTGCTGGTCTGTTAATTGAGAATTTTTCCAGTGTTTTACAGCCCAGTAATGATTTTACAGCAGGCTGTTTTATACCGGTGTCCAAACCTGCAGCCTGGGGAAGATTTAGTGTGTTGCCGCTGTTGGGAAGTGAGCTCTAATTGGAAGGTCAGAGGGACGTGTTTGAGAGTAGCAGGAGATCAGCTGCATACTGCAGATTTAAAGGTTATCCAAACCCACCCGCAGACATTGAGATGTAATTTTCCTGTTATTATATAAGCCATCTGGATTGAGGATATTGTGTGACGAACTGATTTCAAAATTGAATTTCAAAATTGGGCTGAAAGTAGCTCTAAATTGCACCATTTTAAATAATTTGTCCATTTAAAATGGGTCAAAGGGGTAAAGGTTGAAAACATGATAATGTAATAAATTTGCCAGATCACACCGCATATGTTATTATATATTATTCTGTACTAGGTACAAGCTGTGGTATTTTAAAAATGTTACACACAAGAGAGGCAGTCTTCTTCCTCACTCTGACACCATGAAGATTTTTCCATCCAGCCATGGTGTCTCCGTTAAGAACAGCTGCCTCTGGTCCTGCATGGCATGCCAGAAGTTAACCACACTGTAGGCTTGGCTGGAAGGCTGAGACGTCTGTATGTGTCTGAGGGGCTCCGTTTCTGCATTTCGTGCCACATTTCGTGTCTATCGCCAGCCCTTCTCTCACGCTTGCCTGGTCCTGTGTCGCTGATGGGGTTTGGGTTGAAGGGTGCAGGGTTGGAGGGTGGAGTGAGCAGGGGGGAGGAGGGTGGTGGCTGGTAGATAAGTGGTCGATGTCTGGCTTACGCTGTCAATGTAGGCTGGGGTAGGCTGGGTCACATGGTGGGCCCACAAAAAGCTTTCCCTGGGTGATTCTTGGCACGCAATGTTTTGAACTCCAGGAGACTGATTTCTACCGTACTCTCACAACTGTATTTTTCTGCCTTTTAATTTGATTCAGTCTGCATAAGTGAAGCCTGCTGTACATTTTCTGCACCTGTCTGCATCCATGTCTATTGCTGTCCTGTGTGCATGTGCATCCAAGTGTGTCACTGCCTTCACCCCCACCCTTGGTAGCAATACAGTTATTGACAACAGCAGGAAAGGTGAAGGTTCTGCAGACAAAGAGGTAGAATGTGCTGACTGGAGCATCCAGCGACAAAAGCAGGAAGCTGTGTGGGGTAAGGCATGGGTGCAGAGAAAGGAGCTATACCGCTGGCTAACACTCCTGTATTTATTTCTTCTCTTCCTCTCCCTCCGCTCTCCTTCTTTTAAGGAGGCTGGCTGCCATTAAAGCCAGAAAAATTGATTTTCCCATTTTTTCCTTCTCCCTTTTCTTTTATTTAAGACCCCTCTGCCATCGTCTACCCCTCACAGCCTAATCAATACAGCATCTGCATGTACACAAGAATAAAACACAAGTATGCGCTATTACAGCGGGGGTGCGTGGGCTATTCCTGAGTTAGCAACCTCTTTTTTTTTTATCCATTTACCTGTCCTCTCCTCTTTACCTCCTCATCTAGTCCATCCACTCTCTACACCCACCTCTTTTATTATTTTATTCATTTGGCTTCGTGTCTGCTCTCATTTCTTGTTACCTCCCTCCCAGAGAAGATGTAATGCAGAAAGAGTAAAAGGTTAAAAGACTGAGAATGCATTCACAGTGCCTTCTTCTTCTTCTTAGGCCGGCTTAAAATGAGGGTATGAATGTGCACAAGTAATGGCAGTTATATCAGTTCTTATAAGGTCAGTGAGGGTGAACATGCACTACAGAGCAGGACAAACTCACCATTATAACCTCTTACCCCGAGTGGATTTTTCTATGTGTGGGTGTAGAGGTTACACTATATATGCAGAAGTGACTCTATCTGCAGTCCTCTCCACTTTAACCTTCTCTGTCCCCAGTCGCGCTTTGTCCTGAGAGGAAACAGAAAACAGTCCAACACATGTATCGATGCCCAAACACACACGCACAACCCTCACCAGCCATTAAGAAGGACTGACACACACCGTCAGAAACACAGTGACACCACTTTTCCAACTCGTCTCTCTTTCTCTATGACTGCTACTTGACTACTCAACTATATTCAGCGTTTCTGTGAAGCGGCGTGGAGAGCTGTCGGGCCCAGTGTGCCGCTCTCATGCTGGGCTTGCTGTTTCCTCGAGCTTCCCTCTTTGATGACAAATGACCTGTGTCTCTGGATCAGACACTGGGAGCTGCTGTGGGGGCGGGGTGAGGGAGGGTTTAATAGTGTAAAGTGCCCGGTTATATGGACTGAATTTAAAAAAGGTATTCGTCGAAGGTGGTGAGGAAGACAGGGAGACAGGAGGAGATGGACTGACCCACATATGAGAGAAATGGAGTCTTTGAAGAAATAAAGACCTCATTCACCTTACCCTTTTTTGAGTCACCTTTTCTCTTTACATTACAACGAGTGTGTGTATTATTATTATTGTTTTTTTTTTTTTACATGAGTTGAGCTATTATAAGAGATATTTAGCTAAGACATGATGTGATCACACGCATACACTTTTTGGCACAATGGAGCTTGGGTTTAAATCTCAGAATTTGCATCAGATTCCTGCTCCACTTTCTTCTCAAAGAAAAAATAACCTTAAATGTGACAGGTTGATATAACTGAGTAATTTAGGCCCATTCCAAGAGCCGCTGATTGGAGACACTATTATTTCTGTGTATTACTGAGTAAAAGCCCTCTGATTCACAGCTTGTCACAGGACAGGGGGGCTCAAAGGGGACCAGTGTGACTAACAGTTCCCCTTTGTTCACACCGAGGTTTTCATCACACCTTTGAGACTTCCATTTTTCAAACAGAAATGGCTAATTCATCCCATATGCCTCTCCTTTCCTTCTCCTATTTTCATCATGTTTCATTCATTCTTGCGTTCATGCGCACAGAGACACAAGTCGTCTATTTTACCCGAGTAAAATTCACAGATTAAACCCACAGACATTACATGACACACTCCAACAAGCATATACCACCACAGTCCTTCACCCAGGGCTCCTGGTTGGCTTTACCTTCCCCAGTCGGTCAGTCAATGCTGCATCTTGCTGATTCAGAGCGCTGTCACAGCAGCATCAGCACTGGGGGCTACGCCAGACAGACACCATGCAGGCAAAGCCACGTAGACATTATTTTTCTGTGACTGTGTGTGTGTGTGTGTGTTTTAGGTTTGGGGGTGTGTGAATATGTGTCTGAGCATGCATCAGTGGTCTAGGTTAATTCACTATGTATTCACGCAACTTATGCCCTGACTGCATCCTACACTGTTATATCACAGGGGCAGACAGGGTGGCCCTGTGGTGAGGGAGAGGCGGCCATAAACAAGAAGTCATATTTGAAAGTCAGTGTTTTTGATCTTATACTTGCATCTGCTCATTCGTCGTGTTTCTCTCCAGATAGAAATGTGTCAGCTTAAATACCTCACTTTGTAACCAGCGGACTGGATGACAAAATGTGGTTTTGTGATTTGATACTTATGAAACTCACCTCTTATATTAACCTCATTTCAAACTAAATCAACCAGAAATTCACATCTCATCTACAAAATAACAAACTTTGGCTGCCCTCGTGTTGCTTTGGACGTAGAAACATTTTCATTCTGAACAATCTCATTTGAGATTTTTTATTTTACTACAGCATTATACAATCACTATGAAGGAATTCGAAAGGAACATCACTTTCAAATAGCAATGTACTCATTACTCTGGATGATTTATAAGGCTTTTCAGCATTTCCTACTAGACCTCACTAATCTGGTGACAGGTTGTTCCAGTGAAAAAGTACAGGCTTTGTATTCTGTAGAAACACTAAAAAACTGACTTTGGAAGAAATGTTGGCTGTTTTTGAAATTCTGTTCTTCGGGTGCATCACATAGAAACACAGATAACACTGTATGCTATGCTATGCTATGCTATGCTATGCTATGCTATGCTATGTTATGTTATGTTATGTTATTTATGTTATGTTATGTTATGTTATGTTACGGTACAGTACGATATGGTAGGTATGGTATGGTACAGTACAGTATGGTATGGTACAGTATCGTATGCTATAAGTAAGATGTAAAATTGTATGGTGTGGTGAAATTTTGGTCCACTGACTTCACTCTCCCACAGTGAAAGCTGAGCAGTGAATCATAAATTCCCATCTATCTTCAGGGCTTTTTTTCAAGGCTGCACCTGTGCAAGATGGCAGATAGCTTCAGAAAGCACCACAACACATCATGTGATGTTGACAACTGAAAAAACTGAAAAAAATGATCCTTTCGCTTGAAGCATTGACTACTATGGTGCAGATCTTAAGTCAAAGATAAATATAAGAAAAAGTATTTACAGTCTTATTTCCCAAATGTGCAAAATGAAAAAAGAGGAATAACCCTTTAAATTGTGTGTAATCATCAATGTCTCATTCAGTGGTGTAGCATGTTTGAAAGCGTGTGTCATGTGTGTGTTTGTGCATGTTGCTCATTTTAGAGATCAAGTCCATTGGTGGTTGATGACTTGTTGAGAACCACTTGGGGTCCTCGGCTCCTGCTGTGCCCTAAGAAGGGTTCCCTCCATAGATTAGACACCATCTGTTGACTGGCACTTGACAAACCCATTGCCCTGCAGAGCAGACTCATCAGCACAATGAAAACCGCACACTCATTTCACACATCTGTTGTACTTTTCACTGTTTCCTCTTTTTCTCTCTTCAAACCTTCTTGATCCATCCCTCCAAACACTGTTTTTTAGTTCTAAGCTTTCCCTTAATCTTATTTTTCTCCCCCTCTTCTGATTTTCCCTGCTGTGCTTTCATTTCCCCTCCTTCTTTTTCCTCCATTTCTTGATCCTCCACCCCCCCTCTTCCTTATGCCTCACCCTCACTCTATGTGTCCTTTATCCCCAACTCTTGCTTCCCTTCCTCCTTAAATATCTCCCCTGTGCCCTCCCTCCTATTTGGTGGAAGTGTTTGGGTGTGAAAAAGTGTCATTAAAAAGATGCCCCCTCCCCTGCTGGGAGTAATCATCTATGAAAAAAGACACATTAATGTTAACGCAGCTAACACTGTTTGCACAAGCATGTGCTGCTGCCTGAGTGGCCCATGATGCCAACATGGCCCACTTTGTTTCACTCAGCACTCCCTCCTCAAACACACCCTCCAAATCCTTCCTCAAGGTCACAGTCACTTGGAACTATGTGTGTGGCAGAGTGAGTGTGTGTGTGTGTAGATTTCAGTCAGATTGTATGAGAGTTGCTCTCTTTTACCTTTATGAAAAGTCTTCATTCTCTCCTTAATCACACACATTTTTTAAAACTATTTTAGAAACTGGAGCATATTCCACTGAGCAAAGTCACGTAGACTGATCCAAAAGTTAAATGTGTGAATGAGTGTGTGAAGCAGTGTGTAAATTTGTGGGGGAGTTGTAAGCTTTATTTTTTGTGTCAGCACTGGTTGTGTTTCATCTGGAGATGTGTGTGTTTGTGTTGTGTGTGGCGTCTTTCTGTTTCATCCTTCCTCCTGGGGTTTTGGTGCTTTCTGGCTGTTCTGAAAGTCCAAGATGACACCATGGGAGAAGGGTCAGTCATCACTGCCACCCCTCCATCTCTTCCTCTCCCTCCATCTCTCCATCTTTCCTTTCATGTATTCTCATCTCTCTCTTGTGTGGCTCTTGGTATGTGGACTTTATTAAATTTTCCTCCGGGTGGGTGACGGAGAAGACAGGAGGGGATCACGGGAGTCATCCCCTCTTTGCTGCTTTCATCTGTCCCTCCTCTTTCATTCCTGCAAAGGGACTCTGGTCAGAGAGTTCACGTGGTGGAAAGGCAGCCCAGGTACGCCTGCCCTCTTTGGGCACCATGCTCCACATCAGCTCCTGATTCCATCTGAGGTCAGAGAGTAGAAAAGAGATAAAAAGACATCCTCTTCCCTCTTTTTATGTTTCACTTATTACACTGAGGCGGCGTTGTACTCTCTTAAAGACCTGGTGGAAACACAAAAACTTTGTCCTGCAGTTCTGCTCTTCTCGTCAATCTTCCTCAATCAATAGAAATTAAGAAATGTGCTTTGCAGCAGCACAATGAGCTCTGAGCTGGAACTGCTTTGCAAATGCAGTGAGTGAAATGTCGAGCTATTCCTTTAATGAAAGGGTCAACAGATCCTGATCTGCACATGCACACCAACACAGCAGAGCACATGAAGATGGGGATGTGTGTACATGATGAAGTGTGTATTTAATGCAGTGTGATTACAGCTGTTTGTACCATATTGAAGGTACAGACGCATTATGTGGATTCTTCTCCAGCTGATCCTTTAACCTGCTGTTAATGGCTGACACTGACACCTGACACCTGAGGGTGTGATGTGTATGTGTAGGTTAGTTGCTTACTTGTAAGAGCTACAGAGAAACAGTCTTGGGGATTAAAGAGGCAAGGCAGAATAATGGAGAGTGTAGTTGAACATTATGTATACCAACAGATATGGTAGAGGCTGGATACATTTAAATATAAAGATTTAATACGAGGGAACCATGCTCTGCAATCTAATTTAGGTTTAATTTATTTACACTGATGAGTCCAAGATGAAGGAACCCTCTGTCACTGCTTTCTTTATTATGTTTCTGAGAAGCTGCTGTGTTGTGAGGATGTTATGTACTTGCAGTTTTTTGTACCGTTATGAATCAGACTGAGGTCTGCCCTGGGGCCTTTTTGGCTCACACTGTGTCTGTTGCAGTCCGGGAATCAAATGAGGTAATTGATTGCTTAAAATGATCCTCTCCCCCTTTTGTTCACTGCTTATGCTGTCTGTGCACCACAGCTTGTTTATTGGCAGACTCTCCCCACAGGGAAGACTGGTATATAATCAACTTTAGGCAATATCACAGGCTGTTTTTGGCCATGAAATAATGCAAGATAATGTAAAAGAAGTAGACTTTGAATTGGCTACAGCAGTTGGGAAAAACTTTTAGTTTAGTTTCCAACAGTAGGCTGCTTCATGGCAAATTAGCAAAGATGCACACTAAGGGGATTTGGTGACAAGTTTCCTCAAACAAACAAGTCAGTCCTAGGGCGTTCTTTAACTCGCTGCCAATGTTAATGACGGCCTGCACAGCAATTCATTTAAAAGGAAAAAAAAGATGGTTAGCCAAACACGCAGGGAGCAATGCTTCTCAGACCACTGTTTTGTCTAATGTGTTCTTTATGCAACTGACTTAATCAGACATGACCATGCATTTGCTCAATTTGCCTAATGTGATCATGCAGAGGTCAAAACCCAAAGAACGAACATGGCTCCCAGTAAATGTGGAGAAACTGGTTCAGAGCAGACAGTGTGATTGCTCGCAGTGGGCAATTTGTTAAATGTAATAAGAAAAAACTCCCAAAAAGGATTGTGACAGATAAATTATTGCTTTCCCTCTTGTTTTACTCTAAACTCTGCAGCCAACAGAGCGGGATTAATAATTTGTGTTAACAAGAAGGATGCCACCCTTCTTTCATTCATTCTCAAATTGTGCCCCTCTCTGCGCTCACCTTTGTCACCCCGCTGATTAGACCTGACAGTTCCCCCTTCTCATCCTCAGAGATGACTAAGTGTTCCCCCCGTGCTCCCACAGTCTCATCCTTCACCCGCAGATGGCCTGTATCACAGGAGGAGCAGATATGAGACCAGGGAGGAGATCCGTCACGACTCCCCTTTTATACCTGGAGCTCATTTTTCAGCGACTGGAAAGGCGAGTGTGAGACATCTCTTGGTGGTAAACGTGATTTATCTGCTAAGCATTTGCTTGGTGGTGGCCAACGTGGCTATGGAAGCAGCTATGCTCTCAATTAACACTGATTTATCTGCTAGCACGGCCGTTGGACTCTGAATCAGCAGTGGTGATAATGAAGACGCTTCTGGTGGAGGCCTGGTGGAGTTTTTAGTGCTGCGATCAATTGGGAGGTCAATCATTGCTTATATGTGTTTGTGGGAAAGAAGGAGAGGTCAGGCAGCGCTGCTTTGTTTTGTCCTGAATATCTGTTTTGAAAACTACTGACGGGTGGTCACTTTTTACATCTTAACCTGCGTTTTTAGGATGAGGTTTTGTTGTTTCGACCATAACAGGCAGTTAAAGCAGAAGAAAAGAAGAGGCTCAAATTTCAGCTTGCTCCTGTAACTCCCCAGCACACATTATGGCCTGGCTTGTATAATAGAATTAAACAGAATCATGTTCTATTTGTTTCCAAGCCACTGCTCTCCTTTTCTCTGGTTCAATAATGTGAGGAAAAGCTCAGCCACATAATTTAACACAACACTAGGCTAACACAAGACATTGTGCGCAGCAAAGACAGACATTTAACAGTACAGTATTAGACAGGATTAGGATGATTCAGAGGAGAAAGAAGCCGCTCAGGATGACAGCTTTAGCCACACGTTTCACTAGGTGTCATTTAATGTAGCTGCAGTGTTGAGCCAAAATTAATTCACTCACTTTGACTTCTGCTCCTTTCATTCTCTTTTTTTCCAACAATATTTGTTCCCTCTGTCTCATACTTTGCATTCCTTGCTGCTTTAATGGATTTATTTAATTCAACTCTTCTTTTTATTTCCTCCAATGTGGCAGCAATCAGAATACCACCAATTTGCAGGAAAATTAGTCCATTTCATCTCTGTAATTATGGACATGAGGGGAGGGTGGGGGTGTGTTTGAAACGCTCACACATGCCCATTAAAAGGTTGCTTTGAAGCCTGCACAAGCCTGCTCTGTCAACGGGTTCGCCAAGAAACTGGGAGCGTGATTTACTATCACCTTGACAGTTTACCTGCATGTCACATAGTTTACATGCACATGTGGTGATGCAGTTAATATCTTTCATGTAATTGGTGTGCTGAATGATGGATTGAAAACAGTTTTTTCATCATGAGAGAAAATGTTGCAGCATGCTTTCATCCTGAAATTAGAGTTTTTCACATTCCACTTTGGTAAAGTTTGGTGAGAAAAATGGTGTTTTTCTGGCTGGGAAATGGAAGGGTGGAAGGGTTTCAGTCCTTGCCTAATCTGCCTCCAATCTTGCACAGTGTGAAGAAATACCAAGACCAGGTCATGGCTGGAGGTTGGGTCAAGTCCCTAATGTAAACCCACAGCATTCTTCCAGCTCTAATGGTGTTCGTGCCTCCCTCCTGCTGTCTGCATATGTGTGCGCTAACATGTGTGTCAGTGTACATTTTCACACTTCACACTCATATCAACTTATATTTCCACTGTGTGGCGTAGCGTGGCGAGCAGAGGTCTCTGAGGGCTCCGGGTTTATGCTAAGACCATTATAAAGGAGCGTGATTGTGGACGATTGTGTGAGAACGTGTTTATGTATGTCTGCATGAGGCGCCGACAGGGCTCTCTCTGGGGTGGGTTTTAATTCCAAATGGACGTGTGAGGACGGGCAGGAGAAAAAAGTGTGTGCGTGAGGGGTGTGTGTGGGTGTAGAGTGCCCTTAGATGCAGTGTGTAAAATGGTTATTGTAGCGTAATCAGCGTGGCGACCTGAGCTAGAGTTAATATTGAGGAGCTTGACCTTTCCTGTTGGCGGGAGATGAGGAGTGCCCTCCATCCCCTGTGGCTTTGTGCTAGCATTTTGGTGCACACATACTCACATTTGCGTGCATACACTCGAAGTTTGTGGGCACAGTCAGCGTTCTGTCAAATGCCAGTAATCCACCCACACACACACACACACACACACACACACACACACACACACACACACACACACAAACACGGACAACACTCAGAGGTGTTGGTCCTGCGGGTTTCTGCTGTAGCTCAGCTAGAAACAGGCTTGGTGGCTCTTAAAACTTCAAAGGTGACGTGGAAAAAAGGGGAAAAATGCAGAAAGAAACTTGTTGGGTGTTCTTTTATAGAAAGACACCTGATTCACCTGCTCTCATCTGTAGCTTCATTTGCATATGGGAAACCTGCCCAGTCATACCTACCAACGCCCAGGGGAAATAGCAACTGTCTTTGATCACAGGGAAGACAACTTTAGCGAGCAACTACTTCATTTATCTTTTTCTCATCCTCCTTTTTCCACTTTACTCACAGGTATACTCTCTGACTTCATCTGCTTTCATTGCCCCCCATACTCTCACCCTTAAATCCTCCCAGTGGTATTAAATTTGTGTTTATCCCTCCAGCCTGCCTCCCCCTCTGTGTCTCAAGGTCCCCAAGGAGACATCCAAAGCACAGAGCCCCAGGTAGGCAGCCCCAGGCAGGGCTTGTAGCTGCTGTGGGAGCCCTCACAGGGATTTCCAAGCTCTGTGGACCTGGTGGTAGTTGCACAAGGTCTTGCATTGCAGCAGAGATATGAAGAAGGGGAGCAGGACGGACTGGATAAAGTGGAAAAGAAAATGTGTGAATAAGTGGGTTTCTGTGGAACATTGAACATCATAAACATTAATTCCTGCTGGAAAGGAAATGTGAAAGCTCCCTGCATGTGTGCCCTAAACCCCTCCCACATATGAACCCCTGCCTCTTATTTGTCCGACAGAGAGAGAACAATTGGGCGCAGCGGTTTCAGAGGCCCTGTCTCGGCCTCTGCTTTGTACAGGGATAAGATGATGTCCCATGCTAGGAACAAAGCTGGATAATTGACCCCCTTCAGCGGTGCTAGCACAGCTCATGTGGCCTGTCGGACTTAGGCGGCTTCCTGTGCATACACATATGTGTACACATGAATGCACTGACAAGCATAATCACGCTCACACACTGGCAGAAATGCAAACAAAACGTCTCGCACCATGCTACGCTTGTTTCTCTAGGATTGAGCTAAAACAGCGCGGGAGGAAATGTAAGCTGTGTGTCACTGCTGTCTCTTTTGCCTGCATGGTGCATTCTCACTCTGCTGAGTGCCTTTCAGTAGCTGAACATACACACCCTGTAATCTTTTTTGCTTTGTTATGCAGCTGAGGTGTAAACTTACAGCTCTGATGGACAACTACACAATGAGAGGGCTTTATTCTACTTCTTCAGGGTGAATGGAGCATTTTGGTGCTTTAAGTAAGACAGCACAAACAGTGAGAGAACAATAAGTAATACTAATCATGCCTGGATAGAGGTTGAATTGTACCTTGTTGCTCCTAATCTGTTCTTCTTTGTCTCTTAAATCTTCTCTATCCTCCCCGTTTATTCAGAAGTTATGCAGACAATGAATTGTGAACATCTTGTTTGTAATCAGAAGCTTTTTTTCCCCCCTTACTGTCGGCAATTTAATCCTAAACGCAGGTAAAAACAGATATCACCTCTCAGGAATACTGAGGAAGAAAAGCTCTTGTTTAGTATTCAATGTAGTTTTAAGATAACTCATGGGAGCTTTCAACCTTTCATCTCACAAATAGAATTGATTTGTTTGCGAGAGAAATAGCAGAACAAAAAAGTTTGCAACAAAATGTGCATGAATCTGTCACCCAGTTTATGAAGTTATAAAACAGCTCCCTCCCTCTCTGTGTACTGAGCCCGTGCTAAGTGTGGGTCACTCACATCCGTCACTCTCAGACGGCCGGAGTAGCAATATACTGTATGCTAATTGTTTGCTGCTTAATATGCTACATCAATCAGGACTAATTATGACATTGTTTCAGCGCTCTGTGTTGTTTCAGCAAATGAGAGCCAGTGTGGGTTAGAGAGAAAATGGAGACAGAGGCGCTTCATCGATAGAAGAGAAAACAAGGGGAAATGTGCAGTGTGTTAAAAGAGTTTATATTATCTCCCTTTGTGGGTTTTTTCCAGCCTGAGGGGGATTCTCTCTTTTTTGATCACTCAACTTTATTTTAATCCAACTTTCTATTTTGATGTAAATTTAATTCCCGGTGCTTTCCCCATCCAGAGTAAAATTGCTATCAAATGTGCTGCTTTCAAGCACAGAAATGATCATTTCCAACTTAGCGGGAGCTCCAATGAAACACAGGCCAGCAGAATGTGCATTACACATATTGAAATGTAGCTCACAAACTGCTTTCTATGATTTCTTCCACATCTGCTCGATCATTTGAATGGCTGCTGCATTAATCGCCTTTCATGATTGATTACCTCAGGAATTCTTTCTAATGGGCTCCCATCCTGCAGTGGCAGCACCGCTTGTTACGCTGAATCATTGTCAGATATTGTGACACGCCAGGCTATCTAAATATTATTTCTCCACTTATAAAAGCTTTGCACATGCACATGCCCCGCTGTGTACACTCTTTTTTTGCCTCACACACACCTTGAAAAAGTTCTTGACTGCAGTGTGTGACCTCCTGGTCGTTGCCAAGTGCCTGGGATGGGGGCCCTCTGGCTTGCGAGGCTTTTTAATGGACTCCCAGACAGTCCATTTCCATTGTGTGTGGAGGACAACCCTGGTGAATGCAGCAAATTAATCACATTTGGACCCGGATTGGCTGCCACTTTCCAGTGTGAAGCCCCTCGCTAAGGTGCAACTAGAAGGACCAGAGGGGTCAGACAGGCACAAAATGGAGGGCTGAGGGAAGAACAGAGGGGAACTCTTTAGTTAAACCCTTACTGAAAGAGAAACAAGGCTGTCATTTTGTATTCCAGCATGGCCCTTTTTTCCCTGTTCCTGCTGGCGTTCCTGCTGCATTTGTAGTAGTGGGTCCACGGTTCTTTGTGTGTTTGCATGAGTGTGTGTTCATGTGCATGTAGGCAGAGACAGGGAGTGTTCAGGTTGTTTTGTTGTGGCAAAGGTCACCTTGTAGTGCCAGCTGGAGAGAGGCCTGTGAGGCCCACTGGATCGACAGATATTGAGAAAAAAGAGGGCGACAGAATGACTGAAAGGTGGGGGAGGTGGTGCAGAGTACAAAAATAATGCAGGGGCATATATGTTACAGCTGACTGTAAAATTGTTTATTTCATCAGGACTGTGTCTAGTTTATTTCAGTTTGTAGCGGAGGCAGAGTAAGGGTATGGTTGGAAGCAGGTGTGGAGGATCGAGTCGAAGGAGGGTGGAGAGTTCAATGGGCCTTGAGAGCTAAAAGCATGAAGAAGAGGAGAAAGTAGGCTAAGAGGCGAGAGGAACCCCCTTTCAGCTTACTATGGCCCCTGTTCAGTATGCATCCCCACTGTTAGTATGATAGTGGGGGCAGAAGAAGGCCATTGTTCCATTCGGATCTTCCTCTCCATTGAAAAGAGAGATGGATGGAAGGGAGGAAGAGAAGAAGGCGAGAGACAGAAAAGAGGGCCAGGGTGCGGGGGGCTGACCCGTGACCCACCCCGACCTGCAGACACCCGCCACAACCGCGGCTTTTGTCTGAAGAGCAACCTCCTCATGTAAGAATCGAACCCCCTAGAATCTGACCCTTCCCCCTCAGACTCACTCGAGTCTGACAAGGTCAGGGTTCAAACACTGTTAGGGGCCCGGGGCAGTCAAATAGAACTGGGAAATCTGCACTGTGCATATGTTTTTGTGTGCAAATGTTGAAATGTGTGAGCGCCTGGATATGTGTTTAATGCTGGGGTGTGCAGTTGTTAAATCTGCGGTCGTGTAATGTAATAAGGGGGTGGATTGGAAAGAACGGCTCTCCTAGGGTTTAAGCGTTGTTAAACTAATACCAGCTTTATGTTCATTTCAACACCCTTTCAGAGTCTTCTCTACCTGAATATGTGTATGCGTGTGTGTGTGTCTAGGGGGGCTTCTTTGGTTGTTGGATGGATCTTTGTCATCATATCTCCTATAGTTTTAGTCAAACTAACTAAAAGTGTGTGCCTTTCATGGTGAAAAAACATCCTTGTATATAAGAGGAAAATTCCGAAGTGACTTTTTTTTGTCATGGTTTTAACATTGATTTAAATTCTAACTTATCAGGTTGTCAAATCTAAGAAAACATTCAGAAAACAGCCAAACTAAGCAAAATATTCTCTATCAGATCAGATACAATATCAAAATTGGGATTCTTTGTCAAGAAATTGGTTTTTATTTTTCAAATTCAAATTCTTCATTTCAGTCTTTGTTTATAAACTGTGTTGGAAACGAGTCACCGCTTTTCTCCAGCAGAGGGTGAAATGCTTCTCTCTGACTTACGTGATGTGTATTCTCTGAGAAAATATGGCTCCTGATAGTCTGTAGACATTATCATCATTTAACTTTTTCACATTGTTTGGTGTTAAAAAAGTAAACTAAAATTGTAAAAATTGTAAATATTGAAGAATTGCAAATTAAATAGAATCGCCCCCCGATAAAATCATAAGAGAATCAAATCGCAAAAATCTAGCATCCCAGACCTAATGATAATGATGATACAAGATGTCATCTGTGCCTACATCTGAGCAGCAGCCCCAAACACTGCTAACCATGGCTAGCAGTAGACACCTGTGCTACAGTGTTGTCACATCAAATGACCAATATCTATGACTCATAATAATGAAAATATCTGTTCAACAGTCTGATGTTTTGGGTGATGACTCTATGGTGACAACATTCAGTCATTCAGGTGACTAAATCCTTCCATCTCTGTTTTTCCAGACTCAGTTGGATCTCTACGAAAAGCTTATTATCAACTGTGACTGTATCCAAGCTAATCAGACACACACAGTCACATAATACTTCTCCCTCTTTACTTCTATAGCTCTCTATACCCCACTTTATTCTCTGTTTAGTCTTTCATCATGGCTATATCATAGTTTATATTCATTGGAGAGCCCATATACTGCTGTGAAATCACAGGAGCCTGACTGTTTCCATGTGTTGGCTTTTATTGCTGGTTTCCTGCCACACTAATGTGGATTTTATCAACTCAGCATGTGAATATTGACGTTAGAGAGAAAAGTAAAGTTTCCCCTTTTTGAAAATTTCCAACCAACTCCTCGAAGTCACAGTTGGTGTTCAAGCTTGAGGAATATATTCTTGGACTCTCGTAGACTTTAAGTCCTTTATGATTCAGGCGCATAAACATTGGTTCCCCGTCCCTCACACACACACTCACCACATTTACACTTTGGAATAATATGCTTTTGGGGTAAAATAAATCACCACTAGATCACAAGCACCCACCATCAACTCCTTGGCAGAGCATCCTCTAATATAAATGTATTTCATAGGGCTGGCCAGTGACTAGAAAACATACATTAACATTTTCCTCTATATTTCAAGCTTGTCAAATGAAGAAGAGGGAAACGGAATATACAGCTGGTAAAACTTTTTGACTGATGCTCGCTGACTGGAGTGGGAGCATTTAAAGCCGGTGCAAGTGGGAGGGAGACAGGAAAGAGAGAGTGAGAGGAGCTAAATGTGGAAAACATGAGGATGCTGGCAGAAAGGCAAGCAGGCAGGCAGGAGGCGATGGGGGACCAACAAAGGGATGGTTTGACATGGCTCTGTCAAACCAGTGTAATTACTAAACACCCCAAATTACATACCCTCATTTAGTTGTACCCTATCATTTACCACTATCCACAGAGCGCTCTGTTTTACTCCTCCTCTGTGTCCTGCTCAGATGTGCTCCTTCTTTTTCCCCCTTTCCGGCTTTCCTTCTCATTTATGTCTCTTTGTTTCCCCACTTGGGGTTCCCAAGAGAGCTTCAGTTTTATTTACCATCTTTTTTCAGCATCAAAGGTGTTGGGAATTTAATTCAAAAGCATTTTTTCTCTTTTGAAAGGTAACACATCTACATCTACATAAGTAAACTTTTCCTGCAGTAGTGTTCAGTTTACTGTCAAAAAAGGATGAATGAGGAGGATCTTTGGCACTGATGACAGAAAGGACTTAGTGTTACCAAGGAAGCAGGTAAACAGTGATTAAGGCTGCAACCACCATCCTTTGTTGGGTCAGTGTGCTTTGCTTTCTCCACATGTTAATTTCAAACTGAGAGAGAGCTGAGAATTTATTTACATTAGCTTCCTCACACTGAGTGAAACATTTCCAAAAACTGTGTCTCTTGCGTTTCCACACATATAACAGAGACACCCATATGTTTAGAGCTCAGGAGCACGAGTGCCCACAATGTAAACCTGTGGCCTCTGTGTGTGCTCATGCTTGTGTATGCACTTGCACATTTTTGAGTGTTTTAATTTGCACATGTGGTGAAGGGTGTATGCGAGTATTAATCCCCTGTGATTGCCCTGATTCTGATTGCAGCTTTGCTAGTTTGCTTGGATTGGCACCTGAAGTGGCAAAAGCCTACACCAGCAAAGTAGCAAAGCCCCTGCCACAGACTAAATACCAAGCGAAAATGCCCATATCCAGTGTCCCTGTGTCTCACCCACAGAACACTCGCAGGCTTCCTGTTTGGTTTTTCAGCGTGGACCTTTTTGATTGAGTTCAAACCGCTCTGACTATCTGAAGTGTGTGCCTCTGTTTGGTAAGGAATGAAGCACTCAGGAACAAAGTCCTGCTTCAACGTTTTGTGACTGTTTGCACAACTTGAGACCTTGTGTATAGATCAGACTGTCAGGGATTTTCTGTGCCATATCTCTGCTGTGGCAGCACACTGATGATGTCATAAACCTGCTCCAGCCCCTCTAGATCATGGCTGACATTTTCACGGTTGACAGGGCTTGGAATGGGCCGAGCACCTCGCGTCAAGGAAGGGATTCCATTACTGCTCTCGTAACTCATGACTCACACACACTCACACACACAACACACACATTGTCTCACACTGCACAAAAGGCAGACTTGAACTAAAGGACACCCTTCCCCAGGACATCCATTGTGCCCGTCTGAGAAAGTGTGTATCATTCCCAAAGAGGACATTTGGGGTTTTCAGGGTCGAGGAGTGTGTGCTCAGTTGGTCTCTGTGGTGATAATCGCTAGGCGCGGCTTCTGATTTATTGTCCCATCAACGGCCACGGAAACCATCAGCCGAGCGATGCAGATGAGCGGAGAGGTAACGAGATGAAAAACGACAAGAGCAATGGAGAAGTGAAAGAGAAGGGGCTGTGATCAATAAGAGAGAGTGGTGTCCATTTGGATAATGGACAGAGGATCATAAGTGAACAGGGTCAGAAGCAGTTTCATTATCCACTCCATCCTAAACTCCGTCTGGTGGTTGTGTATGTCTGTCTCAGCGTATGCAGGTATATGCATCATTGAAAGAATGTGTGTGTGTGTGTGTCTGTGTCTGGATCTCTGTTACACACTCGTATCCAGACAGGTCGCGAGTCAGCTCCATTATCTTGCCCATCAGCTCTTTTTTCTCATCTCAGCCATGTTAAGTGAATTAGAACTGAAGGAGAAGAGGCTGATTAGACAGCCAGTGTGAACAGCTGACACAAGTTTAAAGACAGCATCGAGTTGGTTTTCATCAAACGCCCGGATAATATAACAACAACTCTCTTGATCTGTGTTGTCTGATGCGATTACCTTGCTTGAACCTTTACGACTTAATCATACGCACAGAAATACTTCCCCATCTCCCTGGTTTCCTCTCCCTCTCATGTGTTTTGAGGCCTGTTCAGGTGCTCAAGGATGTTTGCATGTGTTCTGCAGAAGCAGGTTAAGTTTCCAAGTCACCTCCCAGAACCTCATCTCTCTGCTGCATTCACTATCCGATCCCACCTTTTGCTGCAATGCTTTGAAGTGAATTTGCATTGTGACTGGCTGCCAGGTGCTCCTTCTTTTTCAGCCTCACTCCCTTCTTCTCCTCTCCAGTCTTTCCTCCCTTTGTTCCCTTCTGCAGTCGTTTTCTCCTCATATCTCCCCCAAATCTCCTTAGCCTTTCTTGCTCTGCCTATTTGTCTTTCTACCCTTTTCCTTTTTTTATATTTTGCCTCTGAGCAAAATTTCACCAAAATGGATGAGGTCACGCAGAGCTGTCAACACTGTGATCATATGGCTGCTACCGGCTCTGCTAACAGCTGAGGATGTGCTCTCAATGGCAACTCTGTGTTTTGTAATCTCAATGGAATTACAGGCTCCGGGAAAAAATTGAGAGATTAATTTGCTGGAACTAAAGACGGGCTGACAGGCAGGCGGTGAGACAAACTGATATGAGCTATATGAGGGATATGACTAAATAAACTAAAATACTTGAGGTTTTAAACAAATAAACCCTGAGGTCATCTGTAACCCCCCCCCCCCCTTTTCTCCAGCTCTCAGATAACTGGTGTGTCTGGTTGTGCGTGTGTGGTCAAAGTTTCATACCTTTTCATCACATCCTGAGACATCAGAGAAAAGCTTTTGAGAAGGTGTTGACTTGATTCCACACCCAAGGCTTCCAATACACACTCAGGCTCACACACCAGATACACACACATACTCTTTATGTACTAAGGAATTCCCCTTTATCCCCAGAGCAATGAAGTTAATGATTTTAAGACACAGATAGAATCAAGCCTTTCTCACATGCATGCTTTAAAAGTAAGAGCTCCACCGAATATTTTCCCATTCGCTAATACAACAAAATACTGTTAAGATATTCTAAAGTCAATTACTAGAGATAATATGGTAAATAATTGTTCATTTCACAAAAATCATTTCTTGTATTTTGAAATCATTAAATGACGCCATGTTTGATGCAGCATATATGCTTTTAAAGAAGCCCTAAGACAAAAGCCCCATTCTCGCCAAGCAGTTTTGTTCAGTTCCTCTCGGTACGGCACGCGTTTTGCGGCTTCCTTTCCTTTGACTGAAACTGGGACAGCTCCCCATACCGACCCTTACCTTCCCAGTTTTTGGTAACCTTCTGTTGGGGCACTAGAAATACTGATCTGACCCTAGAAGGTAGAGTTAGAAACACTGCTGTATTTAAATCTCCAGTCAACTTTCTGAAGTTAACTTTCTTTTTGTTTGGGAAATGACGTCACGAAACAGCATAAAACTACTGTTGAAAAGAAAATGTTTCAAGTTTTTCTTCATTGGATTTATTAGTAGGATACACTGTGTCACGCTGCTGTGTTGTCACACTATTATGTAGCTGACGCAGCTATTGGCACAGCAAGAAGGGCACGGTTGGCTGTGGAAACGCAAACAGGATAAAAAATTATTGACCCAACCTGTACCAAACTGTACCGATCCATACTGGACTGCTTGGTGGAAATGGGGTTTAAGACTCAGTGACTTCACCCATTGAATCCTGTGGGAGATCCTGAAGGCCAACGCCAAAGGTATAGTTGTCATGTCGACATGCTTAATCCAGTTAACTTTAGGCTAATAAAGAGACTGGCAGTAGAGTTGAAAATCTTGGTTCATTTCTTTTGTATCTTATCAGAGAGTGATTGCTGTGTTTACATACAGCAGACTGGGGGTGTGCCCTTTTAGGAGCCATCAAACCAACCCTCAAAGAACTGCAGTATTTTGCACTTTTGCCTTGTCTTCATTTTTATCATAGTTGCCACCTGAAGCACAGGAGCAGAGGCAAACAAGCAGTCTTAGTCATTCAGAAAGCAGGAGACAAACTCATTAGGCCTTGTTTTTATATGTGACTAGGTGGGACAAAGGTCATGAGTTGTTTTGTTTGCTCTGCAAACATTTTTTCCTAAAATTAACTTTATGAGCAACCTCACGTCTGCCTTCATTTGGAAAAAGCACACTTAGGTCACACACATTTGTCAGGTAATTGCAAGTTTAATCAGTGAGTCTATGAATCTCACAGCTCTTCAGTCACTGCTGTGGTTTTTTCTTGGTATCCCTCCTGTCACAGAATATTGCCTCCTCACTCAGAGCTTCCTCTGGTCCATTTGAAACACGAGCTTGTCTGCACTGTAATGGATAATTTGTAATCTTTACAGTATTTCACTGTAATATCTGCGGTAACATACTGGGGAATGTCTTTCTGGTATAAAACAGTGATCAGCAAGATGAAACTGTTAATAAAGGTACAGTAGCTTTTACAGGAAGTTTCTGGTGCCTTGTAAAATTTGCAGCAAACTTTTTACAGTGTGTGGAGGTTATATGATCCATACAAGTCACATAGATGTTGCTGTTGGATGTTGTTTGCTATGGTTAGTTAAATCTTTAGCATGCTGCAGGATTAATGCAGCTTGCACCCTTGGTTGCAGCACCTGCATCATCAAATATTACCAATACATACAGCCTTCTTGAGTAGCTCTAAATGGAAACTGTTGTATGGACAAGGAAAAAGATTGATATGTCTCACACTTCTTTCTTTATTACACAAACATCAACATTAACAACCAGCGGTGAGAAATCTGACAGTTTGGTGCCAAGTTGTTGCTTTGTTTGCACCTCTGTGTGAGTTGTTTGTGTGTGTAAGGAAAAATGGAGATAGAGCCAGGTTGTGAATTACAAGTAGAAATAGCCTGCAGGTATTTCAGACAAACTAGCCTTCGCTAATGATGGTTTTCACACAACATGTGGCTAGAACGACTCCTGGTAAGTCGCTTAAACTCTTTATGTCACCTCTCGGTTCACGCAGAGCTGCCTCAGGCTACTGTTGTTTAAACAGGGACGGTGTAGGCTGATGGGTAACAGCATGTGTGTGTCAGGGATAAGGTGCATCTGCTTTTTAATGTCCCCCCCTTGTCTTCTAAACATTCCAAACACACACCCAGTCTCTCTGTCTAGATGGTTATAAATGGCCGGGTGTGTGGTGCCTGCAAGCTGTCATTAGGAAGCCATTAGGAGCATGCAGGGGGAAGGACAGAACCAAACAGAACAGAGCAGAGGAGGAAACATACAGCTGAGATCATCTTGGATCAGCCCCACTACATCCTCCTCTTCTTCCTCTTTTCCTCCTTCATCCTCTCAGCCTGCAGCAAACTAGAGGTGCTCTGCTAATGGCTGCCACACCTCCTTTCAACTGGCCCAGGCCCCCGGCGCTGCTGTCAGACAGAAAAATATACAGGGAGGAGGGGCTGTATGTGACTGGAGGGGAGGGGAGTGGAGATGGATGAGGATAGAAATCTGGCAGAGCAAAGGGATACTGATATGGAACGTAGGGAGAAAGAGGGAAAAAAGAAGAAGAAAGTAAGGGGGAAAGGAAGGGGTGTGAGTGGAAAAAATGAAAAACAGAAACTGTGCATCAACACAAAGAAAGAAGCATAAGAAGGGTTAAAAAATAATTTCCCCCTTCTCAAATCTCCCTTTATCTTACTGCAGCATACTGTAGAGACACTTTTGGATCCATCTCCCATTCCTATTGGCTCTCTTTCTAAGTTTTCTCTTCTCTTTAGCTTCTTTTGATTTGCCTCTGTTTGATTGAGAGATAAAGTAACAGGAAAATAAACAGGTACAGAGATTTAGAGCAAACAGAAAGAGGAAGAAAAGAGGGTGAGAGAGGGAGTGAGGAGTAAATAAAAGCGTGTGAATAGCAGCTTGAAGCGTGGACACAGGGTCTCCTAGCAACCGGGACCAGCTATGCATTTCTTCTCTCTGTTTGATTTCCTCTAAAAGACTGAAAGAGGAAAAAATACACTTTGATTAGGGAAAGAGTGCTGTGGTATGTCTCTCTGTGGAGCAGGAGAGCAACAACATGGATTTATGTATGGTTATTAGAAGCTTTGGCTTTGACGGGAGACCAACAGGGAAAAATGTTCGAAAAGTGATGAAAAAGGGTTGGACCGAAACCAGGACGCGAGGACACACCCTGTTATGAGAGAGGAGTTGGACCTGTCTTGGGATGATGTGAGAGCTGAGGCAGAGCAAAGGAATGTAGGCCAGACGGTAAACCAGAACAGACATCCTGGAAGCACGGAGGGATGAGAAAAGGGTGGAGGTGGTTGAGGAGGAGAGTGAGAAATGTCAGCTGATGATCTTTGGGCGATCCATTCAAACTAAAAACTCCCAAGACAATGTCAGGTCTCCAGTAGAAGATTACACCCTAAAGGGCGAAAAAAGAAGAAGAATATAGAGTGAAATGGAAAAAAGCTGCAAAAAAGTTCAATGTGGAACCGCAATAGTATAGTCTCTTTGGAGCAAATGCAAACTTTTCTGAGTCTCTTATGCAGAGGCATGTTCAGAGGAGTGGCTAGGGGGTGGCATCGCCCCCTCATAATCTGATTGGCCACCCCAGTCAGCAGGTTAAAATGAACAGGCTGTGTTACAATAGCTTGTTTGTAGCTTTCTCTAAGTTTCTTTTGTTGGGACTTTGAAATCTCAAAACTACTTCCTGCATCAATTTAGTGCGACAGGTGTTTAGAAGTGATCTCAGTAATTTAAGCACACACCCCATTAATAAAAGCTTCAGATGCCTGTTTAACTCCACTCACTGACCCTGTGCCACATGCTATCTTTCACTCTGTTTTGCAACACAGGTGCATAGGAGGGAAATTGGAAAGTTAAAAAATACTAGCAGATTCTCAGCTCACAAAGTGCATTCATTTATCATATCTATGCACTTCAATGGAGACTGTAGGAGAAATGTTTAATGCCAAAGAAGGCTTAGATGATTTAAATGTCCCCACTCTGTTATGTTATTTTTGCTTGTTTTAGGACTATTATTTCTTCATTAAGAGGATAGAGTAGGATACTGGGAGAGTATTGGAAATGGCATTATGTAAATGTCACTTTACCATCAACCTATAGGACTATGTGAGGCGTGAAGTTTCACCCTGTTGAAACCAGTTCCCTATAATGTGTAAAAATAAATAAAGAAATATATGCAAGAATATGAAGTATGTTTGCACACATACTTTATGCCACCCTTGAGTAAGTTAGCGGGTGGCCAAACTGGGGCTGCCCCTCCCACTCAAAACAATGTGGACACGCCCCTGCTCTGATGAAGATAGCTGTTAATTAGACATGCCAATCAAGGTTTTCTTTTTCCGTGCGCTTATCATTGTTTACACTTCAACCAGCAGCTTGCAATGTGAGATTGTACCAGAAGAACAACATTTACAGTTGCATTGTTAGCAGCATCTTTATGAATATAACTCTATCAGATAGTAACCAGTGAATTACAAGTGCCAGTTTGCTTTCCTGCAAACAGCCTGAGCTGCCAGGAACGTTACTAGATGATACTTCTCCAACGACTAACAAAAATCTGAATGCTATCAACATTCATACTACAAAGATGTGGCAGTAAGTGAGGGATTAGAGAAAGAAGCGCAAAAAAAGGAGGCAGGAAGAGGGAGGACAGAATGTGAGTTTTCAAGTTTCACCACAGACAAGCACATATCACATAAAAATGTAAGCAAACTGAAAATGGAAGAACCACGATCAATCTGTTTGCACGCCTTGAGTTCTCTTCATCCTTCATTGATTTGGCATGTGCATGTGCACATGTCCACAGTTTTGCACGCTTTTGCATCTGCACTGTGCCCAATGTGAACGGGCAGACGAGTAAGATTTGGATTCTCTCACAAAAGCACTTTCCACAACACCAACTCCAAGCGAGGAAACTCCTTTGGGACAGCCTGAGCTCAGAGATCAGAGGAAAAGCATCTGTATATATGAGTAAGCTTATGTGTAATCGCTCCATGTGTTTATGTATTCCTCTCATCCAGCATGAGGGAATGTAAGTGGAGCGCTGTTTCCTGCAGGAACAATAGATAATAGGATCAGAAATATACAGTAAACAAAAGTTAATACACACAGAGGACACTTTTTGGAAGAATTACACAGAGTCAGAAAGTACACAACAAACACAGCTCACTGTAAATAACACTTTGTACCAACGGCAACCCGAGTCATTGTGTAACTACAGCCCAGCATGTGTTGATGAAGTTGGTGAGGAGCGCAAGCAGACAGGAAGAGAAAGATTGGGATCAAAGGAGGAGAGATTAGATCATATCTCAAAATTGTGTTGGTGGTGCCACCATTGACTTAAGATAATTAACATCCAGGAGACAGATAGAAAGAAGAAAAGACTTGGCAGATGGGTGTGAGGAAGTAAAATATAAGCCAGACACTTTGTGTGTATGTGTGTGGATGTGTGCGTGTGTGTACACCTGCTTATAAATGTATATGCATACGTTATATAAATCTGCAAATGAATTAGTTTGATCAAGAGCTACTTGTCAACGAGGATAGGACAATGAATACAAATGAGAGCAGTACCACCTGTTTGTCAGATGCAGGAAAAGACTAGATATAAGAGAGATGCTACAATCTTGTTTTCCTTCTTGATACCTGATTATATCCTGAGGCTTTAGCATCAGCTGATGCAGAGTAGCTTTCAGATACTGGTGTGATTTAAAAATGTGCATTCACAGGTGTAAAGTGCGCACTGTAAGAAGGTTGCTGTAAAGTTTACAGTTTCATTGCTATATCTTTTAAAGTATAACTACTGCATTTTTATTTCTCACAACCTTTTGCAGCTAACAGGAATTCTACAGTAAAGACCTTTCCTGGTAATTTACAGCTGATATTACTGTAAACAACTGTTAAGATTACAGTATGTCACATTGCTGGTTTAATCAGAATTTCTTTTGCTTCCCATCACTAGAATTACTAGCTGGTAAAACAAAGTGTAAGCCTGTCATATTATTATTACTGCTGTAATTAGTGCTCTACTACCTGGATGTAAACACACACAGATGATAGATAGCATCTTGTTGCACTGTGAAGTTTGACAGTGTTTTGATCAAGTAAATGGAGATTAAATTGCATGTATTGTTTCAGGTTAAACTGGTGTATAACTATTTCCAGCACAAGAACATTGATGCTAACTCCTAGGGAAGACTAAAGTCTGGTGGTGCTAACTCTGCTGATATAGCCAATCACTTAAACCAACCTTGTGTTTTCTGGATAGTCAAAATTTAAATATACATCAAAACAACAGTGAAACAACTTGTGTTCAGTACATATCCCTCAAAAACATCAGTCAGTCATCAATCAACATTGATTAGCATTGGGTCATTTTGGCTTTTGGTTTCAGCAGTGGGGCATGCATACTGGTATAGCTTATAAAATACAGGTATCTTTCTAAAAGATCCATGAAGAGATTTTCTCAGAGGAACTTAACCTTTAAAACATTTCTTCACAGTTTTTCATTTATTATTTTTTATTTGGTGGATCAAAAAATATTCTAACCTACTGCCAACTCTCCTCTTTTAATTAAACACAAACTGTATACCCAACATCCTGCCACACACACTCTTGTGGTCAGTGTTGTCATGTGTAGGCACCAAGCAGATAATTTACACACACTGTAAGTCAGAGAGACAATTAGCTGCCGTGTTGGTGTTTGGGGCTAGCCGTAGACACACACAGAAAAAGAATGAGGATAGAGAGTCGGGTGCATTCCTGTGTAATAGCCAGCCAGCCTGCCAGCCCTTGTTCTTGTTTACTGTAAACACCCTCATGCCAATCACTCTCTCTTTCCCCTCTCAGCGCTGTGACTTGGAGCCAACATGTTGCCCAGGGCAAGTTTCAAACTTCTGCGTTAAAGCCTGCACTCACATGCAAAGATTGTTGTTGATGCACGCAGACGGGGCCTTCACAAACAGCACAACACAAACACACATACCTGCATTCCCAGCCGTCATTTTAAAGCCCCTGCACAGATCTTAATTCTTGCTCTTGGATGTTTGTAGAAGGCTCTACAGGATCAGGAAGACACAAATACATAGACGTTGTAATTCCTGCCACCTATGCGTCACCTAATCAGCTGCCCTGAGGACATAACCGTCGGTGTACCTGTCCTGCCATGTACCACAGTGTCAGCCTGTCTTCCAGCTGGTCTACCACTTCTATGTGTGAGTGTGTATCTGGATGTTTTTAAGGTGTTGCTGTGCTGTTTTGGAAGTGTGAGACAGTTTCCTGACAAGCACGCTCCAGGGCATGGCAAAGAAGGGATGCATTGTTTGACCAGGTGTGTATAGAGGAAGAGAGAAGAAGAAGAAAAAGACGGCAGTAAGAGTTAGACAGGAGTAAAAAGACGAGTGTGACAGATTCCTCCGCGCGGCTCTTCAGGCACCAGGATGGTGCTTGATCCAGCATGATGATGAACCGTGATGGATCAACACAGCGCCCAGCAGCCGCTTGGGGGCTGCTCTCACCAGAGCTGAGTGAAGGGAAGGGGGGAGGGGGGGACAGCCCCCGGCTGTGAGTCGACACCGAGCCAAGACAGAGAGAGAGAGGACACTTGGGGCATTTGTTTATTTATTTCCTCCCATATGCTGTATCCTCTGCAATGCTACAGTGAGTCAGCTCAATGAGGCATAAGGTGAATGCTCCATCAACTCTCTGAGGATGGGCGGGAATTTCGGCCTCAAGAGCATCTTCTAGCGTAAAAAGGGGTTCTTTGAAAGGTTTTAGATGGCTACAAAGCTTTTTTGGCATTTCTCTGGCATTTCAAGCAACTTGCACAGGTCTTTTTACCTGACGTCCAAAGCGCTCTCCAAAACGTAGAGTAAAAACTGGAACCAAAATGTGCCACAATCATTCTTCTTGACAATTTTCCCAAAAGGTGTAATACATTTTGCAATGAAATCTGTGAACAAAAGCTGGAGTGTGCCGTTTTTCTCTGGTAAAAATTTATTTCTCACTTCAGGACGTTCACACATCAGTTATTATCTCTTGTGTTAGGCTGTGTGCGGCCTTGAAAGAGAGTGAGGAAGTCCTCTCCACAGCTTCAGAAATTATTGCAAAGCCAAACTATTACATCTTTTGTTTTTTGTTCTTTAGAGAGTTTAGAGGAAGGAGGATTTGACTCGAATAGTTTTGACTTTTTCTCTGAAGTTTTAAACTTAACCTTTTATTTGTGTAAGGAGGTTCACATTAGTATGTACAGCTAAGGCCCGGGGAAAGGCTACACAGGGAGAACGGATTAGACACAACATATACGAGCACCTGGAAGCCGCCTGTTGTGGGGATTTGCGTCGGCACTCTGCTCAAGGACGGGGTGCAGAAAGCTCTTGGAGCAAGTTTTGACATTTGCAATCATTTGTTTATGTTCTCAAAATCATCTGTGGCTTTTTACCATTACCGTTCAAGTGGTGCACTCAATATTTTGCACGATATATCCAATTATACAAACCTGCATGTTTGGAACACTGTCAAAGAGCCTTGAGACAGATTTCATCTCATAATATCTGGCGGTAAGCTGCCTGCACAGACTGTTTTGAAAGATTCCCCAGTGGATTTACATGAGTCAAAACCAACATCCAAGACTTACATTTTCGAGCTAAACAGCAATCCCTTCCTCTGCAAGAAACACCCAAAATTCTCATCATGCGTCTCCCATTATGCATGCATATTTTCTCACAGAATTGATTTTCTGACACCATAGCTTGAGAACGTAATGCTTTTTGGCAGCTGACACCTAAATCTTGGATGTTGAAGTCTGCTGAAAGTGAGGGAATGCACTAAATTCATCCAATAACTGATGTGTTTCGCTTATTGGAAGCAGTCACGAGCTGTGATTTCATTATGAGATGAACTTGGAAGAAGTTTTCAGGATTCAAAGATATTTTAATTTCATCCTCTTGTCGAGAGGTTTGCACTTCCCTTGTCAGAGCTATGAACACAGGAATGGAGTTCATTATAATCCTTTTAGACTCATTCCCAATCCAGTCAGGATTACCAAATTAGCTATCAACTATGACGTTAACACTTCTCATGTTGTGTGGTACACCTCTAAAAATCGTTCCTTGCTGAATTCAACAAACAATCATGTCCAGCTTTTTTTTCTTTCTTAACACGACAAGTCATTCTCTCGGGAAACATTCAATTTAGGCTGTGGGTGTAAGCAAAGCCCTGCTTGTGGTGACAAAAACCTCTCACAGACAGTATCTGTGAGGAGAGAGAACACTTGGTTCTTGAAGTTGCAAAGAGAAAAATAATCTAGATACAGTTTTAACAAGAAAAAAACAAGTTTCAATGTTAGCGCATGTCCATTTAAAATCTGATGTGAAAATGATCTCTGACTGAAAGGACATGAAGACGAGACAAACAGATCAGGAAGGAGGAAAAAAAGCTGAGCCACGTGCATGAAAGCTGTTACATGTTTGTGTATTGTTCTATGCATACTCTAGGAAGTGTATTTTGTGTGTGTGTCTGTGTGTTAGTGTGATTCAGAGAGGGGGAGAGAGCTTATGAGTGTGAGCGTTTACCTACGTGTGTCTAATGAACAGTAATTTCATTTAGAAAGCAGTTAGATGGGCGGTGCAATCAGGCGTCCCATTTCAAAATTCTATCCCCCTAGGTCACACCCACACATACACACACACACACTCACACACACACTGTGACTCTAAATGCATGCAGAATAAATGTCTCCTGGCTGCTATCTAACTATCTAATTATTCCTTTTTTCATTAAATGGGTAAATCAGATTCTAATTAGCCAGGCTGTCATTCAGTGGGCAGGGAGCTGGAGATGGTGAGCGTGTATTGGACGGTGTAACGCCAAGTGTGTGCGTATGTGTATGTGTGTGATAGCATATGCTCTCCTCTCTGTCCCCAGGGCGAGGTAGAGGTCTCTGGTAATTACTTTTGTTGCACCAGGAAAGAATGTCGGAGGAGAGCAGGAAGAAAGCCAGCAAGAGCCAATCAGGTGTAAGACCTGTGATTAGAGCTTCTTTATATGTATCAATATGCACTATTTGGGAGCTGGACGTCATCTATCTTAAGAATGCTTTAAGAGTAATTTCAGGAAAATCTTTATTCAGATAAATTACGCAAAACTGCACAAGATCCTCGAAGCAACATCAGATTCCAGTTCATGCTTTCAGAACTGTTGCACGTTTCATCTCGTGTGAAATGCTGTGATTTCTGAATGACTGTCTCCCCCAATTTGCTCGGCTTTGTTGTACGCGTTTTAAAGGAGCCATCAAAGGAAATAAAGCAGAGAGGAGGGTTGTGTAGCATTAGCCATGGCTCCTCTGACTAATTGGCCCTCGAGAGACTCCCTGCAGGAGGAGGACACTTCCCCTCATTCCTGTCCTGCAGGAGGGACATAGTTGTACTGCTTTCACTCTACATTACACCCCAAGTTACTTCACTCTGTCCAGTAATAACGTACATTTGTGAGGCTGCTTGTGGGGTTTTGTGCGTGACAGCATTCCACGACTGATTGGATGTGCCTTGTCTGTTTGTCCAGGCTGCATTTGAATTAGCAGAATTGATGTAAAACACTTCAGAAATTACTATCTCTTCCCGATAAGATAAACATCAACTCATCAGGAATTCCAGACCGGAACGACCGAACAAGCCTGCCAAAGCTTCCCATCACCAAACCTTGGGTAGAATGTCAATGTCCCAGACTACTGTTTCTGATTCCGATCCTACCCCGGGCCCCTCTCGCTCAGGGGACGTACTAAAGATTTGTTTGGAAGGCTTTTGGAATTTGTAGGACCTTCACATTTTGGCTCTTTGTTTTGTGCCTGTCTGCTGTTCTAAGTTTTAATTGCAGTGGGGAGAGAATGAGAGAGGACCTGCACTGTTTCAATGTGTGTGTTCCATGTGTTTGAAGGCTTGTGTGACAGTATTTGTAAGTACTGGTGGGAATTTGGATTTGGTCTAATTGAGAACAAAAGCATTCCTGCATAATGTTCGGTTCTGAGCATCACAGCACTCGACACTCTCTCTTTTTCTCTCTCTTACACACACACAGGGCTCACACACGTACAGCCATACACTTCAAGAAACAATTGGGGCAGGAAATGGTACAAAGTTTAAATCCAGAATCAAGTTGGATTTTTCAGTTAAGCCATTTGAGATACAAACACAACAGCTTCAAACACCAATGTTTATACTTTATACAAGTGACTTCCTGTCCATGTTTGACAGAATCAAAGACATCAGTGTGTGACATTAAAGCGTTACAAGAAGTCGAAGAGACATTGTCAAGACAAGCAGAGTGGTATGGTGTTTTGCTTTGACACAAACTTTGTGTCCGGTAGACTGGAGGTCTCTTTAAATCTCAACCACAGTCATCCGCTGACCTCAAAGCTGGGGAGGGGAACTCCATGAAATCTGAAAGTATCCAACTGCAAACTCTGAATGTGTTTATAAATTGCTTTCTCTAGTCTTCTGACCACTTAAAGTGCTTTTACATTACATTTCACATTCACCCATTACATTCATTCCAAGATGGCAGAGGCTGCTGTAAAAAGCGCCACCAGCGCCTAGGGCTACATCTTACCCAACGACACTTCAGCATGTGGACAGTAGGACCTGGGATTGATCCCTTGACCTTCAGATTGAGAGATGGCTTCTTCTACTACTCAAAACTTATGAATGCACACCAGCTCACTCATATAAAAGGTCATGGCCTTGAGAAAGTTTTTCAGGAAAGAAACTATCCCTGAGAAGTATTGTTAGTTAATTAGCTGCTAGCTTTAGGTTGCAGAATACTGTTGCTCATGAGCATTCATACAGAGGGTGTCGGGTTGTTAGGCAGGTAGGTAAGTGGTACCTTCAGCCTTGAGTTATGTCACCCAGTCAAAATGAATGGTTAATTTTTTTCCATTACTTTCTTAATGTTTAATTTGACATGTGATGGGCAAATCATCTTTAGCCCCGTTTCCACCAAGCAGTTCAGTTCAGTTTGTCTCAATACGGCACACATCTTATGGCGTTTACACTGACTAATCCTGGGACAAACCCCAAAAAACTGAGAGGAGCCGTCCCACTTTTTAAGGCCCTTCCGTAGTGGTGCCAGACTAAACCAATCCGATCCCGAAAGGTGGAGCTAAAACACTACAGTCCGTTGATTGGTTGATGCCTCCCATATCGCTCTTTGTTTACTGTGTCACATTTTTCCTCTTCTTTGGCTTTATTAGTGGGGTACACTCTGTTGCGCTGCTGTGGCGTCACTGTTAATTAACTGATGCGGCTTTCGGGATCCAACTTACTCGCCGCCTACCAGGGGGGGATACGGTTGGCTGTGGAAACACAAACAGGACCAGGCTTAACCGAGCCAACCCCTACCAAACCGCACTGATCTAAACCGGACTGCTTGGTGGAAACAGGTCTTTTGTCTTTAAAAATCTGTGAAACATGTAAAGAAAAGCTGTTTATAGTTGTGACACCTGCCCTGCAACAATGGTTGCAGACATTAGAAATGTGTAAAAACATCTCGCCACATTACTCAGTGTCTGATGTGCTTTTTGAGGTCATAAAGAGGGATTACTATTAGTTTCATTGTTTTATTATAACTAGTTAAAACACTCTTTACAGCAGCTTTAAAACATGAAACATTGAATAATGATATATGATTTTTCCAAAAGACACTTGTTGATCCTTTTTCATAAAACTGCTGCAGGAAAAAAAGTGAAACACTTTTACTCCTTGATGCCTATAGCTGTCATTATGGGTTGTACAAAAACTGGCAGTACTTTCTATTTCGTACCTAAAGAAATAACACTTCACACATTCCTCATCTCCAATGTACCAGCGTCTTTGGCTGTGTGCGGTGCAGTGTGAGTGTTCCTGCATTTGTGCTTTACAGGACACGAAATCCCTCTTTGACCCAGACAGATTGTGTTCAGATAGCAACACCTCCACCACGCATTACACCTTATACACCATACACCGAGTGTGGATGTGTGGATGTGTGTGGATGTGTGTGTGTGTGTAGAGGTGACTGGATCAATTCAGTACAGTGGTTTACCACAGTCCTGCACAGATTCTGGGTATGATTCAAAGCCTCCTCCAGGAAGAGAAGAATTAACCAGAAATAAAGGGCAGGGAGCTGCAAAAGACCAGAATGCTTATTTAGAAAAGTGCTTCCTAGAAAACAAAGAATGAGTCATTATGTAAATAGTGATATTCAGGGATATTTGTTCTAACTGCTTATTTTCTTCAAAGCAGAAGCTTTTAGCATAAATAACGATGATCTCTCTTTATAAACACTGATTGAGAGCTTCTGAGGCGCAGCACTGCAAAGACCTATTTGTTTCTCAGCCCTTAAAGGATGACATCACTGCTTAAGGGTAGCTATTTTATGTATAAGAAGTGTGTTTATGTGTGTCTTTTGGGAAGATATGACAAAAGAGGGAAGATGTAGGATAGATGTAGTTGTATCCTTTGGGATTTATACTTCTTGTTTTTGTTCTCTGTGTTTTTTTTTTTCTGAAAACTATCTTCAGACAGGAAACAGAGAAAAATTCACTCTCCCTTTTCCTCTGTTTATTTCTCTATCTTTCACTCCTTCCCTCCGTCAGTTCTGTGTGGGTGTTCTGATAGTCAGGCCAGCTTGCCACATCTGGGCGCTGTTTGAAAGTACACTGTTATTTCGGCAATTAGGCTTAAAAAACAAACAAAGCACCTTCAGTTTATGCTCCATACATAAATGCCACTGCGCACACACGCGCAAGCCCCTGTCCCGTCACATCGGTCACACATGCATGCATAATGACAGTCACTGTTTATGTTTGTCATCCATTTTTCACGGCCAATTAGGTGAAATGGAGAGAGCATGTCTGACTAAACCTCAGCTATGACAGCAAATCTCCAGCTCTGGAGGATGCAGAACTGGGCTTCGAGACAAGCTGCGAGGGCTGGAGATCAGGGTGAACGAGTCATTACCGTGTATGCATAATTCTGTGCATCTCTCAGGAACAGTCACACACCGTTTGAGCAGTGTGTATATGTGTGTGTGTTTGTGTGTGCAGGGTGCTACATGGCTCTTTTGCTGGGTACAGTAAAGTTTCATCAGTTTTGGACTCACACATCAATCACAGCAGATTAGCTGACACCTCTGCTACCCACACTGCTCTGCTCCCCGCCTGCAGGCCCTGACTGATAGGTGGGTGCTAGAATAACAACACACACTCTCGCCTGATAGCAAACAGAACTACAAGGTCTCATTCTTCCTCCTTACACACACACACACGAACTTGGAGACACACATATTCATCCCCCCTTGCTTATTTGCTTTTGCTCTGTCTTTGTTTTTCTTTCACTAACTCAATATTTTTTCTGCCCACTCACTGGATCAGTCTATTTTCATGTATACGATTGCTTGTGGCTTGCTGTATGTGTGTGTGTGTGTGTGTGTGTGTGTAGAATTTCACTGATTGTCGTGTCTCTCTCCATGGTGGCTCATCGCCCACTGGGCTCAGTATCAGGCTGATCAAACGCTCAGCACTCTGTCTGCCTGATCACACAGGCAGACGAGCGGATCCACGATGATAGGAGCTCCAGATTACAGTCTGCTCTGGACTGACGCCCAATTCAGCCCCGAGGCTCGGCCCAGCTGGGACCCTCGCATAGATGGACAGGTAGAAGATAGCTGAGACTGTGGGCGGTATCACTGGCTGGAAAATATTCAGATGTACATTTTCTGCAAGATGTAGATGTTTGGCCTCAGCTTACACTTGACCTGCTTACTGAGATGTTATCTCAGTAGTCTTTGGTTAAGGATTAGTCAGATTTTCCCTGCACAATAGAATCATGTTGCACTGGTTTGGTTGTTGATTTTATACTTTTAGGAGAAGTAATGATAGAAAAAAAAGGTTTGAGTGCTGCAGGGAAAGAATCAGTGATCACAAGACTCTAGAAGCTTTTGTCTGCCCAGCTTTATCAGAGATCTCAGAGCTTTCTTTCTCACAAATAATGTAATAGACTCAATGCAATGCCTGTGAGACACACCAAATACTCTTGGTGTTATCATCCTCATCCCCCGAAGTTCTATCTGCAAGATCATGAAGTGGAGGAGTCAGTTGGAAGATACATAATTCAATGTTTTGCAATTTTCTGTCATCATCTTGTCTCCATCACTCTGAGTGAGCTTTTGTTTGGGTTTTGTAACATTCACTTTTAAGTAGACTCCATACCTACTTCACAAGTATTTTTTGTGGTCAATGGTGGTACATTTAAAGACTAAAAGTATTTTATGTTGCTTTAAAATCCATTATTTTAGATAATTGGGTTTCACATGGCCAACATGTTACTTGTCCAGTATAGCAGAATGGCCAATGATCCTACACTTAAAAATGGGATAATCAAAATCCCCCTGTGGCGTCACTTTGAACACTTTGAATCTGTTTGTTTCTGCCAAAATTATGCTACAATATTCTTACCCTTGCTACATTTTTTACTCCTATAAATTCTAGTTTACTCCCATTAATTCCTGTGGAAAGTTTCCGACTTTGAATTTTGTAACCCTAGTGAGTCGATTTTGGGTCTGGCTTCTGACAAAGTTCAGCGAAATCCATATTTTTTGGACAGTTTTGCAAAGAACGTTAGAAGTCATTTCACTCCGAATCTGCTTGAAAGATGTTTGGAAGACATCACAAACTGTGATTTGTGGTGGGACCCTGAGGACAGCCAACCGTCCGCTCTGTGGATTGTCAGAGGGAATGGAACAATCGCCTGTCATCAAGCAAGCTGACAGAAGAACAGGTGGCACTACAAATGCAGCTTGGCAACATTCGTAAACATAAAGCGTAAGGTTAGTTGGATGTCAGAAACAAGGGCTTACTCCTTGATTATATTTGTCCTATAAAACATCCTACAGTGGAATGACAGAAGGATGAGTTGGGCCTCACTGATATCTAAGTAGCTAACCTAGTTTAGCTTGTGAACCATCTTTGGCTGCCATGTTTGTTTGACTCCACAAGATTTTGTGAGTTTCCAGTTTTAAGGGTCAGGAGTGTGGTGTTCATGAATTGGGTCTGTGTCTATGTGTTGGGTTCTGTTGAGCAACACTGTCCATTCTGTCATTATTTGTCATCCTGTTTGGAGTCGCTTACATTTTCAACATCTGTGATGATTTTAAAGACTGGTCCAGGCTGAAGGTGTGTTGTCAGCTTCCCAAAGACATCACCTTTGGCAGTCATCCTTAACTTCCTTTCATTCTATTTTTTCACTTCAACAAAATGCCACCTCGCTGATGTATCCAAGTTGCCCTATTTTGGCCACATACACATGCACAAATGAACTATCTCATCAACAATAGCCACACATAGGAGTTAAATGAATAATACGTATTATGAGGGATATGTTGCCTTGAGCATGATCAATCTTCACCTGCAGCTGTCATTAAGTCATGTGCATCATTTTCAAATTTATCTAAAGGTGATAGAACGTGATCAAAAGTCAAATTCTTTCATTAAAGGCTGGAGTGTGAGCTTACTAATTAACTCTGTAGGGAACAAGATAAAAAGAGAATCAGAGAAATGTCAAGAGATATTGACTATTACAATAATGAGAATCACCTGCTAAGCTGGGTCAGGCCCTGTGGAGGAACCAAGGCCAATCATTTCTTAATACTCCTGCACAGTTTGTCTCTTTTAAGAGCTACAACCCTCCTCTTACTGAAAATAAAGGTATTACTCAGGCACTCATGTACACACCTGTAGCCTGTGCAGGCTGTTGTGTCTGACTTGGTTCAGTAAACCAGTAACATCAGCCCACGGGACCAGCTAAAACTGGCAGACCACACAGGGTGAGGATGTGTGTCAGGTCTGTATTTTTGTGTGTGTCTCTGTGCGTTTTGTGAGACTACACCCTGCCTTTTCTTGATTAATGGAGTGTGAAGGGATTATGCTGATTCAGTTCATAACTGGGGCACAGTGACACAGTCATTACACAGGTGAGAGTGAGGGAGAGGGTGTGTGTGTGGTGTGTGTGTCCTTGCATGGCTGTTTTCCACACACACACACACACACACACACACACATATATTCACAGGCAGGCAGGTGAATGGAGATGGTGGAGCAGTGAAAACAGCCCGGTCCTTTTGTCCTCTATGCCAAAGGCAAACATGGCAGAGAGCTCTTACTAATCCCCTCCTCCAGCCTTATCTAAACTACACCTGAGAGCAGAGGAGAGCGCAGAAGAAAAGGAGGTGAGAAAGAGACGAGTTGTGCGTTAAGTAAACTGAACAGATGACGAGTGTGTGTGGGAAAGATGGAAGGAAGGGAGGACTGACATTCCAATAATAAAAGACAGGAGACAAAGAGTGCAAGGTGAGACACAAGCAAAAGAATAGAGTGACTTTAACTGAAACAAAGGAAGGATACATGGGGAAAAATAGATACTGTATCAAGAGATGGAACTTGGTATGTGTGCTGCAAAAACTGAAATGTAAGCAAGTGTTTGTCTTATTTCTAGTAAAAACATCTTATCAGATGAGCCACATTTAACTGACAAGTCCGAAGAATACCTTGAATTAAGATGCTAAGAGAAAAAAATGGCCAAATTGTAGACCCAGACAAGGATTGTCATCATTTTCCAGTCCTGCATATTAACTCTCTAACTTCACTTCACATTGGTACCAGCTGAAAGTCAGACACTGTTTCTTCTAGGGATACTCCGATTATCGGCCGGGCCAATTATCGGAGCCGGTATTTGGCATTTTGAGGCATATCAGCATCAGCCTTTTTTTTTTTAATCCAATGCAGCCGCTCCGCTGTCTGCAGTCACTACTCAGTCCCCAGCACTGTCCCACCCACAGTGCCACCTGATTGGTTACAAGCAGAAAGAGCCTTGGGAAAGAGCCAATCAGCAGTGCAGTTATTACAGTTATTAAAGTTACATTGAAATGTTGGAAAACTTTATTTACTGTGGAAAACTTTAGCTATTTATTTTTTTATGTTTTCATTTAATTTTATCAAACATGCTGTTAAGCCTGGGAGCTCTTTGATAAACTAATGCTCAAAGGTGTTTGAATGACGTTAAGTGCTGGAGTTTGTGTTGTTCAAAATTTTGACACCAATATTTGCACTTTGACTGCAAATTAATATCGACTTCAAATATCGGTTATCAGCCTCCTTTACTACAAATAATCAGTATCAGTATCAGCCCGGAAAAATCCATATCAGTCTATCTCTAGTTTCCTCTTTAAACTTTATCAGATTACAGTGCTGGTTATCTGCCCCAAAACAAGCTGAATACATGGTTACTAAAGTGGAATATCCCAACTGACCAGTTTCTCTAAGTTTTTTGGTACAATCGTGAATAAATAACTAAATCTTTACCAAAGATGATTACATTTCTTGTTTACACTCACCAAATTTGAACCTTACAAGAGTGCTGTAATCAAATTTGTTAATTCTGCAAGCCAAAGGCATGATGCAGCATGGTAAATTTATTTAGCTATTACTGAAGTCAAATACTAAAGCAAATGTGTTTCCAGATTTTGTGTTTTTTAAAATTCGAGTTATTATCCTTTCCTCGTACCAACTGTGCAAGACCTGGGGTGTGAAATCCTGCTGGCTACAAGCACTGGTATTATTGACAGCTGTGAGCTACAATCGCTAAATGCCACCAATTCACCTGAAGCTGTGCTACCCACCTTTGCTGAAAAAAAAAAATAACCAGCTCCAATTCCTGTTTGTGTAATCTCTAGTAGTAAAAAAAACAGATCTTACATCACCTGTTTTTTTCACTGTAACCTATCTGACCCAACCGCAGCACACATGCTGTCTGACCATCTCTGATGCATGATCCACTGATTGTCATTTTTGCCAGGTTCTTTAGAGAAATGAATAAGATAAACAAAGATTGATCATATTGATTGTCCCCTGTGTAAAAATATGTTCAATCAACTGTGCCTTTATCATTATGGATTTGTGTTACAGTCAAATCTGACTTTTGCTGTCTTGAACATAGAAATCATTGCCAGATATGCTGCCAAGTGTAGGAACACTAACACAGGAGAGAACAGGTTTTATTCTTGTGAATCAACACTGTACCAAAATGTGATACAAGATGAGAAAAGGAGAAGGCTGCGTAAACACTGCTACGATTCTTGCCAATTTCTTGAACCAGTTAAGTGTAACGTTTCCTTTTGTTTGAGCGATGCTATGATGTGGGATTTTCTCAACTGCTGGGAAAAGGCTTCAGTCAAATGCCAAAAAAAAAAAGCTTGAACACAAGCTACAGTGTGGGAATCTCTGACAGCATTATTGATGTTTGCAGCTTGAACTAAATGAGTATGAAGGGCTTTGCTGGAGTTTTGTCTTGTGTTGTTTCTTCAGTCAATGTGCTAACCTGCTCTTCCCTGTCACACACACAACAAGCTAATAGATTATCTCATTGTGGAGTAGCTGGAGGCTGAAGAAAGCTAAAGAGGAGCAGAGGATGGAGAGTGCGGCAGTGAAAAGCAAAAGATGAGATGGATGATGCAGTTGGTTGTGTTAAGAGAACACAAGGGATATTAGTCTTCTTCACTTCTGTCGCTCTCATGTTCCCCCACTCATCCCTCTATGTGAGTGTGTGTCAGCTGAATGCCAGATACAAGTGTGGAAAACAGGAGCTGCGTCATGGGCATTTTACACAGATCAACACCTGCACACACCTCGCAAAGCAGGCATGTGGGAGACAGACAGACAGACATCCACTCTCACAAACACTCTGAGTGTTTATGTGGAATACTGAGGAGATATTTCCAGCTGTCTGTCTGTCTGTCTGTCCGCTACTCTGCTCCCACACCAGTAATCGCACAGTTTGTTTTTTATTTGCTTGAACTGAGTCTTCAGTCTCTGATGATTTGCATGAGTGATGTGTGTCTGAGTGTCATGAAACATTTATTTTTCTCTTGGCCTTAAGACTCTTGTGACAGAACTCCTCCAGGGTTTGGTTGTTTTTTAAAACAATATTCACATCCATGTCTTGAATATTTGATTTATTACATTAGGGGAAGGATCATTCTTTTAAAAAAGTGTTTTCTAAAAGCATGGGAACCTTAAATGTCTATGACTTGATGAGCATACTTTCTGTGTGCCAGCTGCTTGTGCTGCTAAGTGTAAATAATGTTCAGCTTTAGCAGTAACTTGCCATAGTATGTGTTTTAGCCCAAGACATAACTTGATACCTTGTCTCATCTTTGTTTATGTGAGTATACGTGCATGCATTTGGGGTCTTGCGTGTGTGTGCACACGCAACGCCCAGTGCGTGTGTGTTTGTGTGAGCGTGCATGATGAAGTGGCAGGCAATGAGCTGATTGGCCATATGTCTGCACAAATGAGCTCTTTATTTAATAAGGCCAGTGAACTAAATTGTCATTACTGTCAACATTTAACTGTGGTCCTCCCTGCCAGATGGTTTTTGCTAATATATCACCGTGATGAGCTTTCTCAGATTACTTTTAACTCATTACATGATGAATCCATCCCAGAAAAGAATAATGGTGCAGCTTTCAGTCAAGTGTGATGTGCTTTTTAGATATCTCTTCAGATTTAACCTTAAAGCTCCTGTCAGGAGTTCTTAGTTAAAACAAGTTGTAAGTAATGCATAATAAACTTTTTTTTATTATTATAAAAGTGTGAAAGGCTGTTCTACATATCCATGGTATTGGATATATTAAACATATATCCATACAGTAACCCAAAGCTGGTGTTTGGAAAGGGTGGTATCTTTCAAAACTTAACTCAGAGGGTGATTGGATGAACTCTCAGTCTCTCACATTCATCATGAACCAATCAGAGCATGTGTGTATCTGTTTGAAGCATGTACATCAAACATCCACAGTAAAAAGTGTATATTTGGCTTTAAGAGACAGCAGGGTGAGATGTATTGCCAGAAAACAACACTTATATATGTACCAGAGAAGATTAGGCGAGAGATAACAGGTACCACTGTGTCCACAGGGGGCGCCAAAATCAACACAGACAGAAAGTTAATTACATGAGCTTCACATGACTTTTGAATCCTGTTCTGACATTATAAGTAGGAAACATTTTTCATACAGTTGGGACGATTTACAATTTTGGGGGTACCAATATGATTTGAATTGCAATTCTTTGATAATTCTGTTTTTTTGTTTTTTTTTTTCGATTTCAAGTTTGCTTTTAAAAAAAAAAAAAAAAAAAAACAGACCATTTTAAAAGTATATCTAAAGTAATGAACTATATCAGAAGCTAAATGTTCTAAAAAAAAAAATTGCACATCACATGTAAGTCAGTTTTAGGATTTATTCAGGGGCTCTGACATCTCAACTTTTTTTTCCAACCCAGCTTATGAACAAAGACTAAAATTAAGGACTTAAAGTTGAAAAAATAAAATAATAAAATAAAATTAAAAAAAGCCAACACTGTTAAATGTATTAATCTGTAATTAATGTCAATATTCAATTAAAAAAGGGGATAACTTCCATTATAAATCATTCAAAAGTCCTTATCAAAAATTCCTTTTGTTCTTTTATTGTAGGACATCTTACATAACATCACCCAGCATAATTTCCATGTGCGTGTTGCCTGATTGATTATGCAGCTCATTCTTCTTCTGATAATACAAGACCACAGATGAAAATGTCAGGTTTGTTTGGTAATGATTTGGAAGTCCCAGACGAGGTCAGGAGCACGGGAAGGGAGTTAAACACGGGCCCTTTTGTGCTATCACAGCACTGTCTGGCAGACATCAAACCAGACATCGTTTCTTTTTGCTCTTGTTCAATTTGTCTTTGTACAATTACAAGTAATAATTCTTTGCAGATTTTTTTTTCCAGTATTGCCCTCTGTCACTTTGAAACCACAGCTAGCTGCACTGATTATTTTATGTGTGGGTGTGCGTACCCATTTGCCTTTGCATTATTGAGAGTTGTAGGAGGGAGGATAAGTGTTATATAATGGCAGGGGGGAAAGTGTGATGGAGTGGCAAGGCGGAGGGTGAAGTGGAGATGCACAGAGACCATTTAATGTAGACACAGGGACAGATGAACAGAGGTATGCAGAGCTTCAAGGCCAGGAGACAAGACTCTTTGTTACCATAAAATGAGAATCGACTCAGACTTATATGTGGATAAAGTGATGTACATTCGGGTATTGTCTTGCTGTTTTACTGTTTCTTTTCACTCTTGTAGTTGATGGGATGCACAAAGACCACACACGCACACAGCTAACTTTTGAGCCTCTTTCAAACTCCTTACATCTAATATAACTCTCACAGGGTTTGTAATTTTAGTACACTTGTCTTGTCTTTACGCTTTGTGTTCCATTAATGTTGCCAATACTTTTTACCAACACTTACGCCATCAAATCTTCACTCAGTAGGACTGGATTGAGCGCAAAGAAATTCAATCTGGGCTTCTTCTCTTGCCGTCAGGGCATTACTTCAGCGGCACATCATCTTGCCAAAAGAATTTATTCCCTGATTTTTGGCTGGGATCTTTGCAAGGATTTAAAAAGATATCACTTGGGGAAAAAAATGCAACAAATTCTCTCTGTAATGTTGAAAGAAATTTTTAAAAGAAGACGTGAAATGAACCACATCAGAGTCATAACAAACTCAACCAGAGTAGAGCGCAGTTGTAGTGGAGACATGCTGTGGGTTTGGCGGTTTCGTGTTGTGCGCTTTTAAAACATGTTGAGAAATACACTCAAGAGACGAAAAAAGTGCCTTCTCTTGTGTAATTTGGCTGTTCATTTTATTCATTTGCTTCTTTATTTAGTGGGATGTCTTCTCTTTCTGTATTTAATGAATGATTTGTGGTAAGTCTGAAAAAGTTTCCAGTCTTTCTCAGCTTTCCCTTTTTAGAAAATTGGGAACTTGGTGTTTTTTTTCTTTGGATTTGTAACCGTCTTTCTCTCCCTCCTCCTGTGTGTGTCTCCCCCCTGATGGGGGTTAAGTGTTCAGGTTAATTGTAGCCCAAAGTGGAACCTTCACTGCAGCTAAAGAGGAAATTTTCACCATCCTTAATGTCCTTTATTCCTACTCTCACACCATCACCTGTCCCCTATTGTTTCAAAGTGACCTTTGGGGAATCCAGCAGCCACTTCACAGTTACAGCTTGTTTTTCTTTTTTTTGTGAACATTTCACTCAAAGCTGCTGTTCGCTGCTGTTGTTTACACTAAGAACAAGCACATGGGAGTGAAATCTACTCACTGTAAGATGTTTGAAGTGAAACACCAAAACAACAGTCCAGTCTTTGTCAGATTCACGTCTGCGCGTCTTGCTCCTCCACTCTCATCTGTCATCCCTCCTGTGCTGCCAAAAGACAGCCAGGAGGCAGGCGACAGGAGCAGGGTAATAACAGGGAGGGAAGGAAAGGAGGAAGGAAGGAGAGATATAGAGGGAGGAAAAGGGGGAGCAGTGTGTGGTAATTGTGCAATAGAGGACAGTTGAGGGAAAAGTACAGAGTGAGGGTTTTCACCTTACAGCAAGCTGAGGTGTACTTTTAGATGTTGTTAAATCTTGAATTAAGGAGGAAAAAGAACATTATATATAATTTATATGAGGGTTTTATTTTAGGGTAGATGGATTTTTTGGTTGGATCCAGTTTCAGAGTGCAACATGTAGCTACACAGTAAAATCCAATATGTGTTATTTTTGGTCTCTTTTCAGCAAGACTCTTTCTGCAGCGGTTAGGTATGACGTTTCTGTGCTGTTAGCCGTTCAAAAACACTGATTATAGAGTTCTCTTTCAATGCAGTCATGGAAACATGGTCAGGAAGGCAGATAATTGTAACTTAAAGCTGTTTTGTATCAATCAGAGTGGAAGTTTCCAAAATTTGAGTTGGAGTCCGTTGCCAGTGTTCAAGTCTGAGAGGAAGAATCTGAGGCCAAGACCTGATTCCAAGTCTGAGACTGGTCTCTGTCACCTGAGGTCAAGTGAAATCCTCATAACTTGAGGATTTACACCTCAAATACACCAGATACAGCTTCAGTCTGGCTCCACTGTGTTGGGTGTTGACTGAGTTTGTCAACTCTCACTTGCAGCGTGTTCAGACCAGCAAACTGCATGACTGACAGCTGGAGCTGCAAAACTGAGGAGGTCCCGCGCTTCCCACTCCATTGAAAACCCTCTCTTCATTCATGTTGGGCTGTAAAACCTCAAACCTGCTGACTTCTGGCCTGCCTCCCTCTCTTGTCCATTTGTTGTCAAAATCAAGCTAAATCAGATCTGGTTTTGACACCATTTGTTTTATTTTGAAAGTCACTTTGTTTTTTGAGGCAGCTTCTGTGTACAACTTCCTGTCCATTTGGATTTTCCCGATAGTGAATTGATGCGTCACAGCTTTGGCAAAAATAGAATGGTTGTGTATTAGCCTGCAGGACCAGCCACGCAGCCAGACCACAACTAATCAGATCCACTGTAAGATGACAAATTGACTTGATGTAAACCTGTCTGATCCAGTACTGTAATGGAGCGGGGATAGACTAGAGATTCATGCAGTATATTCCAGCCATGATAAGGATGGGGGCTGCTCCTAACAAACTGTTAGCTACATGATCCTTGACTGGCTGTGAGGGATCTTTAGGATGTAAAGAAAAAAAACTTCTCTTAGTAGCAATCAATTCTGACTAACTTTGTTTGCACATCCTGAGATATAACTTATCCGTGAAATTTACACACTTAACACTGCAAAAACTGAAATCTTATCAAGTATTTTTTCCTTTTTCAGTAGAAAATGTCTTTTTAGACTTCATATGAGACACGTTCACCTGGCCAGTCCAGAAAAATGCAGTGTTTTAAGGTTTTTAAAGACTTAAATGAGGTGTGAATTGCTTGTAACAAGCGAAACAAAAATCAGCTAACGGAACAAGACATTTTTTTTTAAACTAAAAAAATGTCCTAATACAAGTAACTTTGCTCTCATTACATTTTTTTTTCTTGTTACACGCAATTTGGACCTCATTTTTGCCTTTAAATAACTTCAAACAAGACTTTTTTCTGGACTAGTCAGGTGAATGTGGCTTATATTAAGTCTAAAAAGGCATTTTCTACTGGAAATAAGACAAAACACTTGATGATATTTCATTTTTTTTTGCAGTGTACTTGTGTTACTGCCCTATTTGTTGGGTTGTTTTGGTGCACTGCAAAAAACTGAAATCTTAACAAGTGTTTTTGTCTTATTTTGTGCAAAAATTGTCTTGTTATACTTGATATGAGCCACATTCAACTTATCAGTCCAGAAAAATGCCTGGAAACTATAATAGTGTCTCAATACAACTAACTTTTCACTTATTCCATTGGCAGATTTTTTTTTCACTTGTTACAAGCAATTCAGACCTCATTTTTGTCTTAAACTACTTGAAACAAGACATTTTTCTGGACTGGTCAGGTGGATATGGCTCATATTAAGTCTAAAAAGGCATTTTCTCCAGAAAATAAGACGAAAACACTTGATTATATTTCATTTTTTTTCAGTGTACATTTTTAGATCTTCCTGTACAGACATAAAGGATGTGCCAAGCTTTTTTTTTTCACCAACTCTTGCTCAGCAGTTGTACTGTGCATGGTCCTTGTCAAATAAACTAATAAACTACATTATATGCACACTGCACCTCTCCTAAAGGGGAAGCACACTCATCATTCTGCTTCAATGCTACAAGTGTCTCATTAACTCAAAATTACCTACAGACCACACACTAGTAATCCAAATTCTTACTCCCTTAACTTCTTGCAGTGGTGGAGTCATTTGAAAACTTTTTCAAATAGTGAAATTAAAGTAACTTTATTATCTTATATAGTCTTCTTGGTGCATTCTGGATAGATCTGTTTGAGCTTGAACACAATGCACTGCTCTAGCTGGCATTTGCTGTAAAATGTGCAAATAAAACATTTTGCATACAACATTTTTTTTACTTGATGACCAATAAAATAATTCCTCACAGAGGGGTAAAAATCAATAAAGTCTTTTTAAAAATGCTGTCATCTTCACATTGATTATTTAAACAAACATGGAAGCATTGTGTGTGTTCTCTGTCACAAACATAACCGCACCTTTAGTCTTTCAGTTTGAGTCTTTTTGTCTTGTTCATATATCTGTGAGCCCGCTGTGCTTCTGAAAAGATTTACTGTAGATTTATTGGAAGACTGCACAGCATCCCCCTCTTTTCTCTCTGTGCCTCTCTCTGTTTCCCTGTCGCTCGGCGCTTACTGTCATTCCACTCCTCCGTCTGTTGGTCTTTATTCGCCTTTGTTCTTTACTCCATCTCTGCGCTGACTTCCTCTCCCTCTTTCTCCTCTCTAATTCTATTCATGAGAGGCATGCACTCCATCATTCTGTCGCCCTGTATCTCTGTCTGCCCTTCATTTTCTCTGCACCTCTCTGCACCACAGCAAGATGGAGGGAGAAGAAAGAAACAGAGAGAATCAGAGAGAGGAGGGAGAGATGGACAGATTAGGTGACAGTGATAAGCGATCGATCTCAAGGCCAAACAGCCCAGGGAGAATCTACCCCCCAGCCTCACCACCCCACCACACCTCTTTCTCCCCTCACCTCCACTCCATTCTTCTGTTTCCACTCCTTCGCTCCTCTTTCTCTCTAACCTTTGTTCCCTTCAAACTGACAAGGGTTCATTAAGGATCCACTTTGTGTGTATAAGTGCATGCAAGTGTGTGCGCCTGCGTGTGAGTGTGTGTGTCGTGTATGCACACTTTTGCCTGTCTGCCTAGTTGATAAGTCATGAAGGATAGCTCCCTAAGGTGCCCCTAAAGAGCTTTTAGTGGCTTTCAATCACACAAACACACACATATATGAGCATGCACAAACACACGCACAAGCCTCATTAGAGACCACAAAACATTTGCTTGGAGATTGTTGGACCATCCTCTATGCATGTTGGATCATGTCTGAGCAATAATTCTGTCCACTGCTGCTTTTTTTTTTTTTGCTCAACACCACTGAGACCGTTCTCCTCTCCGGTGTCACACCCACCATCCTCCCCATCATCCTCCCTGGAGTCTTCGAATGTGCCCGCCGCAGCATATTGCCCTAACGAGGTTGTCTATTGATCAAGTGATGCTCTTTGTGCCGGACGCCTAAATGGACCTTCAGCCACTCTCAGCAGGCCTTTATGGGAGCTGTTATGGCTTTGGCCTGATTACAATAGAAGCACTTAAAATGCTCAACGCCTGATGTTTTATGCAAGAGCACGCTTTGCTTCAGGAGTGTGCGTCTGCTATATTACAGCGCTCCTTAAGTGCGTGCATCCCGGCGTGTTTTTGCTGATTGGTCTTTGGCCATTGGTTTGTTTTTAATTTGAGTATTTGTTTAGTGTATATGCTGATGACAGAAGTCTGTGCAGCTCAATTGAATGCAGGTACATAAACAGAACTTCAGAGATGCACCAACTGCTCTGCTTGTCTGTGCATGTTTAATTCCTTGTTTGTACAGTATATGCACGTTATTGTTGTGTATGTGTGTGCACATGTGAATGTCTGCCCTCTGGTCTGGCAGTTTAATTTAAGACCAGCCAACTGTGACGAGGAAGCATGTGAAGGGAAATATTACCCACAATCCCTTTCGCTAAGTCCCAGGTTTCCTCCCTGCAGCGTCCTGTTGATAAATAAGCATTTCCAGCCAATCATTCCCTGCCTGGCTCTTTATTCATGATGCACACACTTCAAGTATTTCCCCATTCTTCTGTAAATATATCGAGTCAGGCTGATGAATTGTGGCATTATCTGTGATGTTAGTCTATCTGTACTGAAAGTTCAATCAGTGCTTGAACAGAGCTTTCTTCTTTTTAAGAATTTAGCAAAACACTGATTGTTTCTGGTGCATCTTTGATCCCTTTGTTGTCTTTTGAATTTGCTTGGATGAGATGTGAAAGTGCTCTCTGTAGCTAAACAGACGCCCTCGTCTCTCTGCCTCCATACACGAGTACTTCACATGAACCCCCTGCATAAAAAGGGAAGCTTCACATTAAACTGACTCAGAGATGGTCAGTTAGATAGCAACATATGACTTTCATTCTAACGCTTTCATAATATTCTTCCATTTTCTTCTTTATGGCATTTTCAGTCTTTCATGATCACATTTCCTCTGGTGTTCTTTGAAATACTGAGATATTCCCCCTGGCAGAAATGAATACGTCTTGGATCATGTCATTTTTTTCTTCCTCTCTTCATCTTGATCCATCTTTTACTCACTCCTCAAATATCTGCCTCATGTTTTCCCTTTCCTGTTGCAGAAACAAAAGGTCAGCAGCATTCACGGGAATTGACGTTTTTATCACACTGCTAGAAAAGGCCGACTTCTCTATAGGAAAAAGAAAAACTGAAAAGGAGGAGGGGATATGTCTGGATCTGTTAGCAGCTGTGTAATGTCAGAAAAGTGTAAAACACGCAGGTGAGGCTGTGAAAAGGGATTAGAGTATGAAATGATTTGTGTTTAGATTGATCCCCAACACCTGTGGGAGTTTTTTCTTCTCAGCTCACACGGCTGACGCGATATGGACCGTATCCCAGCACATATACACATTTGACTAATGTCTCATCTGGGACGTCTCACCCAGGGCAACTGTGTTTCTGCATGTGTGTCCGCGATGAAGGGGCCCCTGCTGTGTCCTGATGGGGACATCAATACCAGGCGGTTTAGGCTTTCGACACAGTAGTTTCAGAGTGTGGAGAGGGAGCAGCAGGTGGAGGGAAACAGAGGACAGACAGGAGGGATAATCTTTGTAACGCTTCTGCTTCTTCACAATGGCAAATATGAGCAAAAACGTCTGAAGAATAAAGCTTAGAAGTAAATTCAGTGGAAAACTACTGACCACTTTTGAAAACACATACCTGAGCAATGTGATATGCACAAGCTTCATACTTTTTTCTTGTTTTATGGTCATTTTGCTCTAAGAGGTCTTTCAGTACACAGCCGTGGCATGTGTTGAGCGTACAGTATGCCGTGTTGAACCAGGAGGCCCTGACAGCCTGCTCAGGCTGGAGGATGAGATGAAGGAGACAGCTGGAGAGGAGTGTATGTTCAGGGATGGATGGACGCAAAGATGGAAGGCATTCTCCAACTGCTCTAACTTTAGACCACACATGTCGCTAAACCTCCCAAAACCTGTCCACAGCGTGTCACCACTCGCTTCCATAAAACACCCCTTTGTGGGGTGTGAGACTGCATGTATGTGTGTGTGTGTGGAGCGTTTCTCTATTGGCTCAAACCAACCAGACTGCTTAAATAAACCGCTCAAAGGGGCCAAATCATTTGCTAGTATAACAAATCCCGTCTCTGTGTTGAAATTACATTTTCTTTCCAGAAGCTTATTGTTTCAATTTCCTGTTCAGCGAGGCGAGTTCAAAAGTTCATGAACTCACAGTTGGATGTGTGAACAGAATGTAGCTTGTGCCCACCAAGACGTGACCTAAAGACCTTGTTTCGGTGCCAAAGACCTTCAGTCCTGCTCCACAGGGGGAACTCAACTAGGCCAATTAGCTTCAATGTAGAATTAGTTTTGGTTCAACAAGAATCAATCAGAATTGCTATTATCAGAGGAATGACTTGAAAGGGATTTATGTGTGTGTGAGTGTGTGTGTGTGTGTGTGTGTGTGTAATGAGGTTCTGGGTTATGTGCTCAATAAAAACGCTCAGTGTTTCCATGCCATTTGAACGCCTGTCCCTCTACTATGATAAATGCATGTTTCCCTTGTTGCTAAATATTAATGAAAGAAAGTGTAGAGATTAAAGAAAGTCATAAACCCTTTAAGCCCAGGCCTGTTTTTTGGGTCACTGCTAGGGAAATGACAAATCCAAATTGGAAAGAGTGGAACTACAAGCTCTATTTAAATCATTCTGGTGTCATAATACAGGAAACACTTGTATTCAGAGGTGTCAGTATAAGTAACTATGCCAGTGATTCAGAGTAACAACTTAAGTTTTTTGTCTTTTGTTGAAGAGCAACCTCATAGTCCTCCATTTGTGGGACTTAAGGGTTTAAGTGGTTAAAAGACACCTGAAAAAATCAACATACAAGCCCAAACATCCACACACACATCAGTAAGGTCACCCCCCCAGCTACATCATGTGTTTGGACCTCTTATCGCTTGCAGCTGACTCTCCTACACAGCAAGCACAAAGGCAAACTGAGCATCTTTTAGCGCGTTTGACGTGACACAAAGCTCAGCTGAACTGACAGAGTTCCTGCTCCATCAAACTGGGCCTTTTAAACAGAGCTGAGTCCGGATCAAAGGCAAGGACAGGACTGACTGCTTCCACTTTGCACAGCTTGATCCTGTTTGCCGCTCTTTCCAAAGCCGAACACTTTTAGTGTTTTCAGGAGGGAACAGAAACGAGGAGAGTGCCAAGATGTCCTTAAGCACACGCTATCCAAAAAAACAAAGAGAGGAACCTTTGCTCCTTAAAAGTGTTCGGCTGGAGGTCACGCAGGCGGGTGATGTTGTGCGGTAACAGTGCTGTGATTTAAAAGTGAAGACCTTTGAAGAAGTTGAACATGTATCTACCACTTTAAAATACATTTAGAAAGAACATAATTTAAACACACAACTAGTAAAAACATACAGAGCCATTTTCAAAACAGTTTTGAACACTCTAATCATTTTCTGATGTTAGACAGCGGGACAGTTACACCAAATATGCATGCTCATTTTGTATGTTCCCACCAAACAAGAGCTGTCTGCAATAAATACCAAAAAATGAAGCCAGACCAAGGCCTCAGTAATGCAAGCCATTTATAATGAGAGCAACTCAAGGATAAGTACAAACTGGCCCTGAACTGTTCAGTCTGACTTTTTGGGATTTATGTGAGCACATGCATGACATGCACATGTATGTAGCCAGATCTGGTTGTATGTGTATTGGTGTGTCGGTGAGTGGGAGCATGTCCACATCTATATTATATAGTGACCTTTGCTGCTCTGTATAAGGCAGGCATTGCCTACAATAAGACACACAGCCCGAGTACCCGACACACCACTTAACCCCCTGCCTGGGACCTTGACAGCTTCTCCATGGGAGGCTGACCCTGAAGGTCCTGGCAAACGCTTTGTTCATACCAAACACACACACAGACACACACATGACTTGCTGAATTTATACAGACTTACACTGAGCATGCATGCACACACGTGTATACAGTGCAAAAGGACCACATAGCTTTTAAACAGGCATGAGGAATTAGCAGAGACCCATGTGTCAGCCCCCCACTGACTGAGCTGCTGCTCTGTCGTCTTAAACCCCACTCTGCCTCCATATATCTCCCTCTAACACACACACACACACACACACACACACACACACACACACACACACACACACACACACACACACACACACACACACACACACACACACACACACACACACACACACACACACACAAGCACAGAAAGACTTCTGTGGAGTTATTTTTTTTCTTTTATGAAGCACGAGTTTGATAAATGCAAAGCTGCCAATGAGTAAAACTTTGGATTGCAGTATTTCTTTGTTTTCTAAGCTTCATTTATTACATTTTGTAAAGTTTCTGGACTTTTTTATAACATAATAAGTAACATACATAGATCACCTTCAATGCAAACTTTAGAAAGCAAGACATCAAAACCTGGAGAAAGCAGTAAGATCTGCAGCATTTCACTGTGTAATATCCTTTTAACTTGAATATTTTCCAGGGCAGGGCAGTATTTCATTATACCACATTCTGCTTTTTGACATATATTTTTTGAGTTTCCTGAAAATTTAGTCATCAAAACATTCATAAATTTTACAATAAAAGTAAAAAAAAAAGTTTCTCTGCTAAGTAAACAAAGCAGCAAGGCTTTAGATGGCTATCAGCACTTGCATACTTTCACGCTCGTTCTGCAGCAGAGCACAGACACAAAAAATCTCTGTTATGTCTCCAAACATAAGTCCCTTGTTTGAAAAACATTGCTGCTGTTGCCTTGTGCCGAGGCTGGTTATGAAGGACTTCCATCATCTCCCCATAACCATCTGCTGTTAAAACACTCTGCCTTTTACAATCAGCAGATGCTCTGGAAATTACCACCTCTTCCCCTTCTGCTGCCACATCAACCACATCCCCTGTCTGCCAGAGCTCCGCCTCAATAACAGAGTCGTAACTCTGAGGACGCCGGTGAATCTGAATTGTTCTTAAAAGTTATGATTGAACTTGAAAGTTGTTATCTGGCTGGAAACCAGACAGGGCTTTTCAGCCCTCGTAATCCGATCTTTATGGTAGATTTTGGCCAATGGAAACAAAATTATTTATAAGCCCTTTAAGAAAACCCTTCTTGGAAACTTAAAACTTTACTGGGAGAGCTACCAAGACGATACCTATCTGGGAATATCACTGCTCTTCTTTTATCTGATGGATGTGTCAACACTGTCTCTCGAGGCTGTATTGTGTAGACTACATTATGAGTAAGACAGGTGTACACTGTCTAGACTGACTCGGATAATAGAGAGGGCAAAAGCATGTCATCACATAACAGGAGCTGCTGGCACAAGTACTAATTCAAAGAATCTTTCAGTGCAGCCAAATAATACTCTTTTATTATGACTGTCCCTGGGAAATAAAACACCCTGGCAGAGTTCAAGCCTTCTATTGAGCAACACAGAATGAGTCAATTAGACCATTCTGCAATTAGCCTGTTTGAGTTTATAGCATGGGCTGCCTTCCTTCAATGTAAGATGCCAGTGTTGTACTGCATTTCCCTTCACAGCCCACTTGAATCGCCTTAAGACAGTAATTAGTGTAGAAATAAATGTTTGACGTATAACCTCATTATAAGAACAAGCTGAATCTGTTAAATGAAACATTTACGAGGAGGACAAGCTCGGGAGAGACAGAGGAGGAAAAAATATTGTGGCAACCGTGAGAAAATCAACACAGAACAAACATTTGTGATAGGAATCCCAACAAGCTGTGTCAGATAGTTTGAACTCAGTGGGATAGATGCTTGAAGCCTAACAAAACAGCTCCAAACATTGGCTTGATCAAAAACAGTCTGCTCAGGCTCATGTGATATGAAACTATCCTGGAGTAATCAGGAATGAAATCTAGGTATGACCCTGGAAATACAAGAGTTAAGCTGAGGGAGGAGGGCGTAGTATTATCCAATGAAATCCCTAAGATTCTCAGTCACATTAGCTCACCTCCATTTTGGAAAAAAACAGGAGCAGTTAAAGACAAAGTGGAAACAAACTTAACAAAAAAAGAAGGGCTGATGAACAGAAAAGAAAACCTTCTTTTAATCAGTGGAAATGTTCAATTTAATGTATGTAAAAAATGACAAGTTAGGTTACAGAGCTAACTTACAGGTCTGTTTCCTAAAAGGAGAAATACAAAATGCAATCAAATTTCAGTCTATCTAAACCAATGATTACAATATTAGACTCCCCAGTTTGTTAAAAGTAGGGTTTACAGGATTCCCCTAAATATTAAAATGTCAACTTTTACAGGAATAATGCTGCCTTTGAACTCAATCGTCCCTTCTGGGCCTCTATACAGGTGTGTCAGTGTCTGTGTTTGCCTTTACCCCTCTCTTCAGTCTGTATGTTGATGTTTTGGTTGTCTCAGGATGTTTCTGGGCGGAGACGAAGTGTGGTGACCTCAGCCAATCACAGTGTGTGACTTTGTGTGTTGATTAGCAAGTGGAAGAAGCTATTCTGAGTGGCTATGACAGATAGCAAAGAGCAAGAAAAAAGACCAAACTTAAAACTTTTTCCTACATGAGGGTGAAGCTTGGCTCGACTTTCACTCGCTTGGCATTTGGAGAGTAGCTTGGACAAAAAGCAACATGAATTGGCTCTTACTTACCAGGTATGTGTCAAATAACCCAGTGATTAGCTTGTGCTAACATAACAAGTCTGGTGCAAGGCTTTCGAGTCTCTCCCATGTAGAAATGCGATGCTTCAGGTGGTTGCTAGGCTAGTCCATGTATCACCGTCAGAGGCACTGGGTGTGTGCTGAGGAGACGGAGCCATGCCTGAATTTGTGTTTACTAACAAGTAACGAAAACAAAACGAAAATGTAACGAAAATTCCTGCAGACCCCACCTAAGTACCTACACTTCCAGACAACATGTAAAACGTTGAGTAACCGGCTTTGATAAATACTTTCAGGTAAAGATATGGGGCATTCATCTTTACCCATTAACCTAAATAAGGGGGGGAAACAGTTTCAGTTTCTGAGATGAGCTCTAAATATGAGATTGCTTTGATATTTTCCAGATGACTTTGAAAGCCTTGAGTGTGCTGCACAGATATTTCTCTCATGATAAAAGAAACTCTTCACTGGAAGAAGAAACCTCCAAGAATTTCTCATGACAAAAGTGATACATAGACAGGCACAAGTATAGCTACAGTCTGTCAGTGGAGCAATTACATCTCACTGATAAACACACAACAGTTACCATTTGGCTTCTCATAGCCTCTCTGTGAGTGTTACATACCTCACTGTGCATGCACTTAAAGAAAGGCTGACACACACGCTATGCCTGCATGCACACCAGCACACACATACACACCCTAACTGTACAGTGGTGTACAGTCAGTGGTTTGTGAACTGTGAAAGGGGCGAGGGTTTTATGAAAGTGGTGACATTATAACATCCTGACACAGCTCCATGGCAACCTAGCTTGAAGGTCAGTGTGTATTTGTGTGTGTATTTAAGGTTGGAATACAAAGAACACGGGTACCTGCTCGTGTGTATGTTTAGTCCTAATGGTTAACACAGACTCACAGGGATGAAACAGACAAGGCTTGGGCATGTTTTGTATCTCATTTTTCCATCATTGCTGTTTTCCTTTCATTCTTACCCTGATATTTATCTCCACCCACATGTTTACCCTCTCCTTTCATGTTTCCCTCCATCCTTTCCCGCTTTGAAACCTTCACAAATGCATCTCTTCTTCCCCCTCCTCCCACCCTGGACTCTGCCTCTCATATATTGTAGAATTCCTTTATTTTTGTCAGATTCTACCCTTTTTTGCCAGCATTCCTACTCATTCCACTCCTCCACCCATCTGCTGATCACTTGTCCAGAGAGAAAGAGTGAGCCTCGTAGAGGGAGGAGGACGACACATTGCAACAACAGAAGATTGGTATTCTGGTTTTTCTCTTTTATGGGTTTCAGGTGAGCCAAAGGCAGCCCGTTTTCTCTTGCTCCTGGCTAAACATGGTATTCAAGTCCTTCGGTAGTCCACAAAGTTAGAATATGCATATGTGGGTGCTCCTACAGCTTCGTATTTGGATGTTGTGCATTAACTGATTTGTCTAATCTTATGGTGTTAAATCGTATGACATACCATTATACTACTTTATGTTGTGGCATGTTTTAATATAATGGACAATATCACATCGCATGATGTAGAAAAAAAAACCTTGACATCACAAAACATGCCATGACAAAAAAAAAAAATGCAACAAAATGAAACACAAAACAACTAAATATAACTAAACCTAACACAAGTGAACGCAACTCAACACAACTTTTAACATAACATGACCTAAAGTAGTGTAAGATAATTTAACGTAAAGCAACATAACTTAATGTATCATCACGTGACATAATGTAACATAACTTAAAGTGTGGCGTAACGTAATGTAACGTAACACAGATAACATATATCCTATTATTAACGCCAGGGTGCAACATATCACAAAGCATCGCTTAATATCCCATCATAACAAAACGGTGACTAAAAATGAGACAATCTGGAAGTTTTAAAATCTGCCAGCCTCAGGTGGACACTTTTGGTACTTTTGGAGCCAGCCTCCAGTACTTTTGGAGGCTGGCTCCAAAAGTACTCACACACACACAAAAGTACAAAAAACTAACTCAGCAGTTTATAACTTATTAAGTTGCCCATTCAGAGGCCCAGCTCAGCCCATGTGACTGACAACCGCCCTATAGCTTAATTTTAATGTACAGCCCTTTGTGATACATCTTATGTATGAAAAGTGCTTTATAAATAAAGTTTGATTTGATTTGATTTGATATAGCTGTACTAGAAGCCTGTGTCACTTCCAATATGGTCGCATCAGCTGATTTGCTTCAAATTCTATTTCAGAAACAAACAGGTGACATCAGGGAGACTACATCGATTTAATATACAGTCTATGATCGTGACTAAAAGGAGAGTTTCATACCAGATACAATTATATTGTATCAATAAGTAATACTAATAACACTAAAAATCAGTGTTTCATTACATGTTGAAGCTTAAATCCAAAGACCATGCTGACACATTTTAGATCTACATTGTGTTGCCACATGAGGCCAGTGAAGGTTACAGAATTAAGGGAGAGATGAATGAGTGTAAAAGCACTTTAAACAGGTGATTTTATTCACTGATATTATCTGCCTTTATTAGACAACTCAGAAGATGCATGGAAAGAAAAAATAGAATTCCCTTAAGTGTTCAAAGCAGGGTTAAATGATGGGTCAAGCTATTCGAATAAACTTCAGTCAGTCTGAAAGAGATGTAAGTGGGGGTGTGCACAAAGAAATTGCTCCATCTTTATCTACATTTCAAGGGTATGTTGAATTCAATAAGCTGTATTTTATGTTTTCCTGCATGAAGACGTGTTTTTAATCTTTAACGCTGGATTTGAATGTGACATTATTTTCCTTGTGGTATTTTGTCCTGCACCTATTTTAAGTCACAGTGAGTTTTACAACTTCACCTCATGAGACTCTCTTTACTTCTGAGGTTCCTTTCTTTCACACACATTTGGAAGACATGTTACACGCCTCAAAGCCGTTTCATAGCTGCTGTTGTGTCTCAGCTGTCAAACACCCTGTCACTATAAAACAATGACTTATGATTAATGGCCGACACGTCTGCTGCTCCGTGATGTACAGCTATTAATTGACACTAACTGGCCATGCGTGACCGTGCATAAACTGACATGCATCTACGGGCGTGCACACACCCACTCTGCTCCTAGTAAACATGCCATTGCGTTCAGTATTTACAAAGAGACTGAAGTGGGTTTGGGGCCGCAATGATTCAGGAGAATGGCCCCGGGGTTTGACAGGATGTTGGGGGATGTGTCATTTTTCCCCGACTCCCTTGGTGACGAGCAGAGACATAAAGAAATCCTTTTACACACAAAGATATACAAGGCCCCCTCCATGCACACATACAGCTATTCACCCACATATATAGCCTACACACATCAGCGTTATACTCCCATAAAAATGGTTCTTTGGCAGAGTATTGAGTAGATGAGCTCACAGGAAGTTTCTGTCGGCCTTTTCTTTTTTTCCCTGTTTTTTGAATTGAGTTGCAGCATGTTAATGCGGACTACATCAAACACTCAGCGGAGCCCTACATCTCGCTGTTTCGCTCAGGATCGAGAGCAGAACAAGAACTTGTCTGTCACTGCTCTTAATTCATTGTCTCCCCGGGGCAAAATGAGCGCTGACAGACATAAATGGCAGAAATGAATATCGCAAGATCACAGTCAAGGGTGGCCGCAGTGGGGAGAAGGATGGAGAGACGTCGAGAAGAGGGAGAGGGATGGAAAGAGAGAGGAGAAATGTAGGAGAAAGGGTCAGGGTGGGAGGATGGGAGAAAAAGAGGGATGAAGGAATGCATGGGTACGTCCCTGTGTCCCTCACTGCTGACAGTCAGTATATTATACTGGGCTGACCACCTGCTCTGAGCCTGCAGTACACCCTCCATAAAGCTACAGCAGATGGACACAATAAAATGCACCGTGACCAGCAGCTATGCACTCATACGTGTGTTTGTGTGCGTGTGTGTGTTTGTCCATTACTGCATGTATCATATAAATATATTAAAGTATGCCTATAGTCGCCCTCCACCGTGTCCCTGAGGCAATATATCAGTAATATATGCTACTCTATAGGTCTGATGTCTCCATGTATTCTCACCATCTCCTTCCCATGCTGTAAGCCTATCGCCCAGTTAGCCAGTAAGGAATGTGGCTGTCAACTCATATAACAAGGCTCCCTTGCACATGTTCTTCCTCTGACTTCACTGCTATCTCCTTCTCCTACCTCTGCAGTAGGTGTGAATGGAGGGCCTCGTGTCTTCTAATACTGTCACGCTGTTCTTTGAAAGTCACCTTACATAAGAGACTACTGGCAATTCTAAGATCATGAAACAAGATCCCAGATCTTATGGAATACCTTGGGACCTCTTTATAGTAGTTTGGGCATTCATGTGCTAAAAATATAAATTACACATTGTAGACACTAATATGATAAAGGTTTTGAATGAATCTCAAGTTTAAGTGAAATTTTAAATTTCGTGCTTTAACTTTTTTTTGTTTTGTTGTTCCTTTTTTTTTTTTTTTTTTGATATAATGTAGAGGTTGGAAAAGTTGGTATTGAAGCTCGGTTGTTGGATTTGAGGACATAGACCTCTGTACATGGGGTACATGATTTAACCAGAGTTAAACTGGCACCTCAACAAACCCAAACTTACAGAAAGTATGGTTCAAAATTTGCAAAATTATAGCTTTAATGTCAGCACAGACCTAGCAAAAGACCAAAGAAGACGTAGAGCCAAAGTATGTAGTACTTTTTTAAAACAAAATATTGCCATTAAGAAGTATATACAGGAATTTCTATTGGAAAAATGTCATTTTACACCCTACAAACTTTTGCTTGAACTGTTTAGCCTTCTGCTGAGAAAAAAAAATAAAAAAAATAAAAAATGGAAATCATCTAAGTATTGTCACCTATGCTTTCTGAAATGGTATTATGAAGCACAACAGTGGTGGTTCAGTCAAATCTGCAAATTGGGCATAGTTATGCATAACTTTTAGCCTTGGTTTAGTCAAAATGGGTGCATGATAAAAAAAATAAACAAGAAGAAAAAATATTGGACCTTGCTTGGTTGAAAGATTTTTGGTGCTGTAAAAATTTAGTCCTAGCTAAAACTAAAGAGCTTTCATTTGGCAGTGTATTCATGGCTTTGAAAGCCTCGTGTCACTCTTAGCTAATATTGCATGTTCATACTAACTGCTACAAATGAAAAAAGCAAATTAGATTTCAAATGGCAGAGCTTCTGCTTACTGTTATAATGCTGCTAAAAAAAAAATCAAACAGTCTTTAGATGCAAGTAGTCACATTCAGTATTTCTGTTTGCAAGAGCCAGGTAGGTATCTTTCAAAATTGGGGAAACATGTACTTGACACAACAAATGCACAACTGTGGCCTTCAGTGCTGGAATTATCCGGCATCCACACACACCACCAGAACAAAGAATTAGTCAACAAATCAGATGATCTGGCTTCATAAATGGAGTATTAATACCCATCATAACATCACCTTAACCCGATTAGACCTGGTTGTATGTTATTCTCTTGGATTGTAATTAACCAAATTGATTCTCCATGGCCCTATGACCCATTTTTTCCCCTCATATAATCTTTCTTAGCTGGATTTGAGCCCAGCAAGCTTTGCTCATGTCTTGGTCTCAGAGAGAAAAAGTGTGCTCTGTAATATAAGCTGTAATATTAGTATCCAAGGAAGGTGGTACTGTCATTTCTTGCTGGCTGTCCAGACAAAAAAAAAAAAGTTTTCTATCTCCAGAAATAAAAGAGAATTGCTGAAATGGTGGCCTGGTCAGGAATTTAATTTTACTGTCAGGATGATTGTAGAGTGGAAATATTGGATGCAGTTATCTGCTCCACACCCCTCTCCTCACTCTCCATTACACTCCTTTGCTGTAAGTAATAACAAGGTGAATACCTCTCTGGACAGAAGGTGAAGTCCTTTCCTGACTGCTGCAAACAAAAAACAACATCAATTACAACAGCCCTTTTCTTCTCACCCTCTGCCAATTCCTATCTTTCAGTTCTTGCTTTCTTCCTGCTCTCTTCTCTCTTTCATCCTCTGAACTCCAAACCAATCATCTGTAATTAGACAACTGCACAAACTATATCTAGAAGTGTTTGCGTTTGCGCTTGTATGCGTAAGTGTTGAAAGGTCCTGAATAGGCCTTCACATGTGTACTCTAGTCAGGGTTCAGTCGCAGGTCATCTCCTCTTGGCTAAACAAATGTTCCCCCTGGACCTAAATCAACAAATGATCTTTCCCTGGTGGGGAACACACACACATACACACATCTATGTATGCATACACACACACTCAGCAGGAAATCAAAGAATTTGCCTTTTAGGGTGTATTTCTTAGTTTCTAGGTTACAGTGATTTGATTTATCAGGGAATGGAGCACTGCCTGAGGATACTGAATTGGAAATTTATCTGATGTATGAATTTCAACAGGGAGAGGTGAAATAATGTAAATAGATCTGATTTGGGGTCATGAGCAGGGACAGAACATCGGACGGGTGGAAAATCAAGAAAGAATGGGCAAGAGGAAGAAAAAACAGAGAAAAGAAAAAAGAGGACAGCAAAGATGATCCCTTTTATATCGAGGCAGAAAGGGCTTTCACTTTGTAGTGCGTGCAGATGTCTGAAGTGTGTTAACGCTGCAGTGTTGACACTTCTTGTCAAAGTCTCTGCGGCTAAAGGACATAAAGCAGTATTGTTTCAGGCATTTCATTTAACACAAAAAGTTCAACCTCTTTGCAGTTTTGTCACTTTACATTCATCAGCTGTCCATCCTTAGTGACTACAATGGGAGTCAGTGCTGTTGCATCCAAAGATGCCCTGAGGTTTAACCATAAGGAGTGCATGAAAGCTTCCAGGGTGCTGCTTTGACTCCACACTGTGTTAACCTGTATATCTCTGAGAAAAGGAAACAAGGCAGAAGACAAGCATTGAAGAATTTTCAAGAGTTTATGTCCCCCAACTAAACAAGCTAAACCTTTCAAACAGGATCTTTTTAATCCTCTGATATCCTGTGTTAGCACTCCGACTCCTTCTGGGTCCCACCTTTTGAGCGCTGGTATTTAGAGCCCATTGAAAAGCTCTTCTTTCTGTTGAATCTCACTCATTCAACTGGTGAGATGACTCGGATTTCTCCCTGCCGTTGAGCTCCCACTCTCCTCCTTTCCTCTGTGTCTCTTTCTTACTCCAGTTAGCTATCGCTCCCTGGCTTCCTTGCTTTCTGTCTGCAGCCGTCCGTGCACAGCTCAGAGAAGTGGCTGATGGGAGTTCATTGGGTGCAGTGTGTGCGTGCATGCACACTGGGGCCGTGCATGTACATTGAGGTGTAGGTGTGTGTGTTTGCCATTCAGGGAGGGTGTGTATGTGCCCACGTGTATGCACAGCAATGTCACTGGGCTGTGTAATTGAAATGGAAATGAGCCAATCAGCGACTGCAGTGGTGTGCCACCTCAGCCTGCATTCACTCCTCTGTTCCAGCTCTCCCGAACTCACTCTCTGTTTGTGACTCTGTGTTTGCGTGTGTGTGAGTGCTTCTGCGTAACTGTGAGTGTGTGTGTGCCGACAATACTTGGCCCTTCAGTTTCTGCCCTGAGGGCCTGACGAGGTGGTGTGAAAATGTAATCAGTTAGTAATAAAGATTATCTCCCTCACTCTGTGTGTCTCACTTGCTCCTTTTCTGACAAACACACACAGGCGCACACACTCAGGCACACATGTGAAGCCTCACTGTGTCCAGATGATTTCTCTGGCTCTGTGTTGTGACCCACTGCTCAGCGGGACAGCTGTGGCATAACAAAGACATGCAATTATCGCCATTTCTACAATTAGCTTAGCATCCAACTTTGCTCCTTAATTAGCAAATTTACTGCTAAAGGGCCTCCTCTGCCACTTCCTGCCTCTTCCTTTTACTCAAAAGAAGAGTTGCTCATGATTTTGTGTTTAGTGCGTCGTAAAAAAGCGAGTGATTGTAGTGAATGAGCAGATTGAGTGCATATGTGAGGCACTGGGGTGACTCTGCACCAGCTCCAGATCGACAACTTCTCAAGTGACTTATGAGAGCTTTAAGTTCTTATCATGGGAAACATAATGAGGAAAAAGTCTGAATGCTATCACTGTGAGTGCTCCTCACTGTGCAGTTGAAAGAATTTGACTTATTGAGTATTTAATTATAACATTTGATTATTAAAAGCAGCTCAAAAAATTGGATAATTATAAGCATTATGGCGTGATCATTCAACTGACTGCCACTTGTATACATTCTTGGACTTAATTTGCCTCATGTTTTTTTAATGTTCAAAGCATTGAAGTAGCCTAAATTAAGAGGCAGTAAGTGATTACCTCTAAAACTGATGAGATTTTATCACTAAGGGCATATTGAATGGACATCACTTCTTTTCTACCCATTGTGAGCTTCAAAGCCAAAAGACATCCTCTACAGGTGCTAACATAATGCAGTGCTACAGCGGGGACACCCACAGGAGAGACCTGGCTGGTGGTGTTTTGGTAGCAACAGCATTAAAACATCACAGATCTCTCAGATTGTCAATGTCCTCAATAGGGAAGATATGTAGTTGAGTGTCATGTTAGTGTTTGATAAGTTTTCTATCATTCGTCCTATGCTAATGTGGTACAGAAAGCTGTCAGTCAGTCATTGATAATTGAGAGGGAGCTCCAATATTAAACTCTTCACTCCATTCTAATATACAATCTATGGAATTAACCCATGAGCAACAATATTTCTTTTGATGATAATGCAGAATGACTCTTGCCTCCTCCTACCGTACAGCAACAGGTATGAGAGTCATTGTGTCAGTGCTCAACAGATGGTCATTTTCTCATAATTTCGCCATTCATTTTATTTTTTCTATTAATAAGTTTAACATTCATATAACTTTTAAAGACAGAAACAAAGGAATTCATTAATAAAACCTGGACCTTTTAATTGTATTTTTAATGAGTTAGTCAAAGGTCAATTAGATTAATCAACACAGAAATTACTTTTATGTTTTATACATTTATGAAATGACTACATTATTATTCAGCTGCACTCTCCAGACAGCATTTCCTGCCGACGTGCCAATTCTTAATTGACACTTCCTTTGGTTCCTGTTTTAATCCCTCAGTGTCTCTTCAGATATTCCCTCACTTGTATCATCTCTGCTGCATTTATTCCACTCTCCAAGAATCTAACAGAGCACATCTTTGATTTACATCCATGTGTGCAACCTCTTGGTGCTTGGATGTCCTGTTCAGTGGCTGCAGGGTGTTTGTGCACACCATTTTTGCTGCGAAAAAAGCTTTGTGGTGGTTGTGAGTGGTGTTGGGATGTTTATAGAAAAGCAGCGGCCGATTAAAGCTGCCATCACTGTAAACAAGACGCAGGCTGCAGCTGAAACTCCCACATTAGTCCCCTGATAACAGGGTTTTATAAGGACAATAAACAGCTTTCTACAACATACAGCAAATTGTCCAGGAGATGAGAGAAGAGTTGTAAGATGTGTAAAGCCTCAGCAGCACACAAAATCATGCCATCCACATACGGAGTAAGAGCCTGGCAGTCCTTGGGTCATTTTTCAGCCTCTCTGCCTGTTATCTTGCATTACCTCACCGTATGGTGGAACCACGTACTTTCTCTCCTGCATAGTGCCTGTTTCTCACCCTCCCTCGCTGCCATTAGCAGCTTCTGGCTGTCTCACTGCTGCTCCTTTGCCAGTGTGCCAGGCAGCTTACTGAGCTGATAACACAAACCTAAATTCGAGCGTGGGTGTGCACTAGCTGGGCGTGTTTTTGTTGCATATATACGTGTGTGTGTGTGTGTGTGTGTGTGTGTGTTTGTGTGTGTGTGTGTGTGTGTGTGTGTGTGTGTGTGTGTGTGTGTGTGTGTGTGTATGTGAGTAAGAGAGAGAGGGAGTGTGTTATGTGTTACAAATGCCTGTCCTGTCCCTTTTTATGTGCTCACTCACCCAAACATCCTCTGCTTCATTTGCAGTCAGGGCCATGAGCCACTATTCTGACTGCTGAGGCAGGGAGAGAAGGGCAGCTGAAACATCACACACACACACACACACGCAGAGGCACAAACATGCACACACTCATTTTCTCTCTCTCTTTAACACACACACATACAGTAGACACACACACACACAGAAGCTGGGGCGACAGCGGATGGGAGGATGTGACCATTAAGTCACTGACATTTTAAAGCAGCGAAAGAGATGCATGGCTCTTCCTGGACCTCTACAGACATGTTTTAAATGAGATGTTACAGATGAGATACTCCATGCCGTGCTTGTAAACACCCCACACACTGCTATTTACCCTGTACTGGTAAACACTGGAAAGTGACATTTCATGCTAGCTGGAGCTCACATACACCCACATGGACATAAATAAACACGCTAAGCAGAACCAGCAGATAATTATTTTTTACATTTATCACTCAATTATACCAACATGACTCAAGGTGCCAAAACCAGATTTTTCTCACATTGCTTTTCAGCCTCAGAAACAAGTGGTTTGTTTGCATTGTGGTTGTAATCCTGCATGATTCATCGAGAAATACCACTGATTGAAATAAACACAGCACACTAGGATGAGTGCTCTCGCTTTATACACAGAAATTTGATCTAGGAACGATCCATTCTGTAGAGTCAAAAATCATACACTGCATTGGAATCGGCAGTTTCGAATAGAGGAAGAAAACGAGTGGGTGGAAAGAGCGACAGGGAGGAAATCAAAAGAAGTACTGAAATTTTTATACAACTGTGCAGCAAAATATTTTCATCAGAAGTGAAGGATTTCTATTTATACTTCTCATATATGAAGGCTGCAAAAACAGTGGTTTGTGGCGAGGAAGCTTTCTTGTTGAATGGTTGCTTTTTATACAGATACAAAGACTAAGTTTACTCGATAAAATGTACAGACGATAAAAAGTAGAGACAGGTTAGTGCTTGTTGTGCAGAGTAGAATCATGATTCTAGAATGTATCTACTTTATGTGAGAAAAACAATCCCCTGATAACCTAAGTATCTGCAAAAGGGAAGACCTCAAGAGAATGTATTTCTTGCCATTGGTACATATAGATCATTTTAACCAGCATAACAAAAAGTGTATCTAAATCAAACTACCAATTATACCTTTAAGGGATAAAACTATATTCATATGTCGGCCATTGTCCTCTGATGTCATGTTCTGGATAGAAATTTCAATTCTGACTGATCTAGTTGTCAAAAGCTAAGAAAATATTCAGAAAACAGCTCAAGGATCATAGAGTCTGCTTGACAACAAGTTTGTTAGCTAAGTTAACATTCGCAGATTTGGCATCACCAGAATTTGCTTCTCCTTGCACGTAAATGTCTTCACACCTGTGCTGGTCACACATTTGGTTGAGAGGTTCTGTGCTAGCTTCACCATACACAGCCTCATTATACTACCTGTCATTAGTGATCTGTGCTTCTTTATACATGTTGTGCTTGTAGTCATTTAGTAAGGCTACAACCCTAGCTAGTGGCGGTCACTGCACTACAGCCGAGACACAACATATGACTGGAATTTCAGGCAAACAGTTATAAAAGAACTAATAATTGGTTTTAATGAACAGTAAATCCAGTGCTGACTAGAAAGGGTAAAGAGGTTTTCTTATGACATTAGACATGTTTTTGGCTATGCTAATTTCAAGGATCTAACATCAATTCCTAATTTAACACTTCTAAAATAATCAGCTACTGAAACCCTGTATTTCATAATATTATATAAAATATGCGATATATATCACCCACCCCTAGTTCAGAGGATATCAAGATCGCAAGCTCGCTCAATCAGAGGCACATTCCAGGTCATGTGACTGACGGGTGCCCTATAGCTGTACTCAGAGCCCTCACCACCTCCAATATGGCCGCGATAGCCAATTTGCTTCAAAATCTGTTTCAGAAACAGATAGGTGACGTCGAGGAGACTAGGTCCATTAATTATACAGTCTATGGCTAGAACACTTTTTAATAACCTAGCTAGCAAGACAGCAGCTAATGCTAGCATCTGATGACTTGATATTGGTACCATAGCAAATTAGTTGCTGAATTTCAACGTTTGCCACTTGTGTTACATGATTAATAAGAAATTAATGATAGCAAGTAACATACTATTTACCGAAATAAATAATTTCCCAGGGTAATAACTTTCTTACTGAAGCTATAAGCTCAGAAGTAGTTGAATACTAGCATAAGCTGCCATTCAGTATTTACTAATGATCAAATGTGCTGTTTTTATCTCTAAATATACTTTTTATGGGTGCTTATTTTGCATCAAATTGATGATAACCAGTCAAGGTACCTACGACTTTGAACACAATAATGGAACATTATAATAGCATTTGAGCTTCCCTCCCTTAGTGAAATAATAATAGAAAATGTTGAGATGATAAAAAGGAAGACGATAAGGTCGCTTCTGAATGTATATCAAGGACATAGATCTCTGAGGTCTTGAAGCTGAAAGCTGAGTATGAAGAAGGACCTAAGTAACAGACAAGACTGCTCCGTGCTCCAAAATAAAAACGCTGTGTGTGTACAGCCTCAGTATGTTAATCCTGCGACTCCTGAGTCCTCAGGATAAAATTATTTCTTGCCTGTTACACGCTCTGCCCCCTGTGGGCTCTGGGGCTCAAGGAGCCCGTGTCATAGACAGCAGTGAGGGTTTTCAATTAAAAGTTTCATCAAAACTCTTGTCAGGTTGTGCTCCTGCAACATTAACAACTGGGTCTCAATTACAAACTCACACCACCTGGCTTCTGGGTGGAATGAGTCAGTGGCACCAGCTGTGTGTGCACTTGTGCAATTTTGTGGTTCATTGTCGCTCTTAGAGTGCTTCGAGTGTGTGTGCTAAATTGAGGGCATCCCCAGCAAGCTTACAGGTGTTCAGTGTTTTCTCAGCCTGGCTCTCTGTGACCTTAAAGGTGAGGGTCGTACCATCCAAGGCCTGAACAGAAACTCAAACACAAAGTTTCTCTCTAATTCTGGCAGCCGTAATAAATATCCACAGGTGAGAGATCTATTCTGTTGGCGACAGAGAGGAAATTGTGTTTTGTGTGTGGAGTTTTGTGACAGTGTGTGGCCTTCAGATGAATCTGCCTGTATGTATTGAAACCCTCTGACCCTGTGTGGCCTGTTCTAGATCATTGCGGCTGTAAAGATGTCCCACCACACAGCCCACAGAGACAGCCAGGCTCTGTATATTTCCCATCGTGACATTTATTGTCCGGACCGTCCTGTTTCTTTGTGACCATTTATACTCTTGCAGCCAGAGGATGCCTGTCTGGGTTTTTTGCTTCTAGTAAAAAATCCTCCAGAACTGTAGTTTACATAGAATACCCATAACTGTAATCTGTGAGCATATTTTCTCAAGCTTGAATGCTTCAGTTTGTGATCTTTTGGAAGGCAGATGTGAGCATGTGTGAGTAAATATCTGCTGCAATGATAGATTTATAGATAAACCGACCCGCCCAGATTTATTGAAGCCAGAAGAGGAGAGCGCTGGTGCTTGTAAATTTCCAGACAACATTCAAAGAGTGTTGACAGATCAAACTCACATTCTCTACATATGTATGTGCTGTGTTTAAACTAAGCTTTGTGCCTCATGATTGAAGCAATACTAATCCATCAATACACAGATGTCATATTATTATACAAACGGGACTTTTGAGGTGAATTTACATCATTCAGACTTAAATAGACTGTGCTAATTCTTAATATCAAGATGTTAACCCATTCTCTTTTGTTTGATCCCCAGGTTCCATCGTAATGACTACCACATCGACGTGTGCATAAACGACTACCTGGATGTCTACTGTCCTCACTATGAAGACACAGTGCCTGTGGAGCGAACGGAGCGCTATGTCCTCTACATGGTCAACTACGATGGCTACAGCTCATGTGACCACACTTCTAAGGGCTTCAAGCGCTGGGAGTGCAACAGGCCGCACTCCCCAAATGGGCCGCTCAAGTTCTCAGAGAAGTTCCAGCTCTTCACTCCTTTTTCTCTGGGCTTCGAGTTCAGACCGGGCAGAGAATACTACTATATCTGTGAGTCATGTTTCCCTACAGCATAACACAGATTGGTTACCAGTTAAAGTGTTGCAGAAATTTGAAAAGCCTTAGTGAGGTCTTCTTGCATCATGAGCATACAGTGCTTTTTAAACACACCATTCTTTAAAAAGATAGACCTGTTCTTTTAATGGGTCTGGATTTAGATGCATTACTTACCCTAAAATATCTGAAAAAATGTGGTTTTAAAAAGTAATGGGCATGAATTTATGGACTGCCTTTTAGTAAGCAAATGCTGAATAATCAGCTAATGCTAGAGTTAGCTTGGTTTGAACATAGAGTCATGAAAGCTGTGACATTTATTGGGATGCTAATTTCATCCTTGGCAATTGTAGCATTTTAGGTTAGCAAACATTAAGTTGGCTTATGCTACAGCTAGCTTGGTTTGCTGGCTACATCCTTTTCACAGTAGCTGCACTTTGCTCTTAAATTCTGGTTGGTGAAAAAAAAATTCAGTCTCCTTTATTCTATTTTTTTGTTCATAGGACTCTGGTTTGCTGGTTTACAGATACAACAAGACCATTTTGCCATGTTGAGGAAGTATAAAGTTGTTGAGTTTGACCACAAAGTCAGTGGTTGCTGTTCAACAAAATGTCATAAAAAGAGATTCAGAGAGACTACAGAAGTTGCCCCCTGCTGGCCACTGGATGAAATTAAGATCATAGGCACTTTAGAAATGACTTCACCTCTTGACAGCGAGACTTCTCACTTATTACCATATGTTGTAATAGCATATAATCCTCATTAGTTCTATTGTCATTTAATTAGGCTCAAAAAGTCATCACAGGATAGAGACATTTGTATTGGTTTGTAGTGACCCTTCAAATATGAGGACCAGAGCTTCTAATACAACAGTCATCAGATGCATCACAAGAACTGCATCTTAAGCCCCGTTTCTACCACGCAGTTCAGTTTGGTTTGTCACAGTGCAGCACGCATTTTGTGGCCTTTTCACTGACTAACCCCGGGACAGATCCCCAAATAAACGAGACAAATGGTCCCACTTTTTGGGACCCTTCCGTTGGGATGCAAGACTGAACCAATTTGATCCCAGAGGGTGGAATTACAACACTACAGTCCGTTCATTGATGACATGGCATCTGACTTACACGCTGCCTGTGTTTGGTGGAATCTGGGCTTTACATGCCTCCGAGGCCTTCCCTAAATCACTTTCTTGTAGATTTTCCTATGATGAAAAATAATAAGTTGGAGACAGGAATTATGGGGGAAAGATAGGGTTGTAATTTGACCCAAAGCTGCTGTGGTGAGGGGCTCAGCATGAGGCTCAGGCTTTAAAATCCTTACCTATTTTAACATTGGAAGTTTGATGACATCACATAGTTTGTTATATCATTTGTTTGTAATTACATTTGTTTTTAAACCTGCAAAAAAGTCGTATTCATTCACAGATAACTTTAAGTCATATTATCTAACTTGACACCATTTACCAACCCAGTCAGCCCTTTTAACAGGCACATACATACACTGTACACACAATATTCCTCAGTCATGTTTTTACAACTTCAGCACAGAGCTCTGAGAGGTGTCATTACAGTGATCTGAGTAGATGCTTTCATGCTCTTGCTTTCAGCTGAGTTTTTCACACCGCTTTCAACACTCGAGGAAAACTCTTCCCTAAAATGGCAATGGAATTCATGGGGGAGTTAAATTGAGACAGTTTGAAAGTTATAGCTCACAAGCCCCGCTGCACAATACTACATCCTTCAAAAAGAAGCGCCCTCCTTCCACACATTATGTTACACTCCCATTCAAGCTGTGTTAGCTTTTTTCGACGTCTGCCTCTTGGCGTAGGAACCGAGCCTAACTGGGTTCATGTGAAGTTGAAGCCCTCAGGAAATTAGGTCTTATCAAAGCAGGGTGATAGAGTGGAATTGAGTCGAGTTTGTCCTCCCACCACAGACTATTCACTGAGGAGTCACTGTCACCACCACTCATTCTTAACACATTTGTCACAGGGATACGCTGATCTAACAAAACGGGAAGCCGAGTTATGTCCTCGTAAGGATGGAATTAGTGCAATATCATGCAGTGTAATGCATGACTCCTCCAAATCTTGGAGAAAAAGTTGAAAGGTTTTTGCACTGTATGGGCTAATGCATGAGGAAAAGTGTGTGAATTCCTTCTCAGCGAGAGGGTTTCTGTTTTTGACGGTTAACACCCTCATGCTTAATGCTGTACTAGTATCTGTTTATCTGTAAAACGAAGCCTGTGGTGTTAATGCAGCTCGAGGTGGCTGTCAAACCTCTGAGTCTTTGGATTTTTTTTCCTCCTCCTCCTCACAGAGTCAGGAGTGTAGCTGAGCCGAGCCCCACACGCTGAGATCTGTTTTCTAAATTGGCACCTTTTTATGAAGCAGTTAACCTGACAGGCAGCCAAGACTTCCCTGTCCTTTATTCGTTTCACGTGTTGTGCACTCTCTCCCTGCTCCCTAACACTTCAGAGTTATGGACTGCAGTGTGCAATAATAATAAAAAAAAGTTGTCTCCTGTTGTTTCTGTGCTGAAATGATGTTTTGTTTCTTAAAGTTGTCCACAAAACAAATAGCCTGAAACTCTTTCCAACAGCCCTTCAACAACCAGGTGTTTAGTCATTTGTCTGCTTGAAAAAATAACCAGATCTTCCCTTGCTTTTATAGCCAATTTGCATGGACAGTCATGCTAGATGAGAAGAGAGAGAAATCTCCAGAGTTGGGAGCGTAGATAGGGGTTAGAGAAGGGTTATACAATTCATCCACTCCCTCAAGTCTGTATTTCCAACATTTTTTTAGCCATTTCTGTTGAGAGATGCTTGTCCTAAGGGCTGGATTAAATTACACTGCAACCGACAGGGCTTCCATGGAGCACATCCATTCTGCCATAGCACGCCATATTGGTTTAGTGGCCTGCGGCTTCATTGGCCATTGAATGATTCCAGTGTGTAGCCTTTCTGGCTACAGTGGCGGATATTAAAGTCATCTACCATGAAGGCGTCTGACATGTGATTTCCCACTGCCATTGTGTCCAGTTTGGATGTCCAGAAGAAGCAGGAGAAGAAGGCTTCTGATGGATTGGACAGTCTCTTTAGTAGACAGACATGGAGCTGTAGGAGGAGGATTAAGAGAGGTGAAGAGGTAGTTACATTACTACACCTGACAGATGATCTGAAACAGCAGCCTCTCAAGCTACCATCATCGTCAACATTTAGCAATCTTCCTCATCCCCTTGCAGAAGAAACATGCAAGACCTTCCAGGTTGCAATGGATTACATCATGAGAAATCTCTTTAATCTCAAGAATTCAGTGATAAATACAACTTTCTAACTGAGAAATAAGAAAACTGGCTCTGAAAGTACAACAGGGAATTTTTCAAAGGAGTATAATCGTATTACTGTAGTTGTCTTAGGGATTACATTTTTGTCTATTATGCATATTAAAGAGTTTAGCTTGTTGAGAAAAAAACTGGAGAGCTGACTTGGGCTCAATTATTTCTTAACTTTTAAAGAGCAAAGCTGTAAGCCACCAGAAGCAAGGCTGTTTGGTGCAAATCGAAACTTACTGTTCTTTCTTGAAATTTCAGACAGGATCACTCACTTTTCATAATTTGCATTCAGCACAATATAATTCGTAGAAGGGGTTTGCTCTAGATGCTCCCAGCTCTTCTACATGCCAAAGCCTGATAGAGGTGGGGAGAACACATCTCCCATACCTTTCAAGTGCATACATGAAAAGCCAAGGAGGGGGAAGCAGAAGCAAAGATCCCCAGGGATACAAAACAGAGCAAGCATCATTGAGAAAACATATGACACTGGCAAAAAAAAAGCTAATGTAGTGGGGGCCAAGCTTGACTTCATCGCTTGCCTTGACTATTGCTATTCTCATTTTTTAAAACATTTTTTTTGGTTTGTTTAAAGCTTTTTGGTCTATTTGCTTTCTTTGAGGACAGTTAATTTACTTTAAAAACACCAAACTAGGTCCAACTGCAAGACAAGTATTGCCTGTAGCTTGTTGTCTAGCTCCTAATTTCATTTACCCCATTTCATCATGATCACTTGTCTTTGTTATTTGGTTAAGTAACCAGACTAAGTGAAGCTCTTCTTTATCACTTTACCACTTTAAGTCACTGCTCTCTCACTACTTACTTAATCCAACTTCAGTCAATGACACCACTACCTGTTGAGTGTAAAACATATTTACCAGCAATTGTCCTAGTGAAGGGTTCTCATGCAAGATGCTGAATCTGTCAAGGACGTGCTGTAACAGTTGATGGAAAAGATACGCTTCTAATTCCTTTCCTGTTATCTGCAAAGTGAGATGATTTCTATTGACTGGTGCAACTATTTTTAAGGTTAAAAGGAGGAATTTTGTTGTGTTGATTTATTTTACCTGGACAATGGCCCTTAATGAAGCAAGCTGCTGCCAGTCTAGTGACGCCACTTTTTAACAGTAATTCCTAAACCCTTATTGGGTTCAAAGAAAACAGTGGCATATTTTTATTTACGCAGAGGAATGCTGGTTTGATTGAAATGAATTCAATGCTCCTGTAGGCTCAGCTCAGCTAAAAAAAACTGAACCACAAAACTAAAACAAACGAAAACCATAGGGTGCTAGAAAGAACCACACAGCTGCACAAAAACAGCAAATTGCTGAACCCAACAAAAGTCCTCAAACAGGAAGACAGTTTACAGAGTGACCTATTACTGAGACTTTACATTGTTACGTAACCATATTGGAAATATTGAACTTATACAAAGGTTATGATAAGGATTAGCCAGCTGTACACCCTACTCTTTCCCATCTTTGTGGTGTTGCAAATGAGAACAGAAACTGTAATTGTCATTTATGTTATTATCAATGTGCACTGGTGTGCAGCCATGAGGAAACATTGATTAAACTCTAGCTCGGGGCTAAGGTTGCAGAGTTTCATGGACTCTGTTCTGCATCACTTTTCATCTGTTTGTGCTTCAGTTTTGACCTGACATTAAAAGTTGTTCCACATGCAACAATACACTAATAGACTACACAGGCCACACAATGGAAGCTATTGGACTGAGGCCAATGTCATGTTCATGATAAGTCTTACTTGTCATGTGAGTGAGGCTCATAGAAATGAAGATATCTCTTTTAAATTAATAAGAATATCGAGAAAAGATCATTATAGCATATAACACTCTGGGAAGCTTCAAGGTGTGGGTGTCAAAAGACCTAAATGACCTCATCGGCTCGGGTGTGCAACCTGAAGTTGCTCATGTTTTTCCAGAAGATCATTAATGTTCATCTTATCATCTCCCATCATGCATAGCAATGTTTGAGTACCCAAGGCCAAATGTCTAAATCTCAAAAAGTAATTAGAGACAACTTCCATTATAAATATTGAGTAACTTATTAACTCTTATTGACGTGAGGTCAGTGAAAAGTCACACTAATTGCCCAGAACCAGAATCCACACAGTGAAGACATTTCCAGTGTATATAGTTTGACGCTATCTGCAGTGCAGCACAGGGTCAGTGGTCAGACTTTGCCCTTGTAGCCCATTTGCCTACAATGTGTGAGTGCGTAGTGTAGCGTGGCTAACAGAGAAAATCTTATGCATCATTACCCTCTGAAGCTGACCATACTGCACACCTGCACTAAATACAAATGTCAGTGTGCCTCAAGCTGGAGGTCACATCCCATGAGCACATAAGGTAGAGGTTAGCTATAGTTGAGTGTGAATGGGCTCATCTCCTCAGGACATAACAGTATATCACATAGAGGGCTTCATGTAATGCGTCTTTTCTTGAGTTTAAAAGCATTTTAAAGCCTTGATGAAGACTCTTAATCAACATCTCCCTGATTTCACTTGAGAATACATTCAGAATAACTTATTTAAGAGAGAACAGCAGGAGCTATATATATATATATATATATATATATATATATATATATATATATATATATATATATATATATATATATATATATATATAAACGCTCATAAACATAGTATCAGATTATTCATCTTTTCCTCATCACTAATAACTTTCTGTAGCCAAATGACCAGAGGGAATTGAGGATGAAAAATTCACTCTTCTCTGACGTGATTGATTAGCTTTCTTGTTTGTAGATGAAAATTAAGCTGTCAAATCATATTCTCGCAGAGAAAATAGCCGTTAATAGTGTTTTCACCCTGCGAGTTCGATGCGGGTCGAGGGTTGATTTGTTGTATCTCTGATAAAATTAGAGCAAGGAGACAGGGTTCTGCTGTCATCTGCTTCAACAACAGAAACAGCTTAATCAACGCTCGCAGGACGGAGGGAATTTACTCAAATGGAGGTCATAATTCTTCATTTCGGTTAGTGTCAGCCTCTTTGCTCTGGCTTCCTTTCTCTCTCCCTCTTTCTCTGAAGCAGGTCATTTGAAGGCAATAAGAAAGCTGCAGTCAGTCAAGAGCCTTATCCCCCCGGAGATAACACTCAGCTGTGTTTTCTCTACCGGTCAACACAGGAAAGAGAGCGATACAAACAGAGGATTACATAAAGATGTCAAAATTATTTGGTGGGGATGCGGAGAGTAATCTAATAGCCACATATGAAAGCAATTCGGCAAAACGCAGTATTTGCAGTGACTGAATTACAGCTCAAGAGTGTGTGAGTGTGTGAGAATGCCTGTGAGTCAGTTGGCAAGGATAAGCAAAAAAGTCTGAGCACTTCTGAGGTCAGAGTTCACACAGTGCATTCATGGTTTAAGTGAAACTCATCTCGCAGAATGCTGATGCGAGCACGTTTTTCTAATATGGACACAATTCCTCGATCTCGTATTTGAGTGATTCTAATCTGAAAAGGGCAGAAATCCAATATCGGTGGCAGCTCGCAGGAGATGAGTGAGTGAGTCGAGTCATGTGGTATTTAAGGGTGTAAGATGTGTGGCAAATAGGAAAGCACTCGGCGTGATCATGGGTTGGCAGATTGTCAGCAGGAAGGATGTCATTTTCTTGTCGTTCACCTGTAAGACTGGTGCTGAATCCTCTGGAGAAAACATCCTGCCTATGAAAGATTAAAAAAAAAAAAAAAAAAAAGGAGTTCTGGTTTGGCTTCAATCACTCTACAGATGCCTACAGGCCAAGATGCAAATTTCAACACAAGACTGATCGCAAATAGCAAGCTAACATGCAAGAAACTTTTGATATTTATAAGACTTTTTCACAAGATCTTATTCACCGCACCGGACAGGAACATGCACTTAAAGCTCAAATCCATAGACATGAGCTGCAGCTGTCTTCAGATTGATCATAAATCATGTGACACCATGTTCATTGAAGAGGAGATGGAAGCTTACAGAGCAGGCAGCAGCAGAAAAATGGTATTAATGGACATGTGAAATAGAGGCAGGGGATGGTGTGTGCAGTCTGTGTTTTGTTAGACCTTTGGGAGGTTGGCTAATAATGATAAAGAGCCGGTGCTGTTCCATTTGTGGTATGAAGAAAGAACCTGCACACATGCACACCATCATAACTCAGGCCTTTCATTTATTCCCATGAAAAATCCACCCTGTCATCAGCGTTCAGAAATGATCCGACAACATGGAGTAATGTGAAGGGAAACTGGATACACATGCACTCGTGTACGATGTGCATACATATGCATGAAGAGACAAACTGAAAAACCACAAGGATGCACGCTGTCTGGAATGCATTATTGTAATAATGATAGATGAATGGACACTCCAGCACCTCAGTCTCTCCTGCTTTACTGCTTTGTTTCTTGTCTCTCCTCTTCATGTCTCCCTCTCTTTGGACTTTGGCAAAGAGCTACGTAACGCTTCAAACCTTCAGCACAGGGGTCTGCAACCTGTACGATCAAAAGAGCCATTTCCCCCTGTCTTCCATGAAAGAAAAGTAGTCTGGAGCCACAAAACATGACACAGCTTGTAAAGTTTTTAAAGGTTTTTTTTTTTTCTTTGTCCATTTTTTACCCTTTATAACAAAAGAAAACCCTAGTTAGAAGTGCAGTATGCATGTGTTTGCCTACTTTAAAATGAATTTAACATTAAACTATGCAGGCCTATTCTATGTACTGTGTGGCCTTTTTGTTGGGGCTGTTTCTCAACGTTATATGAAATATCTTTTGTTATTTGAAAATTTTCCACCACATTTCATCATGCATATTTTAGTTGACAAATTTCTTTAAACTTTTTTTTTCAACTGGACGGTAAAAAAATCACCACCTTGAACTCCAAGATAACTGTGAAACAAAATAAACAAAAACAAGATGAATAAGAATAAATGAAGAAATAACTTCTATTCCCTTTAATGATTTTATTTATTCATTTATTTGTTCATTTTTTTATGTGTTTGCTCATTTATTTGTTTGTTTATTTTTTGTGAGGGCTGCTCCAGTGTCGCAGGATGCAGACCCCTGATTTAGCATGAGATACCTGTCAGCTGTAGGCTCATGCACTCCTCATGCGTAAACTTGAAAAACTGGTGGCATGTTATGGAAAATCCACAAAAGGGTCATGGTTAAAAGTGAGAATGAGTGTGTTCGTTTCAATAGCCTTAACTCACTCGATTTGTCATCTGAAGTGAGCATGAATAAAGAGCATGGATCGACCTGTTCAACAGCACTCTCCAAACATCAAAACATTAAATGGAGGAATTTAATTTCACCGATAGCCTTCATCTAACTTGTGCAAGTGAAGGGGAAAAAGGACTAAAGCTTTTAATGCAGCTTACAACTTGTGCTGTATTTAATTTTTTGTCAAGCAAAGCTTTGGATTCTAGGTTTGGTATAGCTTTAAAGCTGCATAAAAATCGGCATGACATGATTTGGTGGTCAACAGTTTCCACTTGTACTTAACTTGACCTCATGTCCAATTTGTTTTAAATCATTGCAACAGCAGATTTACAGCTTTCCACATCAGTGGCAGCCACATTGGCTGTTACACTCATTTTATTAAACCAGCTTCTTAGAAAAAGTGTTGTGATTGGCCCAACCCAGTCCAGATCGAATTAAAAAAACTATTTTAACAGAAGACAGACAAGACAGGTCTGCCAGAGGAAATAAAACACGAGCTGGAAGATTTCTCCCAGGCTAAATTTGAACATCAGTCACATCCGCAAATGGTTGCAAATCAGTCAGATAACTTTACAGGCCCCTGAGAAGATCCAATAACATAAGAACAAACTGTTAAAGGTCTGACTATGACGAGCTCACAGGAGTTTTAAGAGTCCCCTTTCAGAAACAAGCTGAAACCAGCCCATTGGCCACACTTGGCTAATAATAGACCATGAGCTAGGTCATGGCACACTTGTTGACAGCTCGGAGAAAGCAAAGCAGGAGAGAAAAGTCTGTAATCAAGTTATGCGACTTTGACCGCCAATAAAGTAGTCATCACGTATGTCTGCTGAAAAACAAAAAGGCTGTAAAAAGCAGAGAGATTAGAGGTAAAGTAGGGCTGTGACTCACATGGTTCCTCCATGCCTGCAATGATTCATGAGCCTAACAGCCATCTACAACATCAGAGATCCTCAGCCATTAAACCACTAACACATATATTATTGAGCCAGTACATTAGTCATTATGTTTAATTGGTTATTGTTAAATTATTTGTTCATTTGCCTTCTTCCTCTATTGCAACACACACTTCAGTGTACGCCCACATCCACACACAGTTTATTCAGTGGGTGGATACTTGGGCTGAACCATCATATTAGGATTCCATGGAATACACTTAGTGCAGTAATGAAACATTATTATGAACAGTGATTTATTACGATGTGGTTGCTTTGAAAGCTTAACCCTCCCCTTAGATAATAAATCACTGCATTTATTTTGATACAAGAGTAAAGACATAATTGAGTTGATGAAATTGAAGGGTTTTTCAGACTTCAATTACTCGCTTTTCATTTTTAGGAAGGAGTAAATTGTTGGATAATGATACACAGATCTCTTACAAATTGATGGTACTTTTTGTGCATGGATATACTGGAAAGGGAAATGAGTGTGTTCTCGAACAGATGTGAGGGATCTAGTGCTCTCGCCCCTTCTGTCACTGTGGCGGGCAGAGTGGCACCAGGAATGACTTTGGTTCACTTTTGCTCGAGGTTGAAAGATGCAAGGAGAGAGCAAAAGGCCAGCTATCACCGGGGGCGGAGAGTTTATGTTCCCTTAGCTGCCTGAAACGAGTGCTCTTCTTCTCTCACTGCTTCTCGACGCTTCGTCATTCCTTTCTTTGTGTGTTAGCTGTAGTAGCATCTGGTTAATGGGCTTCAGTAGTGGAGAGTGTCCTCTATCTTCTTTTACACACAGATTGTGTAGAGGCCCACACACAGACGGATTGTTTTTATGTGCAGGTGTGTAGTTTTTGACTCATTTTTAAAGTCAGTTTTGGCTCCTTTTAAGATTTCTAAGTAGAGCATTGTGTTACTTTGAAACTGGTTAAATTAGGCATGCACAGTTTCATAATGAGACTGTGCATGCATGTAAAAACTACTTGCTTGTATTAGCATTCAGAAATCTTTTTTAAGAACAGCTTATTTTACACACATCTTAAAAATATGCAGTCTCACTGTGGTTTCTTGATTTTTTTTCAGTGTGTTAAGTTTAAAACAGTTTGACTGACTCATCAGACACCCTAACATCTAAGGACAACGCTAATGACTCACAAGAGTGATTTCTGAATACAGAATGGGAAGAATTGTGCTCTGAAAGCAAGATGTCTAATTAGCTAGACGGAGATAGAAGTAGAGGAGGGCACATTGCTCTTGAAAGTACCCTCCCTCGCACGTGCACATGCACATCTGAGTGTGTCCTCTCCCTTGGACTCTGGATCTGTGTAAACTCAGACCCTCAGACTCCTGAACCTTCACTGTGACTAGCTTTAAATCAGGTAAGCCACATGACTAATCTCATTGTCAAAGACAAGACCAACAGCGTTTTTTTTTCCTGGTGATCTGGCAGAATTAAACCCCAGGAATGCTTCATGCTGGACGCGACATTACAGGGCATTTTGTTTAACCTACCATCCAAACAAATAAGCAGGGATCAAAGGATTACAGCACCATTATTAAAGGCAGCTGGAGACCTGATGCAGACTAAGGGCGTACTAATATGATGTTAAGACATGGCAGAAAGAATACATGTAGGTCTGGCCAAGGTTGGGCTTTTTAAACATCAAATATTAATGCAATACCCAATGTGACATCAAAATGCTGACAATGAGTTTGTTTGGATTAAGCTTGTTTGGACTTTGGAAGAATTGGTTTGGGTTTTTTTCAACATTCATCTACTAAAGGAAAATTTATTCTACCTTTTCGTCCTATTCAAACAATGTTACCATCACTGCTTTCATACTTCATACTTCTATGGGTCCCTTATCTTGGCATTGCTGTTAACCAATACATCCACCAGGGGAAGCAGCCCAGAGTCAAAAGTTTGAGGCAGCACTGTATGAGGCGGTGGTTGGTGAGGCTGTTAAAAGCATCGCGAAAGCTCTGCCATTGGTATTTCTTCTTCATGTCTCACTAAAGCTACATATCGGACCCTGGGTTTCCAGTACCACTGGAAACCCAGGGTTTTCAGTGGTACTGCTCTGTTTGGTCCATATCCATAAGTTTCTGGAAACATGCAGAAATACAGACGAAAAAAACGCAGAGCACAGACAGAAGGCTCCATTTGTATTCCTTAAGATGACAGAGAAGGAACCTTAAATGTTGAGTCAGAAAACTGTTTTCGTGTAACATTATTTATCATCTGTAATATTATGTATGAAATGCTTTTAAATTCAACGACTGTAGAATAATTTTCTGGCTATAAGAAGCCTTAAAAAGTTATTTAATTATAGATAAAAAAAGAAAACATAAAACAAAGTTCTTCTGTCTCATCCTGCCGTTTTCCTTTACAGCTGACTCCTTACACTTCCTAAATATTAGATTAAAAATCAATATCCCACCATGATATCATCCGCTGGATTTAGCCAGCGTAGACCACGTTTTAAGCTTCCAATCGCCACTGAAACATGTTTCTGTATCCACATGTCTGGAATGTGCCTTGACTCCTTCATTGAACGCCAAAGGAAATGTGTTTTCCAGATAACATTACAGTTGCAATAAAGCTGGGCCCAGGCTGTGATTGAAACAATACTGCGCCTAAGCCGCGCTGAGCCCACCTGTTTGTTCTTCCGTAATTGGATTCTGCTTCATTCCATTTGCCTTAATGCTGATGCATAATGCAGTGTACTGAGGGGACCGGCCATTACCAGCCAGGGGACGAGTCTGGAGGAGTAACCTGACCTCCTCCACCACCTCCACCGTCTCCCTGTCCCCCCTCCCCTCTTGGATTTGAGACACCTTTTCAGGGCCTCTGTCCTTCAAAAGCAGTCACTAGCTCAGACTGGATGGTTTGACGTTTGAGGCTGTGGGCTCTGATGGGAACCAGAATAGCAGGTGTTGATGTTAGGTCCTAAAAGAACAATAAGCTGGACTTGAGCAGCGAGTTAATCCTAAATAAACAGGGGCTTGGTGTGGACGTTTTGGGCCTGGGTTAGGGATTCCCATCAAATACAAACTATGAAGAGCTGCTACCAAGAAAGGAATGTGGAGCCAATTTAATCTTCTCTTTGTAGTTAAAAATGCACGGCAACACACCTCGGTCATCCACAGTATGTCAACACCATTGTTAAAGGAGTGTGTGCTAGTACAGTCTTCTAACCAATCAGCCCTCATTTCAGTTTTAGAGAACATCTGCTGGCCAAGCGAACTTACTTTTTAACTTCAAGTTTTGATTAGCATTCCTTCACACTGTGTGGCAAAATATGCAGGTTAAAGCTAAAATTCAGCCAAACTTTAAAGTCAGTGGTTTGAATTTCAGGCCAATATGCCTCGGTTTGGGTAGTGCATGCTCGGCCTTCATTATCTCCAATAAACAAGGGAGTGTATTCATCAACCATCTGATGGTGTAACCACTTAGTGACCCCTGTGCAAATCAAAGTCAATGTGTGGTTTGTTGTTGTCTTTCATTAGACTATTAGAGGGGCCCTTAGAAATGCATGTTCAGAAAACAGAGAAACAAAGACTTCACTTGTATAATTGGTGAGAGCTACTTTGATAACATCAGTGATGAAATTTGTCTGCTCTTGCACCCTTTGTCATCGCGTAGGAGGCTCAAAAAGTGTTTCAACTCAATTTATAAACATCACAACAGCTTCACTAACTGTCATCATGACAGTAACTCCCACATGCCTCTAGCTGCTCTCATCAGGGCAATGCTTCTCTCGTGATCGGCAGCCTTTGCCAAGTGGCTGGTGTCGATGGCTGTGACTCAGCTTGCTGTGACAACAAGGATGAAGATCAGACATCTGGAGATGATATGTACATGTACACAAAAAAGAGCATGAAGTTGTGGGAAAAATGTGAAGAGTAACGAGGAGAGTGATATAAATTGTGTGGGTACTGGTGTGTATATATGAGTGAGTGGGTGAGCAGCCGTGGTCAAGGTTCATTAGCGTGTCATCGGCTGCCTCCACAGAGAAATAATAAGGCTCCTCTTTCTCTCTCTCTGTCTTCCCTCCACTTTTATTCCCCTTCTGCATCTGCTGAATATGAACTGAGCTGTGTAAGGGAAAAAAAAAGGGAGAAAACGCTCCTGATCTTATGCCACCTCTCTTGCACGCTGACACATGACTAAGAAACAGATAGCAGCTGATGAAGCGACAACATTAAAATGGCAACAGCGAGGTTGAGAGGGTAGAGGCGCAGAGAGGGAACTTGATGAGCCGTAGAGACGGCTCACAGAAATGAAAGTGATTGAAAGAGGGTGAAGTCTGCGTTTGGTGAAATACCGGCGTCTATATCTCAGTAAATCAGGGGAAGAGTGTGTGTTGAATGCAGGAAAGGAATAGATTTCCCTCTCTGATTTTTCTATAGTTATTAATCAAACATCATTTTAATAAACACATCACCCTGGCTAAAGGAACAACTCCCTTCTTTCTTTTCTTTTTGCACATGAATGAGATACTGATAAACACTGATTAAAGTGATGTGTAAACAGATTTATATGAATGCAGAACAAACTTGAGATGACATGATTTTGTTTATACCTTGCAGATACTGACTGTGTTGAGAAAAAAAAAATCAGAAGTGGCAAATAGAAGGTACCCCTCCAAAACCAATGTATTTGAGATACCCGTAATATAGAGGAAAATGTTGATACTTCAACTTTTGCTAGCATTTACCAGCAGCACTGTTTTTGCAAGTGCCTTGCTTGAGTCTGAATTGAGTTTTGGGGGACAAACTGGCAATAGTAATCTATGTCAACAGTGTACTGTCAACACAATCAATACAAGTATTGATATCAGCACTACCAGTATCAGTATTTGCAGTGATACTAGGGCTGAATAATTAATCAAATTGAAACAGACATCGCAAGTACTAGAAGCAATTTAGAAAGTATAGTATATAAGGAGTATAGTTACTTGTACTTCCTGAAAACCTGAAAAAGTCAATATGCAGGTTTTTCTGGCAAAAAAAGAGCTAAAGAGAAACATAAAGTAGAATGATTGTGGCTGGCAGAACCATACCCCTTGTTCAATTTATTCTGTATAGTTTGTTACTCTTACTGAAAACAGGAGGTCAGCAAAATTTTTACAAAGTTCCTTTTTCTTTTTTCATTTAAAAAAGAAGAATTGTTTATTTTTTGATAGTATCCTTTTTTGTGTTTGTCATACTACAGAATGATTTATATCTTGTCTTTAGTGAATCATGCAAAAGACAAATGTCCCCTCCGAAAACATTGCATGCTGAATCGCAATTAGATTATTTACTTGTTCAGCCCTAAAAGATACCTTTACCTGTACTATTATTTGTCAGCCTGTCAGAATTGTATCTATATATATTATTTCCATTATCTTTATAATTATCAGTACTCATATTGGTATTGGTATAATATTACAATCTGTAGGAAGATCGGTTTTGAATATCAGTTTTTGTAAAAGGCCTGTTATTTGTACTACCATCTGGACTATTGTCAGTACTGGTGACAGAAACATTATCTGGACCATTAGTTATAATGATATCAATTTTGGTGTCTGTTCTACTATCTGTACCATTATAGGTCTCGATATTGGTATATGTATCAGTACCAGTATCTGTGCAATAGCCTCTTCTATTATTGTTATTTGTATTAATACCATTATCTGACAGTATGGACACCTGTTTAAGTATTTTTATTAATATCGGTTTCAGTATTGGTCTAATAGGTTCTATCACGTCCATGCTGGCGTAAGGATGTTTGGGCATTTCCAGTTACTGAAAGAAACACTAGAAAGTGACAGTAGATGGTTTTTATGATGGCAGAGTCACTTAGTGTGTCTGTCAATGATATACAGAGAATCATTCGGGCTTCTGGTACAACACCAAGTTGCAAATTGTAGAAATGCTTTAAATTGTATATGTCTTTATTTCTTTGAAACTTCGAAGGTAATTTGGCTACAACTAAAAATATCAACATTAACATAGAAAAAAAGTTTGGGATGCTTTGACAACAAACATTCAGTGATATCATATGACAGCACTCTAACCAGTGGTTTACATCTATCCTGAGATTTATGGAATATGTCATGCTGGCCTGTGCATAGTGCCAGCATATTATCTTTACCCATTTCAGTATCAAGAAAGGTATTTGAGCAGTATAAGAAAATGAAAAAAATATAATAATGGTTATTTAATAGGATATAAACCAGCACTTCCAGAAAACCTCTTTCCTCTATGATTGTGATTTTACACACACACTTTGGTACATGTGCTGTAAACATGACGACGGCCTGTCGTTGAGCTTTGATGAATGGATAGGGCCTCACTGACAGATGAGAAGAGAGGGTGACACAGCTGGGAGAGAGGGACAGGGAGAGGAGGGGTTAGGTAAAGGTTCACTAGAGAGGAGTTGACAGATCCCAAATGGTAGCCTTTAGAAATGCTTGGCTTCATTGCATCAGCTGTGGAATGATCCACAGAGCACATAAAATGATGCCCAGAAGACAGCACACAATATGGTCTCTATGGGGCTGCTGAAGGGAATTGTAGAAATAAAAAACTAATTCAGAGTAAATAGCATTCATACATCACAATGATGGGAAAAATCTGCAATATTCACCACATAATGTGAGGTCCCGACACCACAAAACAGCATATATATATTTTAAGCACTGTACATTCTGCTGCAATGATGGATGCTTGCAGTACAGACCCAGTGTGCTCCATCTGACATGTGTTTGACCCCTATCCAGGAGACAGCACCTGGTGCCTTACCACAACACCATTAGTGGTCAACCACTCACACACATATACAGACACACAAAAATACACACACACACACACGTACTTGCTGTCCACATGAGATATTTTTAGTAGATGTGATACAACCGCTATGGTAGCGAACGCTCAGAGATTCACACCCCATGGACTTGACAGGAAAGGATCCATTTCCTGACAGCAACCACAAACCATCCACACATGCAACACACACATCCTCCCAGCATGAGCTTTGGTGTTAAGGTTTTGAGACAGGAAAGTACATAAAACACATTTAAAAAAAACATCCAAATGAACCAATTTCCTGATCCGCACTAAGCTGCTGCCAAATGTGGAATCTAAAATGATAAAATTAAACTATGAGCAAAGCATTCCACTTTCCCTTGAGAGGTTTCCACAGCACATCTGTAAATACTTTCCGGCTATAATTTCACAAGAACCATGACTAAACCCCCGAAATCCATTTAAGAGTCAAGATTAAACATCTTAAAGTTGTTTTTTTTTCTGAAGAAACTCCTCTGTTCTCGCTATTGTCTGCAGGGAATACCGTTTATTCATCTTTAAAAAGACTTTTTAAAACTGACCTTACTTTGGAAGAGAAATATTTTGGAAAACATCTTTATACCGTTTAGTGCCCTTGTGATACACGTGGTATTATATTAACACCCTCCTTACCTTTTGTTATTATTTTCAGCCTCCACTACTGAGAACGGGAGGAAAACATGCCTGAAGCTCAAAGTTTTCGTCCGACCATCAAGTAAGTGTTTGCATGCAACACAAGCCTTTAGTAATAGAGCTTATTGAAGTACACATTTTGATTGAAAACCAAAACAGTTTACGTCTACTCCTCTTCCTCCTCATTTACCTCTGTGGTCACTATCCAACATTCCCTTTTATGTATCACAAGACTGCTGTTACTTTCTGAGAAAATGTTTGGTGGAAAACCTGATACAATGATGGATGATCACATCAAATGAAATAAGGGGCACTGCATACCTCATCTGAATGTTGCCATGAACTTTGTTGCTTGGGTGTTTAATGTCAGGGCTGAGAAGGGGGGCTTCAAATGTCACTAACCTATTTGGCAGATACCTCTAATGATCTCTCATTCTCCCTATTCTCTGTTATAGACAGCTGTGTGAAAACTATAGGCGTACATGACCGCGTTTTTGATGTAAACGACAAAGTAGACAATACATTAGAACCACGAGGTTAGTATGGCTTCCTGCTTTTTTTGAATCTCTTCAGTACGTGTGTTCATGTGTCTCTTCTTGTGTGATTCTTTACTGTGATGCTGATCTGTCTGTCATGCTACACATACTGATAGACTGTTGTGTATGATATATATGTATATACACTGTGTATGCAGTGTATATAATTAGTCACATATATATCATCTAATGTGTTTACTGAGAATGTGATGTTCCTGTAGATGTGCATGTTTCACTAATTCAACACTGCATGTTCCCTCTGATTGCACATAATTAGCTTTGGTCTATTTAACTAGAATCATTCTTCCTCATTACATCAAAATCAATAGAGGCCATCAATTACATCGCATGTATAAATAAACAAATGAAAAATATACTTATTAAAGTTTATTTTTTTGTTTCATTCCTCCCTGAGCTGCAGCCTCGCTCTGCAGTGCAGCATTGATTATTCTCTGTGCTGGGAATACACAGCATTTTTATGTCTTCATACATGTGTCTCAGCCAGTCAGTGAAGTGAAACACTCCCCCACAACATCACCCACATGCTGCTGTCTCACTCCCAGCACCAGCTCACCACATGGACTGAAACAATAAAAACACGCTCCACTGGGGATATATACATAACAAACTGTCAAAAAGAAGACACCAAAGACGGTAGATTCAATAATGTTATGTGATAAAGTAGGTTTTATAGATGCTACTAGACATGCTGAAATCTGACAAATGATCATTGTCTTGTGGTTCCCGCCTGCCTGATTTTTTTATCTTTCCAATCATGCCATCTTGCTATCACACCTGCAGTTTTCACGGCTGCCTCTCACCTTGCATGCTTCTTTTGGCACATTCCCCCATTACGCTCTCCAAAGGAGGGAAATTAAACAGTCATCCGTCATCTACTTTTGCTATATCCCTCCACTCACACACACACACACACGCACACTCACACTTACACACACATTTGTATAATTACTGTCCAGTCCTCTGTTTCTGTCTATCTATCCTCTGCTGTGCATGGGTCAGACGTTTTCCCATGGTGCAGCCGGCACATGGCTGCTCACAGATACTGATGCCACTGAAAGCGAGACTAAAGAGCCGCCTCATCTGGGAGCTGAATTAAAATTGTTTTTTGAAGCATAAAATAGCAACTGAAGTTCATACGGCAACTCAGACTTCACTATTGCAACTTTTCACTGTTACAGAAATGTAGCAAACACAAGCCGAAGCATTTTGAAACTGCACCAAAGTAATCACATTTATGCCTGCATTCACCACAATAAACTGGACGTGCTGCATGGTTGCAAGAGACATTGATGTCATGAACAGGAATTCAACTTTGTCTCTTTCTCTCCTCCTTCAGATGATACCAGCCACGAACCGGCTGAGCCTTCCCGGAGCGACGAAACAAACGCTGCACCACACCAGCAGATAACAAGTCCACTCCTGGTTTTGTTGCTGGCCTGCCTACCAGCACTCTTCACTTTATAGCGCCTCCCTCTGTCCTGGAGGGCATTTACACCTAGCGTGGCCTGAATCTGCCCAAGGCTGGCTGCAGGGAAGGGGCGGGATTTTGGCTGGAGCGTGTTTTCTCGCTTGATTGGGCATCAGAGCAGGCTTCTCAAGGAACCCTCTATTTTTTCCAGAAATCTATTTAAGTGGTCTTTCTCTGTCTGTGAGTGAAACAAGCTGATGTTGGAAGTGGGAGAGACAGTTCCGCCTCTTAAACCTTCAACTAAGATGCCAAATCCCCCTTTTTTGACACTTAGTGATTCTTGATTTCCCGTGACTTTTTTTGACATCCCTTTACATCATGTTTATGTCATTGCAGCACTGATGTTTACCCACATGCATATACACACAAAAACAGCACATGCACACATGCTTACAGAGACAAATACATTAACCGTCACTAGCAGTAGGGTTTTTTTACAAAGTTGTAGACAGTAGCAGCATTACACAGTAGGAAAGTGAAGATTCAAGGAGTTAGAAAGCATGTACATACATAAATAAATAGTCCCGAGACCTCTCAAGAAGCCTTTCAGGAAATCTTTCTGAGAACAGCTGAGTCATATGAATCAGAGTTGTGCGCCTCCATTTAGCTTAAAAGAACTGTAAAAAAAAAGTTGTTGGAAAAGAGGAGAAATGGTGGAGCACTGAAAATGCACCATAACATGCACCTTAGCCTCCTGATCTTCAGCCTCTCCGGGTTTCAAAATTGGCGTCCAAGCTGAACTGCTAAATCTTAAGCGAGGGGAGTGTAACATTCATGAAACCACAAGGCAACATTTTCTTGTCCTCCTCCGTGTAGAGCATGCCTGTCTGCTCAATAAAACACTCCACTGAGCATTTTATTCACTCTGACTCACAAAACAGCTAAATTGAAACTTTCTCTCCAGACACTTGGTGGACTGCTATTAAGATCCAAGATCGATAGCTTTTGAAAGTTGATCACACAATTTCACGGCATGTCACGGTCATTTTATGCCGCATTTGGTGAGCTGGGCTGCAGTCATTCTAAGCGTTCTATTTCGGCAGTCTTTTAAATATTAAACATTCTCTTAAATATCTGCATCCACAGCTCTTTTTTTTCTAATCTTTTAAAGGATTCTTTATAGCTGCATCTAAGCTTTATTTTCCCCAAATTCATGATGCTTCTTCCCTTCTTTTATCTTATCTCCACATGGCGGAAACCTAAATCTCTATATTTTTGTACTGACTAAAATCCACTAACACAGACATCAAAACTAAACAGATTCTTCAATTCACAGTGCCAAACCTTTTCTTCCTCGTTCCTCAGCTTTGGCTAACAGTCATTAAACATTAGTTAGTTGGTTTTTACAGTCATTTTATTGCTTAGTGAGTTAGTGCAGCATTTACAGCATTGATGTAAAGCTCCAATTAATTTAAAACACATAGTGTTTAAAGAGAAACTGGCAATGCACAGCTCTACTTAGTCAAGCTAGGTTAATGTTAGCACTTACATTCAAATGAATTCACTGTGTTTTAATGATATTCAGCTCCCACAGATGCACATGGTGAGTTAGCATAATGAAACCTACTGTGTCTTTTTTTCCAAGCGGAAGAGACTTTTTTCAAAGACATACTGACAGATAGAAAAATTAACTCTGACTCCTTTTTTAGAGACAGGGTTCTGTATGAGAATTTGGACACCAATTGGTTTGGAAAGACAGGGGAAGAGAGAGAGAAGACGAGCACAGGAGCAATTGCGTGTCCACCTTCAGCTCCTAGTGTTACTGGTTTAAGTGACTCTTTAATGAGGTTCAAAATGACAGGCATGTGGACCCCATGTTGTGGCAAGGGGAGTTATTTCTGGTATTAAAAATAGATGGTGGAAGGCTTGGGGGGTCTCGGGAGGGGGGGTGTCGATTTCACCAGTAGGGGGTTTTAAAGCACCAATGACCTTGCAGTTTGAGAGAATCGGTGAGTGAAGGAGACGGAGAGAATTAAAGGGAGAGACGCTCACAAGGCGGCAGATAGAAAAGACACAGGAGGTAGCCAAGGGTTGAGTGACTTGAGTGCCTAACAAAACAAAACAAAACAAGTCAAAAAATCCACGAAACACTACTGGAAACAACACCTTGTTCAATGATAAACTCCATTGCTCAGTGTCACTGTGTCTCTAACGGCATGCACTGTTTTATTTTCGCTGTTTTCATTTCGTGGCTGCCTTTTTTCTAGTTTTCTACCCCCTCCCAGAAAGACTGCCTTTGCCTTTTGCAATTTGTTTTTTATTTAGCGCTGCAAAACAATGCTATTACAGCCGTATAGCAGCTCAGCTATGGGGGGTAATAGGAGACGAGAGCATTTAATGAGGTACTAATTTTCAGGAGAGCACCACAGGGAGTGAGCACCGCATAACATCCAAGACGGACGCTTGTCGGCAGATTAACACTCGACTTTTATCCAAAAACCAGCTTCACTTGTACTCTCTTATAATTACCAATACTACTATTTGTCATTATTGCTATTATTACCATGGTTTATTCTGTACACACCTTAACCTGGGAAATGAGGATCAACTTATAAACTGGATACTGTGTATCCTGAGGTAGTCAACCACAAAACATGTAGTGTTAGGTTAGTATCTGTTTTGTACCTTTCTGGAGGACAAAAGAAAAAACTGAGATACATCATTGTTAAAACTGTATAATTATTATTACTGTTATGATGATGATGATGATGATGATTATGAATATTATTATTAGAAAACCTTCTTGATGTAAATAGTGTTTGATATTAAAGTATTAATTTGGTTCTTATGTCTTTTCTAAAAAATGAACACGGTATTATCTCTGGGTTTTGCGGAGTGTGTACTGTCCTCAAACAATGCATTGTGTGCTTTGACCCTCAATGCCTAATGAAACTTTGAGCTAATATGAAGGGGGAGCTGTACACCAGTGTACAGAAGGCTGGACATTAGCCAAACGAGTGGCTCATCTGTTACATGTTTCCAACCAGTCACCACCCGTCACCATATCTCCACAGAAGGATCCCGCCTTGGCAAGAAACTCTTTAAGGGACTCGACAGACGGCTTCTTTGTACTTCTTTGCCTTCAGTGTTTGAAAGCATGTTGGTCAGCTCGAAGATCTGCCACCAGTGGACTGTTTGCTTTTTAAAGGAAGGATCTCGCCAGTTTCATTATGTGGCATGCGCATGAACTTGATGACATGTAAAAAACAAAAAAAGTTCAAAAAAAGTTTTAAAAAGAAAGTTTTCTTTTTGCTCTTCTTTTCTTTTCTTTGAAGAAGTGTTAGATTTTCCTGATCACTTTCATGTTGTGTGTTTTTGCATCCCCCATTTGAGTGATGTCATAAAGCTGTGTAGTGACAGACGACAAATGTACATAACACAAACCATTGTTGTGAAGTTGCAGTAGGGGGTCAGCCATTTTGTAGTTCAAAAGCAACTTTTTTTTCTTCCTAAGGATGCCTCTTTCTATACCCATCTACTAAATTCATCCCATGTAGTTGCAGTTTGTCTTTTCTGACTGTTCATCCTCTTCCTGCTTTCAGAGAGGAGCCGTTTGGGAGTGTATACGTCAGTGTGTGGGCATTTTTTCAGTGTGTAAAAAACCTCTTATTTTGTGTGTGTAAGAGTGTGTGTGTGTGTCTCATTTGCTGTTGCCGCAGTGAATGGGAAGCGGCAACCCTCTTTGGCAACGAAGAGTGTTTCCCATGCCTTAGCCCTCCAGCCTCTGCCCCGGCAGCCCCGTCTGTGTACAAGACGCTCCCTGCCATTGTGCTTTACACGGAGCGGCTGCTGGCGTCGAAGAGACTACAACAGGGGCCCTTCACTTTCTCTCCCTTTTTAACAACCCTGAATCACTTGTCCCTGCGGTGGATGCTGGTCCCGGGCACAGTTCAGGGATTAGTGCAACCCCCTGCACCAAATCCTGAACTGGATTGTTAGCGGGGTAAAGCCTGCCATCGATCCAGGTTCTAAAAGCCTCTCTTCTTCGTCAGCTCCCCCCTCGTGCTGATGAGCCACTTGTTCATTTTGTGCACCTGTCCTGTCCCATACGATTTGTGCTTGTGTAACCTCCACCACTCCACCTGTTGTCCTTCCTCCCTAAACCTCTGAAACCCTGCTCCCACTTTGCCATCAGTGGGGAATCTTTCCAACCTGCTCTTTTACAGTATATAAACTACAAAAAATTTGACAAAAAACTATCTGTATTTGTATATACACGTGTCTGAGCAACTATGAGTAATACAATAAAACGGAAATACATTGCTTTGATCAATGGGTTGTCATTCATTCTGTTTTCTCTAATACGTTTAAAGACAAGTAACACAAATACCAGTAATGGGATCGAACTGGGTTTGTCACATGCACTTGGTCCTTGCTAAAGCAGTTTCTCATACAGATACAAGTTGTGGAACTGATACTGGAATCAATATTGGCCTTGGATATTGCCTCAAAAAAGGCATCTGGTATTTGTCGATTAACTGATTATATTTCATTCCCATTTAGCCTTCAAGATCAGAATCTGGGAGAACTAACTCTGTGACATCCTAGATCAACTTTATCCTTATCTGAACATTGTACCAGATTTGGTAATTTAGTATCTGCTTTGGCCCCTGATACAGCCTAAAATATGTTTTGGCAAGTAGCGTTGTTACTGGAATCCAACTGACTTTGGAGTTGATTACTTATGAGTCTGACTTGGATTTACCCACAGCTCTCCAAAAACATGTGAGGATGTCAGCCAGTGGAAAAAAAAAGTAGCCACTCATCCCTCTTCTCTCTGATTGGCCAGCACTCTGAAAGCCTGTCAGAGGCAGAGCCATACAGACCTCAGTGTTTAAAGCTTGCCCCTTCATGTGCCATGAACCAGTTAGAAGAGCTTAATGAAATGACCTCATCATTTTAGCAAGCCTTGTGAAAAGCATGTGCTTTTTTAGGGAGTACCATTTTGATCAGTTTACAGACAGAGTCAGAGATATCTGCAGCATGTGAATACATAGAGGTTTGAAAACTGGCACACCTTTAGTACAGACATCCAGCATTGTTACCTTATATCTATGATTAAAACAAGGAAAACTATGATACCCCCTCTTTAAGTGAGTAGTCAGGACTCATACTTGAACACAAGGGACTTGAAACTTGACTTAAAGTCAAAGTTTGATGACTTGGCCACCTCTGTTCAGAAGTAAAGATTGTAAGAAGATGCCCTGTCAAATTTGTCAAAGCATTAAGAATGTTAAGAGCACTTAGCATACATTGAGTGAACATACTCCGCCCACTTAGGAAGAATCATTTCCATCTTGTGCCAAATTAGATGCCATCCCCACACGAACACACACACACACACACACACACACACACACACACACACACACACACACACACACACTCTTCTCTATGCATCTCCGATCCATCTACACTGTCGGCCCTCACCCTCCGAAGACGGGCTGTGAGAAACGCCATCCATCACGATCAAAATAAGACCTTAAACCTCCTTTCACTTCAGTCGGGCACTAATGAGGACACCTAATAACCTTCTGCTGGACCCCATCAGCGCCATTTAGCTTCACCCTCCATTATCTCTGGTAATTAGACTGAGTGCCAGCGGGCCCTGAGGACCAAAAGGGTAGAGAGAGGCCTCCTGATAAGCCAACTGAAGGGATGTTATGAGGATCAGTGAAATTTCACTGGAGAGAATAAAATCAGTGCTATATTTGGGAGGTATGTATTAACAGGTGAATTAAAAAGACATTTCAATGAAATACAAAGAGCTGGGATTTTTGGCTTTTAGAATTGCTGCTTTGCAAGTATTTCTTTGCTATCAAAGCTTTTTCAGGTCACAGTGATGATAAAGAAGCGATTGCTTTGTGAGCTGGTTTAAATCGAGACATGAAACCCATCCAGGATGTGATCCTCTCCAAACCCATCATTTCCCAAAACTGCTACTTTTTTCCAGGATTTGAAGAAGAAACGCTCTATGCATGAACACACTTGACATGATGAGCCAATTAGCGTCAAGTTGTTCTGCCAAAGTAGGGCTCTGGAGGTGCAGGTGTGTGTGTCTCTATGAAGACCAATAAAGACAAATCACTGCGCCTGATCATTAAATCTGAGGTAATGATAGCTTTATGTGAAGATGTGTCCCAGATGTACCATTAAGGTAGGAAGAAAGTCAAAGAATGGGACTAGCAGGAGAACATAGAAGGGATGAATGGTTAGACTGAAACCATATCACGAGAAGGCAACAAGAATTACTCGCATATTGGATTGGATGCCTCTTTCTGCCTTATAGATTCTACCTATATCATTATACAATGAGAACTGACAGGTCCAAAGAGGCCTTGAAGGGTCTTGAAGGCATCATTCTCAACTCAGGTGGCTCCCTGACTGCCTGCATGGTGTTCTGTTTCCATGTGAACAATCAGTTTGATTGACAGCTCTGAATGATGTCTTCAGTTAATCGCTCCACTGGTTTGAAAAGGTCATAAATCACCCAATTATGTTGCCCCGCTTTATGCATAGATATTTTTTGGGGGGAATATTTAAAACACCTTGGAGGCATATCAACTTAGTCAACCCCATATTTATTGAGAGGGTGTTTTTTTTTTAGGGGTGGGCTGCTTGTGCCGGAAATAACTGATAAGCTGAATCCATTTCAGAGTCTCAGTCACACTCTGGAATGTCACAGAGCAATTGGGAAGTTGGAATTGAAGTCAAGGTCAGGATTTGTGCTTTGTGCCAGCTGTGGCGTGTTTGGAGAACGAGTTTTTAAAGACAAGCTGTAATAATTAGAGAGAAAACCAAACAAAAAAGATGAAACAAAGGAACACTCTTTGACCATGAACTCAGGTTTTAAATACCATAAAACAACTTCTCATAATGCTTTTGTTGCTAATACCTCAAGCGATTTTTTTTGATGACTGTTTTGAAATCAATCACCAGGCTTCTCTCTCTGCCTGTCCTTGTTCCATAAATCCGAGCTAGGTTACCGTCAGCTCAGGTGGAGGTTACAGTGACGTGCAGGTCATTCTCTCTTACTGATGCCTCTCACATGCTAACCTTCAGGGCTGTGAGATGAGGGGCTGCAGCCAATCCAGAGAGGGATTATGGGAAGATGTGACGCCACTGCAAACTATCAACTTCAGAGGAATGTGACAGAGATTGAAAGAGACGGTGATGGAAGGTAGAGACAAATACAGAGGATCAGGTGTTTGTGCTTTTTCATCACAAATGGCTTTCTGAAATAGTCTGATTCTTACATTTTAACTGAAAGAGTCAGAAAACAAGTTATCTTCCTGATAATTGTGAGCTACAATGGAACGGGTTGTTTTCAGTACTGTGTGGAGGCAGTCAGATGCTACGACAAGCTCTGAAAACAGCAGTTTTTCACACAGTCTTTCACACCACGTCTGATGTGTTACATTAAGCATTCACACATGCAGAAATGAAGATTTCCTCATCCAAAGTGACAGCTGAATTCAGAGGGAGTTGTGGAAAATTGAAAGCGACCTACGAGTCACACTTTGACACCAACAAAACACTGACTGGAGCACGAAAAGAAAGGTGGCATGCCAGCTGGTTACAATACAACACATTAGTTTAACAAGTGTGAAATGTTTGCAATAAATTAATACACACAATCAGCTGTTAGTAACTGTTGATGTAGGATTCCATTCTTATCATAAGCAACCTGCTGGCTTTTATCTTTTTAATGGCATGGCTACTTACTGAAGAGGAAATATTCCACCACTTGGTTTGAACTGTTTTCAATGCAACACTAAATTCTGCAGCAGACTTAAAATCACTCTTAGCTGCTTGTTGTACTCCACATTAGGGTAAAAATCCCCACTGGTGTAATTGGAGATGAGGTGAACAAGAACAGGAGATTAACTCAGGGATCAGGCTGAAAACTCCTGTCTCTTTACTTTCAGTGTTTGTTGACATTTGCGTTTCCATTAATGAGCGTAAAATTTGCATCGTCTTTAATATTTAACCCTATCATATTACACAATCAAGCATGTGTTTTGCTCGTACAAAGTGTGTATATTTTTTAAGCACTGCTGTATGTTTTGTGTTTTTTGTACTTAAATCACGTTACCCAAGCATTTCATTCTTTGACTTGGTGTAATAGAGGGAATAGTAACTTATACTCATCTATGTCAAATTCTTGTTTTTCTCCAGCAAGAAAAGAAAACTGAAAGAGGGAAATAGCACAGAAACATTTGGAGTGATTAAAAGACATAGATGGATGTTTACCAAAGCAAAAAATACATACAGTAGATTCATGAATGTAGTCTTGGTGATGGCACCAGCCTATGGATGTGGTGGAGTTTTTAAGTCTTTCTTACACAGGTGCCACATTGGAAATGCTGACTCAACCAAACTTTATACGATCTGACATGAATTAAGGAAGAGGAATTGAAGAAGGATTTGGGCCTCCTGCAAACAGCTAAAGTGAACCTGCCCATCAGTGCAATGTGAACTGTTGGAGAAACTTTTTTTTTTAGAAGAGATCCGCTTTTTTTGTTTTGTAGCTTCCAGTACTGCTGGAGCTAGTCTCAAATTGAAGCCAGTGGAGCTGCAGATTTTAGCTTTTCTGCATCAACTTTGTTCCTTGTGGACAGAGGTTGCTGCTTGGAAAAAAAAAAAAACAAGAGGTAAACATAAAATGTAATATGGTTTGAGCAGTGACGGCTGCTGGTCAGTCAGGGAGGGGAAGCTTATTTTTTTCCGGCCTACATCAGAAATTTGTTTATTCATTTAAACGTAAATTCTACCCTCCATTTCTTTTTGAGAAAACGATCTGTGACCCTGTCATACCAACCAGGTGTTTTTTTGCAGGGATTTTACCAGTGTTCTCTCAATGGCCAGCAGAGCTTGACTGCTTAAACAGCCTTAGCCCATTGTGTTGCAAGTATAAGACTTGAGCCGCTTTGAACAGGAGAAGCTCCTCCCTACAAAAGATGTTCCGGTGCAGGGAACTTCAAGAACGCTGACTGGCTCATTTCACTGTCAATCAAAAAAGGATTTGGCCTCAGACAGATCATCTAATCATCATGCAGAAACCGAGGGTCCAGGCCAGCCCACTGCCTCATAGACCCCCAGAGACGCTGAGCATCTGATGGGCGGGACAAAGCCCAGCGTTTATCCAATGACCGTCCAGTTTCCACAGTGGAACAACCCACTCTACACTTCCCTGCTGAAGTCAGAAGACGCCCAGCGTCCGACTGTGTTAAAGTGCTGAGCTGAAGTCAGAAGACGCCCAGCGTCCGACTGTGTTAAAGTGCTGAGACGCTGTTGGGATGAATGAGAAGGATGTCGATTGTAGGGGAAGCTGAGCTTCACTTGCAGTCTTAGAGCAATCGCCACTGGGTTTGAGCTTTGGCAGTACTAACTAGCTACGTCAATAGAAAATTGTCAACGGCCAATAAAACCAAAAAGCATCAGACCTTATTGAGGCTCTACAGTCATCGTTTGCCTTAGTTCAAATTGTCAACAGAAAACGCCAATGTTTTACTCTACTGTGAATAAAAATTTGAAGAATTAAAGGAACTATCCTAGAATCATCTGCTTTTATTGAATACAGAAGCTGAGGAGACACAGAAAATGTTGGGAAAAGACAGTGATGGAGGACATGCAGCAAATAGTCATGACTAGGTGTCAAACTACCATGATAAGGACTCAAGCCTCCTCACAAGGGTCACAGCTTAAACTGCAAGACTAACTGCTGCTCCATCAACTTCTTAATTTCTTAAATCAATCAATCAGATACTAAGAAAAGTAATCCATCAATCCATGTCTAATCAAAGTCTTCTTGAAATTAATTGATTTCTATGCTGTCCATTAAATACTGGTTCATCAGTGCTTGGTTCCAAAAAAAAAGTCTTTATTTCAGACCTGCAGTAACTGGCCAATCAAAATCAAGTACTCAGCTGTGTTATCATTTCAAAACCATTCACTGAGAGTGCTGCTGGGATACAGTTAATATCTTTCTGGTGTTCAAAATAACTTCATAACAAATGTTATCTATTTGGACTCAGAGTAACGAGGGTTGAATTAACTTTGAAAGGAAAAAGAATGCAATCATTGCTGAGGATTTGGCAATGCTGAAATTAAGTACCAGAGGTAGAATGAAATCCTCTGCTGGCTCTCTCACAGAAGAGATGAGTTATTTGTTAGATTTTTCAGAGGGAATTTTATCATTCACCAGATTTTCTAGAGGGAAGAGCGCTCTGGTCATCTCTTTAGAAGCTTGCTCCACTCTGAGTAAGAGTGCCATCGAGTAGAGAGCATTTCCTGCCAGTGCCCATTGACTGAACGAGGCTATAGTGATGACAGGGATATTACACCATCATGCCAACACTAGATCATAGAGAAGTCTTAGCCTCAGGGTCATAAATTAGATTCTAATGATTTTGTCATATTGTTCAAACAATAACTTTCAAACCCAGTCTCCTTTCGCCTCCTTTGATTTATACTTTTAATTTTTTGATGGCAAGAAATAGTCAGACACTTGGGCCATTACAATGTTGAGGGAAGAAATATCATCACAATTCATTTTCTTTTCCAGGTTTAATTAGTTTACTTTAAAAAGCCATCTATCATCACCGCTGGGGATGAAATGTAGAGGGAACAAAGAGAGGGAGACTTGGCGAGAGGACTGTGTTTTACAGTTGACTTCCTGGGAAATAAACGTCTGCTGCATTATTCATGAGGCTCGCCATAACTTTAATCTGATTCTTAATTTCAAGATTTTCCTTCTTCGGCAATATTTCACGTCACTCTTGCACAAATTCTTCAAAGCCTCCATTTCTGCAAATGTGTCTTCAGGTGGATTATCACTCCTGTGCTTGATAGCATCATATTGTATTTCAAATGAGAACACAGTACGTCTCAGATCAGATTAGCAGACAGCTCGTTTTAGTGTTCCAGCTTTTCATTAATCCAACTGTAAATATTGAAGGTTCAGTCTGTGACAAGGCACCCAGAATATCATGAAAAATAAAAGATATCAACACTTGGATTATAAATGCCACTAAAACTCATTCTCCTCTACAATGAATGGATTTCTGTAAAGCCAGTCTGTATGAATGAACAGAATAATGTGAACATTTTTGTTGTGTAGTTTTGTGCATCAGGGTTTCTTGTACTGACACAGACTGGCTTTTCCTGCCTCTGACCGCATCTAAGCTTGTGACAAAGGGCTGAGCTGAAAATGTTTCTTTTTACATCATGTTTTGTTCACCTAGCTAATTCTCCAGCAAAAGTAGCAAAAACACACACCTGTATGTTTTCATAGATACTGCACAACTTTTTTTCCATTTAAATTTCTATGACTAAGACTTCACTGAGTTAAAGAGAAAAATAGCTGTGAACAGATTGAAATGTTTGTACTGGTTTGTGATCATTTCACTGTTCTTTGAGTACAGAAAAAAGTAAAATCTTGTATATATTTACATTAAACAGACATTTATTAGGACACCAGAACACACATACATCCTGACAAAAACAAAAACAGCAGGGCTGTGGCAAGAGACAATAAACTGTTGTGTCTAGTTGCCTTTCATAAGCTAACAAATAGTGACAAAAGAAAAAAAAGAAACAAAAAAGTCAGCAGTGTTTTCCCTAGGTTTTCAGGCGGCAACGTCGTCATGGGGGTAAGGGGGTGCAAGTGCAGTAGAGCAAATGTTGCGGGGAGGGCGTTGGTAGATGTTTTTCTTGTGGTCATTTTCCCAGCTCTTTGTCGGCTATATGGAATGAGCTTTTCTGTGTGTGTGAATGCACGCAGTGTTTGTGTGTCTGTGAACGCGTTGGGGTTGAACTTCTGCTTGTGCAAAAGTGCGAGAACAAATGTGAACCCAATGATGTACAAATGACATCCCTGCCATATGAATTAGATTAATAACATAAGGCCATTTAGTCTGTTAAATTAAAAAAAAGAAGGTATAGACCTGATTTATGAGAGAAGTAACTCTAATTAACTTCTGCTGTGATCTGGCGCTAAGTGGAAAATGAAATTAACACAACTTCCGGGGGGCACCTCCCCCATACAATGGTAGGGCAAACACTAGTCAGAATTTACAGTTTTCTTAGTGTTATGCTTCAGTGGTGATTCTATGTGCCCACAAGTCTAAGCATTATCCTGACACTTTTGGCAGGAGTCGGCAGGAAACACGTCTTTCTAACAGTGGGTGATTAAGCTCAAGGGAAAAGCAATCTTCATCCCAGAAAAACACTTTGTCCAAAGGGGTCACCACAATCAACACAATAAAAGTTCCTTACACTGCCTTTAAATTAATATTTAATACATTATCTCTTGCCTTTTTAGACTGAAGGCAAAACAGTTTAATCTGCTGTAATGTCTCATTTCAAGTTGTAAAATTAAACAAAAAAGATCTCAACTTTTTTTTCTTTCTACATTTTATTCTTGCTTGAAAAAAAAACCTCCTAAAGCAAAGAATAGTTGATTCATGCTTGTGATTAACTCAGAGTGATACAATGAGCTTTAGAACAGAAGTGCCTAAAATCTTAGTTAGAGAATATATTTTAATACAGCTATAGGACATACAATGTATATGCATATATGTGCTGTTTCATACATCTTTTGTAAAACTGAGAAGCTCCCAAAGAAGCAGATGTAGTTCAGTTATTAAAAATTTAAATGAATCTGTTATGCTAATCCTGTCCAAATTATGCATCAGGAGTCATGTTCTTCACGGATCTTATTAAATGTCATTATACTGAAGGGTTACTGAATAACATTAATTCAGGGGGAAAGGCAAAGATAATTGTGGGCGCTCTACATTATAGGATTGTTTTAATGTACTGTGGAAATGTATTTGTTTATCCAGAGCTGGCAGAATGAACAGATATGATTAGAAATTACTCCCAGCTCAGTATTCTTAGAAAAAAAGCCCAAGGCTATGGAGATATTACCAAAGATCATGCAAATGACCCTTCAAAACTTCTGCTTCCCTCCAGTTCCTCCCTGCTGTCCTCTCTGCTGCTTCTTCACCTACACATTTCAACACACACTTGCTTGCACAGTTGGAATTACTGATGATAAATTCTCCAAGAACAGCCTTTTATTTTTATTTCATGACATTTTGTCAAGAGACTATATTTGGACTGCATGCTGATAAGAACTAAGGAACACATGGAACCGATAAAATGTTAAAGGGGTACTTCTTGTTATTTGACAGCATGACACCACATAAGCTGGATGCTTTATGTTATAAAAAAAAGGCAAACAGGATGAATCTGAACTGCTTACCTCAGCTTCGAGGACATGTTCAGCTTCCTTGAAGTCAGATCTTATGTGATCCATTACTGACCTTTGATCTTTCAGCGTAGTCGCTTGCTGTTCCTGTATTACATTCAAAGGTTAATCCTAAATGTCAGGGGTCACAGGGCCAACAGTTAACTATGGATTCAAGGGCTGCCAGTGCACGTATCACTAATGTAAATAACATCAGTTATCCTCCATGAGTCAGTGTCTAAGTATTTTAGTTTATAAATAAGTGCCAGTCTAGAAGATACAGTTGTGGAACATTTAAAGGGACATTATCACTGTATCTGCAGACACTTGCTCTGCATGTGTCCTATAAAAGCTGCAAATATGCAAAACATACTTCTTTTCACTGAATTCTGACCCTGCTGTTTAAATTCAGAGCAAAGTAAAATGAGTAAGATCAAGCACACACTGACAAGAGCAGTTTTTAGTTTTCAGCTCAAAGTATTCCTGCCGTTTTCTCAGGAGGTATTCTGAGTTTCTGTCTTTGCTGGGAAGGTAAGGCTGATGAAACCAAAGGCAAGGGCAAAGCTACAGTACTAACATCCCCCAGGGACCTCAGAGACAAAGTTTTTAGTATTTAAGTATCTCTTATAAGGTTTAAATATCACACATTCTGTGTGATACACCAAATGAAAAGGGGTGTGATAACAGCTCAAACTCTTGTTTAGACTCTGTTGTTTTCATGGGGTCGTGTCCTGCTGTTGTGAGGATTTAATTACCAGCATTATACGTCTGGACGCACCCACAAGCTTTGACACAGGTTGTTGAAACACAGCAATTATCAGATCACATCACACTGCATTATTTAGTTTATTGAGAGTGCAACTCATGTTGAGTAGAGTGTTTACAGGGGGAAGCAAACAAAGAGGGTTTTCACAAACGCTGTACGACAGATTCAGTCTTGTGTGGTTATGTAAATACCTGCAATATTTGTATACTCTAGAAATAAAAATCTGATGTAGCTATATTATAAGAGACACTTATTGAGTGCTGAGGAAAGGAGAAAAAAGGACGGATGAACAGATGTTATCTGACAGGTGCGGTAGGCCCAGCTTGGTGTGTGGGCAGCGGATATGACAGGGGTTTTGCATACACTGTGTGAGCTAATGCTGTGCACTTCACTTGCTGTCAGGACTCTCACCTTATGGTCAGGAAGAAGTTTAGGATGAGGTGTTGGAGGATTTGTCCTGTCACAGTGACGCAGAGTAGATGTAATGTGCTCTAGTCATTGAAAAGACATGGGCTGGTTTACAGTGTGAAAAAAACAACACACAGACAGAGTGTGGTGTTTGTTTTATGTCTTTTGCCCAAACATATAATTGACCGCCTGCTTTTGAGAATATATTCAAGAACAGACAGACATAAGTTATGTGACTGGGGCTGCAATAATTACCAGATATCTGGTCTGTGCACCCCTTTACTTTGAGAAACCAGTGCAGTTTAGTGTTTTCACAGCAGAAACACCCTTGGTGTCAGCCGTTTCTCAGATTTTCTCAATTTCTTACACCCTCTTATAGTCTGTTTTTCTACCATGCCATGCTTTTCAGAGTCACTTCCTCCACACCAACCAAGCAACATCAAGAAGGGTTCATATGTCTTGTACCAACACAGCAGAGGTCTATACAAGGGAATGACTGACTTCACTCATTTTATTAAGGTACAGTTGGAAGAGCTGCACAATGATTTCTCATGATTCATGATTTCTTTGTAAAATTTCATCAAACTCAGCAATAAACTAGCAGCAGACTTCTGAACAAGACTCATTTAATGGTCACTACTAAGGGAAGCAGAGGTGTTGGAACAAGCACTGAAATTGAGGAGTATGAAAATATGCTGTTAGAGGGCTCTAGGGATATTTTATGATTTTAGAATACTCAAATATTCATTCACACAAAACTTTCATCTGTTTTTACCGGTGCTTGACTGTAATGCTGTTTTCCTGCCAGACAATGGCTGTAGTGCTCCTGAAAGTTTTTTTGCTAACTGCATTAAACATGGAAATACAAAGAAAACAGAAATTCAAGTGTAGTACTGCAAGAGTCAGAAATAGAGAAAACCACAGGGACTGGCTTCACATGACTGTAAAAATGTAAACATGCATGAAAAAAAAGTAGCAGACGTTGCCAGTGCCAGCTACTGGCAGCACCTGGCTAACACTACCACCATTAAAACAAAGTGTTCACTGAACAAGTGTCCCATGAAATGTTTACTTTCATCATCTACACCTGCAGCACACACGGTGAAGTGTTGGCTGAGCTGCTGTCAAAGCTGGTGTCAGAGGGCTGGCCCCATGAAAAACAGACTTTAAGACCCAGACTCTGGATTCTGACTGTGATTGAGTTTTTGATAGATATACAGTGCAGACAGGGTTACAACTAATTATAGAAGAAATGTGAATGAGCCAGGCATGGGCTTTAATCCGTCAAATTAAAATTAATCAACATTCCGTTGGACAACTGAAGACTTTTTAAAGCCAAATGACAAAGATGTGCTGTCAGGAGCTGTTTGTGTGTCATTCTACATTCTCTTAGGCAAAGGGATTTAAAGTTGTCCCCTTAAACCTATTTTCTCTGAGCTATTCAAGGCATGTTTAGCCTAAAATAGATTTTGAAGTAACAGAAACAGAGAAAAGTGGCAGCAGACCTAGATGTGATATTAACTTTGGTATTTTTGATGGTGTATATATCAACTGTCTCTCTTTTCATCTGCAGCAGCATTGGCATGTTATTAAACCTGCTTCACTCTGCTTCCATTAGCCTGTCAGTACAGTAGCTATCTTTGTTTGTATGTGTTGATTTGGTGTAATTATTAAAAATGGAATGATGACAGTCAGATTTAGCATCTGTGTTTTTGTAACACTTGGTGTGAGTGTTGTTGTCCCTCTCCAGCTGGGTTATAAATATGCCTGGCAGGCGGGCAGGGCCCCTAGTAGGGGGTGATGACCAGTAGCAGCAGGGTCAAGGACAAAGCAGACCCATGCCACTAGATGCAGAAAATTAAATTAGGTAACCCACCTGGAATGTAGCTGTTGAGTGAAGTGTGTGCATGTGCACATAAGTGTGTGTATTAGGTCTTGTGTGTGTTTGAGCTTCTGAGTGAGTAGTCTAGAATGTGTGTGGATGGTTGTGGGTTCTGGTTGGTAGGTGGATGATGACAGAGTGAAGGTGTACAGCGTGATGTGCTGTTAGAAGGCAGGCGGGTACCTCTTAGAAAGGCTTTACTGCTAATTCCTGATAAAAGCATGATGAACTGTAGCAATGTGAGGCTAAAACCACAAACCATGAAGGAATCCAAGAGGAGAGTTCATGAAGTATATGACGACCAGAGACATGATATTTCAATGATTTATGAAAAAAGTGATTCCCAGGAGCATCTGACTTGATGAGTAAACACTTCAAGTAATTTTGAAAAAAAAGCCATGTATTGAAATTTTGCTGTGTTTACAGGATTAAATCTTTGTAAACACATAATAAGCAATTAGTCAGGAAAACAAAAGCAAGTGACAGTGGTAGCAACTGTATTTACCTGAAATTATAATGCCTTTAACTAGTTCTTAATTTACTGCCTGTTTATTTGATGGGGAAATACAAATGATTATGACACAGTTACACTTGAGTTGTGCTGAGTTTATGAACAGATAATGAGATGAGGAGTAACTGTCTCATTTGAGGCCATTTACTGCAAATTTATTAGTGTGAAAGTCATTCTTCCCACATTCTTCTTGGATCAGATGCTTCCCCGTAGAGAAATTTCACGTTTTTATAAATATAGCTGACCTGCTGAGCACTGATTAATACACTCTCTAGGTTATACCAGCAATTAAGTGGATTTAATTATGTGGAAATGTACCAATTAAAAATGTCTCAATTTTACACATGATTTAGTATCAAATTACATAATGCTCTCAAGGAGGATTCACAGGCAAAGATGAACCTGTAAAACACCTTTCTGCAAATCCACAGATGGGGTGTAGGGCAACAGAGTGACCAACCTATTGGAAGGAGGGATTTCTTTTGTGCAAGCTCTGCCTTACGGTATCACAAAAACCTTTTACAATTGGACAACACTTAACAAGCTGCTTGTTTTAAAATATTAAAACCTGTAGATTCAGCATGTAAGCTCTAAAACCACTGTTTGGTATTGATTTTGGCAACCCCAGTGGATAAGGCAAAACATTTACTTATTTTATATGGAACAAAAATTTGAAACAAGTGACATCCTGTGGTATTGTGGTTTTGAAAATGAACTGAATGAGGACAAAAAAAGGGGGAAATGCAGTTCCTCAAGTATTCACTTGAAGCTGGCTGGGGAACCCAAAGAAATCCACATTGGGTTCTATATTAGCTTATTTTACATAGGGATGGGTACCAAATTAGGTACTTTTATGGGTACCGACCAAAATCTGTCAAAAGTACCGGGTATCGATTCATGAAAAATCAAAAGGTTCCATGTCCAGGTACCTAAACACATCCTTGTGACTATGTAGGAGTGGAAGAGTAGGCGATTTTCCACGCTGGACATAAATACAGCATTACAAGGTCATATATTAAAGAATAAATATGTTAAATTGAAAAACGTAAAAAAAATATAATTAAACACATTGATATTTTTTACCAAATAAGCACAAAAAAAGTACCGAAAACTGGTACCGTTGAGTACCAGTACCGATTGCCAGGTACCGGGCATCGGTACCATATCGTTTCATATGTGAAAGGTTCCCATCCCTAATTTTACAGCACAAGTAAACCTGTTTAAAGCCTGGTTCATGTCATTGGGTTTTTAGCTTGTCAGTTTACTAATTACCTCAGCAAATGTTATGCTTTTGGGATAGTTTGACTGTAAACGATGTAATTTAAAAACTAATGAACTGATCTTGATGAAATTTTCATGAAATGTTCAAAATGGGATAAGGGAGAAGTGATTACATTTTGGAGGTGATCTGGATCCATGACTTTTTTGAAAGACTCTTTATCATTGACAGGGCCGTTTTCACTGTATGCGTATATAACTCCACAATAAATGGTCGGATTGCTTTGCAAAAGAATTCAAAAAAAGGTCACAATAATTTCTGACAGGTGTAAAAGTACAATGAATGTCCTGGCAATACTCAGTATACTAAGATCTGGAATATGAAATATGTACTGTGTCATCGTAATTTTCAACACTGACAGGTAACAAATTATCGTGCAAACCTGCAACTAACACCAAATTATAGCAGACATTCTGCTGAAAGGGAGTATAACATTAAAGTAGGACTTAAGTGTTGCATGATAATCACAATATGCTTGGTGGAGGTCTGTGCTGTCTGAGCGCTTTTGAAGTTTCTTGTTTACTGACATAAGTTTGGATTTCAATAAGGCTAAAGTAAACAAATTTATTTGTGTGAACAGGAACAGGACAGAGCTGATGGACAGATAATTGTGTTGGTGCTGGTGTTGGTAAGCCCATCAAAACTCCACCTCTCTGTCTCTATCTAGGCTGACCAAAAATTAGCTGGAGTCAATGTTTGTAATATAACGCCCTCTGTCTTCATGTCACTGCTGAAGAGACCAAATGGGAAATGTCACTGGATTACATTCAAGTTTTCCACGTACCTGGTTTGTAATATTTTCAGAAAAACAAATCTTATCCTTTATTTTCAGAGTCTAACATGCCACTCAAAATAAATCTATGGCATGAAAAATACTTAACATGCTGCTTTGGCAGAAAGCTGTTTATTTTCTCGTCTGACACCCTGTGGCAGGGGGTGATCAGCGTATAAAATAACTACGTAAATACTTGTTTCTTTCTGGTCTTGTTTGCTTTCTTAGGTCATACAGAAATAGATGAATATCAGTCTCTTTTACTACCATCTAAAAATTCAACACAGCAGTTTTAGCATTCTGGTCTAAATTAAATCACACAATAATAAAATATTAAAAGAGTTTTGATCAAAGCCAGAGCCCCAGTGTCAAGGCCAGTTTCGCTCACAAATTCACAACTTCTATCTTTGCCTGAAACAAGATAGCCAACATCCAATAAGCACTGTATTTCTGTGTCCCTGCCCCCTCACATGCCCACCGCACAGCTCTGTATTTAAATTGAGTTACTGTGACCCTCCATGCTCAGTGAAATTGAACAAGCTTATTTTCATTGTATGAGCAGTGTGTTCTGCTGAGCGCCGTGTACTGTGGATTAAGTCCGACACAGAACATCATGGCATCATGTTGACCTGGCTGCATGCTGAGGTTCGCTCAGCAATGCTACACGAAACATTTCAGCGGTTACATGGGTTCAGCTGTGTGTAGTTTCTTTTATGGAAGATAGCTCACATGTGCTGTGTTTGCATTTCTAGATGTGCACATCATGATAGAGTGGACTGATGGCCTCGGCGGAGACCTTGGCTCCTCCACTGCTGTTCTAGTTAGCATAATGTAAACACAAACACACTAAACAAATGGACTCTTGCAATTCATGCTACTTATTCGGCTTTTTTATTGCTGAAACCCATGCTTGACGTCAACAAGCTCTCAATGATATGATCTGGCTGTGGTCCATGAGGGTGGATGACTTATAGTCATCTCTTCCTGTAAATAATTCTCATTCCCTGAATTATAATAGGGCTATTGATTTTCCCTTAACTCCACCAGGCAAGGCTATATTAATCTACCCTATTAGTGATCTCAAATGTGACCAAACAAATACGTATTTTCTGGCACTTAAATTGCAAAATAGGGTGCAAACATCTTGTTCTCTTTGGCTGTAAGATTGAGAATCCATGAGCCATGTATAAACTTTGATAATACACTGTAGCTTATTTGAACCTATACTTCTGAATCACTTAATTTCTGTCTTGACTCATTTTTATATATGAAAGTGCAATAACCACTATTGATATCCATATGTCAAAGGCAAAGATGTTATTTCTACATGAACACCAGTAAAGCTATTAGGTTTAAGCTCCAACTGTGACCCCACTGTCTCGACAGTATTGATCAGACTTACATCACTGTGCTGGTTTTATTACATGGCTATGATTTTTTTCTATTACAGACATCATGTTAATATTGCCAAATCAATGCACATGAATATGGTAATCTAGGATAAATGGGCACAAGAAGAGAGCAGAGGATGATAAGAAGAGAATGGATAGCATCTCTGTGAGCAGAAATTCAACCAAAGCTCACATGGTAAGGATTGAAAGTGTTTTGTTAAACTCCAAAAAAATAGAAAAAATCCTTTCTGAATTCAGTCAAGAAGAATGTGGCACCCATCATACACACCAGTGTTGGGGATAAATGGACAACTGTGGATTTTTATTGGGGAACGTTAAAAAAAGCCAGAATAGCAGTTCATTTTGGAAGCCAAAGCGAGCACGGAAAGTCTCAATGAAGTGTTTAAACACATGTTCAGCGCCGAGGCAGGCAGAGCTGACTGCGTGGGGTATAATCACAAACAGCCAAGTCTTAAAAGATCTCTAATCCTGTAAGGATTACAGAGAAATAATCATTTTATGTGCACCATTACTAAATGCATACAAAGAGAAATAAAACCACATGATGTGTTTTTTTTCCAACTTTATTTTAAGCTTAACTGCCTCAAAGCATTTTAATCTGTTCCTTCAGATAATGGTGTTTTCACTTCATTTATTTCTATCTTGGCCACTTAGAGCAATGTAACCCTTTAGTCTTCAAATAATACCCATTAAGCATGCAGCATTTCCAATAAAACAAGTGAAGAGAGTCCCCTGATGGAGATTGATGGCCCAGCTAAACTAAACAGAAGGAGAGACATCCTATGAGGAGAAAGAGAGATGCAGTGAAGGTCTTTAAAGAACAGCAGAAAGCAAATAATGCATTCCCTAAATGTATTCACTGAAGGAGCTTGTTAATCAGTGGTGTGCAGACAAATTGATTGTTCATCCATCCATTTTCTACGCCCGCTTTGAGGTTCACAGGTGGCATGGAGCCTTTCCAGCCTGCACTGGGCTAAAGGCTGGAAAATATAGGGAACAGATTGTCAGTGCAGCACCTGGAAGTAATCCACGTGAACACAGGGAGAACATGAAAATGGCACTATGAGATTTGGACACAGGATGGTCACATGTGAGGCAACAGTGCTAATCATTTAGCCACCTTGCTGCCCAAAATTAACAGGATAATTGCATTCCACAGGCAGATTTTAACCATGGTAGTGTTCTCCTGGCGTTATTAGGGATGTCCTGATCAGATTTTCTGTCCCCCCAATTAAAATCTGTTTTGTTTTGTTTTTAATATCCTTTATCTTCTGACGCTGAGTCTCAGTCCAATGCCTGGGTGTGCCTGGATGGAACTTTGCTGAATATCTCTGCTAATCAGTATTTGAAATGTTGTGTTGAGAAGGCAGGAAATACCCTAGATCCAAAAGATGGTGAAAAAAAACAGTAATCTCTTCCAATGTAGGTGGGGAATCTAACTGTCTTCTACAAAATATTTTGAGCCTTTGGTCCTCCCTCAAATGTATTTTTCCTTTCATTCAAAGTCCAAAATTTGTTGCTTTGCTGGAGCTACCATACCCTGTTCCCTTTGTGGATTCTGTTGCATGATTCGTTTCTAAATTATGTATAAAGCTGTTGGGATTGAGTGCATCGAGCGCGCTACTGCTGCCACCTCTTGAACAAATTGAATCACTTATTTTGCACGTGACTGTTTGATTAAATCTAAACTGTTTCCTCACTTCTTTCATTTTAGCCCCAGGGTTGCCAACGCTAATGTAACAATTCTGATTTTGGAATGAGTTTTTGTCTTTTTGACGTAAGTGTCCCAGAAGAGTATATGTGGAGTGTCATAAAGCTGTTGTTGCTACTGGCTGGCTTTCAGTTGTATTCCCGCAATGAAGTTTGAGCTGTAGCTGAAAAAGTTGATGGTGCATCATGTGTTTCTTATGTATGGAGCTGCAAACCAGTGGCAGCTGCTGGTCAGTCAAGAAGGGAGAGGAAGCTCATTTTTTTCCGACCTACATCATAAATTTGTTTATTTATTCAAACGTAAATTCTACCCTCCATTCCTTTTCAAGAAAATGATCTGTGACCCTGTCAAACCAACCAGGTGTTTTTTCCAGGTATTCTACCAGTGTTCCCCTAAACGCTCGTCATTTTTTAAGAAAGGTAAACTCCCAGGGGATCGATAAAGCCTCTGGATCAGTCCAGAACAACTCAGGAGATGCTCTGGTGGAGGGTTATACTTCAAGATTGCTGACTGGCTCATTTCACTGTCAATCAAAAAGGGATTTGGCCTCAGACAGATCATCCAATCATCATGCAGAAGCCCAGCGTCCAGGCCAGCCCACTGCCTCATAGACCCCCAGAGACGCTGAGCATCCAATGAGCAGGACAAAGCCCAGCGTTTATCCAATGACTGTCCAGTTTCCACAGAGGAACAACCCACTCTACGCTTCCCCGTTGAAGTCAGAAGACGCTCAGCGTCCGACTGCGTTAAAGCGCTGAGACGCTGCGGGGATGAATGAGAAGGAGGTCGGGCCGTGATAGGTGATAGGTAGCTGATTCTGAACAAAAGATGAAGGAATTCTAACGCATATTTTGTCAATATAATGTACACGCAGCAGTACATATCACCACTTTTTTGGGGACATTTTAGGGGAAGCTGAGCTTCCTTTGCAGTCTTAGAGCAATCACCACTGCTGCAAACCCTCAGACTGATAAAGGGTGTCCATGCTGAGCCTTGTCTACCACCAATGATTGGCAGTTGAGTCAGAACTGGATCACAAAGCAACAGAAGACAGTGGACTGGAAGATGTTTCAGGTTTCAACAGATCTCAATCCAATCATGTATCTATGTGGTGTGCTGAACAAGCAAGTCAGATTTACAGAAACTTTCAGAAGCTTTGTGGAGTTCACTTCTCTTCAGATCTTTAGGAGGCTTTAACAGAGAGGAGCCGAAACAATATAGGGCAGATAGTTACAGAGTTAAAGGTAATCAGTGTAAATAGGGCTGTCAGCAGACTGCATCCACTGACAACAAGGTCTATGAAGGAAATGCTTTCATCCACTGATCAAAGGAAGACGTCTCTCAAAAATGACAGAATGAAATTTCTGTTATTGATAGCTGCTTTGACTTGTCGAGTGCTCTTCAAGCTCAGAGCAGTTCTGAGCTCATACCACAAATACCTGTTGCCAGGTTTTTACACAGCCTCTGCATCCTTTCCTCTGTGATCACTGACTTCCAACATTAACCTGAGCTGACTGAACTACATTCACTTAAAACATGCCTTCATGCAAGAACAAGAAAGGATCTTTTCTCTGCCATCAAATCTGCAGTGGCTTGAAAGTACCTGTTGATCTTTGGAAACTTAGGTTGTGTTTATGGTCACCATTCAGACTGTCGTTCCTGTAGATGCTATAAAACACTGGTCTCGTCATTCCTGTGGAAGAAGGCTGGGGTCAAACCCTTTCACTGAGTTTACGACAAAGAAAAAATGAAAACACCCGAAAGCCAACTTCTTTTTACAGCAATTACTTTACATTGAAAAAACAGAAAGGTTCAAACAGATTACGAAGTCCACACAAGCATATAAACGCACCAGAAATAGACATTTGAACTCCAACCGCAGTGAGCCATCGACACTTCATCAGCGGAGATTAGCAGGCTGGTCAAACATGCTGGAAACTTTCTCTGCTTTAAACCAGCCACCATGTAAGCGCACGTGTGTATGTGTATGTGTATGTGTGTGTGTGTGTGTGTGTTTAAAATCTACTGTAGCTTCCTCCGGTCTTCAATGTCATTCAGAAGGAAAGTGATGTGTCTATATGCGGATAATAAGCTCCTTTGGGGGAGAACTCTCTCCCTCTGCTGACCACAGACTAGTCTTTTACTTCAGATGATACACTTCATCCAGGGAAGCCTCTTTTTTCCCCCTTCATCTTCTGATCTCAATTATGTTCCTCCTCATATTGTTTTGTGACTTCATATTTGCTGTCTTGGTTGCCATAGCAGTAATGTGGGTCCTATTAGAACACGCTCGTATGTTGGAGTCTACTTTCCACGTCGCTGCAAAAAGCTTTCAGAGCCTGTGTCAAGCTTCCCTCCCTTGTACTAAAAATCTAGGCCCTGGCAATAAAAGCATGCACAGCCTCCTTCTAAATACAATCTTTGATTTTCCTGTACTTCCTCTTCATTTTAACCACTTCAGCTGCTTTCAGGCTGCTTCTCTCAGAGCTCTGCTAAGTACTGCTAATTAAGATTTTTTTTTTTTTTTTTCATATTTTTGGGGGGCGTACCACTTGAGCCCCTCAACAGGCTTCCAGACCCCTTCTCTACCCAGGCACAAAAACATGCACAGACGCACAAATGCATTCACAGTTGAATGCAAAACTGGCTCAGCCTCTTCTGGACAGTAATTGTAAGCATCTCCTGTGGCCCTGCTTTGCTTTGCACAGTGCCAACAGCTCATCTCAAGGTCAGAGAGATTCTTTTGTTGTGGATTCACTCCCAGTGTTGTTTTGTCGCCTCTTTCCCTTCACCTTGTGAGTATGTCTTTTAATAAATCCCAAACAAAGGAAAAACTGCCATAAAGGAGCTTTTCCTTCCAAAAGAAAGGCCTTACAGCTTAGTTTTTTATGTTCAGCATTCTATTCTTAGAAACACGATGCCATGTTTTCATCTTCTTTCATAAACCAAAAAGGAATCATGTGGAATTCTACTGTATAAAATTTCACGTTTTCTCTTCCCCTTCTAGGAAAGAGGCCACACAATCCCCCCGGTTCAGAGCAAAAATTGTGTTTCCTGGCTTTTTCTAGGACATTCACCTGGCTGTGCGCTCAGGGCCACACAGTCACACATCAGTATTACCGCTGCCTTACTCGCTTTTTATAGGGTCTGGAAGGACGAGATGGGATTTTGCAATCACATCACTGTGCTGAATACATCACCACAGAATGAGAGCAGCACCAAGCAGGGGAAAAGAGTTTCTTTAGGCTTTTTTTCTCACAGTAGATGTCCTCATTTATGAGTTGCAACTTCTTGTTTTCTTGATTCTGCAGCCTGCGGTGCAACACATATGGATTTTTTTTCCCTCTCCCTTGGACCTTTGTCTGTTATTGGGATGGTGTGTCCTCGTCTAATCAATGGGAATATGCCAATAGAATGTATTGACAATGCATTTACTGTATGGTGTGAGAGATAAGGCGGTTATCGTCTGCTGTCTGATGTATAATCCCTGTCATGTGGTTGGAAAAATCATTAATTGTGCTGTAGGGCAATAGATAACAACTCCCACATTACTCTGGGCACTGACACATTCGCCCTCACACACTTCAATCACAGAAAATTTGGTGTTTCACATCCTGATTCCTAATGCCACAATGACACAGATAAGTTATCATCGCAGCAGTCACACATGATGGATCACAGATTTTTCTTCTTGGTTCTTATCAGCGTTTCTTTGACAGACTTTTTCCAAATCTTCAAATTGATCATGGGCGGGCTTATTTCTGAGTTTCTCTCTCTCAGGGGAGTATTGTGCATCAGGAAGCAAACGAGGTGTTACACATTTGACAGTGATACAAAGGCTGCCAACCTCAGTGTTAACTGATGTGGTTGAAAGGACTAGTTTGCATGATCACTTTTTATTATTCTTCCACAGTTAGATCTGCAACAGATTAGAAATAAATTAACTTCATTCATCAGACATCTATGAGGCACAGTGTGAAATAAATCAGGCACTGTGTGTGGTGGATTAGCTTGGGTGTGGTGGAATTGCACTTCTATCGCTTGGCTTGCATAAACATTAATTAACACACCAAGAAGCCGTTGGTAGAAAAAAATAAAAACACATGCTTTGCTGCTGCTTTTTGTGGTCTTGATGTCACTCTTACTTGTTTTACAGCTAAATATGATAGAAGATGGTACATTCAAACCAAGATCAAGCGATATGTTTCTGATTTACATTGGAAAATCTGTTTCTGGATGCTTGAATAAATTGCTCATCATAAAATTTTGAAACCAGAAAGAAATCCAAAGAATCTCTGTGGAAGGTTGAAATCACATCCTGCACAACAAGCAAAGACATGAGACAAACCAAAAAATATCTACGCAGCACCAGAGTTGGACACAAACCACAATTTTTTATCATCCAATAGAGATAATGTATAGTGAGCAGGTGTTGTCTCACCCTGCCTAGATTTTGCTTCTCTACCCACCCACCATTCATTTTCTCACTCATTGTAAATCTACACCCTTAAAATACAAACATGCTGACACAAAGCATTGATCAACATTCATTAATTCATTTTCTGAACCGCTTATCCTGTTCAGGGTCACGGGTGGCTGGAGCCTATCCTAGCTGTCATTGGGCGAGAAGCAGAGTACAACCTGGACTGGTTGCCAGTCAATCACTGGGCTGACATAGACAGACAACCATTCACTCATACACTCACACCTATGGGCAATTTAGAGTGACCAATTAACCTGATGAGCATGTTTTTGGACTGTGGAAGGAAGCCAGAGGACCCGGAGAGAACATGTAAACTCCACACAGAAAGGCCCAACGGCCAAGCTGGGAATTGAATCGGTGACCTTCTTGTTGTGAGGCTTCAGCGCTAACCGTTGTGCCATCCTGCAGCCCATTAATCAAAATATTATTTTCAATGACTCAAAGATGATATATTGATGCAGCTAAAACTAAACTAAAACTAGCAGTTGACAGCATTTTGCTAAAACTAGTTTTCTTACTGACCAACTTGTGGCTCAAATCAACATAACTGTTTTAAGATATTTCTGATTCATGTTAAATCCACACTTATAGTTCAGTCTTTTATTTTGTTTTTTCATACCTGTTTTTTTTATTGTGTCTTTTATTGTGTCTCTTTAATACGTCCTGCCCCAATGTGTCCTCATATTTGTGATTGTTGCAACCACCCTCATTGATTTCCAGCTCTGCCCTATTACAGTGTATGAGAAGCCTGTCTCCATTCATCATGAGCTTGTTTGTCTTTTCATGTCAAGTGTGTTTCTAGGAGAAAGTCAAGTCATTAATTAACACTTCTTTGATTTAGTATTTTTGAAAGCCAGTCTATGACTGAAAGTTTTTTGTTGTAACTTCCCTCGCCTGGGTGCTTTCAGCACTGCTGTGGTTTTGTTTTGTGACTTTTTTTTCTCCTCTTGCCAGAGCAGTACTATTTTCTGTTGACACTACATTGTCTTTCTTTATTTGATTAAAGAGGCTCTTTTCTCACAGCTTTTACACCTGGGTCTTGAATTTGTATAAAGAAAAAAAAACAAAAAAAAAACAATCTAATGGTATGGTCTGCAGGATTTTCCTAAAATAAAAAAAAAACAGAATGTCAACTTTAACGGAATAATTGTCTCCTACGGGCCTCTGTACATGTGTGTCAGTGTCTGTTTTGGCCTCATCCCCCTTTTCTGCATCTAGTGTGCAAGTGACATTGCGTGTTGACAACAGCCAGTGGAGGAAGCTATTCAGAGCGGTTACGATGGTGGACCTGACACAAAGTGAACCGAGAGGCCAAACAGATAAAGCCTTTTTTTTTCTGAGTAAGGGTGAAGCTTGGTTTGACTTTCAATCACTTCCGGGCACTTTGAGAGCAGCACGGGACGAAAAGTGATGTGAGTATGCTTTCTGCTTTCAGCAGGTATGTGTCAAATTACCGTGATTAGCTTGTGCTAACATGCTAAGTCAGGTAAACGGCTGTTGAGTCTCTCGGATGTAGAAACAAAATCGTACAGGTGGTTGCTGAGCTAGTGAATGTGTTCAGGTAGTCACGGTTGAAAGCAGGAGGTGTGCGCTGCCGCTGCCACTGAGCCAAGGAGGAGGAGCCCAGTCTGAACATTATGTTTACCAACAAAAAACAGCAATTTCTGCAGATCCTACCTTAACTTAATTTTATTCACAGTAAATTGGAAACATCAGCATTCTTAACTGAAACAGAAAATAACATCAGCACCACCATGTTGTTATTTGTTGTTGCTCCATATCTGGTTTCTTCAGTTTGATCAATGTCTCAATTGGACTCAAATATATAACACAGCCTGATGATTAGAAAGTATGATTGGTAATAAGGTTGGAAAAACAAATTTCACTTTACATTGAAAAAAATAATTAAATTTTGAATTGTGTGAATATTGGAGACCTACTCACCTCACATGTACGCGTTTATAATCCCATAAAAAAATGATATAGTCAGTTTGAATTTGTTTTGTTTCATTTTGGTTTACAGAATTAAAAAATGCCTGAAGTAGCCAAAACATCGGGCTTAGTGTCATCCTCATACTGAGGAAAAGAGAATGTTCAATCAATACTGGTAAAGGACCGAATCTGTTGGTATCTCCCGAAACCAAAGTCAGGGTGTTGGCTTCGGGACTTAGAAAGTTTGTTCAGTACATCTCTGTTGCTAATTCAGCAGAATAAATATAGTCGTCTCTGGCTTAAACTACTCACCCTCTCCTCTTTGGCACAGCCCATGAAAAATGCACAAAAAACGATTTTAACTGTGTTAAACTCAGAGTATATAATTCAACTTTTACATTTTAGCAGTTTTTATGATAAGATTTCAATTTTACTAATGACTGTAAACTTGATTTGACAATAAGAATGGCTTTTTAGACACTACCATGCAACCTTGAAAACTTCCACTTCCATACACTGAAGATAAAATCTGTAGATTCACCAAAAAAAAACAAAGGTTAGAAATGACAAGAACAAAGGGATACTGCTGTTCCAGTGATATTGTGTTGTTTCCATACTGCTTATTTTGCCCTCAACATCAGTGTTTTGGCACCATTTGTGTCCACAGCTGCAGTGCCGTGAGCCAGGTCATGCTGACAGGCTAAGAGAAAGAGGGGAGCTGGTTTGCACATCATCAGCTCAATGAAAATTTAGTCTGTCCTGCCAATTGCAACGAGATGAATTCTGCTCACTCTGAACTGCTCAAATACAAAACAGGGGGTCAATAGAGCTTAATATTCACTCTAGTTGAATTATTTTACTTGTCTAACACGTGTTTAGATTTTTGGTGTATCTGAAGAAGGAGAAAACAGACCCATCAGACATGACAACGCCAGTTTTAAAAAAACATCATGAGAATAAAATGAAATCTTCTGCTGTCATAAATTGATTTTTGACTTTAATTTTGCAGACGTTCTCATGCATGGAATCTAACCCGTCTCAAACAAATCCATCCTAATAAATTTAAGAGGAAGCTGGAGGTTTTGTTGATTCGCTTATGTATAAATTTATTGAACTTTTCAAAACACCAATCCCCCCTGCTCCTCTGAAGAGCGCTGAGTATTTCCTCACACTGGATCTTGTTACAGACCTTTAAATTGTGCACTTAAAATGTCTCCTGTAACTAGCGGCCTCCTTCCATTATACTGTGAACTTGGGTCTGTGTCCCTGTGTGCAGCGGGGCACAGGTGAAGCCTATTTTGCCTTTCCATATCATGTGTGCAGTTAAAAAGAGGTCCTATTAGGTTTAATGAACGCCATATTTTATCAATTAGTCATTCAGCTGTGTTCAGTGTGTTTAAGAAGCGGAAAGGTATGGGGAAGTTGCTTCACACACACACTCTACAGGAAGTAATCATGCTTGTGAAAGGAAAGTTATAGAAAAGCTCATATTTTCACACAAATTGTCGCAGCAGGGGGTTTGAGGCTCTTAAAGCATACGCGTCTCCTTTGTTGTGTAATGTGTGTGAGTAAGTGCTCATTAGATAATGTGGTCCAGTGGTTCAGGGCTGGTGTAATTGGCTGTTGGGCAGCCCGCCCCTCCTCTTTCTGAGCATTAATTTAATCACTGGTCTAGTGTAAGCCTATACCAACCTTAATGGTCAATGTAATTGTGTCAGTAAGCTCTCCCACAGACATTATCCATCTAAAGTCTGTCCTTAAACTGAAATTCCACCTTGAGATACAGTTAGTCAAGGCCACTGAACTCGAGCAAACACTTGTGGCTAATGGGAAATTATTCGAGCAATTACCACAGAGGTCGCTGGGAAAATGATAACGGGAAAGTGAGCGAGGAAAAAACAAAAACATGATAATTATATTATTTTGCTGCTTAAAAGAAACTCATTCAGATGTATATCAGACCTGGCTGAGAAACATGAACATGAAAAACACAGAGCAACAGCTGAATTAAGTCCCACTCAGTGTAGAGCTGGAGGTCTGCAGTGTTTATCACCATGTGTTTAACCCAAAGCCCCTCCTCGGTTTGCCCCGCCGTCCTTCAGAGCGTCACAGACCACTGGCAAGGAACTAAATAATAACATTTCACAGTTTCACTATGGGGCGCCATCTAAGGCCTGTAGCACTGTCACATGATATCACTCTGGCCGAGCAGAGGGCTGTTGTGCACCTTAAGAGCTTTAATAAATGTCTGGGTGTGTGTTTTGTGCATGTGCAATCGCATTCTGTGTGTGCTTGAATGTCAAGAGCACGATATTACGATGACTGAGAGGCTATAACCTTCATCAGGTCCGTAAAAGGTAAAACATGTGTTTCCAGGGGAAGCGAACGTTCCAGTCAGATTTACAGAGGGAAATGACATATCCTCTTTCTGACAAGGAGTGCTAAAAAGTGAAATGGGGATAGATGCGGAGACAAAACACACCTCTGGGGTACGAAAGCTTGAGTCATAAACCTGAGGCTGAAGGCTGGAGAGAGGAATCTAAAGCCATATAACACTGCACCTAGTAAAAAGGAGGAGAATGGATTTCAGTTAACACTATGTAATGCGGTCATATATTTAGAGTTTATGCCAGTTCCACTTTTGAGTCATGTACACAGAAAACCAACTTCTTTTGTAGCAAATTGGAACGTTTGGTGAATTTCCAAGCCTAAACTATCTTAATTATTAGAAATGTTCTCTCTCCACCATTAGCCTGGATTGTGTTGTAGTAAAAATGTGCAAAATACTCATTACCACTTATTTGGCAGCACATTTCACATAGTCTAATTGGTCCTTGGCTGCAGCTGGACCAATTACTTCACTGCTGCATTTCAGTACAGAGCTCATTGTCCATGGAACAATACAGTGGTTCATTGGCCAAACATGATAGCTGGATGGAAAACACGCTGCTTAACCCTTGTCCAGTTTGTCAAGATTGGCAAACATGATCCTGCTTACTTTGACAGCTCAAGCCCTGAAATATTGTCCCTAAAGCATGCTTACCTGCCACGGGACATCAAGTCATAAACATTTCTCCTGTCAAACTTTTCCTTCCCCTGAACCAGTCAGTAGTTATTTCACAGCGCCTGAAAGATTGAGATGCTTGTTGTATTCAGTCTGAGCTGAATCACATGTCCGTCTGAAATGGCTGCTGAGTGCCAGTGAAGGATGCCTTTCAACAGACGGGGGGATTTCCAGCAGCTCGAGGTGGAATAGTCTCTGGGAGGGGAAAATAGCGGGGATGGATGAGGCGAAGGAAAAAGGCAGGAAGCGGGGAGCAGAGCCCAGAACGGCCCAGTTGCTCAACGACCATAGGGAATCTGGTCTGGACTGTTGCTCTCAACACATCTATCTTGACCAGAGGCAGGCAATGAGATTGGTTTCCTTTAACAGTGCTCTAATGTCAAAACATTGTGAGGCGCGGAACAGGAACACCACCAATAAATGTCTTTGAATCCACAAACTGGTATTTCAGCAGACCAAATTGATTATCGCTACGCTGACAGGCAGACGCGGCTGATATTGATCATTGAGAGTGTTCCTGTTTCATGTGGTATGGCTAAGCGTGTCCAAAAACAACTGAACAGATTCCGCCTAAGTGTTTTCTGATGACCGGTAGATTTAGGGAAATATACAGAGGGTGTTGGTACTGCTCAAAGTGTCCACCATCATGTCCAAAATCTCCCACAAGAACGCAAACCACAGCAGTTTGAACTGCTGCCAAGTTGGGCTGCAAGCTGGGAAACAGGCTGAGACAAGTTCACATCGGTTCAATCCAAAGATTAGAAACAGCAAACAAGCTCCAATGAGAGCCATTGAGATTGTATTGCCAACATATTGTTTTATTTTATCCGTGTACTTGAATGAGTGTGTTTAACGTGCATATGCATATTTCTGTATCTGGAAACCATTGCACTTGGCAAAGCACACAGTCAAGACAATGGCCTACACTGATAGATGTGATTGCAAAGAATGAACACCAGATAAGTTGGCTGTATTTAGCCCTGGAGTAGTAATCGAATAGACGGCTCAGTTAGAGGTAAAGCTGTCTATAGCAGTATGTCAATAACTGGTACAAACATCAATGAATGGAGCCCTTTCTTTTTTGTTTCATGATCTATTACACCAAATGCCGTAAGCTACTGCTACTCTCCCTTAAATAACATCACCCTATACGAGAATGGAGACTTCTCTTTTCCCCTTCGTCTTTTTCTGAAATTTTTCCATAAATTGTCAAGGAGACCTGGATGCAAACCAGCCTCAAGGCCTGGAAATGAGAGTATTTTTACTGGCTCAGATGCTGTCCAGAAGATATTAGCCGTGTAGGAAATGTGCTGAATATTACGGACCCCACTATCCAGGGCCAAGAAAGACAGTTGGTGCAAACCCCAGTCTGCCGTGCGGCTGCTATCTCTCAAAATGTCAAAGCTCTGGTCTGTAAGTCTGCTCTGTTCTGCTGCTGCTCCAGGTTGGACCTGGAAGAGAGCAGGCAAGTTGACTGGCTGGCTGTCCAGCTTGCTGAGTCATAGTAGTAATTAAATATGACTAAGGAGTGTAAGGTCAACTCAGATGCTAAGCCCAGTCCAGAGGGAGGGATAGGTTTAGGCTTACACTGCTGCTGATTTCATTTGTTTGTCCTTTCTTAATGATAAGCCTTGTTGAGACCCATTTCTTCCCACTGAAATGCTAAAACTATATCTTCATGTTTGTATGTGCCCCCACGCCTCCAATTCAAAGTAATTCCAGATGTGAAATAACAACATTTTCTTGCCACAAACATGTGAACACTCCAAGGCGAATGAATTCACTCAAGATATTTATGATCCCATAAATGGGATTATTTTGAAGTAATCCATTTTCATGACGAATAAAACAGAGCTGAGCGTTAATCACCAGAATCGCAGGCTCTTAGCAGCACATTTCTCACATGCTGTGCAAATGAGCCCTAAAATGTGCATGACTGGTGCTCTAACGGTTATATGTAGTTTCCTGATCTGTAGCGTCATCTGGGATTGTGGCTAATGATCCAAAGGGGAGTGCACAATGAAGGCAATTTGTAACATCTTGTTATGCCCCTCATTCATTATTATCGTTTGGTTAATTCGTACTTTATGGTGATTTTTTGTACATTGCATGGAGGGACATTAAAGTCGCGGTCCTGCAGGGTTGTTGACAAGGCCTGTCTAACCGCTTACCACAACCACAACAGCTATGAAGTGGCGGAGGGGATGAATCCCCTTACAAGGGAGGGGAGGGATAATATAACTCATATGAACAGCCATATTAAAATCATGCAGCCTGGTCTTGTAAGGTCAAATATGAGAACATTATAACTCTTAAACTTGTCTCCTTGTAATCCCTGACAGAGGGGAAGAAATAACATTAAGTGCTTTTGGCATCGTGCACAGTGCTGAAATATTAACATCTAACATCCCCGCCTCTCTGATTGGTCTATGAATACTTAGAAACTCTGGGGACTGGGGTGGGTTCAAAGTTCGCCTCCATTCATGCCAAAAAAATCAAACATCAAGCCAAGAAGTTTGTGGTGAAATCTAAATCCCACACTCTGATTTGGATTCGCTAACTTTATGGAATAGCTTTAGCATGATGTAAATGATAAATGTTATATCCTGGGTAGAATATCCTGTAACATCAACAGTGATAATTTTGGTTTCTCTCTGAATACAATATATGATTCCTTAATGGTATAAGTGCTGCACGGTTATAACTCACTAACCTTTTGTTTGACTCTATTTCAAGGTTGAAGTTAGAGCGTGAGAATACAACAGGGAAAAAATACAATAGCGTTTTTGTTTTTGAGTCAGTGCGATATCTCTTAATTAAAGTGACCAGTTCTTGGCTGCCAGTTATAGTAGATTGAGAAAGTCATCCAGAGGCAACAGTAGTAACTAACTGAGTTAGTGGGACAAATAGGACTGATAATAAACAGTGACCTGGTTGTCATAGCGGAGAGAAACCCCAAGACAGTAATGCTGATTTTTTTGTACTTCAAGGGGCTTCATTTCTGCTAAAATGTCCCGCTCATTGTCCCAACTCCTCAGCCGAAGTCATTTGTTTTGGTACGATATAGCATAGCAACATCTAACTGTAGCTTTTAAGGAAGTCTTTTTTTGCCAAGTGTGACTCAAATTTAACCTGAATTTACCATTGATGCTGAAGTGAAACTTCACTATGATGATCAATGTGCATGCTTCCACTGGCTTCATGTTCCTGCTCCTTCTCAACTCTGACAATCAGGAGGTCTCCACAGCAGATACGCAAGCGTTATTGCCAGATGCCCAGAAACATAAAAACATCTATTACATGTCAGCCTAAAAAACACGTCACTGCTTCTAGAACAGGGGTGGCCAACCAGTCAGAGACCAAGAGCCACAAAAATTACCGTGGTACTACAAAGAGCCACGTCACGCATGTGGTCTTACAAACACACTTCCTCTCGCCCATAAAGAAAATGACATAAAATAAAAAAACAATACATTTCCAATTTTCAAAGTGAGATTTACTGTGTTTGTGTGTTTAAATTCGTACTAGAAAAAAGAAACTGAAACTTAAGTATCAATCCCAACTGATCCCAACATTGGCATCCATATATATATAGTTTAGATTGATTGGAACACCACTACTCTTTTTTTTTTTTTTATGAATGGTTTGAAGAGCCACACACCAAAAGACAAAGAGCCACATGCATCTCGCGAGCCACACGTTGGCCACCCCTGTTCTAGAATAACAAACAGAGCCAAATCTTGAGTCAACAGGTCAGAGGTTTTTGGAGGCCACTGATGTTGACATGGGGAAGGAGAAGCTCATCAGTGACGTGAAAAATCGCAAAATTATTAATCTCCTACTGCTTTTATTGGGAATGATAACCTTATGTGTGTTTATTTCTATATCATATCCATCATATCACCTCAAGCCTTACCATGAGATGTTACTGGTTTCATGACTCCAGCTCTTCGGCAGTTCTGAAAACACAGTCAGTGGGTTTTTGATGGATGAGGGGCCGTGCAGCCAAACTGCAGCAGCACTCTCACTCATGCAATTTAAACCTGTGAAAGTTCGGAATTAGACAGGACTGCTGGATTCATCAGGGCAGATGTAGAGGTTTTACGCCTTTGACAATTTGTTTTATTAACAAATCTTTCAATCTTTCCCTATTTCTCTGTGATACAGTCTTTGTTGGTTTTGTTGCTCTGTTTTTCCCTTCTTTTATACATTTCTTCTCTAAGCGAGGTCTTTTCCTGTCTGTGTATCCAAAGTGTATAAGCTGACATCAAATCTAGCATGATTACTTTGTTGGGGATTCGTATTATGATGTGAAAGAGTCTTGGATCAGAACTTGGTTTGAAAGCGGCGTTCTGCTATCCAGAGTAGCATTGAGCTTAAGAAAACAGCAGAACAGAGAACGCTGTCAGAATTGATAACTCAACAAAATAGTGAAATAAATGTTGCACGTACACTCAGATTCAGCACAGTAACCCTCCATTTTGTTAGTGCTTGTTAATGTCAATAATACAGTGTGTCCTAATCCAGTGACATTTCCAAAAGATCAGCACCGACTTCTTAATAGGATATGAATGTTTTGCTTCCATATTCAAATAAGTGAAACCTCTGTGAACAGATGTAATAAAACAGTGACTGATTCATGGTTTTAAAACAGAGAAATGACTGAATGAATACAGAGCGCTCCCCTATTGTGTAATATCCAGCATGTCATGCCAGATCATCAGACGGAGTAAGGCTCAGCGACTGCCTTTCTGCTACAGACGGAACATGTTCTTGGCCTCTATCAGTGTAGCAGCTCTCCTCCGAATGTTCTCTACATGCTTCAAAGATATGAGATTAGACAGCTGCATGTCAGACTCATTGTCCTTCGTTAACAAGTCTAATTTGTGCCTCGTTCTGTCTTCCAGCTCTTCCAAGATCTCAGACAATCATTCTGGCCCCCAGTGGGGCTGGAAGAATCACCACGCTGGCATCCATATTTGCACCATCTGTGAAGGAGAGTGCTGAAGGCTTATGGATCAATCACACACACACATAAACACACAGGCACAAACACACTCATATACACCATACACTTAAACGATAACATATACCAAGACGTAGAATAGAAAGTCTTTCTAGAACTAGAAGACCAAATACACAGAAGCAAATCACAAGCTTTTCCTTTTGAGTCATGGCGCACACACACTTTCACGCACACCTGCATCTCCCTGATGTAGTTGGTAAAATCCCCATTTTTATCTAATCCCAGAATCCCTCAACTAATTTGGGCTAAAAACCACAACAAACGAGATGATACCATTTTCTGATGAGCTTAAGTGAGTGATTTGCTGTACCAGCGCCGACTGCTGATTGTGAAACAGGAAGGTGATATATGATAAAACCACAGGCAGCGTAGATACCTCCCTTTGGCAGGAGTGTTGTGAACTCTTGAGTTAATACTGACATATAGCTCAGTTATAAGTACCACCCCATACATCTTTCCACTGCAAACTCCCCAAAGGATCTTTTGGGAGGGATCCACTGGTGGGAGGACTTGTCCAACTCCTCCAGCAGTATTTACAACTAAAAACAAAACTGTATGTTATCACAAGACTCCCTCACACTCCAGTCAGAGAGAGAGAAATGGTCCACTGGTAGTGAAAGAGCTGAATAGTGGACGTATTTGAGTTTAACTGTAGTTATTTCAATAAAACAAATGGAATAGGGGACCACAGTTTGGATGGCTGATCTCAGTCACCGGCCATTGGTCATTTTGATTCTCTCCCACTAGGCCCTGCTGTGCACTTATTTGCACAGTTTGCTTCCAACAAAGATTAAAAGCCATGAATCTAACAGAGCTTACTGAATGAAGCCATAATGCAGGGGCAGATTTCGCTGTGTTACGACTATCTCTAGCCGGGCTCTGGAGTACAAGCTGGCATAGGGCTTAGTTTGGTCTACAGCTGCCCGGATCTGTTTGTCTTTCTGTGTGCTTTTGTGTGCTTCCCAAGCTGTTGGATTTGGTCTGTTCTCCTAGCAGGATGTTGACCGTCACTGCCAACCTGTGTGAGTGAATCCCACCACATTTGTTGTATGCCACACCACAAGGAAAGCAAACAAACCCCAGCGCTTAACAAAAGGACACCATCAGGAGGCAACCTCAAACCCACATCTGAACACAACCTGTCTCTGCTTGAATTTGTGAGATTGTTTGTGACTCTGGCAGGAGTTGGAGCAATTAACTTTCACTTTTTTAAATGATTTTCTGTCTGCGTACAATGCTGTATCTGCAGTAGCTATTCCTGCACCTCATGCTGCGCAGACCTCTAGTTTGAGCACTGTTGTAAAGCTGCTCTGGGGTGCTGCAACTTCCATTCTCTGCCTTCTCATACAGATATCAGCGAAGAAGAGTCTCGGCGGATGTTTTGGAGATGTGCTCATGAAAGCAGAGACAGATATTAAAGAGGGAATTCAACAAGCTCCTCTCTGCTGTTATTCCACAGGATGAATGACTTGTTTAGATCTGGCTGTCTGTATCTCAGTCTGTGATGGAGACAGCCTGATAACAACCGACAAATTCACATCTGCATGTGAGCATGTCATCTGCTGTATGTATATTTCTCTGTGTGGTCTATCTCTATCTGATAGACAGCACCCTGAGGGAGACAGTAACAAGTCATCCACCTGAATATTCGTCCAGGGATGCGGTGTGTGCAGTTGGTGATAAAACTCTTCAGGAGCAGGGGAGCACAGGATAGTGAGGGCACCACCAGAGGCACGAAGATCGCAATCACAGAGAACAAGCAGCCGTGGCGAAGGGAGAGAAGGGCCTCTCGAGACAAGAGGTGGAGAGGAGTAGGCCTGCGTTTTATATGCTGGAGTGGCAGCAGACAAACGGCGAGCCAGACCTGAACAGCAAGAGGAGTGTCAGGGTTTTAACTCAGCTTTAATGCTGCTGTTTAGACGCGGAGATGAGAGGGGATATGAGGTCTACTACAGAGAGGAGACAGTCACAGAAGTGGGGTGTTAAACACTGCTTGAAGAGAACTCCTGTATTATTGAACCAGGGCCTTGTTTATGTTTGTATAGATGTGTAGGAAACCTGGCAGTGTCACATTTTTTTTAGTCCATCCAATTCTGAAAATTGTAATCTGCTGGAGCAGTTATCAGCACATAAGTCTGGACAAGGATGTTCCGAAACAATTCATTTCCCTATTGGACAACTGTAAAGTTTAAATATGATGAACCTACTGGTCAAAACATGAAAAAAGAACACACAAAATGATCAGAAATTTAAAAAAGAAAAAAAAAATTCACAAGTAAGACGTGTTAGTGTGCATTCAGTATTCAGCTATTTTGAGGAGCCTGACAAGCCAGTATCAAACATGCAGTCATGTGATTGGCAGAGTAGCAATAGAGGTGGGTCTTCCTCTGTCTTGAGGAGCCGAGTGAGCCTGTGTGCAGAGTGGGAAAGCTGCTGTGCTGCTGAATGGATTTATTTTTGGTTGAAAGATAACATATTTGGCCTCTGTATATCATTGGATGTGCGTGCAAAGACAATAACATGAGTAAAAATTCAAATAGTTGGGAATAACTGTTTGAAAATTCAAAAAAAATGCCTAATCAACCAAAAATTTCATGGACTCTCAAGGGGCCACATATTAGGGGTTGAAGACTTTACTTTAGGCCTTTACAGAGAATTCACCAGTGTACAGCTTATCTCAACAAGCTTGATCATCTGGACCATGTTAAAATGAACCTTTTGATACACCTTTGTGTTTTCAAATCCTGAACCAAAAATCACTCTGTTTGTACCTGTCTTAAAATATTGTTTTATACATCTTGTGTATGTCTGTGCTAGTGCTGCACGATTTGGGGAAAAGGTGCGATTTGCGATTAGGTGGACAATATTGCGATTGCGATTGTGCTTGCGATTTAATAAAAATAGTTGTGTCATGATGAGTCTACAGACTTGCTTGGTTATCATGGAGAAAAATCTGAATTGCATGTGCTGACATTGCGATTGTGATAACCTCTTTTGCGATTACGTAATTGCATGTGCTGACATTGCGATTGCGATAATCATGCAGCCCTAGTCTGTGCTCTATTTAGTAACCTTTATTCTCACTGTAATGAGGATCAGCTGCCGGCCTAACAGTTTTATCATGTGCACATGTACAGAGACCCTCTTAAATTAACTAACTGGAAAACACTGCGCTATGAGACATCAGCTATCATCTGTGCTTGTTTACATTCGGGTAGTAGAACATTACAGGTAGAAGCCATAAATTGAAGCTATAGCCTGACTGTGCTTTAACTTTTAAAACGTAGGGACAGTTTTTTGGCCATTATGAATAATAAAACTACTAAAGATTAGAACATTCACTTGTATTTTTTTTAAAAAGGCCCACACTGAAGATATAGAACGGAATGGTAACGGTTCTAGATATTTCTACCCAGCACAATAAAGTACATGAGACTTTAGAGGCCTAAAAAAGGGTGTAATTAGGGTCACTTCTTGTAGGGTAAAGGAAACAGAGTAAATGGAGATAAATAGACATGTGACACATTTAGAAATGTCAGAGAACGTCAAAATGGAAAGACTGAATTAGATATGTCATCTCAAAGTAATTGCACTGCTATATTCACATATTTAATTGCAACTTATAGGCTGAGTGTTTTTCCTTATGGAACTATGATTTATGCTCCCTTTTATGTGTGACGATGAGTGTATATATTAGCATTCTGACCCCGCTTTTCTACACACTCTGTGGGAGCAATCTCAGCTCAATTAAACCCCAGCCATGCAGATACAAATTGTCCCAAATAGCCGGCGACCGATGGGGGCTGTCAGTGTAATAGGCAGCTTTTTGAAGGTGTCATGTAAGTTGCTGTGTAAAACCAAATGGCTTTAATGAAATATGCAAATTCTTATTATAAATCTGATGATGTTGCCGTACAATTAACCTCAGGATTTCAAATTGTTTAGAGGCTAAAGAAGTACATTTAAAAACATCCTACTTTCTGTGTGTGTTTGTGTGTGTGGGAATGGTGTCTTTTTTTGTTTGACAGAGGTATTAAGACCTTAAAACATCATTGACTTGTTCCCGTCAGGAAACTCTTGTAAACAAGCGTTCGTTTTCACAAGGTTGTCAATAAAGTTGTGTGATGAATTGAATGCTCTGTGCACAGCAAACGCGTGATTTTAAATGAATAGGAGGTTCAAGGAATAAAATACAAATACATGGGGATCCCGTGAGCTTATGTGGAAATATTAAAATTTCATGGTCCATTATAATGAAATGTTTTTGATCACTGCAATTACACAGTTGCTCAGGCCTGAATTTAACTCATAAGGCCTTGAGATCAAAACAAACGGTCCCTTTCATGAATAAACTCTACTATCTTTTCATTAGAAGGTCTTCTTATGCATTTATTCAAAAATTCCTCTAAAAGGTTTTGAATAGGTATGCTTTTCATTTAATAAAGAGCATATAGGAAAAGCTTTCTGTCTCCCTTGTTTTAATTAGTGAGATTTTCATAAACGACATATGGTGCCCATTTTTTTTCTGTTTTCCTCTTTAGAGTAGAGCTCATTTCTTGCATATTCTTTGGGGAAAAATACTTTTTAGAACAGCAATTTGGATTCCTTCAACTCCTTCTGGATTTGGAAACCATAACACCTTATGTTATCCACTTTAATACCGCCTGCACAAGGCAACTTTTACTTTTTCTTCAATGTCTCTCTCTTTTTCCTAATCCCATCTGCTAGAGCAGAGTAAGGATGTGATCGTCTGTGTTTCTGGGTGCATCCATATGCTTGTGGTTAGGGCTTATGTGTTTCCTAATGTTGCTGAGACTCTGCCAGGCGTTTTGGATAAAATACTGTGCTGATGTGGCAAGTTGCGGAGCCGTGCTCACAGGAGGCGACCGCAGCACTGTTTCAGTCTTTAAGTCTCTTCAGACATTAAATGAAAACCGAGCTCAAAATCTATGTTGGTGTTGAATACTATTACAACTACTGTAATCCATGCCCTCTCCAGGGCTCCTGGTAAAACATTCTTCCTGATGGACTTACTCATACCAAAAACACACAGTGCTCTGTTTGATTTAGATGTTTTAGGTCCTGAATGTTGCGAAATTTATATCATCAAGAAGGCAAATCCAGCTTGTTGTTACGCATTTTTTATCTGCCTCCTTCTTCTCCTGCATCTAAACATCACAGCTGCCATTTAACTCCAGAAATATGACGTCTGGTGCTCTAATGATTTGCAGACCATAAGTGGAAATGCCCACCATGAATCATGAAAATGCATTTTCCCATTTCCATTATAGAGGAGACTACATGCTCAGGGAAAGATTTACACCGTCATTGCTTTCTCATTAGGGCCCGAGCCCCCGGGAACCGGGGCGAGGCCCTATTGTAACCGTTAGGATTATTATTATTATTATTCCGATTCTTTCTTTCCGCCAAAACAATGCCATTTTGCGTGCCTTTGCCTTGAAAAAAAGGCGAAATGACCTAGCCACAAAATTCAAACTCGGCGAAAATTGCATGACTGCACTGTCTGTACAAAAATTCATCCCCCCTCGCGCCCCCTAGGGGCTTAAAACTGCAGCCCCTTGGTCTGCTTTCAGCTACAGCCTTGAAATTTGGTGGGTATAACAAGCATGCCCACATGAACAAAAAAGTCTCATATGACTATCATGAATTCTCAACACGAACTTCGCTTTTAGCACGTAAACATGGGATTTTCACGATTTGTAGCCTACGCATTTGAACGAACTAGTCCTAGGGCTTTTGTCACAGCAACTCCAAACTTGGCATGTGTATACAACACACATTGAACATTAATAATCATAGCTACATTTACAGAATATTTTTCCATTTGGCTAGGACAGCGGCTCAAAGTTCGGCATTTTTCAACTTTCTCCAATCTGCACCAAAATCAAGACACATGTTCAGTGTTAAGCCCTGGACACAGCCATGTCCCTATTCCTCCCAGAAATTACAACGCCTCCTGATGGCAATGGCCTGAAATTGCCAAAATTACGTTTATAGGCTATGTATTTCAATGAATTACTCCCAGGTTTGGACTAAGATGAACTCCAAACTTGCCTTGTGGAAACTACACACATTGAAGATGAACACTTACAATAACAATTCTTATCATCTTGTATGGCTCGGCCACAAATGGCCGCCAAAGTTCACCATTTTGCTACTTCATGAAAATCTTAATAGCTCTCTTGTACAATGTTGGATCAGGCCCAAAATGCACACATATGTTAACTCTCCCATCTCCAACACATCCATATACTTCTTTTCATCTAACAGTACAGCGCCCCTTACTGTTAACAGGAACTCATGTCTTTTACTCTCTGATTCATAGCCTCTTCATTTTTTGCCATTTTCTTTTTCATTTAACTTGCAAATCTCTGTCACGCCTTCATAAAGCATTACAAATCAGCTCATGTCCTCAAGGTCAAGGGTGTGTCTATGGCACTAGCTTCACCTGGCTAATGTCAAAACACAGCAGGAAGTAGTACTAACTCAGTCATTTAAGGTCTAATTTCTTCCAAACTTCACACACACCATGAAAGTCCATCCCCCAACTCTTCTATAACCTCAAATCTCTGCTACTGCAATAGCGCCACCCACTGGAAATGCTTCATAATATTATTACATTCATTTTAACGTTTGCTCCAAATTTTACACACATGAAGTCACTCCCACTCCTGACTGCTGTTGACATGAATTACAATGATAATGCTGCTCCCCCTATGGTACACTAATCATATCAACTATGCTTTCAATGTACCATGTATGCTTGCTTGCGGGGCGACAACCTCATCCATACACAGAGCTCTTGCTTGAGGCACATTTTGCTGCACTTAGGCTGCTTGGATAGTGCCCCAACACGGACCATTTCCTGCGGGGCGAGGGCCCGTCATTGCTGCATGCAGCTATATTTCTCTTTCTCTCTCTTGCATCCTCCCTCTGTGCTTTGTAGTCTTCTTTCTTTTGGTTTTCCTACTTAATTTATTTCGTGTTTTCTTTTAATTGCACAAAAGCAGAACAAAGCCCTGTATTTGTCTGCTGTAGAAAGAAGTAAATATCAGTAAACCCTTGATGAGTCCCTTCAAGTTTTGCTGTTGTTCCAATTTGATTACTTTACAAATCCATCACAGGATCTTTATTTTTACTCCCTGAAGGATACACTTCTTGAATTAAATTAATGTAAGATTACCGTGTGAGCTTGGAATTTGTGCAGTTGTAAGCCTGACTGTAGACTACAACAATTATGGCTTTGCTATTTGAAACACAAGACTTTCAACCTTGCAGCATAACACAAGGTTTTCATTTCAGAGTGTTTAGCTGCTCTGCAACAACTTGGGGGCATTTACATGCTAATCAGCATCAAAAGAAGGAGTCTCCTGCAACTGATTTTCGTGTGCACATCCCAGGTTAAAGTGCTGTGTCATATGGTGTAAAGAATAAACACAATCATTTAGTTAGTGAGGAATCTGTTTGCTGCAAAGATATATGTTGTTAACCTTCAGCGTTCAGTCTCTGCATAAACCTCAAAACATTTGCAGATGCTCGTGCCATCACAGCAGACGCAAAACTTGTAAGAAGTGCAGTGCCTATTGTAATTTAAGATCAGTGTCTGGGCGACGTTTGGAGTTGCCATTGATTTACCAGTACGTGCAGAATCATAATGTTGGAGGTTTATCAAGGGGAGAAAACTAGCTCCACTCTGTGGGATCGCCTGTGGCATATAAACCTGACCAGCAGCCAAAACACCACACAACACATTCTGCATCATGTCTGTTTGAGTTATTAATCTCACGCTTGTGTAATCAGGATTATTCTGGGGAATTGCACATGTAGGAATTATAAACAAAATATTCATTACAGTGCATTGCGTCAGTGATGTGCTGCATGTGAGAGTTGCCTCACATTTTTCGTAATACCTCTCAGCTCCCTCTCTCCTCTGGATCTGTCACTCATCCCCCCTCTCTCTCTCACTATCCGCTTCTTTTCAGAGTCAATTATTTGGGAATCAGAAACATCATTCTGCCTGGGTATACTGTAGTGTAGTGAAAGTGCTTCTTATGTAACCAAGCAGAGCTCTGATTGGACTCAAGTAGAGTAGTCAGGGATGCAACCCTGGCACAATGAGTGGTTACCTGGCAACCAATGGCCAATAATACTAATTTTGGAGATGAGTCCTAGCAGCAGGTTGCCTTCAGGTAAAAAAGAAAAAAAAAAAACATAAGCTCAATTTAACTGGGATGAATAGAGGAAACTACATGCATGGGTTGTGCTTTGAAGAGCCTCTCTGAGAAAACATGCAGTGGAATATGTGCAGATGTAGAAACATCAACAGAAATTGCAAGGTAGAGGCAGAAATTAGAGGATAAACAAGTATGGGCGTGATGTAAGGTGGCTTTGCAAAATAGAATCCTAATTTTTACAGACTGGGTGAGCAGCTGCAAGTGTATTTGAATTGCCTCACAAAAAGTATCCAAGTACAGTCAGGACCACCCTCATTAAGAGAATGAATTATTCACATGCAATGAGTTATATGCAATGGTACAGCTGTGTGCTTGGAGCTCCTTGCCCTTTATTGCGCTTATATGGAATGACAACGCCTGAGGTGGGGGGAGCACACTTTTTGTGTGTGTGTGCACACAAGGCCAAAGCAGGCAGAGCAGCAGCAAAGAATTAACAAAAAAGGCATTAGTGGCCACGTGGCAACCTCTGGTCTAAAAATATGAGAAAATGGAGAAGTGCTAAAATCTGCTGCTGAGTGTCAGCTTGAGGCTGGCTCCGGAAGTTCCAGAAGTCACAAACACACCAAGCCAGAAAAAAAACAGTTTCAGCAGGATTGAACTCATGTACAGCTAGGGATGGGTATCTTTCACATTTGAAACGATACGGTACTGATGCCCCGTACCTGGCAATCAGTACCGGTACTCAGCTGTACCAATTTTCGGTACTTTTTTGTGTTTCTGTGGTAAAAAATACCAATTTGTTTCGTAATAAAATACTTTTTTTTTTTGACTACACATATCTATTCTTCATTAAATAACTTTGCAATGCTGTGTTCATGTCCAGCATGGAAAATTGGCTATTCTTCCACTCCCTCACAGTCACAAGTATGTTTTTAGGTACCTAAACATGGTACCTTTTGATTTTACATGAACCGGTACCCAGTACTTTTGACAGAATTTAGTCGGTACCTCTAAAAGTACCTAATTAGGTAGCCATCCCTATGTGCAGCCTGGTTCGAAAAACGTCTCTCATCTGAATCTCTAATTTCACTATCTGCACACACTGTACAGGGGGGTTGTAACTCGATGGTTTAGAAGGTATTTAGAAGGCCACACCAGCCAATTTGCTTTAAATTCTGTTTCAGAAACAGACGGGTGACGTCGGAGGAAACAAAGTCAGTTTATCATGAAGTCTATAGTGGCAACACATATGACAATGATGCTCACGCTTTGTTCAGTTTTTCCAATTCAATTTCTATCCATAGTCATTAAAATGATCATTTTTAAAAACAAAATGTTAAGGTTGAAGAAAGGTTCATGGTCCTGTTGAGTCCTGTGTTTGTAAAACCTCCTAAAGACCTTCGCAACTCTAAACTCAATCCAGGCTGGGATAAGTTTATTACAACAATGAAAATCAGAAAACAATTTAGTACAACATCAATTTATTTATGGAAGACTAAGTTTTATAACTGCTTATTTCTGAAAATTGTATTGCATTCATCCAGAAGAAGATAGCTTTCTACTAATGTAATATATTGGCTCATGGATCATGGAGAAAGGTGGTAAAAGAGCTTATCATATTTCCAAAACGGTGCCTCGGCAAGTTAGTTAAAATAACATTCACACTGTTTAAATAAAATTAACGTTATTGTCGCTGGTGGAAAATTAAAAAACAATACTGCAATCCTTTTGAAGAGCTGCAATTAGGTTTCAGAGAGGAGGAAACAGAAACAGGAGAAACGAGCTAATAGTATGAAGAAGAGGTTTCTTTCAATATAAGATGCTTGTTCTAATTTGTTTTTTTTATGGTTTTTTTTGTTAGGAAAGTTTAAACAAATGTGTTTTAAAAAACGTTAAGAAAGTGAAACAAGCAAAACTGCTTGTGTTACAGAGTATGAAAATAATCTCCACCATTGGGCTAACAGAAAAACTTTCAAATTGACTGTGTCAGAGAGTTTATTTCATGTCTCAGCATTCAGTCATGAAACACTAGCTGCTCTCTTGCCCTTGAGAAATAAGAAGAAAAGTGTACCTTCAACATAAATGCAGTATATTATCTGGAAAGTTCAGAGCAAGTAAAATGCTATACTTTATGTGAAATGAACTGTATATCCCCACCTTATAGCCAGACTCTGTGAGTACTTGACAGTAACCTCTCTCATTCCCTGTTCCTCTCGGGTCAGACAGAACCTCTGACTGGCCGGCCTCCTTCGTCTCTGCCAGGAAATGACTACAGTTCAAGTGGAAGTGCTTAACAGCTGGTAGCTGCGATCCATAAACAAGAGATGGAGGCCCTGATTGGAGCCGCACACTGTGCAACGTCAAGCTAAAGTTTCATTCCTCTGCCTCACAGTGTAAATCACACAGCGCAGGGAAACAGAAGCCAGATGCTTGTTCACCTCCCGGCTCTGTGTCAATGTGCACATGTTAGAGCGAGTGCGTAGTGTGGTTTAGTGTCTATTTGTTCCAGTGTTTGAATGTGTGGGCTCATGAGGGATTGTGTGTAACCTTGCACAGGATTTAATCTAAGGGTTTCTGGGTGTATGTATGAAGTGTTTTAGACATTATTTGACTCTAATGGAACTTTATAAGTCGTTCTGTCCAATACACCCATGTGGGTCGAAAAATCAGTCAAATCCACAAGTACAGAATGAAACAAAGAGGCTACAGGAATTGGCAGTGTCCAAGAGATGCAAGTCAAAATCCAAAAATAATTTTAAAAATGATTTTATGGGAAGAGTGCAACAAATTTTATATCAGGATAATACAATTGTTTAGCTATTAAGTTATTTTTTTCCCACTATTTCATTCAAACCAAAAGTTACGTAAACAGACAAAAGCCACTTTGACATTCTTAACAACAACTTCTGAGTTAGGATTAGATAGAATTAGCCTTTAATCGCACCCTTTCACTGTACTCCATTCTCATGTCACAGTGTTGATGCAGGATCTTTAGAATTACATTTAACCAGATATTTGTTTGATCCTTCTCCGTTCTGTTAAGACATCAAAGCTGATAAGTTTCAATCTGTGTCCATGTTCTAGTCAGTGTTTGATCCAATTCAGAGCCAGAAGACTGGAAGTCTCTGCAGCTGAAGCGTAACACTTTTCATTTTTACCAGATGCTCAAGCTTGACGTGTCAACCAGCTCAGACATCACAACAACGTTAAGTCATCCAGGCCAGGCGTCAACAGGTCAGAGGTTTTTAGAGGCAAATAAACACAACATGAATGAGGAGAGGCTCATTATTAGGACAGGAAAACTATAGGTCAAACGACTACACAAAACGCAGCCTGGTTGGTGCAAAGGACAAGGTTGCTACCTTGTCCTTTGCAGAATTAAGGGTCTTGTGAAAATCCTGCGTTACGTATCCTACAGTCAGAGGTCTTGGTGCTCCTTACTTTGTGGTCCTACATTTTTGCTGGTGCTTCTAACTTTTGGAAGTGTTTCCAAGTATAAAAAGTTCATTTCAAGGCTTGTTTTCTTACAGGCAGTATTGGGACTATGAATCAAAATGAGACAAGAACTTTGACTTCCTGTTTTCCGACCATCAGTCAAAGTTTTATTGAACCATCCAAACTTCTGACCTCCTCCTTCTGTCACTCTATAACAAAGTCATTGAATTTGTCCAAACAGAGATGAGTCATAATCCTGAAATATCATCGGATACTGCTTGACACTGCAGTCCCTGACAACACTTATAAACCTTATCTGTACTGACAATAACACCTGACTGCTCACTTCACACCTCACTGTCACTTGAACACAAAGAAGGAAGTTTTGATGAATTTCTGCTTTTTTTTATCCTTGGGATGGCAGTGTGTTATATTTTAGACTCAAGCTTGAATTTATGGGAAAGATTATGAAGCCAAGAGGCTAAAGAATGGCTCATTTTATTAAGTTTTATCATAATGATCTAAGTAAGACATCTCGGAAAATGTGTATTATTTTCTAGAGCAGCTGATCTTCATTTGGCCTCGTAAAGTTAAAGGATCCCACAGAGGACCAATCCACTCAGCTTTAATGCTGAAGGTCTCATTCTGAGGTTAACTGCTTCAGTAGTGGGTGCCAGAGGTGAACTATTGAGTAGACTGACCTGTTTAACTGTTAGGCCATTGACTCTTCTGTGTACCATTTTAAGTTTACGGATTAACTCACTTTACAGAACAACTAGAAAAGTTACTTTCAGATAACTTTTACTAAAACTAACAAAAGTGAATAAATTTGTGGCTGAACCACCAAACATCATTTTATTTCTTGTTCCTCTAATTTCATATTTGGTGAATAACCAACAGGACTCAGCAACATTGGACAGATGACTGCCTTACACAAACACAGTCTGTGCAGGCTACATTCCTGCAGAGACACAATCTAATTATGAACCAAGACACTGCTCCAAATGATATCTTTGATTTGACAAATGCACTCCTCCCTCTGCTCTAACAGCACTTTTATTGAACTCTAATTGGTTGAGACAGCTACAGTATCTGCTGTTCAGCAGTGGGACCATCCTGTCCGGTATTATGGGGTGTGAAAGGAGGAGATGAATATTGAAGGGGAGAGGCAAAGATAATGCTGGTGATAGAGGTTGGCTAAAAGCTGACAGGACAAGCCAATGGAGGGGAAACGGACAGCTGACAAGACTGCAGCCAGCTGAGCAGGAGAGCAGGAGGTAAGATCGATCGGCATTAGTCAAAAAAACGATCAATACAAAGACTGTTAAGTGGCTGGGGAGGCAAACTTCCTTTAGAGGCCTGGTCTCTGATATTACTCTCATTTAATCACATCCTTTTCAATTACCTGAAACGGTTTAATACTGGGCTGCTATTGGCTTTTAGGGAAAAAGAAGAAATTAATAAAAAAAAATCCAATTGAAATTGAATTAACTGTGTGTGCTCAATTAGGATGTGGACACTGGAGACGAAGGAGAGGAGTAAAGGGGTATACATAATTTGTGCTTAAACTGGTGTTTTATTAATTGTACTGTTTCAGCTTTTTCACATGGTTAGCATTTTTTTTTCTCCAGGGTCTGAATTTGCAACACTGTTCAAAGTTGCTAAATGTAAAAACACATGAAAAAAAAACAAAAACAAAACAAAACTGTTTTCCTCTTTTTTCAATTAAAAGATAGTTCATTTTAAAATTTGATGAGGGGGAAACTGCGTATTTTCCACTAAAATATGTTACGTTCATCTGTGCATGTAGTCCAACAACAGCTTACGGTATTATCAAACAACTTCTTAGCAAACAAGGCTGTCATTGTAATGTTAACTGAATACTAACGGGTTAGCTTTAAAGTTGCCCAGTGACGGTTTAAATCTGTTGAAAAACAAGAAGTAAAAAGTTCTGGATTGTGAGAAACTGAAAACAGAACTTTAATAGAAAAACTCTTGGAGCACTGGTCCAAATTTAGCAGTTAGCTAAGTAAGATTTCACATCTTAGTGTCTTCACTGTTAAAAAAAAGGGTAAAAACAGTAGACTGTATAATTAAAGCACATAGTGCCCCTTACGTAACCTGTCTGTTTCTGAAACAGATTTTTGAAGCAAATTGGCTTATGCTGCCATATTGGAAGTGAGGTGGGCTTTAAGCCTCCATGGTAACAGCTATAGGGCTCCGGTCAGTTACGTGAGCGGAGCGGTACCTCTGATTGGGCAAGCTCCAAGGGGCAACATCTAGTTAGTAAAAATTGAGCCTATGCAGAAGTGCTAAAAGTTGCTGTGCATTGAGAATCTGCTTGAGGCTGGCTGCAATAAGACAGGAAGTCACGTACACACCCAGCCATAAAAACAGACTTTTACTGAATAAAAAAGCACATTTATGTTTTCTGGTTAAAAAACTGGCTTGGGTCTAAAACGCTAATTTCACTATATGCTTACACTGTACAGTGAGTGAATTTTTTTCTAACTCTGCGGTTTTGAAGTTGTTATGATCGTTTGATTGTCCAATCAGAGGCACAGCTCAGGTCACGTGACTGGTAGGCACCCTGTAGCTGTTTAAAGAAAAACTCACAATCAGCGTCATAGCAAATGTGGCTGTGTCCGCGGATTGGCTTCATTTCAGGGTTTCAGGAACAGACAGGTGACGTCACAGAGGCTACGTCCATGTTTTATACAGTCTATGGCAAACTCACAATCTATATCTTCTGAACAGCTGAGTTAGAAAAATAATTCACCCCTGTACACTGTGTGCAGTCACAAAAATTAGCAATTCAGACAGGAGATGGTTTTTGAACCAGGCTGTAAATAGGTTTATTTCTGCTGTGACAACGGCTTTTTTTTTTTTTTTGCTTGGTGTGTATGACTTGCAGTACCACCGGGACCTGCCTTAAGTGGACACTCAAGAAACAGCAGATTTTTGCGCTTCAGCATTGTCTCTTATATTTAGACCCAAGGTCAGTAAAGACTAGCATGTAAACGATGGATTTTAATCTGAAAACAGGTTGTCATTGACAATTATCTTTTCATTTGAAAAGATTCATCTTATAGTGGTAGAAAAATCACAGCTGCAAGGTTTCATTAGCCTTTTACATTTGAAAACCAGCATTTGCTTAGCAACATTTCCTTCTCTCAGCCTTTGTGTAAGAGGAAACTAGCTGCTGTGTGAATATGGTATATGGGACATATGATATATGTTAATCCAGATGTTTTTCTTACCTCAGTAAAGGTATTTCTGTGCCCGCGGTTTAGAGGTGCTGTTTCTTTTCTCTGCTAAACCTGTGAGAAATTGCTGTCCACTTCTTCCACAGCACCAGTAACAAATGCATTTTTTACACATTTCCACCAAGCTTTGACGCTTTGTCTGGCAGCCTCAGGCTGGCGTGAATTTGCCCATGGGCAATCTCTTTGCTCTGGTGCTCTTATCTGTCTCTCTCTCTGTCCTTTGACTGCATTCACCCCTCTCCCTCTCCTTCTCCCATTCTTCTCCAGTTATTCCACCCGCTCAGTGGAGACCGTCAAGCCAATCTGCTTCGGTGACACTTTTACAGGATGTCCATGTTGAACTATGACCTCTGGATCCAAGCTGGGCCCAAATCTGTCACATGATTTAAAGTGGCAAATAAATTAGCAGCAAATTACCTGTCAAACACCTGCTGGTGAAGATGTCGAGAGCGTCCTTTTTTACCAAAGAACAGCTGGTACATGAGACCAGAAAGGTGCATTTCCATTTGACCAGAAATCACTTTACTTAACGACCCCCTGCCTCTTGTCACCACCTGGAGGATCCGTCAATATCATCGCATATCATCTCTGCTTGGAGGCGACGCAAATCGTAAGTGACACGTGAGCTGTCACAGGCACCCTTCTCTGTGGGACAAATAAGTTTAGCGTTGAGCAGAATTAATCAGTGTTGACAGGAGGAGAACTCCCTCGGCTGGTTCCAGTCACGACGCTTTGTTTGTCTCACCTCCTAATTGCTCTTGCTTGTGTAATTAACTAATTGCAGCCCGTTATGATTTTAAAGATGATTGTTTAATTTAGTGCAATGAGAGAGGTGTCACTGGCACCTGTGGTTTAAGTTCATGAAGATGACACGGAGCACTGGGATCCATTACCGGGGATAACTAAGAGTGAGGAGAATTATTTGGACGTAACTGTTAAATAATCCTTTTATGAGAGTTTTATTGATGAGATTTGCTGCTCGGAGCAAATTAGAGGAGAAACGTGATGATTGCTTTATAAAAATTAAGCTCTGCCGTGTGGGACAATTTGTAATCATGTTACTTGTCATAACAGGAAAACTAACTTTGAGTTTATAGCCTCAACTCCATTTCCAAATTTTGTTTAATGAAACAAATCAAGAATGTCACCAGTCACTATGCAAGACATTTCAAGCCTCAAATCTAAAAACAGAGTGCTGGTGCACAGACAGCCCATTAGTCAATTCTCTTATACATAATATTTTTATTTGGACTAAGCAAGCGCCAACCTACACAGCCACATAAAGCCAAAAACCTTTGATTAACATTGCGCTTAGTTTCATTCTCTCACTGAGAAAGATTTAAGCCTTATGTCTTTTTATTCCATGACTGTTAATCTCTGTGATTGCTACACAAACATCCCTTGAAAAGGGGTTATTGTTGGGTTTGGATGCAGCTTATGAACATAATTCAGCACACTTACACTATTGATGGATATAATGGGGTGTCTTGCAGCCAAGCACTCTCCCTATCTGTCTTGTTATGAACAGTATGTCTTAAACATAGCTGGAAACATTAATATTGTGTATAAATTATGCATCACTGCTTCTATACTGTCTGAAGAATGTCTCTCTAAAAGCCTGTGGAGGGTTTTTAAGTAGTTTTGCCACACATACTCATGTTTTTGTTTTGTTATTTTCCCTCGAATGATAGCTTATGTGTAAATGATTAAATAAAGATGTAAATGAAAAATTTAAATATGCTTCCCAAACTGCATTCGATTCCATCAAAACAAAGGTTGTTAGCCAGAAAAGTATCCAAATGAGGAATAACTCAGAGTCGCTGTGGAGCTTCAGGTTAACTTAAGGCTGGATATGTTTATTAAAGCTATAGTCTACGATTTGGAAGCTTGGTAATTATTAATAATATCGTTTATGAGGCTGTTATGGTCTGATGGTCCGATCTACACAATATAAAAAGCAAAAAGATTGAAAAAAATCCATTCAGTACATCAGCACGGCATAATAACTGACCAATCTGAACCGCCGTTCCCCTCATTTCGTGTTTGTTTGTGAATCCATCCAATCCCCTGTCCCCCCTGCTCCCCCATGGTCCCACCTTGCCCTCCCCCACTACCCCTCTCACGTCAGCTAGCTGCTCAGCTACTGAAGCATCATGGAGCCGGAGAAGACTAAAACCAGGAAGCTGTTACTGTTTTACTCCACAGTGAAGGGGAGAAAACGAAAAAGTTTTGAGGAAAAGGCTGAAGCAAGGAAGAATTATGAGCGATGCAGGTGCTGACACTGAATATTGGAGAAATGTACGACTGGTGGAAAAAGCTGCAGAAGGATTTGGGACCAGTGACTGACGCCAAGACAGCCGAATTTACAGTGGGTGATGTCAGTTGAATAACTCTGGTTAGTCTGTGCCTTATACTGGCTAATGACTGAACGTTGCTGGTAGGTATGGGTAGGCTCTGTCAATAGATTTTAGCATAAGTTAGCCATGCATCTTTAGCAATGTAAACTGAGCTGGTGAAGACACGCCGAGAAAGGTAAAGCCTCGCCCACAGTCGGCTCTGCTCTGATCAGCTGGCAGTGGCAACGCCAGACCTTCTTCACCCAGCTAATTTATGGTTTAGATCACACCGGTTCAATTGAAAAGGCTACCATCGTGTGTTACAAGGGGGATGACTGTCATGTTTGTTACATTTTCTTCCGGCCGGCTTCTTGCTCTGTAGGAGGGGGCGTGTTGTTAGGAGGCGAAGTAGGGGATACGAGCTGGGGGGTGGGATCTTGGAACACGGAGGGGAAGGGTGAGTGAGGGGGGGCAGGCTACGTTTTTCAAATGCGTCTCATCAGCCAAACTGGGTTTCAGATTGTAGACCGTAGCTTTAAGTTACCAAACAACGAACACCATGACCCAAACCCTGATCTCACCCAGGGCACTGAAATAGCTAAAGCCGGCCCTGGATTGCCCCATCTCTCTTCATTCAGTTCAGCCTGGGTGGCTCTGCTGAAGCCTGCTGACTTTACATTGCTTGCGATAGATACCACCTGTTTGCAGAAAACACATTAAGGCTCAAAATGAAAGGTAATATCCAATGACCTTTTGGATGGGACCTATCTACATTATTCAAGCCGAGCACAGAGCAGATTTGATGCGGAATCGGCTAAATGATGCACCCCGAGTCATGTTTTATTCATCCGGCTGCTTTTGCAAGCTGCAACCACACAAAGACAAATGTTTGGAGGTTTTTATAGAAATGCCAAGAAAGAAACTACAGTAGAGAATCAAGTAATAATAGAAGGAATGTTAAATAAATTGTCACTGTGAGGGCTGAATTATTTAACAGTTCGGACTACTTTTCTCTAAAATTGCCCATTTTGAAAGGTCAGAGCAGAAAAACACCTCTTCAAAAAATCTTAGCGTGGTAGACACGAGGACAGAGGATATTTCGCTGAGGAAAGCTGCCATTGCTAATGACTTTTATGTTATTAAACCATCATTTTAAGCCAAAATAACGCGCAATAATCTAAAAGCTGTCCGTTTTTTTTACTTCTGATCCACATATGTTTTCTGGTGGTGTAATCAGTGAACAGTCGTGTCTACATAAGCCTGACGGAGGTGACTGTGTTGTCGCTGCAGGTGTTTGCATCTGTTGTCCAACCTGAGTTCACCATATGCAGCGCTGACCTCTGACCTCGTTTCTCATCACTCCCCGGCAGCAACACTCACTAAACTCAGCGCGAAAGCCTCACGGAGAATAAACGCATCAAAAAGAAATGTAGATTTTCTTTTGACCAAAGGGAAACAGCTAGAACAATGCAACACATTGTCAAAGTTGTGCCATCAGAGTTTTATTACTCTCTCTTCATTATCACCACATTAAGCTGTTGAGGATTAAGAAACAAACTGAGTGTGAGGAGTCCTAACAAGGCTGTTCTGAAATTTAATGAGATGGTTCAAAAAGAAAGATGTCTGTGTGTGAAGATGTCTTTGAAGTCACAATAACCATTGACGTTGTATCTCAGTCATTTGTGCAACTTGTTCAGAACTAAATGAGCTCATTCACTTAACATGAAGGAGGAATTATCTGAATGCATGCGCTTTGATAGAACAGCTGGTGTCTGAATGTGCTTTTTGTTTCCATTCATATTTGATGATTGTGCCCCACTTCAACATGGATTCATACTATCACATAGATTCTGGCCTGTAACTGGATGATTTTTGTGTAAATGTGGGAATCTTTGATTTTTTGTGATTTACTCCCTTACCCAGACATTTATTATGACTCAACAAGTAACTTGTCCAGAGTCTATAAAAAGCTTTTTATAGAGTTACATAAAGCACTCTGTCATATCCAGGCACAAGCTGTTATCTCCATCAGAGTCAGTCTGAAGGATTGATATGCGTTCTCCTGTGACTCTGCTGCTTATTGTTCTACAATGAAACTCCTCCCCAGGGCCCGTGTAGAGTCCCTGTCTGCTCCACGTCTTCCCCCTGACAGTCTGCACAACATCTAATGATTTTCATCTCAGTTTTCTGGTTCTGTGCGTCTTTTTAAGCTGGTCTCTGAGGGGCTGCACAGCGTAACCTCACTCCGTATCCCTCCTGTCACTCTCTACTTATGACCCATCCATCATCGCTGGTATAATTACTCCATACAGCTACGTCTCTGCCTGTCACTGTAACTTTCACAGGCTGTGTTTAGGAGAGCAGCCAGCTTTGCACATGTCTATTTGCAGAGTATCTGCAGAAGTGATTAGAGCTGCAGGCCGACCTCATCAGTGACAGAATTAAGACCTCGGAGACGGTTTGAGTTGTATCTCTGCTGAGCTGGGGGTTGAGATTCATTTCCATTTGTTTCCTCTAACTTTGCAAAAAATGTTGGAGCAGCAAAATCCTTGAATTTCACACCATTCTATTAGAGGGAAATACATTCCAGGGGGATGAAAGAAAGTAAGATATCAACAGAGAGGTAGAGAGAGATGCAGGGAAGAAAAGAGGGAGAAAGAGATTGCGAGGAAGAGAAAAGTCTGTTTTTGGCGGAGCGGCTGTCTCACATGAAGAGCGGCATGCTGGGACCATATGCTAGTCCAGGTGGACTTGGTATCCAGGCAACTGTATCAAAGCAGCGGGGGCATTCGCGATTGAATCCAGAGGACTTTTCAAACAGAGGAGTCAGGGAGAACAATGCAGCTATCATCTGTCGGCAGGTAAGATCACCTGGCCTCGCTGAGCCGGACTCTCCTTCTGTCGTCTCCACAGGGAGTTCATTCAGACTCTGCGCTGCCTTGAAGAGACGCTCGCCCAAGGTGTCTGAGGGGAACACTGGCATGGCTGTTTCATTTTGATTTTCAGCAATGAGGGAGTGTCAGCACATACAAAGCATGGGCCAGGTGCTTAATATAAATGAGGAGAACTTTATAGAGATGTACACTGGACTTGTGTGAATTTGCTGTTTTTAATCAGCTACATTTTGTCTGCTTGATATCTGTATTTGAAACAGACTTAGTTTAAATATGCTGCAGATTAAAAAGCTAAAGAAGCATTAATCTTATCCAAAGGGAGTTTTTCCGGCATAAATTTATTACACAGCCCAGAATGTCTTCTAATCTGCCTAAGTTTGCTCATCAAAGCTGCAGTTTGGATAGTTTCGAAAAACTTGTTCTTTGTAAAAATGCAGGCACTCAATTACAAATCAACCAGTGAAGTACAGAAGGATGTTTTCCTGTCATTGCATGTCCTATACGTGTTCAGGTCAGGTATGAGTCATCTCACAGAGGGCTCCTGTGTGCTGCAGGGGTGTGCCAACAGGGAAATGAGCCCAAGGTCAGACAGACACATGGAAACCTTCCTGTGAGTAACCCAACACCTGCTATCATTACTGCCCAGGAAGTACACAAGTGCATTATTTACCCTGCAAAATATGGTGAAAGCTCTCAAATTGGGCCAGATACAAACATGAAGTTGTGTTTTTGTCTGGTACATGCCCCAACTTTAAGTAAATACAACATATTAAGCATCAACACAAAAATTGCTCATTCTGGAAATGTGCGGTCACTCTGTATGTCCAAATGATTTTCCTTGTAATATAATTGTAATCTTTTTCGTCTTTTTACTCATTTATTGAGAGATTAAGCATTGCTGGGATCAAAAACCAAGAAAGGAGAATGATGAGGCGAGGGCTTAGGACAAGGATTAATGAGGGGGTACTGCGCTTTTTTGGAATACAGTCCCTCCGGTTCTTTGAAAGTAGCTATACATAATTTTTAACCCCCCAAAATCCCTTTCTTCCTCACAGTGGGGGTAGAGAAAACCCTCAAGTCAGCCTCTGTCGGATATCCTTCACATTAGCTGATGTCTCTTTAAGGCCTCGCTCCACAAACCCCCTCCTCACTGATTGGCCCGCCATCTGGAGGCCAGTCATGGGCAGAGCTACAGGAAGAACTTAGCGTTTGAGGATCGCCCTTCTACGATCTTTAGTAAATCTTGTGCTATTCTAAGAACAGACCATTTTGAGCAGTTAGAGACTGATTCAGGCATTTCTACGACAAATGAATTTGGAGCAGTTAAAAAAAAACAAATGTTGAGTGTTGACATCCAACAATGTATTATGTTTAAAAATGGAAAAATACATATTACTCCATTTTTGAAATGGTAGGTAATCAAGACACTGATGTGTTGCTCATGAACACTGACTGAGCCACTTCTGTTTGGTTTTTATTTATTCATTTCTGTATTTATTTATTTATTTTTAAGACAAAGTCATAACTTGTTGACATACGCCAATGTTTTTCTTTTTACTTTATTTCATTTTCAAAGTCAAATCATGTAAGGAAGAAAATCCATGAATGAACATTCGTCATATGTGAGTCCACCTGTTCTTTGTATGTCTCCTTGTTTTTACCTTGTGTGTTTACATCCTGGTCTGTGTGGCACTTTTTAACTCTGGCTTTTAAAAAAGTGCATCATAAATACAGTTTTTGACTTCACTGCTTTCAGCTTAATGATAAGAGTTGTTGAGTTGCCTTAACTGCACATATTACAAATGAATATTCAAATAAAGTTAATATTAAATCTTTTATTTCCTGAGAAATGTAATCTCATACTAAGTAAACGGTATATTACTGGTATCATATGCCAAACTTTTTTTATACTTTACTTTTCTAATTAATCTGAAAGTTCCAATACTCTCCAGTAAAACATGCTACCCCAGCAACAGAGAGCATGTTTTCCCAGTAGCTGTGTACTGACCTGCCCAGCAAATGAATTTATTAATAAATTGGTTTGTGCTCTGCGTATCATTAAACCTGACTAAATGGATGCTCACACAGAGACAGAAGTAGCTCTCTGAAGGAAAACGGCCGGTTAGCAGAAGATGAAAGAAATAAATGGGCCTAATTGTGCTGATGAGGGAAACAAAAATACCAAAGCAGCACCATCTTACAGGCAAATTGCTTCTTTGTCGGCCAGTTGTTGCAGGAAGCACATTTTCCGTGAAGACAGTGAGGGCAATTTGCGTTACAGTAAGGAGTATGCTGAATGCTAAACATACCTGACTCAACCAGAATCCTGTGTAACCAGTATGTTCAGCAAAAACACTATCAGCACCCCCAAATAAATGCTGTACATAAGAAAATAACACACAGTTCATTTTATTTAACCCAGTCCAGGGTGCAGCATTAGCTCCCTCGTGAATGTTGTGTCTGAGAATGAGGATTAACGTTGAAAATTTCAGTGCACTTTTTTGTCTATCTGGAATTCAGCCCAGACAGCAGGAATGCCAAGTTTGAAGCATTATAGCTGTCTCACAAACAGAGCCAAACCTGAAACCCCTGCCGCGGGGGCTCTAAATATATCCGTGAAATGCAACCAATTGAAAGTATGTTGGAAAAAGGCAAAATCATAATTAAAGAGGATACCTGATCCTTGATTTTGCTTATTAACTAGATTGTGAGTGATGCAATAGCTTTGTTAATAACACAAAGTGTCTTTTAAACATCTTCTATTATATTTCTGCTTAATGAGCTCATTATATCCAGACTGACAAATATCATGGCTTTTTACTTCCCATTCCAAACAGTATAAAAACCTGTGTGGTCCCATTACGAAATGGCACAAAGGTTCAACTAGAGTGTTTGCAACTTTTCTCATCAACGCAAAAAACTTTGCATTACATCCTACTGCTTTTTCACAGCTTCACTTCTTTACTTTAACTGTAAAATAAACACTACATGTGAACAAAATCTGCAGACTATGGGCGCTGAATGTTCCTCATCACATTCTCGATGCAGTCTTGCCAGAGTCCCGAGCTGCAATCTGTCTCTAATCTTCCACAGTCGGGGGGCCGGCCAGAGGGGGGGAGAGGAAGTCGGCGTAGGCAGCTGTGTCGGCCGCCCCGGCCTAACACACTAACGCCCCGTATCTGCTGTTGCTCTTTTTCATGGAACTTATTTCAGATGAAATGGCGAAAGATCAAAATGTGGATGGTGCATAGTGCAGGGCCCGGGTATAATGAGTTACAGGTGGGGTTTGAATTCCCCTGCATGCGCTGCGGCCCACAGCTCCAGATGAGCCTGAGTGCTTTCACAGGCAGCTACAGCCAGAGCCCCTTCTCTGATTTTAGAGTACTTTTCCATTTCAATTGAGCTGCTGCTGCCACTGCTGTTGACATTGCCATTAAACATCTCAAGATGCAAAAATATCTCTGTGCTTGTTGGATAGAAGGACTCAGTTCCATAACAATTCAGGGCCTGTTTTGAGTTCAGCGACCTTCAAATAAAAAACCTCATGCTTTGATTGTGTCTGTGCTCCTTACCCTCAGGTCGCACTGTTGTAAATTAATACAAATCCAGACCAGGTACCGAAAAAGAAAGCAAGGCTCACAGAGGAGTGTGAACATGTGCGCCACATTGGATGTGGTTAGTTGTTAATCTGAGAGATATGAGCGAGGCCGCCACCTTTAGCTTGAGGGGTTTAAAGGTGAATACTTCAGTGGCCCTGCAGGGTCACTACTCCTGAGAGAGGAGGAAAGAAGGAGGAGGAGAAGGAGAGAGTAGCAGACATACATAACCAGAAAATGCAAGAAAGCACTGACCACAGGCTATACATGTTTGAACCCTGTGGTAAACTTGGGAAATGAGGTTGCCATCCCTCTCGATTTTCCCTTCAACCAAAAACCACAGCTCATATGGTAGAGATTGATCCCAGATCAAAGAGAATAGCCAATTAGACACAGTCGCCCATTTCATTTGTAGTCCTCCCTCAGATGGCTGAAAAATGTTGTACAGGAAGCACTTAGGTGACATCTGCAGGTGTCAACTTTAAACCTCGCCCTCAACACATTTTTTTGCTTACAAAGATAAAGATATAGTGGTTTCATAGGAAACATACGCCTCATTTTAATGGATGTGATTACCATACAGGCATCATGGTGAATTTTCAAAGAGTCTAGACATCGCAGGGTGTAATTTTAAAGCCATTTGAAGCCATTTAGACCAAAATAAGTCTATCCTTTCACTCTGGTTTGTCCCTCAGGACACCCAAGAACTTTGAACTCTTGTAGACCCCAGAGGGTATAAGTTAGTTCATGACAGGGAAACTCTATATGGGTGTGTTTCAGTACACTGATACACTAAGAGGGTAGCCAGCTTCAGTTCACTGTGCGCTAAGGTAAAGAAGAAGTCACCATTAAAGAGATAATGGACAAGGCACACAGTCAATGCAGGGCACCTGGGAGTCATGAGCACCACACGTGAACGCACACCCAAACACTCACAGAGGTATTGAAACAGAACACGAAACACCAAACCAAATAAAAATGGTGAGGTGTGGGATGCACTATAGGATTTTAAAGTAATAAAGTTAACTATCCTTTATGGCTTACAAGGTAATGAATTGACTACCAAGGTGGGATCGATATGCTTTTCTCCTGATTCGATTTTTGTATCGTTTTTGAGGTGCCGACCTCTATTAACTACAAACAGAAAGACAACTTCTGTGTGTTGACAATAATCTGCAACCTGACTGCTGTGCAAAAGTATCTGGAAGTGTCATAAACATACTGTAAAATAGGTGAAGAGGAGCACATTATTTTTCTTTCGACACTAAAAATTGCTAGAACTGACAACCCGGACAGCACAAAGAGTTTCTGGGAAGTCAGAACAAAAGTGTCTGCTCCGGCAAAAACCTCAGTGGTCTGAACTTCTCTTGAACAATACTGAAAAGAGTGTCATTCGTAGAGAAAGGAGTGCAACATAAACGCAGAATTTTGTTGCTCTCAATAGCCAGAAGATGCTGTTTTTGCTGGCTGAAAATGTACCAGTATGAAAGAGAAGCTCCTCATACCTGTCATTCTTTTTTACAATGGCATGTAGAAATAAAATAGTGTGGAAAGGATTTTCAATTTCAAATATCATAGCTGGGGAAACACAAATTGTGAGACAAAAAAAAAAAAGTTTTAAGAGAATCTAATGTCACAGATTTGCTTGACTGGAATGGAAGATATTTGAGTGGTTAAAGAAGCAATTTCTTTAAAAAAAAAAAAACGTTTTTTTTTACAACAATTTCAAGTCACAGTACAATGAGCCTTCCTACCCTGTGAACATTTAATCCACAGAAATTAATTAATTAATTAATTAGTTAATTAATTAATTAATTAAATTCATCATTAATGTGAACAGTAAAAAAGTGAACCTCTCATCATTTATAGTACAGCCCAATGTCTTGTTTTTCATGTCAATTTTTCAGTTTCTTGTAGACTATTACAATAAAAACAAAAGGTAAACTTTGGTTAGGAGGCGCCCCCCCCCAAAAAAAACAAACAAACAAACAAACAAAAAAAGATAAGTAATTGTCTATTACAGTAACAGCAAAAATAAGTCAGCAAATGTAAGAGTATTTGGTAGAAATAAAAATCCAAATAAATTGTAAAAAAAAAAATAACATTTTCAAAGTGCATTAATTTTTTTCTATCAAGAATTTTTGCTTCCTCTTACAGTCTTTAAAAAAATTGAACCAACAGAACCCAGAGCTGATAAAGTTGGAAAAAAATTACTATAACAACAATTTGAACACTGGAAATGTTTCCTTCCTTCAGCCATAACTGTATTAGGATGTCTCTTTCTGTACTGGAAACTTTCTGAATGTAGCCGTCTCACTCTCGAGTCTGGCAAACAGACCAATAAACATGTGGATTATGGGGTTGTCCCTGCAGAACATTCCATGTCACCACAGGCATAAAGCATACTTAGGATATCAAAAACTGAAATTAGAGGCGTCTCTCTCAGAGCTCTGGAGAAACTAATACAGATACAGTATATAAACCACATGACGTATGTATTCATTTAGGGTTAGACGCTGGGTGAAATTACCATGCGAACACAGCAGGCTGGATCTTATTATTGCCGGAACCGAGGACTCAGAACTGTGATTCATTATACGGGACTTATGTGAGATGAAATAACCTAAACAGCTCCACACATCCTTCAAAGAGGAAGAGAATCATATTTATTTTTTGACAGGCGTACAAGTGCGATCAAATCAACACATATTAGCCGCAAAGCTAAACTAAGCCATCTCATTTATCTCACAGTTTGTTTTCTTTGATTTGGTCCCAGAGAACATGCAAGTAGCAGTGGCAACGTTCTCCTGCTGCAGCATTCAGGGAAAATACCTTCTCTCATGCTAAGTGACTGGCTTGTGTCGAGTTCTCAAGAAGATTTTGATATACTGCACTGCTACTGATGATATCCCTACAGAGGACAATGCTGTGCTGACATGCTCACTAGGCCAGAAACAAACTGACAGCCCAAGCCAAGGATTCAGTTTCCAACATCAGAGCACACATCTCACAATACAAGTTTCCCCTTCATCCTTGTTTCGCCACTACACCCCTTACTCGTCCTCTGTTTTTTTCCCTCTCTTGTCTTGAGGAAAAGAGCTCTTGTAACCCAACAGAGAGACACTGATCCCCGAGCACAGCATCTGCTGACAAGCCAGCCTCCCATTCAGCCTTGGCTAGAGGCATGGGCCACCGAGAAACCCGATCCAGCTTGGCAGGGTCTCAACAATCGCTTCCTGCCCCATCCGGGCCCACACAGCTAAGTACTCTTAATTAAAGAGGTTAACTTGTCTAAGATGTGACCAAGGAAAAAAGAAAAACCACCGAAACAATCACATCACTGTTTCCTTTTCCCCGACAAAAGAGGTTTCCTCTCTGACATGCTACGATGTCAGCTCTGATACTTAAACAATTACATTAAAGGAGAAGCGGGTAAAGGATCCTCTTTAAATGTCTCTTAATAAGACTCGACCACCCCTTGTGGGCCAGATGGATGGGGGAAAAGACGATGGGGATGAGAGGAGGGGGGATTGGTGATGTGCACTTGGACAGCTTCTTGGTCCCTGGTGCTTTGGGAGCTCAGAGAAACTGTAACTGTAGAGGAGCAATTTTATTATTCTTTTTGGTTGGTTGTCAACATACATATTAATGAAGAGTTAGGTCATTGCCAGAGACATCTGTATTGGCCTGTGGGGCTGCCTTGCTAAACGCCAGAGAAATTAGAAATGTAAATTTATACCCGGAGATACAATATGAGAGATTCTTCTCTGTTGTTTTAGGCTCCGGAGTTGTATGAGCTCCCATTCTCGGGAGGCAGCCCTGCGGAACGGGCTATTCATTTCAGATCGACCAGATTGCAAATGACAGAGTTTTATACAACGGGCCTGTTGTGTCTGCAGCAAAACATGCAAAGCTCATTTGATTCAGCAGTTTTGGCTTCCTCGTATCAATGTTGCTGTCAATGTATACAATACACACCCCAAAAAAAACTAGTTTCAGTCTGTCTTGGATCACGGCTTCAATTTCAAGACGTAAAAGAAATGAAATGCCTGCATGTAAATAGATGAAAAAAAAAAACCTACACCCAAGCTGTGTTTCTAAGCTGTAAATGAAAATTTAAAGTACTAGCTCTGTTTCTGTGATATTCAATCTTTCTGTTCATATCCTCATATTCCACTAATGTATCCGAGAGCTCATTGTTGCTGCAACAACCGTCTCCCCACAGAGATGATTAAAGTTTTATCTTTTCCTATTTCATCTTGAAAGCATCTCCATAATTGCATCAGATATCATTTGGGAGACTTCTAATCCCTTGAAGTCTTGCTTGTATATTTAAGAAATGGCACATCAAACCACAAGTACACACGATGTGATCAAGACAAACCTCTCTCCAAGTGTCTGTTGAGAGCTTTCCTATAACGTCCAAGTAGCTTCTCATCAATAAAAATCATGCCGTCTCTCATTTGTGTTGTGGTATTGATCAGCGCGGGGCAGTGTATCCACTTTAATGGAGCCTGTATGCATGGATTCAGACCTACACTACAAACAGGTCAGAGCTGTCAAGTCTGATGTATCAGATTTACCTGACAAATTTTCATTAGCTCAGTCAAAACACATGTGGCTGTAGAGTGGGTCCTGTGGGGGCTAAGGGCACTCCGCTTTGTTATCATTAGCTGTCAGGACGTAACCCATCTTTGGCTTCCCACTCGGAGGCAGCAGCCAAAACTTCCAGAGCAAAAACAGCTGTGGATAATTCCCATTTCCATGCTTGGATTTACATTCATCCAATGGAAAAAAAATATGCTGATGCAATTCAAATGAAGGTCCACAGGAGGCCCTGTGGTTTAAAAGAACCCTAAGTGGAGAAGACCTTGAACTTCCTGGTCTGCTATTGTCACCTACTTCCTTTTTCCTTCCTGTTTGTATCCCTGTGGGATTGATGCTTAAAATAGGAGGTAATCACCATGACTACATGCAGCAGCACAACTCATTAGTGTACACACGAAGCCCGCACCAGGATCGCTGTCTGCATTTCCACTGAAACACATTAGTCTTTGCCACCTCGTGATAAAGCGCCACCATTGATCCAGCACTTGCCTCGCAGGCTGGGAAAGGCTAGACAGCAGCTTGAACCAAAGGTCCCTGGGTGCACCAAACACTGGTCAGCAAGTCTATCCCTACACCTCCCTCCTGTATCCAGCATCAGCCTCATTTTCCCTCCAGTCCTGCAGTGCAGTCACATAATAAGCTATGATTGCAGCTCAATCTTTGTCTTTTTTTCATAGACAGCCCATTTAAGATGCCCGAACCCCGAATTGAGTCTGCATGTAAAAACTCATTACTGCTGGCTGATGGATGGAGCCTTTTTCATAGTGTGCAGCTGTAATAAACAATCAATGAGGAAGCATGTGCAGTACAAATCATCCTGTATGCTGCCTCACTGGCATCAATATTCTGTATGAGGGGTCTTGTTTTCTACACTCAGGGTCAATACTAATAGACCAGAGCACGGACTGGGGATCCTCAGAGTGAAATCCATATCAAAGAGGTGTGCTGGTGTTTGCACAAAACTGGTGCGTGTCCTTGAGGCTATACATTAGTGCTTTAACAGCATAACTGCTTAATATCATCATATTACTTCCAATGTAAAGATGAGATATTGTGTGCATCCTCATTCTTCAGCAAATTAGAAAACGGTTGAGACTGATATCTCTCAAACAGCCGCTAAAGAGCAATACAAGCTCAAAGATAATTTAATAGAAAACATCCATAGCCTAGGGTATTTTTAAATTAAGACTATAACCCTGTTTTGATTAAAAGAAAAAGAAGATTTTCTCAGTGGTTTCAAATAAACACATCAAATGATGTTGTAAATCGTTAAGATTCTGCAAAATCATGGATCAAGGTTGCATAAGCCTCATTTTATTTTTTTATTGAGAACTGATCTGGTTGTCCGGAGTCATCTTATCAGATTAGAGGTTCTGGGTAGGATCCAATCTCTGAATCAAGTAGATCTGGAGAGAGGATTGAGGATCATCAACAGCAGATTGCAGATTATGGAAAACTGATTATAGGTCATCTTAGGTAATGCATGTCTTTTTTCTGGGAAAAAAACCTCTAATTTGTGTTTTCTAAAAAATAAATTTTCAGGCAAAATCTGGTTTGCTTTTATCCCCAAAAATCTGGATCATTCTTTTCCCAGCAGAGAGACAACTATTGATTCAGAAGGGGGGGAAAAAACACTTTTACAAGATTTGTAAAATTTTAGGATTTTTTAATTAAAAAATAATAATATGAAATGATTTGGTGACTGTTTCTGGTTTGCCAAACCATGCACAAGAAAATTTGAGGAGATTAAAAAAAATCAGTGAAATTATAATTCAAACAGTGAGGCCAATGCCAATAAAATCCTCAAGCCACCCAGTTGCCCACTTTGCCCTTATATTCCTGGACTGACAGGAACAGTTTGCTTCTTGAATGATTAAAAATCTAGACCGTTTGTGTTCACACCCTTCTCAAGTCAGAACAATTTTAGAAGTGCAGAGCATAAGGGAGGGTTTAAATGTTAAGTTTCAGTTTAGATGGATCTGCACAATCCATAGTCTTTGCTGTTCCATCTTTGGAAAAAACGTGAGAAGCAATCTTCAGTCCAAAACAGTGGCGTTTTGGATCATTTTCATCCAGGTTACAATTTTTGAACAGCCAAAGATGTTAACATCTTCCTGATGGATATTTCATGAGTGGTTAAGTCAATGAGGTGAGAGCAATTTTGTCGTCAACATCACAAGACTGCTCCACGCACTCCAAATCCTAGATACCATCTGGTAGCAACCAGGTATAAAACAGAGGAATCATGAAAATAAGGACAGATATCATTCATGTTTGCAGAAAGCCTTTGTTCCTTTTCCAGACATCTTTTTGATAAGCAGTTGAGGCAGATGCTGTCCAGGACCCAGTATGAAGCTGTCGGTTTGTGACTATGATGTGAGATACATCTGAGGTACCTGCACTCAGACTCCACTTGTGATCAGATAACTGTTAATAAAACTGCTAATTAGAGCATTAATGGACTGAAGCAAATATTAATTTAATAACTAATGGATAGTGTCAAAATGTAATGGGGTATCCTGTTCCTTAATTGGTTAAATAAGAAATAAAACATGTTAATCTAATAAGTAAATGTAATCAAGTTTTATATCAGGGTAATTAATGTAAGTTGTATCTTGAGGGTAGAAAGACCTTTTAGTCATACTGATGGTTTTTGCTACATAGCAAAGCTTTAACACATACTCAAAGCATATATTGTACGGCTTATTCTTTGGATTTAGATTGATATGAAGGACAAATATGCAGTTTGAACTCCCCATGGAGATCAGTTAACAGTCCAGGGGCAATTACATTCTGGTCAAGCGATGTGTTTATAAATTTACATGAACAGCTTCACTTGAGGACATTCCACAAAGTTTAAAGTCATAAGGGCTTCTACTCAGCCTAAACGCCCAACATTACTTTGGTAATGATTACTTTTTTAACTGCAGATATTAGCAGAGCAACAACAAATTTCACCTCCAGCCGCCTACAGATGATGTCTGTATGAGCTATAATGGATGGGGATGGAATTCAACCTTCATTCAGTGCTGCTAACTTCACATAAAGTGTTTGATGGTGGGTGGTCACACAACTTCTTCTTCAAGGTTCCCACAATCAGACCAGCTCTCCTCCAAGAGCTGACCACAAGAGCAAGCTCTAAGAAGAGATAAAAGACTGGCATATTTAAAATGTTTCACTTTTACAGATCAAATCAAGAGTCCATAAAAAGACACAGGGTACCATATGGTGTGTGGATTTAGCCTTTCCAGATGAATCCGTACCAGCATACACCTGCCAGCCAGCTGAATGCAGACCAGCAACAGAAAATAGCAGTAAGATGGTTGTATTTGGGAGATAAAAGGCTTCATGTGACCAAGGACGAACACTTGATTAAATCTGATCAGTGCCTTGAGATGGTGTTCAATGCCACGGCTCATGAGTTTGACAAAACAGGCCTTTTTGTTGGAATTGGAGACTTACAAATATTTATTCTTTGAAGTAGAAAAGAACACTGTCACCTTGCCCACAGCATCTCATCAAAAACAAAGAAAAGGTAAGCTCTGCCAACACTGAAGATGGAATTCAATGCCTATGAGACCACTGATGTACTTTTTGAATAGATTGGGTGGAATTTTTAAAAAACAAAAAATAAGTAATACCCTCTTAGAAGCCAGAATATTCTCTGGAGCTTGTGCAGCCTTCACGACCTGCCATGCTGCATGGACAGAATTTTTTTAAAACTCCAATGGTATCAGGTTTGCTTTTTGAAAGGGACTATCTTTGCTATAAAAATTTAATCAGTTCAATGAGGAGCTTGGACAAGCAGAAGGATCCAGTGTGTACTCAAGTGAAAGTTTGTAAAAAGGAAAGTAACAGAATAAGAGGCAACAACAGCCTCATAGAATATCACGGTGTTGGTGACAAATTTAAAATATTAAATATTATAGAATGGTGAATTGCTAAATCAACGCAGTTCAGTTTTCTTTCCTCAAAGATACTGTATTTTTGATTTTACTACTGAGGGTGTAAATTAGCCAAAATGGAAATCTTGTCTTGAATTTCATAAATTTTAAGGTTACACTCCTTGAGGATAATACACTCCTGGTATAGACATTGTCCATTTGTCAGAGACTGAGAATTTGGTTGTTGTCAACCAACTTCATGACAGTATGGATTTTAGGAACACCGGTATGCTGTCATGTCTCATAATGTTCCCCACGCGCTCTTTTTGCAAGCCATTCAGCTCTCCTTTGTTCTCAGTGAGCTCTAGTCCCACCTCTTACACAACTGTGTACCTCTTACATCACTTGTCATTAAAAAATGTTTTAGATGTTCATCCACCAACCTTTTTCACTGATGTGTATGACTCTTGGTCCCGTGTGCCACACGCTCCGTGTGTCCGTGCTGCATGCGCTCTGTTACAGTTTGTTTTAGAGCACACGATCATATCAGTGATAAGAATTTAAATTCAACTGATAAAAACAGCACTTTCTTGCTTTATAAATCCAGAGATGTGGAGAAAGGATGAAAAGCGTTTCTGAAGATTGCGGTAAAGAAAGAGTTTATTGCATTTACAGGGCTGACAGAGTGCGGACATTATGGTTAGCAGTCAGCAGCTAAATACAAGGTGAGCTACCTTTCCTTTATGAAGTCTCCAGAATAAAAGTCATTTTTTTCCATACCGCCCAACCCTATTGTAAACTATCCGCAAGTCACCTTAGCTAATGTTAGTCTCATGAAAAGTAAAAGGTCATACTCATAGTCTTGCATGCAAAGACTACAAAGCACAGCATAGATGGTGAACAATAAATGTCACTGTACTGGTTCTTGTTTGGTAAGAGAAATGATGATCACTCACTTAGAAATTCTTTGGATAAATATTGTCTATTATAAGTAAAACAAGTAAAAGTCTTTGGCTTTGTGGACTGATACACTGATACAGCAACTGACACAGACACATCTGTAAACATTGTAAATTATTCAAACAGGATTGTTGGGGAAATTCCAATGCATGAAACATCTTGATGAAGAGGGATGAGGTCATTATAATGATCCCATTACAATTTAATTCAAGACAACTGGCAACACAGGATAGACTAAACAGTCATAATCTTTTCATACACAAACATTACGGTCTTTTTAAGCCCAAACAAGGGGCGATTCTGTTTACAGCTGATAAAATTTAAGAGGAGGAAGTGGAGTAAACACAATTTTACATTTCATGAAACACATGGTAACACAACTACAGACAATAGGCTGTAACATGCACCATAGATCCACGAGATACACTGTAACTGTGTATCTCTTCATCTGTTGTGTTCTCAGGGAAACTAAACAAACAGCTGCTTTTAAACCACCATCATCTGGCCCCTTTTAGAGAACTTCTGTAATCAAAGTGGCATTTCTTTCAAGACAGCAAAACGTTGCTTCCTATATCCACAAGCAGGATTCCTCCACCGATTGTTCTTACACATTTTCTGCTCAGCACTGTTTGCTGAAGTATTCTGGCAAAATCTATTTTTCAGCTGCAGATCTGATCTGTTATCAAGCAGACACCTCGACGTGACGCCGTGAGCACAGCCAGTGCCAGACTGTTCATATCCTCTCTCGCACTCACACAGCTCTACGGCTGTAGTACCTCTGTGGTCAGGACACATTTTTCAGTCTTGTCTTCTTTTCTCTGAGGCGCAATCCAAACTGAGAAGAGTCATCTTTTATGATTAAAACCTTTCACTGTTGAAGTGAATCTGTTAAGTGACTCTATGTGCCAAGAATAACAAAGACCTTCACACAGGTTTATTACATTGTTCACAGTTTTCTGGAATAGTCAGGATGGGGGTCGTTAGCACCATAAAACATAGAAAACCATACATCCACATAGACACACACACACACACACACACACACACACACACACACACACACACACACACACACACACACACACACACACACACACACACACACACACACACACACACACACACACACACACACACACACACACACACACACACACAGGAGCTGATGAGCCAGGAACTTTCCCCATGATTCCATAGGTGTTTCCACATCATGTTTCACTTCATTTAAAGGGTCATTTGCTGAAATAAATTAAATTTAGGATGCACTGATGGGTCAGTTGAACACTGGTTTCAGTCGGCATAGGCCTTATGGACAGACATCTGTTCATCGGCAAATAATGTGCTCTGCATAGAGGTTTGCACGTGCTAATCTGTATCTTATAGCATGTAAAGCCCAAAAATGTTGTCTGGCAAGCCACTACAAGCCATTTATTGGCTGGAAGATCAGCAACAGACAGTTTTTATGACATGTCTCAGTAGGGGTTGTTTTGAATGGTAATCTTTTCTACAATTTTGTGAACAAAAGTTATTTTATATTGTATTTTGTATCGTGTGCCCTGTATTGCATTTTGTATTTCATATCATAAGTTGACTATTTCATTACACCTCTGTGTCTCAGTGTCGTTCAAGAAAGGACATGAGTCATACATAAATAAAACAGATCTCACAGCTCATTCAACAAAGATAGGTAAAAAATAAATACTAAATAGTAGGGATGGGTACCAAATTAGGTACTTTTATTGGTACCAGACAAATTCTGACTGTATTACCAAGTATCACTTCACATAAGGACCGGAAGAGTAGATGATTTTCCATGCTGGACATGAACACAGCATTGTAAGTTTATATGTTGAGAAATAAATATGTTAGCTTAAAAAACTATGAGATTCTATCATTAAACAAATTGATTTTTATCATCACATTAACACACACACAAAATTACCGAAAATCGGTACCGTTGAGTACTGATACCGATAGCCAGGTACCAGGCATGGGTGCTGTATTGTTTCAAATGTGAAGCTACCCATCCCTACCAAGCAGTGATGAAAAAAAAAAACATCTGCAGTAAAACCGGCTTTTAGCTAAACGCTATCTAAAAAGTTGGTGCGGGCCATGAACTGCGCATTTCAAACAAAACTACTTGTTTCATTTCAGTAGGGGATTGGATCTTAGATTTCTCAGCCTTGTCTGTGTCTTTGAAACAATAGCTTAATGTCTACAGACTTTTCACTAGCCAAACAGAGCTGTCTTTGTATTGTGATTGACTGGTTGAGGTTTGAGCATCTCAAAATAAGTTAGATGGGTTGTTGTCACCAGAGGATGAACATTACTTTGTTTAACTTTCTTCAAATTATGCTTTCAATAGGAAGTTCCACCTTTTTTCATTTATTTTTTTATTCTTATATTTTCATGATTCCCACAGGATAAATCCCTACAGGTTTTGATGGCCCTACACTATTACATCTATGGCCACAGTAACTGACTCTCTTACTGAAAGTCTCAACAAGATTGGCAAACACAGTCATGTCTACTTCAGGCTGAGCTGTAATAATTTTGATTATCCTCTGACTTTTCATTTAGTGCCTTTGATTTTAAATTAAAATTCTTGGCTGTCTCTCTTGCACAGAGGGCAAGTTGTCTGTTCATTCTTGGGCAGCCCTGTTTTATTGCTGCATATTTAAACACACACTTCTCCTCCTGTTTATCCAACCAAGGCACCGTTTTCTTCTGCCAGTAATGTAAAAGGCATCACCTCCCATGTGTCTGTGGATTCTTGATTTAAAGTAGCAAAATAGACAGTTTTTTATGATAATTACTTGAAATCCCTCTGCATAATAGTCCTTGGGTTCTGTGGAAACTATTCAAGCATACGGTATGACTCATTACAGAGTATAACAGTTCAGTGCCTTGTTTACTTAGTTAAAGAAAAAAAAAGTGGTGAGAGCATTTTTTTTTCTGAGAAAGCTCCCCATACACCTCACTGTTCGCCAAAAACACAGCCACAGAAAATGTTCCTGAGAATAAATTTAGATCAGAATTGTGAGAACAGGATCTCAGAAGGAAGAAACCTTCCAGAAGATTAATGGTGTGAAAAGGGGAGGCAACTCCTGCCACCCAATAAAGTCAAAGCTTAAGCAAACAGCGAAAGCTCCTTCACCCCTGGCCCAGATCTGTGGTCTTACAGTTTCACAGCGTGTAAGTGTGTATTGCTATAAACCAACACTCATGTGTCGACACCCACACACACATACAGTAGATGCAGGCACACTGATCTACATAAATACATTTGTAAATTAAAGTATAGGGCTTGCTCTGTATTATTAATGGGGATATTTTCATAACATGTCCCCACAAATAAACATCAATGCATTGTTCATGTTTTTTAAAGTGTGATCTCCTTAGCGACAACTCTCTTATTATAATTCGACACTTCCCTGCCTCATGCCAAAAAGGCTGTCTTTCTCTAAGACTTAGTTGATGGCACTGATAAGATTAATGATTTTCAGAAAATAACTGTGGAAAGTAAAAGTCAAATATGTAACTGAGCTATTAGGATTCAAGAAACTTCAAGATCATTCCTTTAACTTTGTCAAAATGCAAATATATGCTTTCCTCTGACCTTAAACTTGGACTTAAGCTCGGTGAATCTCACAAGAAAAACTAAAGAATACTGAAAAACTTCAGATCTACTGGAAAATCAGCACAACACAACTTGTCAGACTAATGAGAATAAGAAACAGATGTGAGTAAATGTATAAGAATGTAAGAATGGTAAGAATGTCATAGTGCCTTATTTTTCTAAAGTTGCAATACAGTTTATTAAGGTTGTCCTCTATTGAACACTAACTGTGATCAGCTTCTTCAGTCAAGACAGACTGAGACAATAACTTTTTAACTTTTGTAAGAGGTTACGGTAGTTTAGATGGCTGGTCTCCAACTCATAAGTAAAATATTTAATAACTTATAACTTACTTAGATATGAATTTCCTAAAGTATGCTCACTTGTATACTTTTCAGAAAAGCTTTTATACAGGATGACACCTTTGTTACTAGGCTACCTTTGGCAAGCAGCAGTGAAAATTTTTTTTTTCTTTTTCCAGTCTGAAATTTATGTCTGTGGTGATCATGATATCTACATGTTTAATTTCTTTATTGGTTGGTTTTGACCGGTATTTACTGTCTGTTTAATGCTTTCAGTTTATTCATAATTCCCTGCCTTGATTTTCTTTTTCTTGTTTTTTTTTTTGTTTTGTTTTTTTGGAAAGCATATATAATTTATAAGTTTCTGTAAGTTTTTGGTTTCTTCTATAGGCAGCACTTTGGGCAGCATGCTTTTGTGCTATACTAGTAAAGATGGGTTTGCTTGTTTCATTGCTAAGACATACATCAATACAGTGATGTTCTAAGTACCTTTGCACAAACACATTCATATGTTAAATTACGGTCACAGGATGCCAAGCAAAAAGTGTTTTAAAAGTTTTCAAAATGAGAATGAAGTTAAAGAGCTTCAGACATGGTAGCAACCCTGCCTATATGTTATAGTCCAGTTCATATGAGAGAACAATTGAGGAATTACATGAAAACACAATATCTTGAATAGTTTTAATTATTAAAATTCAAACACAACAGTTCTACTTCTCTGACTAATGTGACACAATGAGCTGTCATACAGTGTTTGTTTCCATCTGTTGTATTGTTTAATCATCTTCTGTTTTTGTTCCCAGGGGAAATAGAAAAATATAAATTTTAAGTGTTTTAACAGGGTATTGCGAAACCAATAAAGGTAGGTGTAAAGAAAAGCTCATTTTTCAGAGTTGGTTATGACTGATATGATATTACTCCATCAAATTACCTGTCATAGTGAGACATGTGGGTATATGTGTGTGATTAAGAATTCTGTTTATCTGCACAGTGGGCAAACTGTTTTTCCTGTGTTGTAAAAGTGGAATATTATATTCTAAGTTATCTAAAGTTAAAAAGTTAAAGTTTGGGTTTAGTTTTCAGGTTGCATTAAACTGAATCAAATCATTCTGTACAGGATCACTCAGTGTTGTTACTTTATCAGATCACAGCCACCGAGGTTTGAATCAGATCAAATCATCTTAAAAAAGAGAGGTGCACACTCCTTTTTTTCTAAAATCAGTTTAAAGAGTTTGACTAATTAAGTATTTAATAATCAATAAACCCTTTTTCTTTGGTTTTATATGTATTGATCTATATTTCATTTCATCTTACTTTGGTATGTAAGCATGTGGAAATGTGTTTGGATCATGCAATATCTCCAGGTCCTGAGAGTTTGCTGTTGAACATAAATACAAGCACTGAAATCCATAAAGAAACACCTTGGCTGAAAGACTTCATAAATATTTAAGGTGGAATATCTGTGAATCTCATTTTGAAGTACGGATTTCCTCTGCCTGGAAAGATTTCAAGTTTCGGCTGCAGAAGAGAAATATATACAAACGTGTAGCCAGCAAACACAAAGGGAGAAGAGTGTGTCCTGTCTTAAATGCATAACATCATTCCTAGATTTAATGGTATTCTCCTCTAATTTGAATCAAATGGATTAGAATTTAAAACAGTGTCTGAATGAGGCCACTGAGCTCCCATGGGCTGAATAGAATAGAGAACTATAAATGACCTGTCTGCTGGAAATTATGTCCACAGTAAACGTGAAGACTGCTTTTACTGTTCTCTCTATAATCACACACGTTCTGTTCACTTTCATTTATTTATGCTTTATTGGCAAGGCCACGAAATACTGTCACCAAATTAAATGCTGCCAATTTTAAGAGTAATGAGGAAGTATAAGCCTCATCTCAGGATTCTTTTTTTTTCCACTTCACATCATGCGTGTATGCAGCTTTATGCAAACAAGCGCTCCTACACAGCATTCATATACACTCACGCTATCACATGTTCTAGCTTTCCTTCAGGAGGTCAAAGGTCTGCGTTGGCTTGTCATTCACTCCAGCTGAGGATGATGATGATGACTGTGTGTGTGTGAGTGTGTGTGTGTGTGTGTGAGTGTGTGTGTGTGTGTGTGTGTGTGTGTGTGTGTGTGTGTGTGTGTGTGTGTGTGTGTGTGTGTGTGTGTGTGTGTGTGTGTGTGTGTGTGTGTGTGTGTGTCTGATCCAGGTGCTCTCCAGAAGGAGAGATAAAAATCTGTCCGCATGTTTTCTTGTAGGGTCTTCGAATCTGCCAACAGGAGAGAGGTTGACCTCCACAACCTGCAGCCTGACTCGGTGCGTTTAATGACTGAAAAACACCGAATGTTGCCGAGAAGGTGCTTGAATCCGTTTTGTTCGCATTTCCACATCATAAAGCCCTGTAAACATCAGACCAGCTGAAGCTTGATGTGTTCATTTAGCTTGTGTCTAATCAGAAGCAGCGACATGCTAATGTACTAAAATACCTACCCTCAATTTCCCTGTATGGAAAACACATGTTCCCCCCACATTAGACTCCTCCTGTGCATACTGCAGTCATTTTAAATTCATAATGTAATAATATATGACCTCCTATGCAGGCTGAAAATGACAAAGACACCCCAGGCAGATTTCTAGTAACTAATCTGCTCGCTGCAACAGCTTTCCTGTGGGCAGCTTTTTGCAGCAATGTTAAAGACCCTGGCAATCACTGTTTGGCCAAGACGGTAAAGGCTAAAAACATGTTGTTCGCCCTGCTTTAAACACACAAATAAACATCCCTGTGGGCTACAGGTTTTATTAGTCACAATGGAGCACTGTTATCATTCCCAAAGCTAAAAATGAGACAACTCAAACCATATTAGAGGGCGTGAGAGATGTGCAAAAGTGTGTGCATTTTCAGTTGTATGTCTGCATGTGTGCACACACATGTGAACAGTGTATTTGTGTGTGTGTGTGACCGGGCACTACTGGCTTTGATTAGAGCCTGCATGATAAAATGGGAGGCAGCTGAAGGCCAGGCTGGAGCTGGTTAGTGGCTGCCTACAAATGGAGGCAGACCAGGAGGATTTTTATCAAACACACATGAATGTTGGGGGGAAGCCATTTATGTTTCCCAGGATGGCAACTCGCACACAGGCAGAAAAATGCAAAACAACAGCGGTGCACGTATGCATGTTCCTTTCAAAGTAATCATGCAAACAAAGAGGATCCTGCTGGGAAGAAGGGAATGAACACAGCGTAAGGAGAAGTGTGCAGAAACCAAAGGAGAGAAAATATGAGTGAGGAATAAAAGAGCTGTAAATACCATCTTTGAGTTCTCACACTGTGGTGTTTAGCTAGCAGTAATAAGTCACAGTTTCATTGTGTTTCTAATCTGATAAGGTTTTATGGCTCTTCCTGCTATTAGTGTCATTTATTGCCATTTAAGGCGACAGGATCACAGCCTGTGGCTCTGACCTCTCACAGATCTCATAATATCCTGCAGAGGATGGATTGAGTTAGAAGTGACGCCTCTTTGTGACATCAGAATCGATCTCAGAGGGTTCACAGGAAGTGAAAGACTGCTTGTTTAAAGGAAGGAGGGAGGATGGAATGAAGTTACACCACGTTTTGTCTCCCCCAAGAGGCGGAGGAGAGGTTTTCTGCTCCAGTTTGGACCTCCCTCTGTGCGTCTTCCTCCTCTCCGCTTCCCTCCGTTTCATTCCACAGCTCCAAACCAAAACAGACGCCACATGTGGTGCTGACGACCTTTCCTGTGTTTGAAGTACATCATGTCTCACACAAGGTTGAGTTGAGCTTTTCAGAACATGGTCTATTTGGCTTTATAGTCCCGAGTTGTAGGGCTAATTGAATCTACAATGTGTGTTTATTTCCCAGCACATCCCACAGATGAATTCCACCTTCAATAATGCACCAGTCATAGTTTCTCTTGAATCCAGTCCATATGTTTATGATTTATGCCTTGTCTGCTTTTTCACGCTTCAGTTAAGCCGTGAAATTTCTGAATAGACAAATCTGCACAGACTGTGACTCCCTGTGACCCAAATATTTGCATCAATGATAAATTGATAAAAGAAAAGAATGGGGATAACATATCCTAAGCTACAATAAGATGGCTTTTATTAAGCTGCAAAGAGACGAGTATCCTCTTCCTATACTTTCATGGTTGAGTGAACACAGGGCTGAACGTAAAGTTATCCCCTTGCTGAAATTAATAAGCATTTAGATCATGTTTCTCTTTGGTATTTATGTGAGAGCGCCGTGCCCCCCTCTTCATCCTCCTGCTCCCACTGCTCCTGCTGCTGCTGCCCACCTCTTCCTGGTCTGAATTAACTGGAAACATGTTTCCAGCTCTGATAAGTATCGGAGAGGACAGGCTGCAAGATTACTTTGGATCTTAGAACTGCTTCTTTTTTATTTTTCATTTTGGACAGAAGATAAGAGAGGGTTGAACAAACACGCCTAGCCCGCTGCAGCCTGTTGCTGCTGGAAGGTCACATACTTGTGGTATTCTGCTGTGAGGCAAGAAAAACTTTTTAAATTAATTTGATACCACTTAACTTGATCGCTTTCAGAAAACATGTTACTGCTTTGACATTCGATGTGATATGTTTGTATAAGGACTAACGCCTAATGGATCCTGCAAGGTCTGATTGAAATCGAAACAATGTAATTCTGTACTACGCTGATGGACGCCAAGGATGCATTATAATGATTACTGTGAAACTGGCATGTAGAGCACATTTAATAACACTCCGAATGCTAAGAGCTTTGAACTTTTCTGCCTGCTGCGCTGTAGTTAATGGACTTTAATGAAATAATAGATGGCTTTGACTGACCACTACAGAATTGATATAAGAGCTAAATTGAAAACAGTAAGCCTTGGTAAAAATAAATCAGAGTGTACTGTACACTTTAAAGGGTAGTGAACATGTGTCCTATCACCAAATATATTAGCCATGTTATTTGACACTTTAAGTTAAGAGCTCTGAATAGTTAATCTTTTCATTTTAAAATATTATTACACTAATTTTTCAAATCTTATGACTCCATCTATAGAAATTTTAATAGCATCCAAAAGCACCTAAAATTGAATCTAGTTCGGACGATTTTATTAATCCCTGAAGGACAGTTCAGTTTACTGTTTACCCTACCCGATTGAAAAACAGTTAGGGAATAAGAGCAAACAAGTACTAAGCACTCACAACAGCATTCACAACATAATTTGGGATAAGCCCCAAATCAGTTTCAGTCTCAAAATGTTGAATATTTACTAAGTTTAATCCTCTCATAATTTTTTTTTATCATTTTGATACTAGCACCTGTAATTTGGCCTGTGCATCAGCTGATACGTTGAACCAATTTTACTTGGATATGTAAAACAACACTTACAAATTATACAAATTAAAGTTTTTGTTTTGTTTTTTTTTCGGCCCTAGTTAGGTATCATTACGCTATCATACAGTTAAAATCAAATATAACCTGAAAAACAAACAGAAATCTACAATCTCTTGCTATACATATATGTATATACATATATATGTCAGGATCAGCTTATTCATAAGCTGTATTTTTACCCTGATTTTTACTGTCATTGCCTCTCTAAAGTTATTGTTTTTCATCATCGGTAGATAAATTACCAGATTACCATGATAGCTGATAGTGGAAACCGGGATGTACGAAATATCTACATGGACAAAAACATTTCTTGCCTTCATATCCAGCTTGGTATCCATGCTTTTGGTATCCTACTGTGAAAATGATTGTCACAGAAAAATCTAAAAAGAATCAAAACGGTTTGGCATCCAGCTAGAAGGATTCTTGACATTGTGAACATCACTGAGGAGGACTTGGACACCACACTGAGAGAAGAACTTAAGAAAACCCGTAATATGAAGTCAGGATTGGATCATTTTGGATGGACCAAATAAATAATGTGCAAGTTTAACAAATTAATCCAGGTAGGTGACAGTGATGCTAGTGTTATGGATTTCAACTATCATTCTTTCATCAAAAGAGCAAAGAGGAGACAGCTCACTGTGGCAGCCATGGAAAAACCCATTGTGGTAGTACAGCAAAATATGCTAACCAGCCAACATTCCCAATTTGGGCTGGAGTCTTCTTTATTTTGACACATCCTGACTTTGATTTCCCCCGCTTGTCTTATCTCCCTGTTTCACGATGATACAAATTAAATTGTGTGTTGGTCAAACTTAATGTGGGTTATGTGTAATAAGACTTGGAAACACAACAAGGGTGCCTTTTTATCTTTTTTTGTAAAATGTTGAGATTTTTTTGTAATTTTTTTTTTGTTTGTTTAACTATTTTGAATAAGAGACTTAAAATTCTAAAAAATGAAAAGATTTTTCTCTTACATATGTTTAAATGTAATGGAATTTTGGGTTGTACACATGTGGATGATGTAGAGGCCAGTTTTCTGACACCCCAAAAACTTCTGATTTTTTGAATTATTGGATATTTGATAACATAGATTTACATTTTTAGAGGTGAAAAAACGTGTAGTTTAAATATATTGAAAAATGTCAAAACATTGTTGACATACAAAAATGTGAGGAATAACTTCATACAAAAAAAAGTAATGTTCAGTTTTACAACAAAAGATAGAGGTTTCAGTGTAAACAAATGAGTCCAAGAGAGATGTAAGCAGCATCCTCCCACATGAGACCAGTTAAGATCATGTTATGGCTTACTCCATTAAAAAACATGCATCTGCCATGTGTGCTGTGCAGGTGAGGAGGTTCTGTCTTCAGCTGTTTTGAATCACAGATAATGAGATGCTCCCCTGACCCCTGCAGTCGCTTCCAGTCTGAAATTGATCGATGAGAGCCCACCCCCTTTGAACCTTATCTGGTGTTGGGCTTTGCATTATGGCTCTACATCTGGAAGAGAGATCAGGGCGTTTGCATGGAGTTCTGGATGAGGACGTGACCAGACTCTATTGCTTGGCGTGTTACTGCCAAGCCACCAAAGTTGCACACTTCCTCCACAAGTTTCCATCCGGGGAAAACAGCCTCTGATGTCTGACATGTCATGGTTTGGTGATGTATGAGCTATGAGACAGAGACCCTAAATAGAAGAATGTAGGAGTTGTGTTTTTCTCTTTATCTCATGTATGTGTCCCCAATCACTGAAATGGACACAATTTTTATCACAGCCGTTAAGTCTGAGAAGATAACATCAAATTTTATGATGGCGCTGGGCAAACTTTTTTTAAAATCAGATGTAAATTCTACCTACTTATGTCTGTCAAGGCCCTTCCTGTGGAGGAGGCCCTTCCTACATTCCCAGGATGATTTCCCAATGATTTACATCTGCTATGTTTCAACAAAGCCTGTTTCAGCATCAGGGGTTTAAGGGAAAAATTGAAAAAAAAGGCTATTAGAAGGATGTTAGTGGCAGCCTTTTCTGTTACGTCTCTTCAGTGCTGCTCTAAGTGGTCCACAGAGTCCTGTGGATGGGATAATTACAATCGATGCTCTTTTCATCAGCACTGCTATCATGTCCACCAGCGCTGCCAGCTCCACAACAAGCCAAAAGTTAATATTTCTCTCCAACTGGAATGGGAAGATCCTGAAGATGATTTCATCAGACAGGCTACTTTTCCACCAATAAACACGCAGATGAAAGAGAAGCTGATTGACAGTATCAGCAATGTTTTTTTGATTCAGCTCTATGCTTAAGGAAAACTCATCTCAGTGTGTGGTGAGGAAATAAACTCATTTAAGGACTACTTCAATTCCAAATAATGGGAAAACGTGTATATTAATTACACATATACTGCAGGCCCAGCAGGGAGTCTAAGTGCTTCTTCAACAGCTCTAATCTCCTCCAGTTACTCTGTTAAGCAGAGAGAGTTAAAAACCATGACTATCAGTAATTAGCTCTCCTGGTTTACCAGCATGTGTCATCACCAGATTCATCCAGCATCCAGCGCCCGCTGGCAAAAACAAACGGCTCCTAAAGCGGAATTTTCCAAAGTCGTCTTGGTTCTGTCTCTGTAATAAAACCTAATTTGTTGTCGTGCCTTGTTAAAGTCCAAATAAAAGCCTGAATATTTAGTTCTTGGAAAAATAAAGGTGCTCTCTGCACAGGGCGCTGGATATGGCTATGACTCATAAAACCGAGTACTGCATGCGATTAGGGATTTATATGGAAGTGGAATGGTGTTATTGCTGATTGTGTGCATTGTGTGTGTTGCTGATAACACACGAAAGTGCTGGACTCTCTTTGAGCACACATATCTGTGTGTTTGTGTGTGTGTGTGTCCATGTGTTTGCCCTTGCACATGCTTGTAAATTTTATGGAGCTTAATTTGTTTTTCAGGTTTTTTCTCAGCCATAGCAAAGACCTTACTGAGTCAACCTTTAACAACAATGCACCTTTAAAAAACCCACCGTCTCACCACTGACAGACGACATCCAGTTTCAATTAGGGGCTCATATTAAGCCCCCAGCAGGAGACATAATTGGAGCTGTTCTACAAGAGTGTCTCAGGGGTTGAGCCAAAAAGCTGTGTTCAAATTCTGGCATTGCTGCAGTTTTCCATGAAGAAAGAGCCGAATATGTCGTGAAATTTAAGGACTGTACTAATGGTTTTGTTTGTGAGTGCCAGTATAGAAATTACACATAACGATACATGATTGCCAACAATTCTTCAAAGCATACCTACTGTTTTAGATCAATGTTGACATAAAAATGATGCTTATTGTGATGTATTACCTATGTAACAGGAGGTCTGAAACGTTAGCTTTTATGGGCCGTGGGAATTCGACAAATCAAACACGCTACGATGCGCTCTGGAGGTCAGCAGTGATGTCATACATGCAGTTTGTAGTAATGAGCTGTAACGGTTCGAAACATTTCAGCTCAGGCTCTGTTAACAGTTAATAGGAAATGCATCTCGAGGAACATTTTAAGAACTGCATCATCATCATCAGAGATAGTTAAAATTCACATCACATGAAGTATTCATGGAGGCACATCACTTCATTAATCTTCCGTCATCAGGTTTAGAAGAATCCATTAGAGCTAATTATGGACAATTAGAGAGAGCTAGGAAATTATCTTATAGAGCATATCTAACCAGATTACTTCTCAGCATTAGACAGAGATTCAGTCTAATCATAGTGACAGTAAACATAGTTTTATGGTGAGGGTAGGTTTACATTCTCACTGATCCAAGCAAATTAGATAAAAAGGATAAGAACAAAGAGACCAAAAATGGTTTATCTCAGAGAAAAGTGAGCATATTTTAACTGTAAAGGGACAAGATAATGTATCTGCCTGCAGAATTTCAAGTTCTTAGATTCACTTTGTTCATTATGTTATTTCTTATTCACTCGTTCAGGCTTTTTCCTTTATAATGTTTTCACTGCAAAGTGTCTTGGGATGTGGTAAGATTTGAGGCTATCAAAAATGTATGAATATTTCTGCATGTATGTTCATGTGTCCTGAAAAAAGACTTTTTAACCACACAAAGACCTTGCCTTCAATCTTTTTTTAAAGCAGCAAATGGGTCTGTAGCCCTTGAAACAACAAAAATCTATGCACTATTTCAGTGTTTTGGTGCACACAGGGCTCCACATCACAGTTCACATTGAAAAATACTTCTTGGAAATGCCAAATTTGACCTCACTTTATTCCAGTTTAGATGTGGTAAAGCCTCTTTGCAAATCACTACACTGTGCCTGTCTATCAGTTAAGGCAGCAACAACCTTAAAAGGACAAAACTTTAGTTAAATAAATTTGGAAAAAAAACTATATATAAAAAAAAATATTTAAAAATATTTTTAAAAAGTAACACTTCCCAGCTGTGCCAATAATTTAGTAAGCTATTTAGATTCAGACTGCTTGTATTGAAGTGGGCTGTAAACATGTTTCTATTTCATTTATTTCTTTTCTCTATTATTGTTATGGCTTGATGTGTATGTGATTTCTGGGGTTTATGCAGCCAGCCTCAAGCAGAATCTCTTTTTTAGCACATCCACTATTTTTACAACAAGGGTTGGTGCTTACTTCATTGTGTTCAGTGAATGTTTCACAGTCTGTATTAAAATTATTTAGAATTTGAGTGTCATCAGCAAAGCTATGAATAGCTGTGATGAGCTAATGAAAAGCTATGCCAGGTCAACAAAAATACATTTACTTCAAAAGTTTACAAAGATATCTATTCTAAAAACTTTTAAAAATGTTTTTCAACTATTTTATTTTGTAAATATTTTTAAGTGTATTTTTTAATTTTCAATTGCGTTCTATTAAGAAAGATGCGATATAAATAAAAGTTAATTGATTAATTTGAACTTAAACAAGTATACCTGTGTAACACACACACATTCAGCCTTGTTAAAGAAGAAAACCTTGAGCCACTGTTTCCAGCTGCTGTCTTTGCGGACTTGGGTTGTGAGACTTGTCTGTATCTTAGCTCCGCAGATCTTAGCAGATCCGGCCTGTCGGTGGCTTGTTAGGGAGATGAATGTTAAAAAACAGCACCTGTGCCTCCATGGGCCCCCTACCACATAATGAAATCTCCACATGCTCGACTAATTTGCTTTTATTGCGCTACCTAAATGGTCTTGCATTTCACTGTTGCGTGAAAAATAATAAACACGAAATAGAAAAAGGGGACCACAGCAAAACCGCTGCATTTCTCCCTCCCCTCTTTTTTTTGTTTCTTCAGTTTGGCCACATAGATGCTTTTCCAATTAGGCCCATAGAGGAGAATAGCCTCATATATATTCATAGCTGGTATGAATGACAGAGGAGTGATGATAATGATCACGATATGAGCTGAGGAAAGCAATTACAGTCACCGCTACCATAAATAGTAATTGCAAAAATCTCTATCATTACAAAGAGGACCCACAAAACACTCTCTTTACAGCAGGAATTCAGCTTAGAGGAAGGGAATGGGAGGATCAAGCTCCTTTTTTTAAATGAAAGTTGTGTTTGCCAACTTTCCCAACAAGCCGTTCAATAAGCACTTCAAATGAGTGGCCATGCAGATGTGTTATCGACCCTAATCACTGATCAGTCTTTTAGTGGTTTCTCTAAAATTGACTTTCCCTCCTGAGTTTTAAATTGTGTGCAGACAGTAACAGGCGGATGAGTCAATCTCGTCAACGTACTCTAAGTTTCTGCAATATGAGGACAATTTGTGGAGTACAGTCTCCGGTCTTTCCTTACTTGAACTCAACAGGCATAATGTCTGATTGTGTGGGGCGTGGATGTTTGAAAGCAGTAGTGTTTGTGTGAGCGTGCACGTGCCCACCTATGTGGCTGTCTGTGCACTGATAGCAGCTGCTGTGTGTGTGTGTGTGTGTGTGTGTGTGTGTGTGTGTGTGTGTGTGTGTGTGTGTGTGTGTGTGTGTGTGTGTGTGTGTGTGTGTGTGTAGAAGTGTGTGTGGGAATGGTAGGGAGCGTGGCTTTAAAGGGGGGTGATTTATAGTGCTCTGCAGGTTATAACTCATTTCAAACTGAATTTCCTGCCTGTGTGATTGCATCCCTGCGTAATGCCCTTGACAGAATGGAAAGCACAGCCGATGTTCCATGTCTAAAGACGGACATTTTTGGGTGTGACGCCTAAATCTGGGCTTATAAATTACCCCCATGTGAGACAAGTCGATTGTCCCATGAAGACAATAACCGATCCCATTCTTGCATTACAGAAAATGTCTGCAAATGATTTGGGGCTATTACTTGATATCATACTGACAAAATTATTTATGGATCAAAAATGGAATGACTGCAAAATGGTCCAGTGAATAAGTGAGCAATGACAGCTTTTAGTTTTGACCTTATAACAATCTCACAATGAAACTGAGGACAATCACAGCTAGCTCCCTAAAAGTGCAAACACGGAGGAATAAAATCGGTTATTAGGCTGCTCATGAACCAAGTGAAGAGACACATGGCGAACCATTTACTCTGAATTGTCCCAGAGGTTAACTTTTTAGACATTCCTGGTAGCGGAGAAGAGAGGAGAGGAAATCTCACTAGCCAGGTGATTTTATTTGGGGTGATTAAAGGCTTATTTAGTATCTATAAATAAAACCAACCTGGTGCTAAACTGTGTTAGCAGATTTCTCCTCCCTGAGGCTTGTAGCTGTGCTTTATCAACAGCAAAGAAAAGCACTCGACAGAGTGGAGCTTAACCAAGACTAAGTATGCTTTTACAAATGAGTGAGTGTGTGTATTTGCAGAAATAGCTCCAAAAAATTTGACTAACTTTTTGAAGGACCAACAGAGTCAATGAAGAGATGCTCTCTTAACATACTCCTCAATAAGCATGCTTATCGTGTCTTATCTCTAATAGAACGGCCACAAGGATGGCTTTAAAAGACTCCAGACAAAAATCCAAGCCCAGCCATTGATTTTATCTTTTATTCTATCTCCTTAAGATTCTTCCTTATTTATGACAGTTACTTTCAAAGAATAGAAAAAGCAGCGCAAACAACAAAAGACAGAAAGCAACAGGCTACCAGACAGACAGTGTGCACAGCACTGTAGCAGGTAGAAAGACAGTAAAGAAGACAAGCAGCTGCAGGGAAACAGACAAACATGGAGAGAAAAGCGATGCTTCAGGCCCGTCTTAGTAACAAGATATGTTCACTTCCTGAACACATCCTGAACTGCAAGAGCTGCCATTCTTCCTTACTCCATTTAAAGCCTCAAGAACAGACAGCAGCCCAACCCTGTGTAGTAATATCTTACATCTCTGTGTAATAAGTCAGTGATAACGTCCTGTTTTTCTCTGACTTTATTAAAGAAAATATATCGCTGTGTCTTTATCAACATCTGTCTTCCTGTTTTTCAAAGAGTGTTCCTTCACGGACCCGACAGACGCAGCTACCTTTATTGAAACAGTCTACTTTTATCTGTCTGTGAAGGCCGGCTCAGCATGCATGCACTTCTGAAGCCTCACCCTGATGAAGCTGATACAGTAGCACACTTTCACACCCTGCGTTTCCTGCTAAAATAACAATCTCACAGCTAGCAGCAGGAGAGCCTCTCTGCAACAGTTCACAGGTCAAATGCCTTGCTCAGGGGCTTCTGTTGAGAATAACGACAGTGCTTGTTTTCCTGGATCAGAAACTTTTTCCCGTGGGTTCTAAAATTTGAACCACCAAGCCCTGTGAACACGCTATCTTAACCTCCTGCTAAAACACAATCCAAGTTTTAGAACATAGCGAGGCGGCGGAGCAGGTCGTATTATTTCTGTTAACAGCAGATTGTTTTCTGCACCGTTACCAGACTTTTGTGGCCAGCAATTTATTGGCACAAGATTCTGCACCATGATACCCAACACTGATCTCTTTCTATAGCAAGCAACAAGACATCAGACAGATCCAGAAATTTGAAGCTGGGAACCAGCTGACAACCATTGCAGTGCAGCTAAAGAGTTTGTATCACAGAGATAAAGAAATAAGAAAACAGATTGAGAAAGCTTATAGGGGTGTGTGTGTGTGTGTGTGTGTGTGTGTGTGTGTGTGTGTGTGTGTGTGTGTGTGTGTGTGTGTGTGTGTGTGTGTGTGTGTGTGTGTGTGTGTGTGAGTGTCTGTCTGTCTGTCTGTCTGTTTTCCAGTGTGTGTCCTTGTGTGTCTGGCCACATGTGGGTGCAAAGTTGCCTACACCAACATTTAGCGTAAGTTGGAATGACCCCTGAAAGCTTGTGTGAGGTCATGTAATATTTAGACAGCCTAGTCCAATTTAGCCAGTCATATCTCCATCTGCTTTGCTCTGTATTTACCACGAATGGGAATTGAAAACTGAGATAGACCAGCTGTATGCATTTAGAAGTATGGCAAAAGGAAAGGTAGAGCCAGTCCTCCCCCCTACAGCTTTGCCCCTGTTAGCGTGCCAATTTGTCTCCTCTATCCGCCGTGTACTGAGTCAAACAGTGTGCCTCCTGTCTCACTGGACGTCTGGCACAGTCAGCAGGTTGATTCATTACCTGATGCTCAGAATGTAAGTGTTTCAACTGTGATGGGCTGGAAAAGTTCTAATGCAAATAAACATACATGAACTTTTTGCATAACACCTGGAGACTTGTTGATGTTACCTGTTCGATTTAATTAGAGAAGGTTTGGCATGAAACACAGCTGCACGGTCAAGGAGTTAGCTTGATGAAGTGAGAGTGACTCAACAAGACTGTCTGTCTCTCTCTCTCTGAAAAAAACACACACACACACATTCAAGTTTTTTTTTTTTTTTAAATATTCACATATTTGTTGAAACCTTAATTCATTTTATTGGTGTGGATCATTAGCAAAAAAATGCTGTTGCTTAAAGTAACAGTCAACATATGTAAAGCGGGCTAGTTGGGAATAGTTGGGAATGTTCTAAATAACTTATTTTCAAGTCTTAAGAATTAATTCCCATTGAAAGGCTTGCCCCGAAAAAAAAAAAGAAATTACAATAGATTTTTGGAGTAAACAGTGTCAAAGTAGTTAACCAGGTGTGGCTAATGTTAATAGCGCTGGCACCACCAGCCTTTGCTTTTAGGGTGCGGTTATATTGGCCATCCAAACCATGCTGTGCTCAAGCACGGTTGCCCCTGCAGGGCAATCCCCCCCTGGAGAGTACGGCCGGTGGTCACACTACTCCAATATGAACCAGACCTTAGCCAGTATCACACATGCACATGGCCCGCCTACTTCATCGAGGGGTCTGTTTACATGAAGTGCGATCTCATCGGAGTCAGCACAATGACACACAGACAACACTGCTACAACTTCTGAGACTTTTTGACTTGTAGTAAGTCGTTTTGGTCAAATACAGCCTTCTAACGCCCCTGCTCTGTTTAAAATGATTGTCGAGACATGCGCTCATGGCAATCATACGTCATGGATCAAATGCACTGTCTGCGTGCTTGTGCTCGTGCATGAAGTAAACCGCGTTGAAGCCCACCTCTCTGAAGCGTGCCAAAGCAGAGAAGTGAATCATGCTTGAGCACGGAACGGTTACAGCCACACTGGCCATTAGAAGTGTGCTCTGGTGCTGAAGCATGCTCAAGCACGATACGGTTTGCCAGTGTGACCCTGTCCTTAATTGGAGGTTGACATCTACATGTCTGTGTTGGTTACACATTGCTGTGTCCAAGTGATATAATAGCAGTTTAATATGCACTGCTAAATCCATCCTCTAGGCCAAAATACTGCCAAGATGCCGTCTGCCGGCAGTGTTTGTTTACATATGGGTAGTAGAGCATTGTAGCATTAGGGCATTTGCATACAACCAACATGATGAGCCTGCAATGATAAAAGTGGTTGTAATTTCTTTAACCAACAATTAATTCTAGTGCAACTTTCAATCATTTATTATCTACTTATAGATGCTTGCATGCCCCACATACCTATACTTATGATTACAATGCTGAATAGTAGCTCTGTAGCTATCTGAAGTCATATCTAACCAAACTAAAGCCGCATCTGTTGAAACTCAACACCTGCCACTAAAGACTAGATTATCATCGGACTGAACCAAGCTCCCAAGGAGTGAAAAAGGTCCATATTGGCCCCCTTAGTATCCACAGCCATCAGTAATAACCAGGGACTGTCAACTATTGTCTCTAGGAGATGGTTATGGTGGTAGTTAAGAGATGAAATGCTGCTATGTTCACATTATTACTGAACTGTGATATTATCTTGGGTCAAGTATCACAAACCACCCACAGCTTAAAAGTTTTAAGCTTTCCTTTTTACCTTTTAAATCTGATCGCACTAGGAATTAGTCACAATCAATCAAACACTTTCAGTCACTGGCAGAGAGCTTTGAGAATTACATCTCAAACTCATAATAAATTAAAATAAACTTACTGCACGGCTGAATAACAGTAGGGTTGCCGGAAAAATATTTGTGTTTGTAATTTGTGTGAACTGACCCTTTAAAAAGCCTCTTATGCCTTGCAGCCAGATTTTTGTCTTTATCTTAATTAAAGCCCTGCAGTGTTCCTCTGGTTTATAATTGCTTATTAGTGATTAATCAAACAGAAAACAACATGTTTAAGAGATAATTACTTACAAGAGCTTTGTCATATCTGCACACACAGTCTCTGCACACACTGAGCATACATTAGTGTCAAAAGATTTGGTTTATTTTTCTGCTCCACTTGGGCGCTAAAGGTCAAACACTTGAAGTGATTAGAGAATAACTCAGCACAGGTGTCTGAAAATCTTCTGGAAAAGTGTGTTTATATAGTTAGGAAATGCATGACATGTTTTGCCATGCCGTGAGCAAACAAGTGTCACACACACGATGAAGTGTGTCAATGTGTTACCAGCTAACTACAAGCCCAAATAATGGCAACATAAAGCAAACAAAGTCACCTGGTGACGCCAAGGCTGACACCAAAGGTCTCCCCTGACTGTTCTGCTACTGCTCTCTCCATTATGAGCCTGAATTTTACTTCACAAGGCTGAAAACAGACAAAATGTCTCTCTTTTTTAGAGGAAGTTGAAAAATAGAGGATTTCAGGCAAAGATGTCTGAGGGATTCTGCTGTGCCATTTTCAGAGGCAATGTGACATTTCTGCTGAGCGCTGGTCACCCATGGCAGCCATTGGTGACGTACAAGTGACAGAAATGCTGACCCTGTTGGTCAGCGTAACCACCGCTCTGCTGACACATCAGTTTCTTCCGGTTCCAGTGCAACTTCAAGACTGACATTTTCACCAAGCCATTAACCTCATCATCTATGTTTAGCTACAAAGACAGGGCAAAACAAACCTACTGTTTTATGGCAACGTGCTGAGATAAACCTCTGCAGAATAATCCAGGTTTTGGTCTGGAAAACTGCTTTCACTAGAATCTTTTGGCTCTTTGTTGGACAGAGGAGTAACTCTGAGAGTCTCAAAGGGAAAGCTGGCTAATTCATCCCACATCACTCTGCGCCCTCCACCCTGTACTGAATATTAATCAGCGAATGTTCCCAGTATCAAGCTGGCATCCAATCCAAACAGATGATGGATGGAGCACCAACTGGGCTATCTCTCTCCTCTCTTTCTTTCCTCTCTCTGCCTCATCCAGATATGAGCAAATGATTTATATTTGGACTATTTCCTCCTATTGATTGTCTTTCAACTTACTGCTTTGGCATTGTGTCTATTTTCTTTCTTTTTCAATAGACTGTAGCATCTTCAGTGTCCAATAGTTTGTCCTCTTGTTCTCTTTCTTTCCCATTTGTTCTCCCTATCTGTCATTACCCTCCCTTACAATTAAATTGGCTGTCCTCATCTGTCGATTTTTAATCCAGAATGGCGAAATATCAATTGACATCACAACTGTGAAGTGCTGTGCTGATTTTAACAGATGGACATTCCTTTCATTGAAGTTTTTGTTAAGTTTTACTTCTGTATCTGGATAAAAGCCTCAAAAAGGGAGGTTTTCGATCTCTTTTTGCATTGGAGATTTAGCTGCCATAACTCCTGCATTCCCAGGCATATTTAATGACAAACCAGCATGAGAACACAAACTACAATAGCAGAGATTTAAAATAAGAATCCCATTGTGATGAATAACAGTGTTAATGATGTTTGTGCAAAGAAGTTCTTGATGAAGACACCCTTTTTAAGTGTGTTTTTGTGTTTTGATGCCTTTTAATTAAGACAGTGGGAACTGAACTGGAGCGATAAGGTGCACCAAGCCAAACCAGCACCTCTTAATAAATACCATTTTAATGCTCCCATGATGAGTTTTTAGCTAGTTTTGAAACAGGCTAAAATTAATAACATAAATTATTTTTGAGCTCCAAAACCAAATAAAAACATAACCTTTTTTTTATTTTGCTGTATTTAAGACACAAAACTTCTGCTGCAAGGTGTCAGCTGATGTGTTTTATTAAATGCTGCTGATCACAGCAAAAAGAAAAATCTTGGTGATGGATTTTGCTTTTAAAAAAAAAACAGCAGGATAAAATTTTAATCTGGAAATGTAATTTACACAAGTGTGGGACAAGATAAGTTGAGGTATAGGTGGTATCAATGTGACCACAGGGGCTGCTAGACCATATAAAACCATTTCTCACAGAAGTTTTAAATTAAAAAAGTGAGCGTTGATAATAACAAGGATGGGGCTCATTTTTTCTTCATTTATACCATCAGCAAGTTTTTGATTTCGCTGTTTCTGTTACTTGCTATTAGTTTGTCAAAGAGCTCGACTCATTTTGAAGTGATTAAGACATGATTGTATTGAAATGCAAATATTTGCTTTGAAATAATGTAGCCGTAGTTTTAATGGTGCACCGACTAACCTTATAGGTTGTAATTTGGATTCCTTATTTTACTTTTCAAGGGGAAATGAATATTTGTCTTTGTTAACCCCCCCCCCCCCCCCAAAAAAAAATCTCCTATTTTAATATGGTGACATTACATTTGGTAATGTTTTGTATTTCTCAGCATACCTGAAAACCTTGATCAGATCATAATGCAACCTTCTGTATAGGTACCTCATTCAGCTGTCCAAATAGTCTTTATCTGGTTGATTTCATTTATTGAGCTGCTGCTTTTCACCAACAGCACTTGCTACATAATTTGGGGGTGCTAACCACAGCTGCCTTGAGTGAAGGAGGATGATGCCCAGCAGTAGCTGAGGTTGATGAGGCTTCATCAACCTGATGACAAAGACACTGCAATTTGATACATCACACTGATGTCCTTGGTGATGGAGGTTGTGTCCCCTCTTTGCAAGAAATTATTTGCACCAAAGGTACATTTTGCTTTCCAGTCATCTTGGATTTCGTTCAAATCAACATGTGTTTTTGGTGGGGCTCTTCTTGAGATAAGTCGCATCATAAGTTTCACTAAGCTCAAAGGTTATTGATTTCTGGATATTGAAAAAACTGGACTGGGTCATTATTAGAACCAGGTTTTGAGATAACACTTGGAAGCCTGTTAATATGACAATCCAAAAATTGGGAATGCTAAGTGATGTAAGCTGAAGTGGGTGTCATTATGTTTGAGTATGTTGCACCCAAAGGCCTGTGTTAGGATATACAAACTCATGCCAACAAAGAATCTTCAGGGATTTTTTTTCTCTTTTTTTTGCTGAGTGCTCGAAATACATTACATTTTAACATTTGCACTGTTGGCATTCAATTATCATGTCATATTTAAAGAAGACTTATCTCACTACGGAAAAAAATGTCCTAAGAGAAATATAATCATGAAGTTCTCCTTTGAAAGATGAGATATGAAGAATAAGTGGGGAAAAAAACTCAGTGACACCGCTTCTTTGTTTTACTTTTATCTCTGTAAGCCTGCTTGCTGTCAATCCTGCGTTCTTTGCTAACTTTACGGACAGATCCTCCACGCCTCCCCGCATTCCTCCAGCAACCTGATTATTTTCTAAGCTTTGATAAGTGACTGCCAGGTTTAAAGAGGATGGAGAAAAGAGAAATGAGAGAAAAATGAAACCCATCAGAGTCGTTCATGGCTTTAACCTTTCACTGTACATATCCAGCCTTTTATTATCCTTCATTCCAGCTCAAGACTCATTAGGAACAAGGGTTTACTCTGACATGTGGAATTCTTCACACATCCACATGTACACAAACGCACATTCCAGGGTCACTGGTGGTTATTAGTTTGGCATTGGGAGCAGGAATTACTTCATGAGGCAGGCAGCGGTAAACACCCTTGATTGGTGGACAGCTGAGACTGCCAAAGGAGTGGGTGTCACTGTTGGTGGTCTTCTTTCTCCTGCTCGAGTTTTGCCCAACAGGGACTGAGACCAGTGAATGCTGCTCACTTAATGCTGAGGTTGAACAAGCACGTGTTCCACTGCTGGGACTCATTACGGCACTCGGGGCTTGTTGTGTTTGTTTGAATGGTGGCAACTCACATCCTAAATCCTTTCTAGACGACAACCTTGTCTTGTAGAGCTGGATACGCGTCCTAAATGCATGACCGGGTGATGTTTGGTTTGCAAAGTGAAACACACATCGGGGTATGTGCTGGTCTGTTTACTTTTTTTCAATTTAAGTTTGTGAATGTGTATTTGTGCGTGTCAACACACCACATTAGCACTTTTGAAGGGATTCTGTAAGCTGGGCTTTCAGCCTTTTGCAACTCAGTACAGTATAATTGTGTTGTCATTTTCACAAGCTTATCCTGCAGCAGCTTAGTGTGCTGGAAGAGAGCCAAGAGAGGTGTTACATACTGTACACAGAGGAAATGTGATGAGAGGCACTGTGAGACTAGGTGAGTGTACTTTTGTACATATTACAGTACATAAAAGCACATTGATGTGTGTATAAATATTGATTAACAGGTATGATGCATGTACAGTGCATAAAGAACAGCTTGTGAGAAATACTGTCTCAGAAATACAAGGAAAGACAACTGAATAAACAGAACAGTTGTAAATATGCAAACATATTGAATAGGAACTAAACTGTGTTTTAATTTTGAATTGGATGTAGATTTATCTTTAGGCCACGAGACATTTTTTTGTGTAAAATAACTTAAGAAAAGATTTAGATGCAAAACATTACAGTGGTTTTTGTTTTAGCCTCAGACCCACTCACAGTTATTAAAAGTTGTCCCATCAGCTACAAGACTTTCCTGAAAAATAACAGAAACCCCAGAGATCTTAACAGAAAGGTCAAAATCATTGTTTAGTCCTTTGTTTTTTCTTAAAATAAAACCCCAAGAGATGTGACTCATCATATTTCATCCGTCTCATTTGTCAGGATTCCTCTTTGTTTTCTTGTGATTGATTAAATACCCATTCAGACTAGGGATGTTCCAAAGCTACTGAGTTCCTGGATGTTTAAACAAAACTAAAAGCCTGAATAACCTGTTACACATATGGTCAGCACTTTATACCCACAATAACAAAAAAAATGATAATGCATTTTTCTGGTACCAAATGGTATGATTGACCACATTTAATATTTTAGTTGACCAAGCACAAACATCCATAATGTTTCAAAGATTGTCTTTCACTATTTCCAAGATTGCAAGGAGACCTCTTAGAAAACTCACTTTGTTTAAAACCTGTTAGCAGGGCAAATACATTATGTTAACAAAGACGCAGAATAGAAAACATGGCATATAGCTTGGTTTATTATTGAACAAGAACAGATGATGTGAGCTAATGATTTCCTCTTGTATAACTTGTCCCTACATGTGAGCGTGCGGTGACACCAGAAGAGCTGTGATACAGTTGCTTTGGCAACATAAATTTGGGAGTAATATTTTGCTTAATCAAAGGCTGTAGTTCACACATAAAGCATAAGTGCTACGTCAGCATAATGTTATGTCACTGGCACATGGCCAGAAGTCATCAGCAGGTAAGATCCAGAGGAAATCAAACATTTTGAATAAGGAAAAGTTAATCTTGGAGGTGAAAAATTTCATAACTCAACACAACACATTCTTTTTATAGTGACACCAACAGAAAGGAGAAGACATGGACTGCAGGTGCTAAAGTTTTGGGAGGGCCAGGTGAGTTTAACATGCTAATTAATCACCATGCAAGTATGTTGTCATGGATGGAATTCCTGCAGGAACATGTGGTTCTCCTGTGATCTTGTGATCTCTGGTATCCAGCTGCTATGGGCACTGCCCTGCCCTGCGCTGCATCGCCCTGCGCTGCATCGCCCTGCGCTGCATCGCCCTGCGCTGCGCTGCCCTTGGCTGTGCTGCCCTTGGCTGTGCTGCCCTGCGCTGTGCTGCGCTGCACTGCCCTGTGAAGCCCTGCCCTGCGCTGTACTGCCCTGCGCTGCACTGCCCTGCCCTGCACTGCGCTGCGCTGCACAATGCTCCAGAGACACATCCAGTACAAATCGGTGCCCACCCAAAAACCATGGTGCTGCGCTGCAAGGCACTCACGCTGTATGTGTGTGTATTGTGTTTGTCTTCTTTCCCTGGTTTTGTGTCTCTCTCTAAACGTTGCAGGTTGCTGGTGGGCGGGGTTTCAGCGCACCTGGTAGTACTTGGCCAGTCTCCCAGGTGGATTTAAGCCGTGGCTGTTCACCCGCTTTCTCTCTCCCTCATTCCCTCCAGGCACTCTGAGCGGCAGCATGGTTTTGTTTGGTTGGCTTCAGCCCTCTTTGTGATTTAGTTTTACACTAAGACAACATGCTACACACACACATTTACTTCACTCACCGACAGCAGACACACTGTTTCACTGACGCACACACCTCATCTTTGTCTAGGTTTATGTTATTGCATGTTCTCTAAATAAACATTTGTTAAAGTTAAGTTGATCGTGTGCTTCCCCTTTATTTTTGTTGTGATCTGTAAGCCAGGTCGTGACATTACAAAAGGAAAATTCAAAAAGTGCATGACAGAGTATTCACTTTAAAACACCAAATAAAATGACTTTCTTTTACAGGATTTATGATTTCTGAGATAAATCATAGATCCCAGCTGTTCCATCCCTTATGTTCACATGAATTTTTACTGTCACAGGTTTTAACAGCCAGGTAGTGTGCTTTAATTTGAAGAAACAGAACATATTCAGAAAGTATATACTGTATTGAGCTGCAAAGGGTTAAACAGTCCCTGAGTTTATTTTTCCACCCTCTGACTGTGGAGAGCTCAGTGAACTATTGCAAAGTAGCATTCCAACCTGAGGAAATGTACACTAGATGGCATGTCCTTAAAATCGTGCCTTATAAGACACTCTATCCTTCCAGTTTCCAGGCTGAGGGCGGTATCTTCTTTCATGCACTGCCTGCAAAAATACTCTGAGTCTGAGGTAAATGTTGAGACTTCTCCTTTGTTCTGCAGGCTGGGCTGGTTTTGGGGAGTTCAGCAGCCGTGTGCTCGTGTTGGTGTGTTATCCTTACATTTACATAGGCGTGTAATTGTTAAACTTAGCAGTGTGTTCATTCATTAGTGAGTGCTTACCTCCCTGGTCCCTCTCCTCATCTCTCTACATTAGCTCTGACAGTAATGACTTGCCAGGCCTAACCTCTTAACTGGCCTGATGCATGCTTGTGGCAAACCCACTCTAGCCGCTCAGCTAAAATGGAAACATGCTGTTTCTGTTTTTCACTTCTTTTTTTTTTTGCTCTGTTCCCGCTCTCTCCATTTCCCTCCCCTCAAGCAATCCCTTGCATTTATTTGAGACTAAAAAGGGCCATTTAGCCACATTTTGGGCACTTATTTATTTAATTTTACAATCTGATGTAGCAAAGTACAACATTACCAGTGTATGCTAGTTTTGTCCTTGTTCAAGTCTTGCCATCAGCTACATACCTACCATAAAACTGCTGATAGTGATCTAAATGTGCTAAAACCTCACAAAAAATGATGCAATTCCTAAAAACAATAGCCATTACTATTTTTTTAAACATAATTTTACTATCTGTTGGTCAAGATTTAACAGGGGACTTCACAAACAGGCCCAATAAGTTTGTTTCTCAATATCTAAAACACACTTTTCAGCCACATAAATTCATTTAACTTCATTTAGGCATTTTCTAACATCAGCTCAGAGGATTCCAGCAATGTTAAACTACTATGTTTAAGATCAACTATCAGATCCTTGCCTCAGATGAAGTATTTTATCTGCGGATAATACCTAACATCCTAACATGTTGTCTCTGTAGTATAGTTATATTTTCAACCACAACAATTTTCCACCACTACTCTCAAGATAAAATGTTTTCACAGGAGTAAATGGGCAGCGTTTTTCCCAGACAGCAGTGTGTTATTTATTGCACGCATTTAGATTTGAAGTGCTCTGAATTCTTTTTTTATGTTATCAGACATATGCTGCAGATTCTTGCAACATATTCAAGAAGGACTTTTACCCTTCAGGGCCTCTTTACCCTCACTCTGTCCAGAGGGCAGAATAAGATACACGAGTTCAGCTATATGATTCCTGACTGGTCTGCAGAGATAAGAAGGTCCAAATAAATCTCCAGCCTTCCAAATGGGTTCCAGTGACAGTAGAAATAAAGAGGTTTTGGTTGGCCGGATAGATGACTGACGTCTTGGTGCCGTTCCCACCTCAGTGACCAGCAGATAAACCCAGGATTAGAGAGAGACTATTAGACTGCCGCACACACAAAAATGAATGGAACCATTCCCTTGAGGCAAAATGTATCCTGACAAAACCACACATGCACATCCGATCATGTACAAATTCTCTAAGACAAGGGTCTGCAACCTGCGGCTCTTTGACTCTTTTGCGGTGACTCCTTGTAACTTTATAAAAATATCAGAGTAAATAATTGTTGTTTTTTCTCTATTAAAGACATTAACACCAAATAAAATCATATGTAAAAATTTTGTTGAACTAAATACGCATCACATTGCATCTTGCAATAAAGCCTGCCACAGCTCTACTTCACCTCCTTCAGCACCAACAGCCCACCAACTGTCCATGCACCTGTGGCTGACCTCAAATTTTACACCCCTGGTAAAATAACAAAAACAAACAAAAAGACAAATATAGAGAAAAATACATTTTAATTCTGTGTGGATGAATTTATTTCACTGACAATATACTGGATTGATAAACATGATTAAAATGTTGTAAGACATTAACAAACAACAACAAATAAAGAGTACAGCAATATTATTACTATTTGTTATAAATTCAAGTATTATTAAAAATTTGTTTGATATTTTTGCAAAGTCTTGCATTTCTTAAATTGTTTACAATTTTGCACATTTTTGTTTCATTTTTTAATTTTTGCACATTTTGATTTTTGCAATTTTTATTTGAATTTTTGCAAACTTGAAATTCTAAGAATTTATTTGCAATTTTTGTATTTTTTTGACATTTATTTTTTAATTTTTGCAAATGATTTTATTTCAATTTTGTCTTTTAGTAATTTTTCAATTTCCATATTTATTTGAAATGTTTGCATATTTAATTAAAATACAAAACTTTGACATTTTTTTTAATGAAATTTTATGATATTCAAAAAACTTTTTGTTCAGGTAATTATTCACTAGATTTTGACTATGTTTAGAATGGTATACACTTTATTGTCTTTAATGTGAAGATAACGTAGATTTTGTGTCACTGGAATTACTTTAATCCAGGTGATTTGAGGCACAATGGCTCCTATGAAAGCAAAGGTTGCAGATCCCTGCTGTAAAACATATAACTGTATTCTAAAATGAAAACTTCATCTAACACACATATCTTTTGGCTTATTTGTTATGGCATTGGATTGTTGCGAGACTAGCATACTCGCGAATTTCCTGTATCCAATCAGGCTGATCACAGGGTAACTGTAGTAGTTCAGAATAACTACACAATTTAAATTGTTTAACATTACTTATTTGGATTCACAACAAAACAACACAATCCTGACCCCTGACAAAACACTAGAGAGACTGGTCAACCAACAACCAGTCAGTACAATCCCTCTCTGGCCTCCCACCTGCAAACACCTAATTACCTACACATCTCTCAGTGGTGGCAGGCAAGTGTTTTGACCCCTTGTGACCTGTGAACCCCGGAAACTTAATGCATCAAGAATCTCAGGCTTCTAAAAGGCTTGGTGGAGGCCTAAGAAGGAGAAGAAGAGAAGGAAAACAGCAAGAGAAAGATGAATGGAACACCAGTGCACAGAGAGTGGAGAGATGTTATCAGGGATCAGAGATACGGTCAGAGCCGTAGACCTCTCTGAGATGGGAACTCCTGGCAGCCTGACCTAAAATAATTTCAGTCTGGCTCTGGCCGGAGAAAAAGGAGATAAAGCCTCTGAACAACTTCATAATGCACACATGTGTTTCCTATCAACACTGGGGAACAGTGTTCACTGCACAGGGCAGTCTCATGGATGATTCATTGCTATAAGAGATGGGAGTGTGACCTTTAAGGCAGGTAATTTTCTGGACAAAAATTTAACATCAGCTTCTGGCTGCCTACTTTTGGTTTGGAGGAAAAATGATAGTCATTAAATTAAAGTGTAAACATTCCAACATTCAAAGTCCAAGCAAAATGAAGAATTAATGATTAGTCATTTGATTAATGTGTAAACAATCTCTTTAGGCGCTGAAAAGATTTAGAAATATGATTCATGTTTATGAACAGAGTTTATTTCCATTAAGGTTCATGTTTAACAAAAATTAGGAAAATCCCTTTGGGCACGGCTGCTCAGAAGATCTGCCAAACATTGTTCCCCTTTAATAACAGAACCCTAGAGGTATCAGCAATGCCCAACAGTATAAAGTGAGCTAAAGCTAAGTTGCCTGAGCAGTAACATTAAAGCAGCAGGAATAAAACATTAAAACAACCCTATTCCCTCCAATATATGGTCTTGTTATAAGACCTATGTGGTGGCTGTGCACACACAGATCTACAGATGTAGAAACACCACAGACCCATGAGAGGTGCAATCATCTTTAATGTGGTTGTTCTAATTAAATCAGCGGTGCATACTGCTGAGCCAGCTGCCAGTTGTATGATAGTTTTCCTGATGGCTTGTCTCAAAGGGTCTCTTTAACCATCAGTCAGGACTCTGAAGGATTGTGGGACTCTAAGAGTTGGGTCCACGCAGAACAAGTGCACAAGGACATTTAGCCTCCAGTCTGTGTGCTCTGTACTGATATGAAGCTGTACTGTTATTGTTAGTATGCTTGGCTACTATCAAATGGCTTGATTTTGTATTTTATTTTGTAATAAGATGCTGATATAAGTCAGTTTTGCACCTATTAATAGGGTCTACATGAACAAAGAAAGAGGTTTGGCTCTTGGACTACTTGATTTCTGTAAACATACACCAGTTTCAAGGAGAGCTCTTCCTCTCTCTCTGATTTGCATGAAGTTGCTGTTGGCTGTCGATTATCCCTCGAGGATAATGTGGTGCAGTTGTGCGAATGCTGCACCCAGGAGAATGGCCCTTATCTTCAATGGCTCTGCTAAACTCCAGCTGTTTTTTAATTGGCTGTCAGGGTGGGTGAACAACAAGTACCTCCCAGCAGTGCTCTGTTGGGTGATGGAGAAGCAGTAATGCGTGGCACGTGGCCAGGAACTCGAAGGGCCTGCCTGGGTCAATAGAAGCGATACTTGCTGCTGTGGTTTTTCAAATATTTCTCTAGAGGGGGCCAGATTTACATAAGATTTGTTTTCATTGCCTAAACTGATTTTGTGGGCGATTGAGGAAGATAAACCAGCATTATTTGTTTACTCAGATTTTGGCTATCAACCAGCGAGGCTTCATCAAACGGCCTGTTATACAGCAAAGGGAATTTGATTGCCTCAGCAACACAACATGGGCTTAGACAGACTGCACAGTTTACAGCTGTAAGAAGAAACGATAAAGAGATAAGAAATGGGAAAGTTGTAAAATGCTTAATTTGACCAGCTAACTTTAATGTAGTTTCAAGTGTTCATCTAAGCAACAAAATTCCTTTTTCCAACAACTTGCAGGATGCTCGCATGTGAAAACTTTTCTCTGACACTTTCAAAACATCACTGGGAAGTTTCTTGCCTTTCTGCAGCTGACAAAGTTAACTGCTTTATTTCATCTGCCTTTCAGTTTGCTTGAACTTGTCGTTTTCTTTGGCATGGTGCTTGATTAACTCGTTTATTTTTTGTTATTCTACCACCACCTCTGGAAACATTAACTTGCAGATATTGAAAGTAGAAGTTGCTGATGGAACAAACAGTTGAGTCTTTCTTGTAAGCTTATACCATGCTATTTTAGCTTAGCCTAGCAAGAATGCCTAAACCCACTGGCACACTGATGGCACATGATGTAGCATAGAGATAGGTATGAGTAATCAAGTACTCGAATACTTACTGTGGACCCCGTTATTCAAGTAGTACTGCTTTTGGCGACATAACTACAGCATGTGTGACCCAGCTTTTTTTATTAACCTGACTGAAGATACTAGGTAGGAAAATTATTACCAGGATCCAAACTCATGACTTCTCTGGCCACAGCTTCAGCACATTGAGCCAAATTTCAGCAACTGTTTTATGGCAGCTACAGCCACTCTCTAGGAACATATTCTTACACAGAGAGCCAAAGCATGACAAACACAGAACTGTCTGCTACACCAGTCAAGAAAAGTGATGTCTGTCAAAAACAATTAAGTTAATGCCCAGTGCAAGATGTGAGGCGTTAAACGTGCATGCCATAGAAATACTAGTTCAATGCTTAACCGCATGCGCCCAAAACACTGGGGGGGGGGGGGGGGGGGGCGCAGAGGCAGACAGTGGCTACGTTTACATGTAGTCAATATTAGGGTTAAGGTCTATATTCCTGTTTCTAAGACATTTGGAATAACCAGTTTACACGTGAGAGTAAACAGGGTCATTCCTTTTTACATGGTACACCCATTGAACACTGTGCACAGACAATGTCATGATACAATGCGCAGCATTTTGGCTTCATCTTCCCGTATCCATAGCAACAGCAGCAACAACAACCACAGCAGCAGCATGGCGGACTTCCTGTACTCAAAAGACCAAGATTCCTTATGAACAGAACATGTGTGGAACATAAATTAATGTCCCTTTGGATGGGGATATCCTGATAGGCCTGATAGGTTAGAAAAGGAGTAACCTAGGGGTGTTTTTCTGTTTTTTTTTTTTACAACTGGAATATGAGCATATTGCAGATTTTTAAAAAGGGTTATTGGTGTTCACATGGCTGTGAGCAACCGGGTTCTTGCTAGTATTCCAAATATGAAAGGGTTACTGACTGCCAGTAAACGCAGCCAATCTCGCATCACATCAACTGCTAGCCCTGATAGTGCATGTCGTTGTGACAAAACCAGAGATCATTAGCCTGCTAATAACCAAAATTGTAACTGGAGATAAGCTCCCATTACGTTTTGTGGAAGGTGAACGCTTCAGAGAGCTGATGGCATTTGTTGAGCTAAAGTGCAAGCCACCAACGCAGAGATCAACATCTACTAGAGTGGAAAAGATGCTGTAAAAACTCCAATTATGGTCCAGGAGGTCCATGTCCAACAGACCCTGTTTTTGTTAACGGTTGAAATAAATATAAAAATAATCTGCAAATATTCGTATATTCGTTCATTAGATATTTAGAGTATTGGAATACAGACATTACTGTAAACTTTCATCCCTAAATAGTATGAGATTACTGTAAAATATAGCAGAGAACTCGATAAAACAGATTGGCCCCATGTATGGATTATGGGAACTGCTGTATTGTGATGTGTACATAAATGAGTTCTGCTGACGTATAAGTGACCAGCTGCAGCGTGACCACTGTGTTTAATAACTATTTAAGCATAATCTCGACACAGTGCAAACAGAGTACTATTACATAAACTTGATGACCATAAAAGGTGAGCAGAAAGTATATATTAGCAGAAATTCTCAGAGTATTTGACCCCTTTGTCCGTCAGAATGAGATATTAAAGTCTGGGCTGTTATTTTACACATCAAAAGTCATGTTTCTGGGTCAGTGGTTACAATTTTGGGTCCAGTGAGCTTGAAAGAACTGGTTGCTGTAGATCTGTGAAATTTTCTGACACCCAACTGCCTTAATGATCAAAAGGTTATTACACTAACAGTTAACTAGAAAATGCTTGCTGGTGTTTCTCTGTAGTCCGACTGCCCAGTGCACACTTTCTCCTGAATGTCTTGTGACAAAACTCAAGATGTTCTATAATATGTCACAATTCTGAGGTACATCTGTCCAACAGCAGCAACAAACTATGACTCAGTGGTCAAACAGAGTTTGAGTGACGGGCACTCAGTGTGGCTCTCATATTTCTGAGTGGCATGTCGAGTCTGAGAGAGACACAGAGTGGATGACATTCATTCTGCTGGACTAGCTGTCTGAGTAGAAACTATGAGTCCTGTTTGCAGCGAGCACTAATAGCATTAGTTCAGTGCAGGAGCTTCAGTTGAGTTATTACACTTTCTCCACATGGAGGATGTAGCAGACAGAGTAAAAAGCCTTCTCACTGCACTTGAAGGATTGTTCGTCTGCCCTGTTGAGAGGCACTGATCCATCCTGGCTCTTCCACTTGGTTCAACATCAAACTACCAAACTGAAATGTCACTTTGACTTTTTGCAAACAGTTGTCACTGCAGGACAAGCCTTGCCCCCAGGCTACAGTTGCAGGTTTCATATAGCGTAGTGACAAAAAGGCTATTCCACCTCCAGCTCACATTCAAATCTGATTCACCTATCTCCTGTAGCGCGTTATCCCTGTGGTTAGAGGGGTGAGAGTGTGGATCCACTCAAGGGACGCCAAAAATGAATCATTACAACACTGCCCCTGGTCAGATGCATGCACACAAGAGCTCAGGAAAATGGGAGTGAGGACATACATTACACACACATGGACATACCATCTCTGAAAGCGAAGGTAACCAATTTTCAAGAGGGTTGACACCTGCAGCCATTTCTACACTTCTCTTTTCCCTTCTCTTTCTATCCCCCCATGGCTTGTTCTTCTCTGTTGCCTCACCTGTCAGGCCACAGAGAGATAACTCATTCACAGTGAGGAGAGGAACCATTTGCAGGTCTGCAGAGGAGATCCATTTCTGGTTACTCTCTGCCCTTTTGAGAATAATGTTTGCCTTTAGAGTGTAGATGCAGCCAAGAAAGGTCCAAGCATCAAACATTAATCTAAATGCAGAATATCTGGAGTAATGTTAATGCTGTAACAAGACCACATACAGCCTTATCTTTGCTGAAGTCTCTGGAGGATGAAACCTTATGTAAAATGATAAAGTATTGGGGGGAAAATGCATGAACAGTTAGTGAATAAATAAAAAGATTCTTGCCATCAACCCAGCTTTAACTTCATCGTTTTTAGCACAATATGTCTAAAAAGAAAGGTACTACAGTCTCCAACCCTTCAAGTTTGTAGGAGGAGAGCATGTGAACTTATGAGTCCAAGAACTTATTTTTCCAATTACCTCTCTATAAATCCCAGATTTACAGTGTAGGGCTTGAATCACTTGCACTCACTTCTAACCAGATGCTTTGCTAACATCATGGCTCTACATGGAATGCTACAGATTAGGCGTAAAGTAATTTCTTAGAGCTCCCTCTTCTGGATCATGATGCAAACTATTTCAAATAGTCCGTCACACTTAAAGAATGTAAATGACATTTTTTTGGCCAGGATATCACAGATTAGATAAACTGAGTAGGGAGAACTGAGTTTCTGAAATACAGTGAATATGGTATGACATGAACATATGCACAGTCCCTTTATGAATGTTCCACCCCGCCACTCTGTGCCCTTTAATACACATGCCCCCTGCCTCAATCTGTGCAGCATATTGCAACATATGGCGACTTTACGATGATGCTGCACCAGCCAATATCAGCCAGTTTAGAAGTGGGGACATGCCATCTGTCAAAAAGCTGATCACTGCTGCATGGCTATATGCTTAGCTGCCATAACTGATGAGAATCACATATATAGAGATAACACATGGGGATCATTCAACAAAAAAGGGCAGTGGGAAAATGAAAAACTTGGAAGAAAAGAAACTATTTAACTTTTATCACAAGGAACCATCAAATCTTCAATGCAACCTTTGTTTGGGACCAACATGTGTTTGTGAAATAACTGACAGGTTTGTTTATTGAGCTAAATCAGCATGTAGGAAAGGTATTGTTTTGCTGGGATAGAGATCTGGAAAACAAATTTAGAATTACAGCTTCCTTGCTCCGGTTCAAAGCTAAGATAAAATGATACAATCACAAAAAAGCATGATTTTATGGCACTGAAATAAAAGAAAAAGCACTATCTCAGAATTGTATAGAATTTAACCACACAACAAAGCTGAATAAAAAAGTTTTTCATCTAGCATCAGGCTGTGCTGTAATCAAAACTCATCTATCTCAGATGCAGAGTTCAGCCATGGAAAAAGATGTTGCTACATCACTTTGGCCGAGCTGCAAAATTTCCGTAAAAGAATTACACCCCATCTGTTCTGGTGTTTATAATTAGTGGTAAACTCTAAAGGGGGGAGATTAATCTCATTTGACAAAGCGGCAGTAACAAACAGAGCAAAATAGCCAGGCTTGGTGACAGGGCTATTATACAATGGAAAGAAATAACAGAGGGTCTGTGACAGTTATCATGCAGGCAGAAGAAGAAGAATGGCAAAAACAGAGAAGTGCTGAAGCAAATGGTCATTTAAATCATGAAGTACAACACCATGAGCACTCACAATATTATTTTCTTTCTTTGGTTAACACTTCACTCCACAGTGTCTGTGTATCAAGAAGTACCAAGAACTTATGGTTCCAGGAACTTCTCTTCAATGATCAAAATCAATCAATCAGTCTTTATTTGTATAGCGCCGAATCATAACAAACGTTATCTCAAGACACTTTCTAAAAACATTAACAGGTCTATACCCGTTAATGTTGATAAAATAGCTCCTGTGGCTCTTTGTTGTCTGTGTTATAACTGTGGCTGGAAAGGAGTGAAAGTAAATGCACTACACTGCCAGACCAGGAGAGGGCAGTAAGTGTGACACTACATTAAGCCTGCTGTTTTTGATCACATACAACCACTAATTTTTAGTCAACATTTGGAAAGAGTTATTGCTATTTGGAAGGAGGTTTCAGATGCTCACAGTTCAAAAACACTACAAATACTGTACTAATCAGAAACATTATGCAACAAGAGCCCTGCTTCCAGAACTGTTGGATAGTACTAACCCACAAGTACAAACTTTTCCCCAGAGCCAAATTAAGACCTTTCGTCCCACTAACTAAACATTGAGTTCCTCAAAGGTCCATAGGTCCTGAGGAAAGTTCCTGCAGTTGAAAAAAAAACAATACACCTGTATTGGTTTTTCAGTTTCCCAAAGAGTTATTCAGTCCTTTGTCTTTAATAAGAAACTACTGTTCAAACGAAAACAGTTAAAACGATCCTGAAGTCAGGAATCTAATCATGACTCAATGCTTATTGCAAAGTGGAAACAAATTCAACATGCTTTCAGTCAATTTAACAAAGGAAATTACCCGTCACTGAAACTGAAATGTCAACACAGACTTTGCAGTGATACAAATCCCGAGTTATTTACACACTTAAAACAATATGAAACCCAAGTAAACTAAATGAGCAGGGCATTTATCTTTTTTATATTATTTCCATATCTCCAGCTTTACATAAGCATGCAGATTGTTCCGTGCAGACATATTTAAATACCCTAACATATGCTCCCTCCCCCTCATACTGTGGCAGAGGTGGAGGAGATGTGCTCTATGCTTAATGAGTCGTGTCTGAAGTGTAAATAAAACATTGTCTATCTCAGATGGAGGCTACGCTGCTGCACCTTCACAGCTTCATTTAATCCTTATATTCACCTCTCTGCGCTCTTATAGCCTCTTATCATGGCGGAGAGGGGATACTTCTCTCCCTCATCATCAATCATCGCAGCCCGTGCCCTGTCACCCTGCTGGCAGAGGTGCTGTGCTGTGTGCTATTGTTTTGTTCTGTTTTGTTTGCTGTATTAGACTGGCTCTATTTTTGGACCGGTCGAAGGTCTTGTGGGGTTAGCGCTCATAAAAAGCGCTACGGCAAACTGGATGAATGTTTACCTCTGGAGATTCTGACAAACTTGTGAAACTTTCGAAGGGAAGGGGCTGTTGCTGACCTTGAAAGTCTCAGAACAAAATATTTTGTAGATTGCAACTTCTTTTATGCGGGCATCAGTTTAACCCAGTAGTCAAATAGCATGCCCCTGTGTATAGAGGCCAAAGTCTTCAAGGGGGCGGCTTGAGTTATAATTCCAACCTGAGGCCTCCTCTCCAGTCACATCCCACTGTCTCTCTCCTGGTTCCCTGGTCTATCTACTGTCATATCCTCTACACATAAAAATCTCAAAAACTGCAAAGGTAATCATCACAAATATATGTCAATATGATGTGTAAACCAGAAAAAAAGCGTAAAACAGCATTATGACATTATGATATACAGTGGGACCAGTTTCTAAAGAGGCTGAAGCAGTCAACAAGACTTTGCCATGCAAGTTAACAACCAGTATGCTGTAGATTAATTTCCATTGATGGACCTGTTAAAGTACAAGGTAATCACAAACAAACCACAGCACAAGCCAGCCCATTACACATGCAGCATCATCTTAAACATGTGCATGAATTCACCATGAATCTGAAGCATGAGAACGCTAAATCCAGCACAGCGTCACCAAAAGTAGCCTCTGGTAAATAAAACAAGCATACTGCTGCGAGTATCAGCTTTATGGTAGTTATCTGCAGATTTACATCAAAGCATGAAAACAAGCAGCAGCCTTAGCCAAGCACACACAAAGCAACCATCGCATTGACTTGCCCAGCTTAGAAATAAAAAACACTGGTTAACTTAGCTTGTTGAAGAGAAGTACTCGTCCTCAGCGTCCTCCAGCATTTCGTTGAAGCATATCCAAACTTTTTGAAAGAAGCAACGCTGTATCCATTAAACTTGATATCACGCGCTTGAGCGCTTGAGCGCTTGGCACGTGTGTTATGCGTCACCTCGGACGGACGCAGTGACAAGGGGCGCACTGCTGAAAACGTAACAGCTAGTTTTCCAGAAAGCTAGTATTATGCGTGTAATGCTTTCTGTTTATTGAAAGTGAAACATGAAATCTGTTGATTTATTTTCCAAAAAAATGAAATGAATAAATATTTGGAGTTGAATTAATCTTATTCACTTTTCTTTTTCATTTTTTTTATTTATCTTATCTATGAATTCATTAATTTATTTATCATAGAAAATGAACGGCAGTTACTCATGAAACACCAAAAATTTAGAGAGAAAAAAAAATAACTTTATGTATCCATCTATTATTATTTTAGGTAGTAGTAGTAGTGGTAGTAGTAGTAGTAGTAGTAGTAGTAGTAGTAGTATTGATCTTGTCTTTTTCCAATTAGAAGGGTGTCCAAAGGATATTCTATATATTTTATCTCACACTATAAAAAAGTAATGGCACAGAGTGTTATAAAAATATATCTTAAACTTATTAAAGTTTGGGCCTATCATGTCTCTGGTGCCTAGCTCAGCCCACTGCTAGGTGTCACAGCAAGGAAATCAACTAGCATCAGTGTTTGGGCCCATGTAAAAAAAAAAATTCTACCATTTTTGTTTTATTACAGCTGAAAAAAAGCAGTGATCTACATGAATTTTGATTCCAAAAGTAAAAATTCCTGCAACTTACCTGCCTTTTGAAGTAAGCCTATAAGGAAGGTAAATGTGGTGTGGTGGTTTGAGCTACTGCCTCACAGCAAGATGGTTCTGGGTTTATAACATTGCCTTAGCTTTCTTGTTTGGAATTAAAATACTCTGGTATTCAACAATGATTTTGAAGTACCAGAATGTTTGTGAAAGTCAATGAATTCAAGTCCCTGGTGGCGTGTGAGCGTGATTGTTAGCACTGCCTTACAGCCAGTTGGTTCTGGGTTCAAATCCTGTCCGGGCCTACATTGTGTGAATAACTGATGTTCCACTTCTTCTGAATAAAGATGCAGTTAACAGTGGTGCAGGCTGAAATGGCATCGTGGCGTTGGGGTTGTGTGCAGGCCTATCTTCTTTTGCTTGCTTGTGTTTTTGTTTGCCTTGCAGCTGTATGATGTGCATATAACTATCCCCATGGGAGATGCATGATTCACAGCCCACAGAGTTTACTTGAATGCTCAAAGGAACCAGATCACAGAGAGGTGCGCATTAATAAGTTCTGCCTCATTGGACTCCACATAAACTTTAAATCAAGTTGAGTGTGAGTTGTTTGACGGCCCTGTGACCTGACCTAGATCACTCATACTATTTTTATATGCTTCATGCTAACAAAACCAGAGATGATCTTCTGGCCAAGACCCTTAGGGAAATCAGATGGTGTTCTGTTGAAAAAGCCAGGGCGCGCCTGGAAGCAGTCAGAGAGGCATGAAATCCTGATGTTACCATTCCTGTTACAGTGAGCAGACCAGGTCCACCGGTCATCTCTGCTTTACAAAGATTAATGGCTCGACTCACAGGTTGGGTTCCCATTACGTAGGTTGTCCATCGCCACCTCGTTATGGGCACATCGTTCACTGTCAGGCGGCAAAAGAAGGCAGTCAATGGTCATATCCCTGCAAACCTGGCTTACACAAATCTGATATGCTCTGTAACGGCACATGGCTAAGACCAGTAAATCCTCTGCCCTGACTTCACTGCGTGCACACATAGTTAAAACAAGGCATACTCCCCAGCAAGTGCATATGCACCCTTTCAAATTATAACAACAGGCTGTTTAGCAAGGACTCATACACTTGCTTTTTCTTTGTATTTGGAGTCTCCTTTTACAGCATTCTTACAAAATTAGCTTTGTCATACACTTCTTCCACCTTTCATGCTTGTTCTTTTTTAAAAACTGTACAGTATCTACAAGAAATGAGTTCTGAAACTGCAACCAAACCCCAAACGCTAAGAGTTAGAGCATAAAAACATCAATAATTGGCCAAATATGCTTGTTTACTATTATTTCCAGGCATATTCTGTTGGTCTAAATGTCTGTACACACTTAGTTACCATAAAATGTGCAGCCTTGTGTGTATTCCATGGCATAACATTTGTCAGTAGGATGCAAAGTAGAAGATTCCCCGGCTGGACTTTCCGTCTGATCGCAGGATGAGGGACTGTAACTAATGACCTGGTGTCAAGCCACGGATAATTTATGACTTCACATTCACTGGGATAAATAGGATAAGGCCAGCATGTGCATGAGGTCGCATATGTGTGTGTGTGCACAGTGTGGAGTGATGTGCAGCATGTGAGGGTGATAAAGTATCATTTGTGTGTGCTCATGTCTCTTGGCATGTGCTCAGTTGGTCATGTGTGCTGGATGCACCGTGAAGTTATTCGTCACATATTCAAGACTTTTTTTTTTGTATTCAAAGGAATTCAGGCCTCTGCTTCCCCTCTCATGTGAAGGGATAGCATAGCTGCTTTTTTAATAATTCATGGAGAATTCTACATGCCCAACTGTAAGTTATTGTGTTTTCATGGACCCATTCATCTTCATAGTGACTAATTCGCCCTGTGGTGTAATGGCACTGAGGGCTTTGTGGGTGTAATGGGAGTCAATGACATTTTCTGTAGCTGTGATTGCCCTAGCTTTTTATTTGTCCCTGCACACCCAAATACAAATGTGGATGACGGTGGCAAACACACGCACACACATGCTGCACAGATTTTTTTTTTTTTCAGTGGGGCGTTTACGTGCCTGCAAAAGTCTCCTACGCTTGAGTGAATGCAGGCGCTCCATCCCTCACATCCATCCTCCTATTTATCTGAGTAAGCTACATGTAAGCTGTTATTTATGATGAGCCTCAGGAGAATTATGGGATCTAAGTAGCTTCCTTCTTATTATTGCCCTAATGCGCATTAAAGCATTAAAGCTAGCTGTGTATACTCTCCTGGTGGGTTTCTGCATCCATATTCATGAGGGCAGGAGAGTCTGAGGTTTGCTGGGCTGTCAGTACATTAATCTCAAATAGTCTCTCTTTTTTCTCCTGTGAGAGATTAGAGAGATCAGAAGTGAGCTAATGTAATAAACAGCTGTGATGAGCTGTCATGTCTGTATAATCTCTGTGGAAACAATCGGCCAACGCTCAGTTTGACATATGGACGACAGAAGTTGTGAATGCAACAAAGGGAGGCGTTTGATGACGCCTGTGGCACAGGACAATATGTTTCCTGTTTCATGACAAGTCATTTTATCATTAAAAGTGCATTGATGTTTTCATGAGCTCAAAAAGAAGAGGGATGTCCATCATCACGATGAAAGAAAGTTTGGAAAGCTCAAACACTTATTTTAGCTGTTCGAAACCTGGTGGGTGCAAAGTTTGACAAACAACAGAAGAAGAAACAATTTGGAAATTTAATTTGATGAGTAAATTTTTCAGCAAATCAGTGAAAACAAGCTTTTATGAAAAACAAACAAAACATAATTGCACAGTGACAGTTTAGTACAATTTATGGCCTAAACTGCAGAATAGTTAGTGCCCCTGTGAGATGCAGTCATACGCAAAGGATGCCCTCTGAGGAGAAATAAGCAGATGTCTGAAATAGATGCAGGATTTGTATCTGCCAGCTGAAGAAAAGCAGATCGAGCGCGCAAAAAATGGCAAGATATGGATGAGAAAGAGAGAAATGGATGCACAGATCACTCACCTCTTACCTCCATCTGCACCTCCTCCTCCATCCCCAGGTCCCTCCTTCCTGCTGACAGAAATACATTAACTGAGACACGCTCGCCTTGAAGTTCCTCCCTCAGCAGCTGCTGTCTCAAACACTTTATTGAGTTATCGAACAGAGAATATATATGACAAATGGAGTCAACAGCCTGGGCTTTGGTTTACATCCCTATCCAAACAGTCTGTGTTTACTGTTGGAAATCAAAGTATAAATCTGTTCCCTGCCCATGTGTGGATCAATAGTCTGTTTCGGATACCTTCAGGTGTCCGTCAACAAACACATGATTGCATTGAATACTGAAACTGTTCCTCAGAGCGACAGCTTTGTGTAATTAACTCAGTGACCTGTTTGTCATTTGCACATGCACAGGTTGTAAGACTTGTGAAAAGCCTGTCTTGCCTGATAAACCCCCGGGAATCACACAAGGTGAGTGAATAAGCTATTGCAATGTCTGGATGCTGCATGCCACGAATGTATTGCAAACAATTGTTGCGTTGGTTGGTGTCTTTTCTTGTAGCACAAGAAAGGTTAAAGCAAAATCTGTGGCTCTTCACAGAAGGAGGCCAAACCCCTTGAGATACACACATCTGCTGGACTCATTCAAGGCCTCATCCTCCTTTAGGCTGTGTGCGCGTCTGTCAGCACTGTCCCCCTCTGGTCCCCTCCTGGCCCAGAGGTTAGAGGAAATCATCACAAGAGGAGGATATTTAGATTTCAGCACAGAGAGAAAGAAAACAATGGATTTTTGAAAATCAGTTTAACAGACACAACTCTACTGAGAGGTTTTACTTTAGACACAGTACGTTTTGTGTCATGCTGTTAATGCTCCTAAGGTTGAGCAGTCTAGCAACCAAATATCTCAAAATATCAAGCTCCAGGTACACCTAGGGCTTCTGTATACTCACTTGTTGACAGTATTTGCATGTTTGTGTGTCTCCTAGTTGAGTCTTGAGTGTTTCCTGTCTTATTTTGGTCTTCTTTTCCCCTGTGTGTCTAGTTTTAATTTGCTTCCTGCCCTTTACTGTGTTTCCCTCCAAATTGATAACCCTCATTAAGTTTCACTTGTGTCACGTCGTCACACTTGTATTTGATAGCCTTCCATGTCTGAGGCCTTGTACCAACGGGCAACATCTGGATTAAAAAAAAGAAGTCTATGTGGAAGTGCTAAAAGTTGCTGCTCATCGAGAATCCGCTTTAGGCTGGGTGGAGAAATACCCGAAACCAAATACACACCCAGACAAAAAAGAAAACAAGACATTTAAGGCATCAAAAAGTGTATTTAAGGCCTAGTTCAAAAAATGGCTTGGTTTTGAAAAGTTAATCCTGCTTCCAGCACACACTGTATGGAGGAGCAAGTTTTTTCCAACTCAGCGGTTTAGGTGATATTAGGATTGTCTTATTGTCCAATCAGAGACACAGCTCAGGTCACATGACTGACAGGTGGCCTATAGCTGTGAGAAAGCCTGCATCATATCCAATGCGGCTGCATCTGTGGATTGGCTTCATTTCATTATTTCGTCCATGTTTTATACTATCTTTGCCTTGCACACATGTATATATAAATATCACCCCCAACTTTGCTGTTGTTTGTCACACGTAAAAGTTGTGCTAGCCAATCAGAATGAATCCCTGTTATTCAGCTGTGACGTTTGAAAACCAAAAACTCAGTTTCCCAGGGTATACATGAAATCATGAAACATTAAACCAAAACCAAAACTTTGCTTTGGCCGGAGTTTTCTGAAAACATTGTTTTTAGTGACATAAAACTGCAGTTTCATACTTATGACAGGCCTTCTTCTGGTATAAGGTATAAAAATATATATGGTTTCCCAGATACCTGGCTACATGTGGAGATGGTCTGAGGTATTGTGTGAAGAAAAAAAATCTTAAAATGGTATTGAGTGAACCATATTTTAACCTGTTGTCTTTTTTCCTTTTGTGTTACTTCTTTAATTTTGAAAGCCTAACTATACCATACACATTTATAAAATTTTATTTACACAAGCTAACTAAAGGCCTGTTGAAGCGTGTGGATTGACATGTTTTGTTGCTTAAACCCAAAGACCAACCTGGAATATTTATCAAGTCCAGAGTGACAGATTTTTTTTTATGTCACTCTATAAATTAATACATTTATAGTCCATTGATTGTAGTATATAATAATTTATCATCTTTTAAAATCCAAAGAGTGCAGCTTAAAGGGCAATCAGGCCTCTGTGAGAGTCTCGGTGTCATTGGATGAGTCAGCATGTTGTTTACTGAAGTTGTTGGAGCAACAACAGAGCCTCACCCTCTGAGTCCCAGTGTGCCTCATTAGCTGCTGCCATTTCAGCTCTTGTTCCCTTGTTAATCACCTCAGTCGATCACCTCTGAGCAATCAGTTAAATTTAGTGATTAAGTGCAGAAAGCTGAGAAATGCAGCCCCGTGCACATTTTGGCAGTTTCAGGGGAAGCACACATGGCTGCAACCAAAGACTGCAGGTTTAGTCAAGAGAATAGATCTGGATCAGCAAATGGATTGAATTTTGTGTGTCCTTTTTTTTTTTTTTTTAAACTATTTTTTCTTAGTTTAAATGGTTATAAATAACTGTTACTCTGTTTGAAAACTCTGAAAAGTTATTCTCTTTTATGATGAAGCCTTTTTATTTAGTTTTAAACTTACAAACTTTATTTAATGTTACCTACAAAGAGAAGACTGTTTTGTTTATGCATTATATTTCATATCCCAGGAGGGTGTCTGAAACTTTAGCTGTAGAATAAATTCAAAGGATGACAAAGTGCACTGTTTATGTTGGGAATATATTGGGATGTGAGTATACATAAAAACACTTGAGTTAGAGAACAAATGCTTCTAAATTGTCTTTAAAGTGCAGCTCTAAACAGATCAACTGCTGGAGAGTGGATGAAACTGCCGAGTTGTGTCTCCTCATTCTGTCTGTATTTTCTATCTTCTTTATATCAAAACAGACTAAAGACATAAGAGCGAAATCACAAGTTAGAGCTACCATTGTAAACTTAATGTAATGTACTCTGTACCTCAGCTCTGAATAGACACAGACAGTAATTTTTGGAAGATTATTTTTTTAAACTATGCAGTGATTCCCACTACAGAATCATGTCTGTTTATAATGCAGAGACGAGAGAGCCTGAAGAGCCTTGCCTCTCTTCTACAAGAGTTCCCCTAGATCAGGGATCTCAAACTCATGCGATGGAGGGCCAAGAGGCTGCAAGTTTTCTTTCCAACCAGAAACTCCACCAGCTGATTTCACCAATTACCTCACCTTCAAGCAGAGAGCAGGGACTAATCAGTGAAATTAGATGGTGGAGTTTCTGGTGGTAAAGAAAACCTGCAGCCTCTTGGCCCTCCATGGCACCAGTTTGAGACCCCTGCTCTAGATTATCTGAATCTTTTATTAATGTGTAGCTACTGTTATTGATGAAACTTCAAATTCTTTTTTTTTTTACTGATAGGCTGTACTCTGAATTGCGGAACAATCTGTTCATGTAGTCTCTCACAAAATGATGCATTTCTTCCCGTTATATATGTATATATATATATATATATATATATATATATATATATATATATATATATATATATATATATATATATATATATATATATATATATATATATATATATATATATATATGTATATATATATAAATATATATATATATATATATATATATATATATATATATAATCTCTGGGAGGCTTTGTTTCTACATAGTCATGTTTTGAAAAAGTTGTTGTATTTTCTTGATTTTTTATTTTTATTTTTATTTATTTTTTCAGTTAGTTATTTGAATTTCTTTTTTTTTTTTGCTGTCCCTATCCATACTTTTTTTTCTGATGGCAACTTAAAAAACAAAAACATTTTTATTCACTGAAACAATGAAATGTTTCATTTCCAACATTTATGTTGTCTTTGCTCGAATTCTACAGGAGTTTAATGATTGTAAAACCATCTACACTGATTTTTTTTTTTTTTTCCTTTTTTTTTTTTCATACAGTTGACATGGTCCTGTAGCAGTTTTGGGACTGGAGTTGTCTTGTCTTGCCTTTCTCTTTCTACAAATAAATTAGGTTGAATACGTCAAACCGATGTTTTAAAGTTCTTAAATCCTGTTATTGTTGAATCAGCAATCTAGCGCCATCTATTGACCAGCAACCACCACCAATTCCCATTTTTGTGTAGTGCAGCCACTTGTATCCAGATAAACTCTTGAGTAATGGTGCTCACTTGATGCTCTTATTGCATATGTGTGCAGCTACATCTAATGAGCACCTTTCCGTCTCAATCTGCAATGACCTTGTTGTTTTCTTCTTTGAATTGCATCATTATTCAACACTATAAACAAATAAACATGCATACAAAAAATTCAATAACTGGGCCACTTGGTGATAATGATAAAGGAAAACTAGACAGAGCTGCAATCATCGCAAAGTCACAGTGGGTTGTCTGTCAACTGTATCACTTCATTGGATGATTTTTCTTTACGAGCAAGAAACAAGACTGTCGGGAGTATTCTGAGGTACCTGAAATCTTCTTTTAATCGGAAAAGTGTTTATTTCAATTTTCTTTGCTTACCCTCCTCTTCCAATAAATGCCTAAGTAACATGAAATGACAACGGGTAATTTTTTTCAATTCAATTTTATCATCTCATTTAAAAAAAAAAAACAAAACATTACTGACATTTGCATAAAAGGAACCAAATAAATTCATAAACTCCAGTTTAATCATGTCAAAGCACTGGAGATGGCTGTAATGCATCACAAAAACAGTATGCCAGAAGTAATGAGAACTAATTTATTTTCTTTTCATCTGATAAAACAATAATCTCAAAGCTTTTCAACCTTCTTTACTTTAAAGAATTTTGTTTTGAAAGCAGATGGATTTTCCATGCCTATCTAAATTGAATTTGTTCTGTTTATCAAGCCTTTTCAAACACGGTCGTTCTTTTATCTCTTCAAGTAAACACTTTCTCTTTGTAGTGCCATACTTTTATCCTCATCAGTTATCTCATATGTATGGCCACGTGCCATCTTGTTCAAGGGCAGTTCTCTCACCTGTGCTGTATCCTTGAGCGTAGACTCCCCCCAGTGAGCAGACCTGACCTCGCTGCGAAATGCAGATGAGCATGTGGCCAGTGCCAACTCAAGATCAGGACCTTTGCTCCCTTTGGTTCAAACATGAGGGGTTCTTTTAGCACATACAGTTGTTTTCTTTTTTATTTTTTCCACCCACAATGAAATATGTTCATAAGTTTTCCCTGCCTCTCATGTGTCTTCTATCAGCGCCCTGTCAGTCACTGGATGGATGCCGCAGTTCAGAAGTCACTCTAACCTTGACAAAAAAAGCCGTCCTCCAGTAACACTGCTGCATACTAATGTCCCTGTGTTGTTGCTCTGAGATCTGTACTAATGTATTCAGGAGGCATCAGAAATTTTCTGTCTTTTCTGTAGTCTGTAAAGTCTCTGTCGTGGAAAAAAAAAACTGAATTGAATAATGCCAGCAGGGTATGTATGAAAAAAGTTTTGCACATAAAGTCAGTAAACAATGCATAGCACAACCATTTCCATGTTAGCCATGTTTATCGTGGTTGTTTTAGTTTGTTGGGGACAATTTGAATGTAAAATCTGCTCTCAAGTCATGTTGCTGCTGCAATCATTTAGCTGTCCCCTGCCTGGCAGCTGTGTTCCTACATTAATGGTAGGTGTAGCTCAGAAAGTTTTTAGTGTGTTAATATTTTTCATTGTTAATTTTAAAAAAAATTAAAACTTAATTTATGACACATTGCAAGTAAACCAGGCAAGGCTTGGCAAGGCGCCTCCCTGTTGGCTGTGGCTGCCTTATGTGGCAGTTCTCTCTTCTTTGTCTGTTTCTTGTAATTTTTTCATCTCTTTTTTGTAATCTTTGTGTTTAGAGTGGATCATTACTTTGTATGGCTCATTTGTTGGTCACTGACACCAAGCTTTTTGTGGCTTCAGTGATATTTTTACTGTTTTTTTTCTACATGTAACCATGGCTGCATTGTTTACATGTGAACTCAGCTGTTAGCAGTCTGTCAATGCAAACTGGTGTAAGGCCTGATGTCTTCCCACAAGGTGAGGAGAAGGAGGTGAGGACAACGTGCTGGTTCTCGGGTGTGAGCTGAGAAGTGATGACATGGACCTGTCCTTCCATCCATCGTTATTGGGAACGTAAGATCTATCTCCAATAAGATGGACGAGCTAGCTGTGCTAACCCAGCAACAGAGGGAATACCAGAGGGCAGAGTAGCATCATGCTATTCACAGACATGGCTAACAGGGCTAACATCAGATACCAACACCATGTTGGAAGAGCTTCACCTGCTGTGAGCAGACAGGATCCAGGAGACAGAGATGGAGCATGACTGAAGGATATCAGTCCTGGACCCTGTGGAGGTGGAGGCTGGCTGAACTGGAGAATGATGGACATTTTCTTATGGACGTTTTTGCACTTTCTATACACTTTCTTTCTTTTGTTTTCTTGATTGCTGCTGTAACTTCAATTTTGTTGTACTTGTTACAATGACAATAAAGTTCTATTCTATTTTAACTAAAATGGTTCAGACTTTTCCATTTTTTTCATTTTTGTGTGAAATTTTATGTCCTACAGCTAAAAAAAAAAAAAGAAAAAAAGGAAAAAGAAAGAAAAAGCAAAGAAATCCCAAAACATTAAAGAGAGCTAAAAACGTTATATCTCTCAGTCTAAATGCATCACAGGGAATACTGCTGACTTGACAGAAGTCCAGAGCACAGTCACAGACACCCTCCACGAGGAGGGCAAGCCACTGAGGTCATTGCTGAAAAGGCCAGCTGTTTTCAGAGTGCTGTATAAAAGCATACTAATGGAAAGTTGACTGGAAGGGAAAGCGTGGTAAGAAAAGGTGCTCAAGCAACAAGAATGATCACAGCCTGAAGAGGACTGTCAAGAAAAGTGGATTGGAGAACTTGGGGGAGCCTCACAGAGAGTATCAGAGCATCAAAAGCCACTACTCTCAGACCTCTCCTGGAAAGGGGCTCAGAAGCAACTTACCTGGGATAAGGAGAAAAATAACTGAGCTATTGCTCAGTGAACCAAAGTCTTCTTTTCAGCTGAGACTAAGTTTTACATTTGAGTGGAGTGGAGAGGCACAGAATCCAAGGTGTTTGTGAGTCTGTGATGATTTGGGGTGCCATGCCAACTGCTCTTTTGTCAAGTCCAAAGTCAACGCAGCCGTCAACCAGGAGGTTTTTCCTTGCTTCAAGTTTTATGGAGATGCTTATTTTCTTTCCAGCGAGACTTACATGGCACCTGCCCACAACACCAAAACAATAACCAAATGTTTTGCAGACCATGATGTAATTGTGCTTAATTGGCCAGCCAAATCGCCTGACCTGAATACCACAGAAAATCTGTGGTGTATTCTTCAAGAGGAAGCTAAAAAAAAACACCCAACATTAGCACAGACCAGCTAAAGACTTTCAAAGCAACCTGGGCCTCAGTAACACATCAGCTGTTTCCAGGCAGACTGCCTCCATGCCGCACACCTTGATGCAGTAATTCACAGTACCAAACATCAATCCAACAGCATATACAGCCATATCCATTATACAGCCTGGTATGAACATTCTTGTTTAATTTTGCTAAGCACACTGACCTTTCACAGCAGAGTGATAACGGTGGGTTTCATGTCACTCTGCCGTTTACTGAGGGCAGCTAGAAATTACACAAAGGATTAGGTAGAATAATTATCTCATGTACAATTATGAGTGACACAAGGCTGATTGGGAGGGTTGATGTCAGGGATGGCAATGTACATAATCATCAAAGGAATCCTGTTTAATTACAGGTAAGAAGGGATGTAGACGGGGAAAAAAGAGAGATTAATTTAGTCCTTTCCCTGTAATGCTATCTAGTGAATGTAATTAAACATATACTACAACAGAGATAGGTTTGCATACACATATACTTTCTTTTAAAATATTCCTTTTATATGTCAAACATGTTTTTTATGCCAGGTGAGATGACCCACAATCATTTTTAGTGTTAAAAGAATAAAATACAAAGTACTGAGGGGAATTATTACAGTGTCAAGGTTAAGAGAAGCATGGGTGTGTTTTTGGCAAGATACTGTAAACCGTTAATAAGTTATTCATTAATGCCTGTAGACTTTTCCATTTCAAAATGTGAGTCATGAGAGGAAAAAAAATAGACTTTAAAAAATGGCTTTAAAAAACATTTCACAAGAGACATTCCCATAGTCTACAACAGCATATTTAATCAAGTTCCTGGATTGTTTGTGAATTTTTAAAATGATAGGCTTAAACAAGTTTAAAAGTTAATCAGATATGTTGTCTGAATGACTTTGAAAACTTAGGCTTTAAACATCAAAAATTCATTAGGTGTCAAGATGAGTAACTAATCCAAGAGGAGGAACCATGTACAGACAACAAAAAGGTTGATTTATTGAACAGAAATGTAAAAGAAAACTTAGAAACAGATGTCCAAATCACTCACTGAGGAGGAAAAAAGACCTGATAGAAGGAAATGCAGGTTCACTAGGGCCATGTCCACATGCAGCTGGGTGTCTGGGACACCACATATATATTTTTATACCTTGTCATCCGCACAAAATCAATTAATCAATCTTTATTTGTATAGCTCCAAATCATAACAAACGTTATCTCAAGACTCTTTGTAAAAATATTTACAGGTTTAGACCCGTAAATGTTGATAAAATTTTATTAGCAGAAACCCAACATCAAGACAAGATCAGGAGTCTTATCCTATCTTAATCCACCATGAGTACAGGACTTGCAGCATTTAGCAAGTTACAATGGCAAGGAAAAACTTCCCTTTAACGGGCAGAAACCTCGGACAGAACCAGACTCATGTTAGACAGACATCTGCCTCGACTGTGTTGGGGTTAGAGAGACAGATAGAGGACAGAGAGTGGGAGAAAGTAGTATAGAGAGAGGGGGGGGGTGACAGAGAGAGAGGGATACACACACACACACACACACACACACACACACACACACACACACACAGAAAGGGAGAGACACGCAGACACAGACATAGTCCGAAGTTTGGCGCCGTGGCGACAGTTAAGGTGAAACCAGCAGGCCATTCCCACACAGAAAGGCCCACCTACCAAGCTGGGAATCGCACTGGTGACCTTCTTGCTGTGAGGCAAGGCAGATTCAACACCCTCAATAAAGTTAGTCTTGTCAAATTCTGACTGCATTGGTTTTATTTAGTGATGCAGTGATGACTTCTCCATCACCTGTTTTGTCGTGAAGGACTCCCAGCATAGGACTTCTTCTCAGCGTTAGCAATGGTTCACAACTGACTCATAATGTGAGAAACAAGGATGCAGTGTGTTGATAAACAATGTCTTTGAGTGTTTTTTTTTCTGCTTTTCTATGCAGATATGTGTTTTAAAGACTTCATCAATAATGCTGTAATTAAAAAGAAACAAGTTGTTCCATGTTGGGTAAATCAAACAGTGGCAGAGAGTGACACTGAATTCTTGTGTGAGGGATTGAGCTTTGATGAATCATATTTCTAGGCCACAGGTGGTTACACTACTGAATTCAGCTGCAGCAAACACGATAGGTGCGTTGCTTCAAAGATTACCAATGAACTTGCAAAACTCCAACATAAATTGACATAGTCTGAATCGTCTGGTCTCTCTCATTGACATTATCCACAGGCATTGCTTCATTTACAGTGCATCACCTTGGTGTGACCGCATACTGTGGGACATCAGTCTACTGAATGACATGTGTACACACGTACAGACTAAAGCCAGCCAAAATGCCTGCATAAGTCTTAATGTAACCTCAAATAAACCTGCTTAAAATAAATTTTTGTTTACAAAGTGAACTGAATAAGACTGCATACAAAAACATGAGTGTTGGTTCATGTGAAAAATAGTGTCTGTATATATGATTCATAGTATTATGCTTACGCTGCCCTCCCCCATGTTTCTTTGACAAGCCTCAAGAAATGAGTGTCATTTGTTGAGCTCTATGATTCCTTTTGTTTGAAAAAAAAAAAAGTCTGGTTCAGTATCCTCTGCGTTTTTTTAGTTGAATCTGCATCTTTAAAAAGGTTCGAGCATTTTCTTTTGACGAGTGTCTGAGCTCTCATCCTGGAAACCTTTTAAATCTCAGGCGCTGAGTAATCCAGTAACACTCTTTGACACACGTGGGGGGGATGATTCATTCTCAGTGAAATAATTATTATTTTCACTAAATAATTTCCTTTTGTAATTTCATAGTCATGAAAAGACTCTGTGAAATCTTGTCCAGTCCTACTGGCTTGTGATTAATTTTATTAACATTTGCTAAAAAGACAAAAGTTCATCCACTTGGCTCTTCGTCCAAACTTTTCCACTTGTTTGAACCTCCTTTCCTTCGTTATGTGGGTTTTCTTGGGTGTTGTAGCTGAAGTCTTGCATTTCTTTGGAGCTGCAAACAGGTGTACACAAACTCTAAATTGCTCCTGTGAGTGTAAGCGTATGTGTTTATGTGTAAGCCCAGCAGCAGGCTAATGAAGTGTCCAGGGTGTTTTTCGCTGTGCATGCTGATTATAAGAAAGTACAGAGTGGATGAATGCCTACACATATCCACATAGAAACCATTATATAAGAGAAGAGGAAAAAATGAGGTGGGCCAGTTTTGTTTTCATTGCAGTTTTACCCACGAGGTTGTTGACTGACACCTCAGTAAGAGAGACAGGCCTAAATTGCTCTTATGACTGGGGTTTAGTGAAAGAAAGAGAAGAGGGGTGAATAACTTAAGCCTGGGCTGGTATAGAAAAGAAAAGAGGAGTTGAATGAGGAGAAGACGAGTGGAAAATGTGGTTGCTGAGGCGTAAAATTAGCAATTACATTGGGTGTCATCAGTAATGACTATTTCAGTGCAGATATAGGGGGTTAATGTCCAACAGTGAGACTGTAATTCAACCGTTACACCTGTGTTCAATCAGCCGGTCAGCGGAGGCAGCAGCGGAGCACCACCAGGCTCAAAAAAGCACACCTATGCACCGATAAGCCAAGATGGCCGCCATCTGCTGGGAAAGCTTTCAGAGGCAATTTATTTTTTAAGACCCATATGCTGACCTTGGTTGTGAAAGAGCAAATTTGTATCAAAGTACGTCGCAGGTTTTTTCCCATATATGTGTGTGTGGGTGCGTATCTGGTGAGTGTGTGTTTACATGATGCCAAATCTTTCCTTAACCGCACAGGAAAAAGTGCGACAGCTGACTGTGGGAGTTTAATTGGTTGAAAACAGAGGTCAGCCACACAGTTTACACTGAGCATGACAGGTGGAGAAACAGCTCTGCTTCATAGTGGCTCACACTGTGGCAACTCCTGGGATTTGCGGCCACTTATATGGATCAGAATTTTTAATCCAGCCTCCAGGATTAACTTAGGCGCAGTTTCTTTCTTCCATTTTTTTTTTATTTTTTACTTTTGATGAGACTATTCATGAAGAATTTATTATGTATGCTTTGAAAAACTGACATCTTCATTTTCACACTTACACAACCAGCCTTCATGTCTGGCAAATCTGTCTACCAGAATATTCCTGCTCATTTGCTTTGATTATTCTGCTGCTCTCATAAAAAATAACCATCTGTCCTTGGTTTCCAGAGGAAGCGCTTTTTAAAATCCCTTCGCTTTCATTCATCACCATGATGTCACATCTATCACTGTGGCGACGGGAATACAAATGAGGTGGATGCGCACTCAGCGGCCCGCTGTAAATAATTTACTGTTTTGTTTTATTGGAAACAGAGACACAACATTATTTTCTGCTAGGACTCCCCTTGGCCAAGGTCTGCAGACACATTCATCCAGGATGCACCATATAGAGAAAATTAAAGCTGGTTTTTATGTGTCTTTATTATGCATTATCACTCTAACCATTAAGCCGGGCTCTGGACACACACTGGAGTGCTGTTAGCGAGATGACTTGATGTATCACATCTCCTCACAGCCATATGGTGAAAGCCTGGATGTATCATGATGTATTAGTGGTGTTTGTGGGAGCCAGATCTGGGCTTTTTCTGTCCTCTCTTTTGTTGTTATGATGAATTGCAGGTTATAATGCAGGCACAGGAAAACACTGGCACAAGGATACCTTTAAAAAAACACACATATAGTTACAGATACAGTTATGCATAGACACATCTGGGCAAACACCCAGCTCCCACCCTCTCCATCACCCTCCATCACTCTCTGCTGTTCTCTAAACTATAAGTTACTCCATCTTCTGCACAAGCTGAATTTAAAAACATTCCCTGGCAGAGCACGCATCCAGCAATTTAAAGTGCAACTCTGAACGTTAATCCTGGCGCACCAGTTCACTGACAGTGCTGATTATAAAAGCTTTAATTGCTGGCTTTAATTACCCAAGCATCGCCGCTGGAGTGACAGTTTTAGAACTCTCCACTTTCTGCACCTTTAAACTTGCCAGCCAGTCGTAATCCTGTTGGGAGGGTGACATAGTGGAATTGGCTGTAGCTGTGCTCCACAGTTACTTTTCAATAGTGCACAAACCATCTAATCAAACCTTATGAACTAAAGCACACCCCAATCTATGAGAGCAGCACTACATCCCCCAAAGGTACCTTATTCTCCAAGTCTTTAAAGTTGCAAGAATCAATATTTTTATATTACACATGGGTCAAATGACTGAGTGTAATGTGAAATGTGTTGCTCCTGGGGACAAACACATTGAGAATTATCACTTCACCCTGTAATTCACCTAATTTCTTCCTAAGACATTTTTTTGTACTTTCAATCAGAGGTGTTCGTCGGAATCTTAACTCCTTCTGTTCCGTCTCGTGGCCCCCAACAACCTTTTCAAGTGTTTTCATTGAAAGAGCGCCCACAAACCAACTGTACATGGAGCATCAAACTGCAGATTTTTTCCATTGATCCTCCAAGAAGGTGGTGGAGACCAAAAGAGAGCTCAAAGGAGATTAAATATGATACCTGCATCTTTTGGTCGGTCTGAAAATGAATGAAGAAATTGCTCACAAATTTGGATAATGTGGCGATATATTGTTTTGGCATGATATGTAGCACCAAAGTGTCCATAGTTACACCACACTTAGTAAGTTATGGTCACACACTGGACAATTTTATTGACACTTCCACTGATCAGGGTGAGTGATCTGATCCAGGGCTCAGCATAACGTGATTAATCCAAATAATCTGCAAGTGTGCATTATCGATACAAATATTTTACTGACTCCAACTCCATCCAAGCCAACCTTATCTAAAATCGTTGATATAAAACAGACAGCCTGTGACAGAGCCCCTGCAAAAACCAATGAGAGTAGCAGACAGAGAAGCGGCATAAACTGGATGTTACAACTCACAGGCATGGCAGCGAGCAAACATAAAACTAGATCCAGAGCCAAATGGAAACTTTAAAAAGGGCTGGCTTGAGCAATATTTAACCATTTTATTTCCATGGGTTTTTTTTTTTAGGTTTTTTTTACAGTTACAGATGCCAGGACAGACACCTGATGATTGGCCTCTTCTGACCAGTCGCATTGATCAAAAAAGTTACAGTGAGATCTCGTGTTATGAAATTCTTTCCTCCAACATGGAGTGTGCGGTCAAGCAGTCTTATGGAGTTGCGTAGTGTGTGTTATCTAAATACTAGCATGCATTACAGGATTCTTCAAACCTTCACAAATTTAGAGACCACATACTTGCTCTTACAGTGTGTGATGTGCACTCCGGAGGACACCGCACACTAACCAGTATTTCAGCAGAGTATCCCTTTCTCCACGCTCAGTATTCCAAATCTTGCATAGTAAAACGTGACTTCTGTGTAAACAAACATGACAGACAGAGAGGGTGGGGATGTGGGCTGTATTTATAACAGCGCAAAACCAGGTGGTGAGTAAAGTCGTCACAAGTATTGCAGATAGATTTCTTACTTCCTCTACAGCCAGTCGGCTGAGTCAGCTGATCTTGATTTGCTTTGCTCCGGTACACGTGACATTACACACTGTACCTGCTGGACTGCCCACGGAGCGCCCCACATACTACAGGATTTCTAGTCACAAATAATAAACATGTTTATTGTCTACGATCTCTCAATTGGAGGCCCTCCAACTGGCTCCGACTAGTCAAAAGTAGTAGTGTGTAGCTGCCTTAAGAACCACAATGTTAAAAAAAACCAGTCTGAACTGGCTTCATGTGTGTGGTCTCCCAAAGTTTTAAAGCTGGTTAAGATCTAGAAGTCATCCAGTGTGGCTGGCCTTAAAAAACAGCAGACTCAGAGAAATTGACATCTGCCTGGCCTCCTTTTCAAAAACTGGTGTTTCCCACATTATCCTTAAACCAAACACAAAGCATTCAGTAGTGACTGCTAGTTTTCTCTCGCCAAGGTCTCACACAGCGAGGTCTCAGTTCCTCTGTGTTGTGCCTTTGTTTCCCCTTGTTTTGGGCCCATTCAGCCAACTGCTTCTGACACATCTCTGGTTCCCTCTCTTGCCCAAAGCAGCCACTATACCAGAACTATCCAGCCGCAGAAAATCAATTTGTCTACCCCTGACGCATGCTGCACATCCGTCACTTCAAGCCTCGGCTCGTCTGTTCATTTACAGGGAAGACTTCAGCTGGCCTCAGGAGTGTGGAGGAAGCGGACCATTGTCAGCCAGCTAAAGAGCAATTTCATAAAAAATGACCAGAGCAGAGCGGAGCAAACCCCGGTAGACAGGCAACATGAGGGGAGCAGCATTTACTAAACAAACTGTGAATGTAAATTTCAGGTGGAATTCAGAAACTTTAATATCTGGGTCACATATCATAGTAAGTAATGCTGCCTGAAACTTTGGATCGTCAGACACTTCATTGATCAAGGAGTTTTTAGATTTTCTCCTACATTTATCTGTATGTAACTGCACCTACTATGCAAAGAGTCCTACTTTACAGTTTGCAAATTCAAAGATGCTATGAGGAGGATCTGTTTTTATTGGACTGGTTCGCCACCTTGTGGCCCAGAATCTCACTTACACTTCGTGAAGACTGTTAACAAGGCATGTGTTTGTTTTGGAATTAGATGGAGATCTGATCAAAACAAATTTTCTTTGTTCAAGACAACTTTCTGCTGGATAAAACACACTAAGGTAAGGTATTTATCAGTACAGTTACGTAGCGCTATGGTTTGAAACGTGACATCAAGCAAACATTGTGGTAGCTGGCTACATGTAGCGCTATCGTCAGCCTGGTGCACCAATGTACCTGTAGGCTAACATGACGACAAGTAAACACTGTCAGTTTGTAAGTAGTTTAGTAGCTGTCTGTGTTAAGTGCAGCTGACAGCCCGGTGCTCTAAGACATGTCTGTAATGTGAAACGTCAGTGAATTCTATTAAAATGTGTCCTGCCAGTCATCTACCAAGCAGAGCTAACAAAACCTCACTCTTCATTTTATTGATAGACTCTCAAGTTTGAACAGACCGCAGCAGAATAACTGCTGCATGTGGGTTGAATGAACATTATCACAAACAGCTTAGCCAGTGTTTTAGCCTTTAGCTTGGGCTGTATCACTCTCCTGTTTAGCTTTCTTCTGCTCTTCTGTCCTTTTTCTGTCAGTCTGACAGTTTGGCTCCTGTGTCCACCATCACTACAAAATTAATCACAGAAATCATTTCCGGCCAAAAAAAAACAGATCCATCTTCTCACTACTAAACTTCATCAGCCAGGGTGGTGTTGTCATAGAGACTTAGACGTGCCGTAAATCAATCCGGTCCTGCTCAACCCTATCGGGGAGCTAAGATGTAGCATCTCAAAATAACCTGTAACCTGTAATATCGCAATGATAATCTCATTTTAAAGTGTGGATTGCTATCAGTATATATCTAAAAGGGAGACTTTTGCAAAATCACGCCGGGTATCACATGATCCTTTTGATTTTGCTGCACATTTTGTCACTTTAATTTGCTCAGTTTAAGTGTCACTAAAGCATATGACATGTCATAAGTGGCTGCTACTCAATTTGTAAGGTTTTGGCTTGGGATTGATCAAGTCCAGGAATGGATCAAAGCACGGAAACTGAGCTTGACAGGTGCTGGTTAACACCCTGAGGTACCAACCTGCCTCTTACTCCTCCACTCTCATGTTAATACACTGATTTTGTTACTTTTTAGGCCAATTTGGGGGCTCAGCGTCTTGCCAGGAGACACTTCAAAGAATCATGGAGTCTCTCTTCCTCTTAAGTCACCAAGCTTACTGTACTTTGTCTTCTGACTTCAATGCTAAGCCACACACACCCTCACTGTCTTTTGGAGTATTTAACAACAGATCCTGGCTCTTTATATGAGAGCTAATAATCTAATAGTCCCCATAATCCTGAGCCGCAGAAGCTCCATTTCAGGGGTGGATGATGATGATTATAATGTGTCTGTTTATAGGCAGCATTATTACTATCTGACATGTGGAGAATGATGAACACTCTGCTCGATGTCTCTCTCCAAAGCCTCTTTGTGACAATCTACAGCTATTGTTGTTAATGATGATGAGAAGTGTAATGGGAGGAATGTGAATGTGAGTCATGCGAGTATTTGATGCGTGCTTGACTTAATTTGAATGTGCTCAGGCTCTGCTGCGGCGATGCAAAGTGACATCTTCACTGCACTTTTCTATTACCACTAGTTGCACTTAACTCATAATCGTTCACACTGCTTGCATCACACGTAAGCAGGGATCATCAATCCGGTGTTGTAGTCACACATGAGCTTGGATAATTCAGCGAAGGCACGCGGCAAGATGGGTATGAAAAAAGCAGATAAAATCCGATTTGACAAATGGAGCATAGCAGGCACAATGTGACATTGGCATCACCACAGTTAAGACATCGTCTCACAGCTTAAGCCATGCTCTAAATATGAAGTCTTAACTAAATCTCTCAGCTTATCTGATAGCAGACACTTCAGGGAAAGTGCTGCGGCTATGAGTTTTCATCCCCACCGTCACAGATTTGTTAGGGCCACCTTCGCTGCTGACACTGAAGCTCTCCTCTCCGCTCGTGTCCTCTATTCTCCTCTTCCCTCATGTCCTCACTTCTCCTCTCCTCTTCCCTTCTCTTGTGTCCTCACTTCTCCTCTCCTTTACTCTTCTCTCCTCTCCTCCCACAGCTTTTCTCCTCCTCCTTCTCTCTCTCTGTCCATTTCACCATGGTCTGCTGCTCCCCATCTCCAGTGGGGATTAGCAGGCTAAACACAGGGAGCGGCTCAGTAGCATATGGGAGCCGGTCATAAATTCGCCCATGATTGAGGGGAGGATCGCGAGCCCCTGCTGGGCGAGCATGAGTTCCAAGGCATCATATCAGGCAAAAAATGACCTCAAAGTGACATTAAAGCAACCTTGAGTGGGACTTAGTGTGTCAGCGCTCTCGCTGGAGCATGATGATAAGGCTTCAGATTAACAGTTGAGACTTGGGGAGGGGGGATGAATCAGTCTTTTTCCGGTGATACGGGAGATTAAGAAGTGAGGAAGATGCAGGATACATGCATGGTGAAGATGAAGGCGTTTGGTCAGCGGCAGCAGCAGAATCCATTTTTGTGTGATTTATTTGAGGTTAAAGAGTTTTCCTTTTTCATGGTGGGCCTCTAAGGTTAGGTAAAGAATGGGGGTAGAATTCAGAGAAAGACGGTTTAATCGGCTTAATGCAAAAACACCATTAAGACCTTCCCTCAAAATGTCACTGGAGGCCAAGAGTTTAACTTCGTCTTTCTCTCATTAACAGTTTGTGGAAGATCATTAAAGAGGAAAGTCTTGTTCTGCTGTTAAAAAGAACAGATATTAGAGGATATTATAATAAAATCAGTCATTTTATTGGGTAATATAATAAAGTTTGTGAGCCCCTGATGTCATTGACCCTTTGCTTGTGACCTCCGGTGAATACAAATGGTTCGATTTATTTTATCCTGTTCAATGTTTTTATGTTAATCATCATCTTGGGATTTAATAGTTTCAACGAGTTCATGTACATGTCCAGTCCAAACCAAGGGGTAACATCTGGTTTAGAAAAATGAGGCCTACGTGCTAAAAGTTGCTGTTCATCAAGGATCCACTTAAGGCTGGCTGCTGAAAGACTGGAAGTCACGTACACATCCAGAAAATACTGACTTTTACGGCATCAAAAAGTACATTTACAGCCTGGTACAACACATAGATGGGTCTGAAATGCTGATTTTGCTGACAGCACACACTGTATGGTGGGTGAATATTTTTTTACTTGGTGGTTTATAAGATATTAGGATTGTTTGATTGTCCAATCAGAGACGCTTAGCTCATGAAACAGGTGGGCACCCTGTTGCTGTTGGAAAGGAAGCTCAAAGCCACTACGCAGTTCACTTATTTGATCTCAAATTTGTTACTGCACAGAGGTCTAGGAAAACACAATGTTTGTCACATTTATTATCTCGCAGAGTTGTTGACCTTGCTCAGAGAGTTGTTAAGGTCTTTGGTTGATTGGGGATATTGGGGCCACGTGTTATCTGGTGTGACTGATGCATCTCTGGTCCATCCCTCCAGTACATTTTGACTGTGTGTTCTTCCACCTGTCAACTCACACCGGCTGCATGTTCAGGCCGGCACGTTGCAGAACTGCCGTTGGTTGAGTTGGTTGAATGAGGAGTTCCTTCGATTTCCAACTCACTGATGAGCCTCTACACATTCATGTTGGGATGTAAAAACTCTGCTGCGCTCCTAGCCTGGCTGCACTGTTATTGTTTGTTTTATTTTGGAAGTCACTTGGTGTTTTGAGGCGACTTCCTGTCCTTCAATCTGCTTTTTGTAAATTGACGTTTCACAGCTCTTGCATCCAGTAAAAATAGGAGGTCCACTCCTGTGATGGGTCCAAAATTGAAAATGTTGAAAACAGATCAAACATTTTCAGTTTGCATGATTTTAGATACAATTTAACCCATAATGTTTTTTTATTTGACAGTTATGGATTAAAAATGCAACAGTGAACAGTTTTTGATTGGGATGTGCGAGTACTGATACCAGGTATTAGTATCGGGCCAGTACCCGCCTTCTTTTTAAGGTATTTGGTATTAGTGAAGGCTGCCAAGCAGCAGCCAATACGCAAGGCAAAAAAGTCCTATGTTGAGTAAGTCTTCCTTGTCAGTAGTTGGCACTACACTGCCATGGTTTGTGTGCGTCAGGTCCTGATCAGTTGATGTAAATGATTCAGGGAGACTTAACAGTGAAACTGTCTCATTTTACACTTTAGTTTATTTGAAAAAAAAGTTAATAAAATAGTGAAATTTGAAGTTTGTTAATTTGCACTCTTGTTATCTAAAAACAAATTGTTAACTTAGAGAGATTTTTTGTGTTTTATTTTGGACTCAGTGGTAGAGTGACTGTGATCTCCCTGATCAAAATTATCTGTCACTGTTAACTGAAACTTTATGCTTCAAAAGTACTTGTGGTATCAGTTTTTGGTATCAGTAAGTACTCAGGAGGGAGTTTTCAAACTGGTATTGGTTGGGGAAAAAAATGTATCAAACATCCTTAGTTTTTGAGTTTGGAAGGCATTTCACAGCCCCTTGAAGGCCTACACCACACTTTGGGGTCCACTTTTGCCAAAGTAAATTTGTTCAAGCTTAACATAGTTGGCTTCCTTGTCATGAATTACTTGCCTTAAATCCTAGTTAAATCACAGCTAAGAAATATTAAACATTTCAGAATACACTCAAAACATTTCAAAGAACTTTAATCTAAATAGTTTAAAAAACAAAACAAAAAAAACAAAAAAACAAAAAAAAACAAAGGAAAAGGATATCTCTGACTCAACTAATCTGATCTTCTTGGTCAGATTGAGCCAGTGTTTTGGAGTCTTCATATCAGACTGTCCCTCTCAGTTTTCAGCCTGCCATTCAAAACACACTGGTGACCTCTGCCTGGACATACCATGTATATTGGTTTGGTTTGGATGACACCAATGGGAGTGGGATGTTGGGAGAAAGAATGAAGAAAGTCTTTAAAGCAAACAGTAAAATCCTCAAATCAATGCTGAAACATAGCTGGAGCTGGTGTTCAGAGGCTTAAAAAGGAAAATGTAATCATGTTTTCTTTGCTTCTGGTTCAAAGCCTTGCAGCAGGGCTCTGTACAGACTGGAGAAATTGATTTTTGGGTCAAATAAGTCAAAGAGTTGTTACAACAGAGAGTTTGGAGATTAAAGCATGTAAACCTGTCTCATGTCTTTAAAACTGAAAGGAAAAAACAGGGCCTATAAAGTATGGATGGCAAACCTCTATCATGGTGAAACCATAATACTCCAATTGATACTAACATATGGCACTGGTGCTGCCTTACATCCCTTCCACTAACAGCAAAGATCCTTTTTTTTTTTTTTTTTTTTTTAGCATAAAACAACCAAGAGAAAGTAATTCTGTGCAAATAAAAAGGAACACATAAATCAACATCATAAAAATAACTTCGAAAGAAAGCATGTGTTAATTGAATTTAGTGCATGTGTTGTTTAATTTGATAGTTTAACATTTGTTTTATTTTGTTATAATGGAGGAGGCAGGCTATAGGTCAACACTGCAGACAGTCACCAGGGGGAGCCCTCACAGATTTGGCTTCATTCCAGGGAAGCTGTTGTGCACAGATCATATATCTGACGCTTTTTGATTTCAAAGAAAGAAAGAAAGAAAGAAAGAAAGAAAGAAAGAAAGAAAGAAAGAAAGAAAGAAAAGGTTGCACAAGTTTTATTGGGCTCCATTTGAGATTTGAATGACTATCGAATCCATCAGGTCTGATATGATCCAACAGATGGCATTTTCTTTTTCATGTGTTGCAGTTTAATTGTGCGAAGTTGAATTGGCCGTATGCTAAACTGACCTCATACCCAGTCTCTGTTGCTTCCTGTGTCTCTCCTAGCCCAGCGCCTGTGATCCAGCTCATTATCAGTCCTGCATCTGCTGTGGGGGACTTATCAGATTTTCTCTCTGTCAACAAAAAAACATAGCTTTTTCATGTTCTGGATGAAAATAATCCATCTTGACTCTTAAGGGAAGCTCTGTGGCTTAATCAATAGCATAATTACGCTCTTGGAAAATATTATGCCATGCATGGCAATGATTGGACTATGGTGTGTTGTAATCACTGAACACGAGGCTCAGAGAGTGCTCTGGCTTGGGCTGTGGGTAGAGCTGAACTGAATAACTGTGGATGGAGTAAAGAGAAAGACACAGATGATCTCATAAAACAGACATGGTGTTCATAATCAGGCCATGAATTACTTGAATAGAGGCAGTTTTACAGTGCTAGATCAAGCTTTTATAGCTGCAGCTTCTCTGCAAAGTTTGTTCGTTTTATATTAAGATTATCAAAATATCTGTCTGTTTCTGGACTTAGTGTCTCTCTCATTACCCAGCTCAGTCAAACACTTTGAGGTTATAATGAATGTGAAGAAGCTTTGTCTTTTCACAGACCTGTTTTTGTTTATAAAACTGAACAAGAAACTGTGGCCAAATAGGCATGAGCACAGCCGAGAGCTGTCAGCAGCCCCTCTCTTCTTTCTTTAGGATGTGAAGACATCCTTTAGTATACACATGGACTGAAATGCTGTGCAGTATTAACTTCCCTCTGGAGAGCTCATTTGATTCCAGTCAATGACAATTTTTCTGTAAATTGTGACTTGAGGGAGTAAGAACGAAACCTGAAAAAGTTTCAACTCAGCACCCCAGCTCTGGCATTTGCAAGCATTTTGTGCAGCTTCTGTGTCAGGATACATCAATAAAGTGCAGCACCCAATGAAGGTGCTCAGTGAATGGGAGCAGAAACATAAAGGAAATATTCCTAGGGCAGATTTGGAAGGAAAACAGAGAGGATATTATGCATTCAAAAGCGACTTTTATGTGTGAAAGGTGAAAACAAATCATGTCTCCCCACAAACTCTGAGCTCAATTTGTTTTATTCTGACACCGCTTACAAGCATGGCTAGTGGGCAGCAGTTTCTGATTCTCATTAAAGATTGTTCCTTTTCACGTTACATTCGTCTTGTCTCTGAGCCAAGTTGAAAAAAAGAAGAAGAAAAAAAAAACATGCCCACTGGAGTTCTCATCACTCTCCTACTCGCTGTGGCAGGGCTGGCAAGCGGCCGCTCCTTCAAGGGTACTCCACAACAAAACATTTTTATTCCATGTTTTCCTCCGCAAACACAAAAGAGTTCCTCTTCACCTGTCAACATGATTATTCAGTCCAGTGTTTCCTGCTGAATGCAAAGCGGTGGTCTTACTTTCCCACATGGGAGCTGTGGGAAGTCTTGAGATTGGAGACAAAGGAGGCCTACAATCCTGCCTGGATTACCTCATGCCTTTGGTCCCTGAAGTGGCCAGTCAGTCTCCCTTTCCCTACTCTTAAAAAACAAGCAAGGAGAGCAAGGGAGTGAGGAAGGAAAAGGAGAAAGAGTCGGAAATAGAGGAAGAGGAGAGTGTTGAGTGGGTAGGTGCATAAAAGGTGCCTGTAAGGAAACATAGAGAGAGAGAGAAAGAGGGCCAAGTTAAAAAAAAAAAGAAGAGGTCTAATGTTTAGTATTCATGCATGTTTTTATGATTAGGCCAAGTAGGGCAATTAGTCCAGATGGAGAATGGAGATTGGATCTGAGCATTGGACTACTGATTCACAGAGAACTTTCCTCAGGGACACAGTTCACCTGGTGTGAACTTCCCAACCATTGCTTCAGGGTAGCTGACCTGACACAGCACTCAGCATGGCAGCGCACACATATTTATGATCAGGTTACCACCCACTGCCAATGAAGATTTACGCCTGTGGCCACTGACCTTGTGTGCTGTTTACCAGGGGGAGGCACCGCAAAAAGTTCTCCCTGATTTTAGTTTGTTTCAGTCTGTGCGCTGCACTGCATTACATTATTACAAGTGGTAGAAGATATTTTTATTGTGCTCCTCCAGGCGCATTAAACTTGTTGGGTTTCAGCTCGGGAGCAGAATTCCACATAAGGCTGACAGGCACACACAAGTTTTGCATGCAGAGTACAGGCTAATGAAAGTCACATGGATGATGCGTTCAATTCCTGCCGCAATTACAGACGATGTAGAGCAAATTTCAAGTCACTTCGATGATCAGTTTTCTGCTCGGACCTTGAACAACCCCTGAGAAACACACCCCTCTACCCTGCTGCTAATCCACAGCACTTAAGTTTCTTCTGTTGTAAAAGTTGTCACACCTAGTTTTGACATCATGAGGTACTCACATACACCTAAGCCTAAAGGCCTTCATTAAACCACACCCTACACTCTCTCCTAACCTTAACTTTATTAGCATGCATGTGACTCCCCCACCTTAACATATTTTTTATTGATGTATTTTAACTGTTGATAATCTGCACTGGGTGTTTCATTCTGCAGTGAGCAGGATGTCATAACATGCTGAGTGGAAGTGGGAAGAGACCAGTTTGAGAGAGACAACAATCCAAAAACTGAAATCTAAGCAAGTTTTGTCTTGTATGTCTTAGTTTTAGAATAAACTGTATTGTTAGACTTGTGATGAGCCACATTCACCTTTCCAGTCTTGTTTTAGGGTAATAGAAGAAAAATGACGTCTGAACTGCTTGTGATGAGTACAAAAATCTGACAGTGAGGTTAAAACAAGTTTGTTTGGTTTTTTTTTAAGAAAACTGTCTAAATCCAAGAAAGTAAAGATCTGTTTTTACTCTTTACAAGCAATCAAGACATCATGTTCATCTCATAATGTTTTTGAATTAAACATTTTTTGGACTTGTCAGGTAAATTCAGATAACAGGTAGTGTGGGATTGAAGCGGTTAACGTCCAAATTGTGAAGGTGATGTGAATTCCTGTTAATAAACCAGAAGAATGAGAAAATTTGATTCAAAACTTCTGAGTCTAAGTTAGTATATACTGTATGCATGTTAATGTAGGTATATTTATGTATGCATACATGTGTATTCATGCATACATATATGTTTTTTGTGCTATCATCTACTATGACCACTTTAACATGGATCATAGCATCACATTTTCACTTCACCCTGATAGTACTCACATGACCTTTCTGACTGTTTATATCGAGCTGTGTCCGCTCACATGATCATATCTGATGATACTTGGAGTGATATCTTTACACTAGTGCAGCTCTTGGTGTGTAGACTTTATCTTATTTTTACCACTTTGAGAAAACTCTGGTGCGCCTCTAAATAAGACCAACCAATAGGGGTCAGCAGAAACATGGTCACAGGAGTCATGAAGTCAATTGAAAGACAACATTATACTTTAGGCTTTTTTGGCAATTTTTATCATAAATATTCCTCTAAAAAATGAATGAATAGATAAATAAATAAATAAATAAATAAATAAATAAATAAATAAAAGGTTTTCCCAAATATATTATGATGAATAACATAACTTTTTCAATTACCACTTCTCAATCTACTTATTTTAGCATGAGCAATGAACGCAACATTGATTCTTACTACCCCAAGGGCTCGATTTCTATCTGACGCAAAGTTTATAAGATGTAAGACAGATATTGATCTGATAGTTTGATCTAAAATTACAGACTCAAAGTAAAAAAATTGCAATAAGCTGGAGCAAAGAAGCACCTTGAAATTAAATTGATGTTTAATGCACCTCTCAGTTTACCAGGTCCCACTCCTACTTTCATTCCAGATGTGAAATTCAACAGGTTCAATAAATTCAGTCAAGCAACCTCACTAGTAGTCATGAAAATCTTTCAGGTCTATACTGATCATTTCTGTGAAGTACCTCTATTTGCTGCATATTTATCGAATTGTACCCTGATGCAATGATATTTTTACACATTAACATTCATGAGCTTTCTCCTGTAAATTAAAAGCACTGTGTACCATCTTATTTGACTTATGATGTCATTGCAAACACAGTTTTAATATATACAAGAGAAAAGGTTAGTTTTGAAGAAAACAATTGTTCAGAGCAGAGGTGATGAATCTAATGTGAAGTAAATGCTAGTTGTGGCAACTATCACCTCAATATCTGAGAGTATGAAGTTGTCTCGGGGCATCAAGTGTTTCAAATCATAAATGAATTGGAAAAACAGCTAATATCTCACTGGACTGAGCCTCATTGATTTTACCCTCGGAGCATGAAAAAAAGAAGAAGAGAAAATCACTTTGCAAGCGGCATGGAGCCTGAATCTGCAGGCTTACTGACTTAACTTTGAGGTGTTGAATAATTTTTCTGTCATTTGTGATCTGTGCTGCCTTAGCTGAGGACTGGAGACCACACATAAGCCTATTCAGGGGTATCAAGTAGGTGGTATAGAAAAGAGGTGGTAAAGTCAAACTGCTTTCTTTACTGAGGACAAGAACATACTGCTGCACCAAAGTACCTGGGTAACAACTAAGGGAGAAGGAAGAATATGAATGTGCTGATTAACTTTAATTATAAGATCAGTGAAGCACTTACATTTCATTTCATTAGAGTTTAACAGTGAATATGTATTTTGGTCAGTTTTTATACAAAAATCATCTATGTCATCACCTTCAAAGAAAGCGCAGCCACAGAAACCTGTCTATGAAAACTCACCAACTTGTGGTGCAGTTATCAACTCTTCCTGCAGCGCATTCTTTGGCCTGCCTCTGAATGCATGAAGCCTACAATATTCAGGTAGCATGCTAATGTGAATTGTTACCTATTGATAATACTTGATCATTACCCCTCACTTCATGCTGCAGTCACCACAGTGGATGTATGAGTGCACAATGCAACTTCTCTTGTTCAAGTAAAATTAGTCTGTGTTGACTTGTCATAATAGGCTTGTATGTTCAGGGGGTCCAGTTGTATGGATCATCTGTTCATCATATTTTGCCCGTTTTAAGCAACAGCTGCCGCAGTCGGCTAATGTGAGTAACATAGATCTTTGCAAGTTTACCTCAGAAATGAAAGTTCCTTTCAGTCATACAGTAACCCATGAGTGTAATCCAAAATTAAAATCAGAAAGTGGATTGAAGTGTGTGGATTTTATGGCAGTTTGTTTGGGAGATTTCTTCAGTCTCATCAGCAGGTCCTGCACTCTGATTAATGATGTCAAGCACTGTGAGAGCTGTCATTTCTCTGTAAAACCCAGACACTTTGCACTGCTTAAACAGTGAAGTCTCAAAATTTGTAGAAGATAACAAAAAGCTAAGTACATATTAAGTAGTGGACAGATTTTTTTTAACCTCTTACAACCAAAATGAACTCTGTTAGTGGTTAGTACGCTGAATCCGCAGAATCTCAAAGTTGAAACAGTTTTGTGTAGAACTGCAGGAATCTTCCATTCATTTCTGTGGGACCAAAAATATGTAAACTGTTGGATATTTGTAAAGTTTACTTGGAAGAAACATGAAAATGATAGGCCCACTTTTCCTGAACGTGCTAAACTGCCTAAAATTTTAACTATGAAAATCAGACAAAATAGTTTTGAAAAGTGCCAATAACCAAACAGAAGAATAAAGTTTAAGAACAATACGTAAATTGAGAATAAGCATTTAAAAACAATTATTTATACAGCAGAAGTCAGGGCACGTGAGGTTAAGGCTTTAATTTCTGGTGGGTAGGTTTCATTCCGATGTGTAGCTGCTCCAGTCCAGAGGGTGGCGGTGTTACTCAGAGCTGTTCACCAACCGTCGTTAAATGGGAGAAGAAGAACAATGCAACGCGCCCCACCTGTACCCCTAATTTTTCACAATACAGAAATCACCTATAACCCACCGGAGGCGTTATGAAACTATAATGACTTCCTAATGACCTAAACTAATGACTTCCAGAGCAACGTTTTTTTTTGTTTGTTTGTTTGCTTTAGAGATGGTCGTTATACATCACGACCGGAAGTTGTCAAGACTAGCACGACGAGCGGTTGTTTGAACTAGCAAAGAAATCGGAGGCAGCACCCACACCTGAGCGTTACCTTCTGTCATCAAAAAAGTGATGTGAGAACTTCTTAACTTCGCTGTTTTATACACTTAACTCTATTCTTCATTCATTTCTGTATGTTTATGCATTTTCCGCCATCCCCCATGTGTCAGCATGATATTATCTGAACACATTTCTATACATATGTATCATCCATTATTAAATCTGTGTCTATAGAATAAAAAACAGCAACATTTGCCCTTGGAAATGTGTCAGCTTTCACTGTGATTACAGCATGTGTTAGCAATGCAGCTGAGTGTATTTAATGAGATGAATATATTTATTTTATGTTGTTTATTCGTCTGTTTATGCACAAATGAAGGCAGTCATACATCAATTATTGTACAGCCCAACTGCAGAACATTCTGTGCATATTTACAACATTTGGAGGAGCAGATTTCTGGTATATTTGCAGTAAATACGACGTGAAGATGAAGTTGAATCGTGTTTATGTGCTGTAGGTGTTTTTGTTTTAAATCCCAAGAAAATCCTGTGTTCGTTCTTACATTTTGTTTTGCTATTTCATTTTTTTTTTTGTAATATCCATATTTATTTCCACTGTCACAGGCATATTCCCAGTCAGCCAGTGTCTCCACATTGCTCAGAAGCTCAGTGAAGCTGGGTCTGTCTTTGGTGACATCTGCCATCAGCAGTGCATGACTGTGGAGGAATCTGTTGAGAGCTACAGGGCACTGTACTGAACGGTTTCCATTGATCTACATTTGCCTGACACTGTGACTGACAGAGCCAATCAGCCTATCGTGGCCCTGGAGACGGACAGACACTCATTTACAGGTGAGATGGGGTGGGATGAGTTTGATTGATTGGCAGGCTGTCACTGAGGCACTGGGGCATTTCAAAACCATCTCTGCACAGTAGGAGAGCGATATTATTTTGCTGTACAAGTATGTATGTGTTTGCGAGTGTGGGTGGTCATCCTTGTTCAGATTACCCATCGCACCATGAGTGTGGTGACAGGTAAAGGATCAGGCTGTCAGTTTGGCTCCACCCACATCTTCAAAGACAGGTTATTTTTATTCTGCCAATCAGTGACAGAATCATTTACACTGTATTCATGGACACAGAGCCATGAGCCTGCATGTACCGCCCTTTGAGATGTTTCACTCATCTGCTTGTATTTATACTGTCTCCTTCCTGTGATTCAGTTTTGGATTCAGCAGTGCCATTATTCAAACACAGCCTGTCAACACCGATAACAGTTGTTTGTTGTTTAACACCGTACAAAGAGCTGCATGGTGAGCCAAAGTCTAACACAGCAATTCTTTATTTCCACTATTGTTTCCCTTCACATTTTCAAAGCTGGTTTGAACTGGTTTCAAGTTTAAAACATGGATTTCTGATTTCTCTCTATCATACCATATCGCAGAAATCATAATTAATAGAGAGGAAATGTGTTTCCTGCAGAATGCTTGCTCAGCATATTTAGATATCAATCAAAGAAAAGAAGTGAGGTTCCTTAAACAGCTTAATTTTACTCATATATTAACCACCTGTTTTACAGCCTCACTCTATATTCAGTGTACAGTATTTCTTTGGTTTGGAAGCCTGGGTCTTTGTTGTGGTGGGATGTCAGTGTGACATGGTTTTAAATTACCTTGTTATCCTGAGTGCAACTACTGCCCTCATGTGGCAGAGATATGTTTATCAAGCACAAACAAGCATTGTGCATTCATCTGAGGAGCAAGACTAAGACCTGCTGACAGCAGTGCCCAGTTAGAGAGAGAGGGCATTGAAATTTGATTTTAAATGGTCAAAAATCTTTAGCAATCAACCAATTGATATTGATACTTGTATCCCACTGACTAGAGGAAGAGTCACATCTTTTGAATACTGCTTGGTATCTGGATGTCTCTGACAAACTTTCTGTAGTTCTCAAACTGGCACCAAGGCACTCTCTTTTGTTCCTCTGTTGATGTGTGCTATGGCTATTTACTTCGTCCGAGTGATGATGACTTTTCAGACGACCTACAAGAGTAATTCTTGTACTTTTCAACATACGACCGCCTGAATAGCAGCGCCAGAAAGCAAAGACCCCCACTGCTGAATGGGAATATACTAACAGGCATATCCAAAATTAAAACAAGAAGAAAGCCAATGCATAATTTATCTGATTATTAGAAAATTAAACTACATATGCACATATTGCTTGCCAGCACTGATATTGTCTTTATCCCATTTCAATCACCTCTGGGGTTTTTGTGGCAACCAAGAAAAAGGACAAGGAGATAAAAAAAAAGGTGTCTTTGCATGATTTTATATAAAATTTAAAATGATAGATGAAATATGCATTTGTAAAGAAAAAGAGAGAGAGAGATTGTGGAAGGCATTTTGCAATCCCCCATCAGTGCTTTGTAACCACTCAGGGGATCCTGACCTACACTGACCCACCCCTGACTCAAAGGAGAAGTTGATGCCAACTTGAGGACTGTTTTTCTCCTCTTGGAGAAGTTGCAGCACATGTTTTTCAAATTACAGTTGTCTTATTCTCCTTTGAAATGCACAACTTTAAAAAATAAGAGGATATTCCTTTTTGGGCCAGCTGCCTATCTCCTGGACATACAGTGTATTATGTGTTCCACGCTCTTTTCCCAAACTGTGAAGAAAGAGTAGAGAATGACATGCCGCAAGGACCCCACACTTGCCCATTTGAAGGATTAAAGCCTCATATGAAATATTTGTCCCATGAGAATGTGACAAAAAATGTAATAATTTGACACCCATTCAGAAGATTTACTGTCCTAAAACGACTGAATGACACCTCTTTATGAAATATTGAGCAAATATACTTGCTTGGTGTGTGGCAGCATCTCCATAATAAATTCACAGACTTAATTTTCCACTGATTCCTCTGAATGTGTAATGGGGACTTTGTAACCCGTACAATGAGAGCACAGACCAGACACCACTGATGAGAAGTCTCTGTCTGGGGAGCTGCATACTGCTTGAATTGTTTGCAGGGTCTCTTTGGGTGGTCTGGTTCATCAGCAAGGTTTCGTGGGAGAGGAAGCATGTGGTATCACAGTTTCCTGTGTGTGGACCTGACAGTACGGTTTGGTGTGTGACTGTGTGTGTTATTGATGTGCTGTTGACATGTGTCTGTGAGGGCAGTCGTGCTCTGGTGGAGGCTGTTACTGGAACACACCTGTTGCTGCTGATACTGGCTGAAAAATAACGTCTGTTTCCAGCAAACAGCTGGATACTGGTATAAAAGACAGCAATTATAGTAAATCTAATTTTTTATACGAGCGTTTCTCCCCCTCACATCTCATCTCTCGCCTGTGTCTGCAGTGTTTTATTTTTGTAGTGAATGTTTTATTTTGAAGGAATGCAGAGCAGAAACCAGACGCCAACCAGGGACATATAGCTGAATAGTTGTGAAAAGTGGCGAACAAGCCAACATTTCTGATACTATTACACCACATGGACTGTTAGCCATTATGTCTGCTGACACCTTCAGCACCACATGTATGTATTCTCACTCTTATGTTATTCCTCTTGTCCAGGCAGCTGCAGACTGCTCCTTGTGTGCTCAGATGATTTTGGAACTCAGGCTGTTTTATCAAGTGTGAGAGTCCCTGAATGAGCTTCCCACCTTGGGTTTGGCAAAGTACATTTCCCGCAAAATCCTTGTGGCAATAACCTCCGCACCAGGAGATGTATTTAAACATAATAAATGGGCAGTTAAAAAGACATGTCAACGTACAGGGAGAGGAAAGTATGTAAAGAGACAAGTCAGCAGCCCTAAATTTTAAACTAGGCCTTTCAACACGTGTAAGTTTGAGGACTGGAACTGATTTTATCTCTTTCCCTGAGACTAATTCAATTTGAACAGCCTGATAAGAAGTGTCCACTTTCATCCAGCAGATGGCAGTAAAACACAACTGAGACATGTTTGACATGCAGCTGTTACTGTATCAGTCTTAGCGTGTGCTACAAAAATTTAAGGTGGGGCTAATTTGAGTTAAACCTAGTGTAGTTTTAACATTTAAAGGATGTTTCATTCAAGAGTTTAAACAGTGAGGAAGTCATCAGTCTCTGTTTATTTTTATCTTATAACATTAATTAGCAGGGACTTTGCATATTCTCTTTGCATACCGTATCATTTTCAGTAAGCATATATGAGTCCAGTGCTCTACACACATCTTCAAAGCCATGCACAAGCCAATGCTAAACCCTCCTAATGCCTTTTATTGAATATTTTTTCCTCCAATTACTATCTTTGATTTATTCCCAGAATGTAAAACAGGAGTACTTGGAAGAAAAATCAATATTTCAAACAGATAATGTGCAGCCATTTCTTAGTAATTTCTTGGAGTTTGCTCTGCCTGTCTTATCTTTTACGAAAACATGTTACATGACTTCACTTTCCTGAGAAAAACTAAAAGAGAGGGGCTGAAGTTAGGGGAAAAGGCACTGTTTTTAGCACTGATTGCGTCAGTGATCTGACACTTCAGTTAATGGGTCAAAGTCTCTTGTTCCTTACTAAAAATGCTGTTTCATACGTTTGTTGATGTTTAAGTCCCTCTAAAACCAACAACATTAACCAGCTGTATGTACAGATAACTGGCAAATGTAAGCTTACTTAAACAGGCTGAGAGAAAACATTGAGATGTGTAAGCAATTGATTTTTTCACCTTAAGCTTAAGACTAAGATGAAGTCATGCATATTAGGGAAACATGATTTGTATTTTGAACAGATATTAAAGAAGCTTATATTTTCAAACTTATTTCAACACATCCAGTAATGAAACCGCCCCTCCTTTTTTCTGCCCAATGCTAGAATTCATCTGTTTTTCTTATTGTGCCAGTCTGCTGATAATAGAAAAGGACATAAAACAAGGCAAAAAGTGCATTAATTAAGCTAAAAAAAAAAACGGAAATGCACACATGCTTTGAATGCTTTATTTAGTATTTATGAGCAACTGGGGTATGCCCTTAAATTGACTGTTTTTTATTTTCTATCTTCTCTTCTGTTTTCTTTGAAAGAAACTGAACTGAAACTGAAACTAAAAATGAAAATAACCAATAAATAATTATCTAGTAATTATATATATATATATATATATATATATATATATATATATATATATATATATATATACATAAAGTTTGTAGTACTGAAGGAATATTTTGTAAATGATTGCTTCTCTGCTGAATGTTTGTGATTCTCCAGAAAACTTCCATATTATGTTGAACCTTGAGCATGTGAGCTGTCCCCTTGTTTGCACTATTTATGCGTCACATTATCAATCAACAGAAGCATACTGATACATGTGATGAACTTTTTAAGCTTTTATCAGTTGAAACTAAAGTTCTGTCAATGATATTTTACAAGCCTTAATGGGAATGAAGCATAAAAACAAACATTCTGTGAAGAGGCAAAAGGCTTTTTTTTTTCTTTTTTTTTTTACCTCATCCTTACTGGAACAAAGTCAGGTTGAGTTCAGCATTTCCAATATGTCAACATTAATAGGCTTCAAAACTCTGTATCAGACACAAATGGCTGACGTCACAGAGACAACACCATTTATCATTATATATGTCCAGAACACTGCAGTGTGATGTGTTGACACTTCTTATTTCAACCTGTGATTTCAGTTTCCAGCATCCAGTACTTGTTACTTTCCTCTGCATAAAACAGCTTCTTTCTTCTCTTCTGTTGATTCACAACAGCCTTAAAAACATTACATCTACTACATTACATCTGTTTCTATGCTCCAGTGTAGTACTGTAATATGATATTCCGTAGCAACATTGCAGAAAATCTGATTTAATATGATAAAGATTTTTTTCTACTCAGCAACTTTTACAGGTTTATTTCAGGAGATATTGCCACAAAACTTTCAATCACTAGAAAATATTGCCTGCTCGAGCCTTTAACAGAGACTTTACAATGACCTGAAATTGAGCTGTTAGATCCATTAAGCTGTACAACAGGCTGACAATTCCTCTGGTTTGGTAAATGTATTGTAGAAATGAAACCCATGCATTTCTTCCTGGCTGAAGAAGAGCTTATCAGCAAAGCGTCCATTTCCTGATAAAACTTCAACTGCCTTCCAATAATGCACAGAGGGGAGGAGGGGGAAGCAGGAACAATCAGCCGATGCAGAGGAAGATGCTTCGCCGCGCTGCAATTGGCTGCTTGAAAGTCGGCAGCTGGCCACAAATCAACACTTAACGTTTAGGAGGCTGGAGGATTCTGGGAAAGCGTGTGACAACAGCAGGCAGCATAACAGCTTAAATAATCACTCCTAGATTTGCTGTGGATATTACAAGAACTGCTTTCCGGGCGGAAGATGCATAATCATGCTTCCAGGAAGAGAGCTGAGCTGAACGACTTCTGGCTGTGGTTGGATGTCATTAAGCCAATTTCCACTTATATTAATGATTGCGTTCTTATAAAATAGGGGTCTTGAGGCAGTTTTAAGGACTTACAGGGCAGCACCTTTGCGTAACATCATGGTAATGTGATGTGAAATGTGTAAATGTAGAGCTTGGTACAAGCTTTGCAGTTGTAGCCAAATGTTAAGGGTGTGTTGCTGGTGGTACAGCACATTGACCAGCAGAGGTCAGCACATACTTGCGAGTCACATCACTTGCTTGAGCTACATCAGTGCTTTCTGGAAACATGCCTGTGTTTTGCCTCTGACTGCTTTACTGGAAAACCTGCTGCCGTTACATATCCTTACATCATGTTACATGCTAACTCTTAGCTGGAGCTCTGAGCTGCTGAGAAGTATGTCAGTGTCTTAGAAAAGTTAAGAGAAATTCTCAAGCCTTCCTTAATGGGCTAATTATGGATCGGCCTTTGCTTCTTCCATCAAGAGTTATGAAACACTTTCCTGGCAGCATGTTCCTCTCTGAATGTTCTTCTGAATTGTGATACTTATTAATCTGGCCAAGTCCAAACCTTATCTTCCCAAGTGTGTTCAAAGTGCAGAACTCATCTTGCATGACTGTTGTGACATGTTTCGCGTTTTGTACTCGTGCAGCCTTTCACAACAACATTCATTCCTTCAATTAAGCTCTGCACTGCACATGACAAGGCCAGAGGGGTAAAGATGAAACGTCACATGCTGTCACCTGACGATGAAGGACAGAGGCTGAGAACACGGGGTGCTGTTGGAGGATGTATGATCACTTGTTGCATGATTTAAAGCTGGTTCCACTCTGCCCTCTGGAAAGAGAGTCATGTGGTGTTTGGTATGCAACAGGACAGCAGCACCACACAGCTCTGGAGGTATGGCATGTCTTGTTGTGACATCACTGGCCTGCTGACTGCTTTGCTAATGGACAGGCAAGGCTATGTTTGGAGATTTTTGCATTAGCTGCAACCAAGTAGGGATGCAAAATTATGAATGCACATAGAGCTTTCATTTTTTACTATGTATTTTTTACAGCACTCGCAAAAATCATCTCCTAAATTATGTGTACATTTATGTTTTCTGTCAAGTGCAGAAACAAAACCAAAGTATAACCACTAACGTCTCACTAAACTACATCTGGACTGTGGATAGGCTACTTGCACACTGCTTAAAAAATAAAGGGATCACTTAAACAACACAGTGTAACTCCGAGTCTGTCACACTTCTGTGAAATCAAACCACTTAGGAAGTAACACTGATTGACAATCAATTTCACATATTGTTGTGCAAACGGAATAGACAACAGGTGGACATTATGGGCAACTAGCAAGACGCCCCCAATAAAGGAGTGGTTCTGCAGGTGGTGACCACAGACCACTTTTCAGTTCCTGAGCTTTCTGGCTGATGTTTTGGTCACTTTTGAATGCTGGCGGTGCTTTCACTCTAGTGGTAGCATGAGACGGAGTCCACAACCCAGACAAGTGGCTCAAGGTAGTGCAGCTCATCTAGGATAGCACATCAACGCGAGCTGTGGCAAGAAGGTTTGCTGTGTCTGTCAGCGTAGTGTCCAGAGCATGGAGGCACTACCAGGAGACAGGCCAGTACATCAGGAGACATTGAGGAGTCTGTAGGAGGGCAACGACCCAGCAGCAGGACCATTACCTCTTTTCTTTGTGCAAGGAGGAACAGGAGGAGCACTGCCAGAGACCTGCAAAATGACCTCCAGCAGGCCACAAATATGCATGTTTCTGCTCAAAGGGTCAGAAACAGACTCCATGACGGTGGTATGAGGGCCCGATACCCACAGGTGGGGGTTGCTTTCAGCCCAGCACTGTGCAGGACGTTTGGTATTTGCCAAAAAACACCAAGATTGGTGAATTCACCACTGGTGCCCTGTGCTCTTCACAGATGAATGCAGGTTCACACTGAACACATGTGACAGACGTGAAAGAGTCTGGAGACGCCATGGTGACAGTGGGTCAGTAATGGTGTGGTGGCTTTTCTTTGGGGGGCCCTCCATGTGCTCTCCAGAGGTAGCCTGACTGCCATTAGACCCCTTGAGAGACCATATGCTGGTGCGGTTGGCCCTGGGTTCCTCCTAATGCAAGACAATGCAGGAGTTCATGTGGCTGGAGTGTCTTAGCAGTTCCAGCAAGACAAAGGCATTGATGCCATAGACAGGCTTGCCCGTTCCCCAGACCTGAATCCAATTGAGCACATCTGGGACATCATCTCTCTCTCCATCAACCAACTCCACGTTGCACCACAGACTGTCTAGGAGTTGGCGGATACTTTAGTACAGGTCTGGGAGGAGATCCGAGGACACAAGACTGGATCAAAATGTTGCAGAAATTACAAAAATTGTGCATAAAATTAGTTCAGAATGTAGGATAAGAAATATTTAGGGCTAAAAATTTTGTTTGCACGTCAAAATAGATAAACAAAAATCTAGATCCTGGTCCTGCCATGATTAAAAAAAAAACCTGACTTATTTTCCCCATATCACCCTCTAATGTAGAAAGTTTTCTTTAAGAAAAAGGAGAGTTTGCTTATGTTGATGCAGTATGTAACACTGCAGAAAACTGACCAATTGTCACCTGGTACTAAGATACAACCGAGGGACAGGTGAGGTTTGATTTTATACGTCTGCATGACGCTATTTAGGGACTGGAATAGTCTACAAATACAGCCTGCGTATTTATCTTTCGGGACTGATAAATACGTCAGTAAGAGCCGCTGGCCCTTGATCATTTTGACTTAACTTATCTTCATGACTATCCTATATTTGTGCACTTTAGTCATCTTAACCAAAGGCTGTTCATCACCTGCAGGTAAGAACAATCTGATACCTACTTACTTGCTTTATCCCTTTAATACAACAACAGCAACCCTAAGTTCTGAACTTGTACTGTCAGGAACATCTCTCACCAGGAGGCTAAAAATCTTATCTTACCTCAAAAAGGTCATGGTGAAACAACATGAGTAGTTATTATCAGGTAGATCTCAAATGCTTCTCATGAATTTTATGTCCTAAGCTGTAACATTTTGTTCTCAGTAGAGACAGCAGTCACTGTTTAGGGTGAGCACATCTAGGTCAGGAAGGTTGTATCAGGGAACAATTCACGTGAGCGACATGCAACATACTTTGCTGTAATTAAGTAGCTCAAAGAAAAAAAGTTGGAGAATGAGCGTGACAACTTTACTGTTCTTCCAGTTCTCGTCACACCATCATATGCTTACCGTCGGGTTACAGTGAGAGCATGCAACCTTTGGAATTTGACGGGGAAGGCATCTCTGCACACTGCAGAGAACTTAGCCTTACAGTAACAGCAGGCAGTGGTGTCAAACTTCACTCAGCGTATTGTCCGGCTGTGCTGTATTGTGTTGCAGAAGTTTCACTCAGAACATTTCCCATCATTGCTTTGTAGAGTTATGACAGGTGAAAAAAAAGCATCAAAAGCAACTTGAACCTGAACAGAAAGGTTAGAGATTTCAGATACCAAACATCTGAATCAAAAGGTAACGCTCTGAGTGTTTACAAAAGAAAACACAGTCGCAGTCTGACTTTGATTTTCAGTCATCTCTCAGTCCCCACTGACCTTTTCTTGCAAAACAGTGCGTCTTTACAGTAAGGTGCATACTTTTTGCCTTTAATGATACAAATGTCACTTTAGGTCCCTTGGGGGGGCTTATGAAAAACCCCATGCCATGTATCAAAACCTCCCCCTCACAGTGTGGGAAGTCTATACTGATTCAGAGTTGACACCAGTTGACTTTCACTTCTGTTAGCAGCGAACTTGTCAATCAACTATAAGCAGCCCCCCTGATGTGCACATGCATACATGTACAGCATTCATCTGAGGTGATGAACCTGCAGACAGTACATTCATGCTATGTTCCCCTGTGTGTTGTGTGAAGAGAGGTGAGCAGAGGTGGAGGGAGCAAAGGAGGTAAATAAATGGGACTTTAAAAACCAGTGCAGGACATTCTGACCCAAAGAGAGGAAAAGGGAACATAAGGGCTAGAGTAACACTGTGTGTCTGCTTTGGCCTCTGTAATCATACCCCATGCCAAGACTGTCAATAGATCACACAGTGGCATACACAAATACACACCTACAAACACTGGAACACACATTAACAGGCCTGTTACGTGCATGACTTGCAGACACTTGAAAGATAGTGCACATGCACTCCCAGTCAGTGTTGCACTGGTTATGATGTTCTCTACAGAGAGCAGGAAAGGAGATCAATAGCTATTAGAAAGCACTGTGAGGTTGTATTTCTCTCTCTTTCCCTTTTAATGTAAGCTGGAGATGATTTGTTTCAGTAAAAGTGCACAGCCATTTCTTTTCATTTGGTCACTTGCTATTACAGTAACAGCTAAATATTACCAGCAGCACGTTTTCTAATCATCTCTGCCCGAGGAGTTATATTTGTGCCATATTCCTGTGTGATGACAAGAAAGCTGCTGACTATTTTTAGACATTTCAACAGCAGAGCCCCAGAAAATATTACAACCAAGAATATAAAAGCTTTTCCCCCTATGATGAAATCGTCCTGCAGAGATGCTAGACTGCACAAAAAGATGAAAAAGCAGTTTTCTTGAGTTGTATTTGGAAACTTGGATGAGCTGATGAAGATACTTCTTGTCCCTTGGAGTCCACATGACTTTCTCTTTTGGCTGATTTACAGGGAGAGGATCTGAAAATAGCCGCCTAGAGGGACAGACTGTCTTTGAAACATGTGGCTGGAACACATGTTTGAGAAAAACAACTTCAAAAGAAGCCATGATGCTCGGACAAAAGACATGGCAACGTGGATTTGGGTCAGAGAACACGGTGATATTGCTTCCTTTGGATGTGGACAGTTCTGTTTTAATAATAACTGCAGCTGGCTCTCTGTATTTGGCCAGGCAGTTATTGAGAATGTAGAACAGAGGGCTATTTAAAGGGTCACTGGATGGATCAAAGCCGATTGCAGAGTACTTGTGTGCAATGCGTGAAATTTAGGAGGGCAGTACAGTACATGGAGCCTCGATTGCATGAGTTGATATGTTAGATACATTTCAAGCACTGGATCAATGAATGCAGAGGTGGATCTCAAGAAGAAATGTTTGAACATGCTGCACAAAGAAAAATGTGCACTGGAAATCCCCTCATGCAAATAATGCACTTTGTAAGGTGCAAACACTTGTTTCCAGATACAGTAATGAATCAGCTATTTACATTTAACAACATTATAGTAAATAATTAATGTTGCAATGAAAGTTCAGTGTAATCAGTCATCAGTTCACTGCAATCCCTGCTCTGTCTGCTTTGACTCAGCTTTTCAACCCACAATCCTATGTTTGCCATTCTCTCAGTGAACCCTGTGTCAACCTGTTATCATAAACCTGGAAAAATCTGGACACTCTCATCCTGGTTATTCCACATAATGTGCAAAATCTCCCACCAAGACGAAAGGCAAGCTGGTTCCAAAGACTGTACTTACACATCAGAGTTTGAAACTGTGATACAGGGTTGTTTGCTGTGCCCTGGTTTCCCTCGCAATCAGAGGAAAGGCTAATCTGCTTTATAGACTGACTTCAAACAAAGAAAAAAATCTGCCCGGTTGCATAACATCTACTTATAAGTCCCATGTTTTTTTGTTTTTTTTTTAGTATGCATAACCCTGAAATCTGTTCAAATTAAAGATAGAAGTCCTAATAATTAAAAAGTGCAGTTTAAAAATAAACAGATTGTTTAATTGCTGCTGAAATATTGATTGATTTTCAAAAGGGTCATGGGTAGGAGAAACTGAGAAGCTTATCATGGGTGAAAAACAAACAAAAAAGAAAAACCCAGAAAATTCTGCTTCAAAACAGCCAGACAGGAAACTTAAAAAAAAAACCTTAAACTTAAAAAATAGTAATGTATTCCTTTTCTTTCGGTACATGTTAGCTCAGTGCATCAAGTGGGACAGACAGTACGCCTCCACCTCATTCTTCTCCCTATTAAAAAGCCACACGCTGGACTGTCAATGAGAGGTCAAAGGTCAATCAGTAGCAGGCCAAAGGGTCAGCAAGTCAGAGGTAGGTCTCTGTGTTGCAATTGTGCCGTCCCCTGGGCTGTGTAAAAGGGACCAGACAGCTGTCCTGCCTCATAAAGACACATTAACCCTGCCCTGGCTAAGTGCAAACTGGACCTACAGTCTCCATCAATGGCTGTTTAATGGCTGCAGACAAAGCGGGCTGATGGTTAGATTAGATTTGTCACCGGAGGACTTGGTGAGCTTCTTCTGGCCTAGAATGACAGATAATGGGACAGGTTTGTGTAACTTATATTTTGATTCCTTTTCTGTGTCAAAGCAACAAATTAAATACATAAAACATAGATATAACCAAAGAAAAAAGTCATGGACACTTATTTTATGGTGATCAATATCTGCTTGAGTGCTGTAATGATGTGAGATATGACACGCAGTGATACCAGTTCTGACTAATACCATAAAACCCTGTTGCATGCTGTCTATTCGGGGGTCTCCCGGGAGAGTGGGTTCGAACACCTTTCTGCATAATGACTTTCGTTGAGTTCAGAAACAATGTGCAGTTTTTGTGCGTCCGGGTAGATTTTTTTGAGTGCAATATATTTTACCACGTGGAGTTTAGAACCCTGCTGGCTAGCTGTAGCTAAACTCAGCCTGCTGTAACAATGGTTTAAAGGCAGTCTGCCTGAACTTAGACCACCACACCTCTGCTGATCTCTTGTTGAATTTAACTGAAGAATCCTATCAACCAAACCAGTGCTCCACAGGGTTTATTTCTTTATGATAATAAGGAAATTGAAGGTAGGATGATTTAAATAGGTTTTCGTTTCTTGTCAGTAAACACAAATTCAAACTGAGCTCCTTCTCCTTGGCTCAGTGCTAGCGGCAGCGCACACCCACTGCCTCTGACTGCTACTATGTGAACACATTCCCTAGCCCAGCAACCACATGCAGCATTGCATTTCTACGTGGAAGAGACTCAAGAGCTGTCCACCTGACTTAGCATGTTAGCACAAGCCAATCGTACTTTATTTGACACATAGTTGCTCATCAGAAAGCCAGCTCGCGTTGCTCTTCGCCCTGAGCCGCTCGAAAGTGAGTGACAATCGAGCCAAGCTTCACCATTGCTTAGGAAAAAGTTTCATGTTTGGTGTTTTGTTTCACTCTGGTTTTGTTTGTCTTGCTCCATGCCATGTCCATCGTAGCTGCTTGGGATAGCGTCTTTCACTCGCCAAACAACACGCAAAGTCACTTGCGCACTGGGCGTGCTGTGATTGGCTGGTGTAACTAAGCTAACTCTCGGCCCAGAAACGTCCCAGTACAACCAAAACATCAACATACAGGCTGAGGAGAGGGTTTGAGGCAGACACAGACACTGACTAACATGTATAGAGGCCCAGAAGTGAGGATTGGGTTTTTAACATAACATTATCTTTTTTGCATTATAGCCACTCTGTGAAATATACCTAACAAGCTATTATCTCAAACCTTGCTCTAAAACTCATAAGCCTAGCAATAAATCCTTTCAACTGCTTCAGATGTTTTATATTGGGCACCTGATCTAAAAGGGCTTATCCTGTTAGAATAAAAGGTTTAAGTTTGGCAACAAACAACACTGGGTGAAAAGTTGTGGACATTGGACTTGCTGCAGAGCTGCACATAATCCCAGGGGATGGTTAAAGTTTTCAGATAAATGAAACTGAAACTTTCTGACATAAGAGCTTTTGGGACATCTGGCTCACTGAAAAAAGGTAAGATATAAACTTGTTCTGGAGCATGGATATATGATCCCTCTGTCTCTTTGCTGTCTCATGATGCATCATAAACCGTAGTCTTGTGCATTGTGTGTCCGTTAAAGGGGTGGTGCTCTCTGTGTGGGGTGCAGCTGTTGCATCTCCCCTGGGTGAAGAGGAGGAGAAAAGGGACAGAAGAGAGGGTCTCTGCCCAGTACTGTCTGTTTCATGCTGCTGCTGCTCCTCTCATTCTCTGCCTACTTCTCAGGTTTCACAGCCCACGCGCCTGAATCACACACTCACCCATGCACGCACACACACACACACACACTTTGTCAAAGCCGCGGGGATGATTCACGGTTACCCCCCCTCGTTTCCCCCGGGAGCAGTGACTCAGGGTGAGAGGAGAAGTAGAAGAATTAGGAGAAGAGAAGGACAGAACATAATAGAGCTTGGTGACAAGTAAAGAGAACAGAGAGCAGCGGCAGAGTCGAGAGTGGTGTAAGGATGAGCAGTTTGGCCTTCAGTCCTTTGAGGAGGCAGCAGGCGCGCTGTGGAGTTCAACTTGTGCTGAACATGAGCTTCATGATGCACAGTGCCGGTCTTAGTCACCACAGCAACTGCTCTATGGATTTCAATTGAGCCACATTTTCTGCAAACGCCATTCAGTATTGTTAACAACGGTGCAGGTTTCACTCCCTTCATGTGCCTTGTGGTGTTACAAAGGTGCTCTGCTGTGAGCGACAGGTGACCTTGGAGAAAGAATACTTCACTTTAGCTTTCAGGAACCCAATTGAGGCAAGAATTACTGCACTGAAACTTGTTTCCCTGTGAACCATTAAACAAAAACACTCAAGAATTAGCTGTTATTCTGTCTTGCTCTCTTTTGATTATACAGCGATGTAAAACCAGCCTCTAAATACACAATTTTGACCAACCCTTACCCAAGTAAAGCAGTTTCTATTCTTCATGCAAGTACATGACTGCAGGCAGCACATTGCAGTTGGATTAGCAACATTGTTATATGAGTGGCATAGCTCTTATCACCATATCTGCTTAGTGTGCTAACATGCAGGTCACACAAACATACAAGGTAACCACAAGAGGTGCAATGCTTCTGCGTATTCGCTGACAGAGAGGTGAAACTATCAGAATTACTGTTCGAGGAAAATACCCAACATTTTACTGATTCAAACTCAAACTGAGTTATCTTAGCAGGTATCTTAGCAGGTATCTTAGATTTATCTGTCGTATCAGAAAATGCCCTAACCTCTCTGACCTCTTCACATTCTCTCTACTATTTTGTCTTTCACGCATGGTACACTTTTGCTACACAGATCAATCCAATTCCTGATTAGCTATTCCACTTCTGAGCCAAGTGGTCCTAATTGATGCAGTTATGAGCAGTCAGCGTGACCTTTTGCATCTGAGGAGCAGGGTGAGTCAGAGAGTGTAAAATGCGGCGTCTTAAAGCACGGCCTGACCACATGGTGCAGATCTGAGAGAGAAGAAAGAGGCAGAGAGAGAGGGAGGGACAGAACCTTCCAGCAGTCAGGCGTATGACTCACGGCTCTTTCTCTCTGGGATGCTTTCAACCCGAAGTGGGGGTGTGTGTATGTGTGGGACTGTCAGCATGTGTGATATCATGTGGTGAAGATCGGCATCAGCTAATGTCACTTAGTTTCATGTACAGTTTCAGTCTCAACCAGAATGCATGAAAGTGTCGGAGGTATAAGCTTCTCTTATCTTGTACAAAAATCTAACAAACTGAACCTGAAGCGTCCATTTCTTGATGTAATGGTTCTATTGGAATAAAAACTTCAACCTCTGCTGGGGTCCCCATGATGTTTTGTTGTGAAGTCAACGCCAAACAAAGTGGAGTTTCCTTCTGCGGAGGAATCCCCCCCGTGCCGCAACCTTGTTTCAGTCTTTCTCACACATCGCACACCAACACATACACACACACCCACGTAGCACCACAAACAGTGCAGCTGTTAAGGCAGATTTTGCATGTTGCTCAAACATACTGCCATATAATTTAAGTTGCATATGAGTTGCTACAGTAATTATGCTCATTTTTGAAACGGCTTTAATACTGCTGAGAATGTAGTATTATGTACTAGCAGGTATGCTAATTAACATATTTTTTGACTCTGCAGATATCACCTTCATGTTCTTTATTAAAGAGAACAAGAAGCTATATGTACTATGACTTCCTGCTGCAACAACCAATTGAGAAAGACAAAGACAAATAGTGTGCTGCTAGCTAAAAGAGAAATTATAATGAAATATTAGCAACAATTGTCGCATTTTGAGGCTGTTTTAAAGAATAAAGGCTGTTAGAATTAAAGCTTCTAAAGCAGATGTTTTAAAACAGTTAACAAAAGCTCTTCTTGATGATCAAGAGCATCAAGAACAAGTGTGACACTATACTATAACTCTAAATGTGCTTAATGTGCAGTTTTTAGTATGCTGAAGAAGCAGCCCCGTTATAGCAGATATTTGCTGTGAGAGGGATACTTTTTGTGGTAAGAAAGCATGATAAGATTGTTTATAAAGGACCACAGTGTCCACAGGGGGCGCCAAAATCAATACAAATGGATTGCTTGTATTCAGCCACACTTTTGGTTTTATACATCAGATTACCCAATCAGGAAGCAGATATGCAAGTTAACCAACCTGGTGCAATGTGCTCACATGTTGGCAAGCATTTTGATACTAAGCCTATGTAGCTTACAAATTTAGGCCCCCGCTTACACGACAACGTTTCATCTGAAAACGCTAAAACGCAGTGAAAAAAAATCAGCGTTCACACGGAAACGCTGATGGTCTGAAAACGCTGTAGTAAGCATGCCAGGCCTGTAGGTGGTGCTATAACTGTCTTGTCCAGAAGCCGCTTTTGCGAGACCTCCACCGAAGTAGAGTTGAGCCGGTCATCTGGTGTATTGGCAAATAGTAAGTTAAAAAGTGGAGCAACAGATGAACATTTTGTTGAAATACAGTCAGCAGATACAGCAGATTGAGCAGCACAAGCACAACAGGGTAGTTCGCGACGATCGTGACAACGGTACTGTTATCCTGTTAAATATGCACGCACAAGGTGGAATGTGACCTCATCTCCACTGAAAACACGGCTTCCTGTTTACCCGGCAACGGGGTGTCGGGAGCGTTTCAGAAAAATCCCACTCTGGAGGCCGTTTTCAAAAGTTTGCGTTTTAGGTCAGCTGAAATGCAGTTTCTGTGTAAACGCGAGGCTGAAATGCAACAAAACTTTTGCATTTCGCCCTAAAACCATTGTCGTGTAAACAGCCCCTTAATGACTAGCAATGATTCAAAAATGGTTACAAAATGTGAAACATTATACCCACCCAGTGGATATAATTGGAGTAATAAACACATTTCAGTAAGGTGAATGTAGATGTGTAGCAAAAAAAGTTTTTTTCAGGGTTTTTAAAGCAAAATTGTGATTGAAAAAGATCAACCGTGCAGTTAAAATGCCAGTTGAATTGTTAGTAATAATACTTTTAGCCTTTTTTTGTGCTTGTATCAAATAGCTATTCACTGTTACAACTCAAATGCACCTAGCATGCCAGGATTGGTATCAGGGAGACAAATCTGTGGGAACATATTTGCTTTGTTATGTTCATTCACATTTCTCAAATTCAATCATATTTATTCATCAAGCACTTTCTTTTTTTCTTATTTACCCACATAAGCAAGCACTTTACAACATTTGACAACAGTAGCAAAGTAAAATTTCCTTTCAACATAGGGAAATGTGCAGAACTAGACTCATCATGACCTGATATCTGCCACAGCTGACTGGGTTAGTGCGACAGAGAGAGACAGAGAGGGGAAGTGGAGCTAGAAAATGAAATGTTTCCCATTTTTTCTGAGTAAGAGTTTCAAAGCAGTATCTATTACCTCGATCTGAGTGACATATTGGTGTCTATGTAACAGCAGAGGGCCAAACAGGAGTAGGTCATCATTGGCTTGACCCCTCTAATGGAGTATGTTGCTCTCTGACCTTTGACCAGTCTACTCAGACCAGTCGTGACCCTTATTGACTCATATCGAGAGTCAGCTCACACTTTGTCACCCTGACCCTGAAGAAGAAGAAGAAGTAAAAGCTATATCCCTGGATCAGCGTTAGTTAGACTCTTTCCCCCTGCGGTGGGTGGGTCTAACAGAGGAGGAAGTGAGTGTAAAGCGTGATGATTATCTTACTGACAGGAAACTCCTTTGTCTCCGGGGTTATCTGGCTGCTCGCAGAGGAGATGACGTGGGCACTGGAGGACAGAAAGGCCTTTTCTCTCTAACTTTGGGCAACTGCTGCTAGCTTCCTGCCCACAACCTGCAAAACATGACTCCAAAACTGAACTCCTCTTCCAGTTCTCCTGCTAAAGTTTACCTTAAACCCTGCAGGTCAAACTCAAATTTAATAAACCCGTACCAGCATGCATTTTTCCCCTCCTCCTCTTTCATCTCTCTCCATCCCTTCTTTGTCCCCATTGTCCTGCTGCTTTTGTTGTTTTTGCTGCACTTGGTTCCAGACATGAAATTTCACAGGAATTATGAGTAATGGGGCCCCCACAGTGCATAAAGAGATGGTGGTCTGGCTCATGCTCCAGTTTTCTGTGTTCTATTTACCATTTCCATATCAGTTTGAGCTCAGTTTAGTAAGCAAAAGATAGTAAAGAGGCCTTTCTAAATACTCTGGAAATACAGAAGCCCTTCCACTCTTCTTCTGCTTGATAGATTAAAGGAAGGGGTCATGGTTTTAAAACAAGGGTGACTGATTAACGAAGAACTGAATAGTTCATGCAACAGTTATCTCATTTATATATTTTCGTATTATTTTACCTGTTGCTCATGCTAGACAGAGGCTGAAGCTGTTTGCTTGCTACTGGGCTGTTAAATAACAAAGGAAGAAGACTGCAGGTACTGGTGACAGGAGTGTGGTACTACTTGCTTTGGAAGAGGAGGAAGCTGCAGATGCTGCAGCAGCTGTTAAAGGAAAGGAATGAAAAGTTTGCACAAAGCAGTACTCACAGCAAAAGACTTGATGAGGGTTTTTACTTTAAAATCCTGCACATCCTTTATACACAACTACATGATATTAAAGCACTGATAATCCAACAACTCACTCAGTGATCATATTTGGTGTCATTTGTCATGGTAAAGGATAAATCTGCATGGACTTCCAAGAAACATAATGGGTTTGTTCATTGTTTTGATTCAGTTTAATAAAACTGTTTACATGTTGTGTACGGTGCCTCAGAGAGGGAGTGTTATTCTTTTTTTTTAGCCTAATAAAATTGTCCCTTTGGTATTCCCATGGTAGGTTTTCATGATTTACAGCTGAAAAAAAATCGGATCTGTGTTTTAGAAAGGCTTTACTTTAGCTTCTGTGTGACACACATTGTTTTAGCTGTTGTGTCTTTAAGGCTACTCATTTCATAAACCCCCCTCATTTGATTGGTCAGTCCTGTAGAGGCCTGTGGGGTAGAGTTTTGGGCAGACCTCAGTGTTTAAAGTTCTCCTCTTGCAGCACATGTAATGAACCAGTTGGGAGATCCCTATGTGACTACCTTGTCATTTCAGCAAGTCTCATGTGGATCTCGTGCTATTTTTGGAATGGACGGAGCAGTTTGTTTATCAGATTCCGGGGTTTTCTACAACATATGTTGCAGTCTGAAAATTCTGAATGTTTAGTGTCAATATCCTCTATGGTTACAGAATATCCATGTTTAAAATATCGAAAGCAAAATATTAATATGATAGGGCAGAGGCACAAAAAAAGAAGAAAAGGCATAGCACTTTCTCGCCATTGAAGAGGGCACTCGTCTGTCTCTGAAACGGAAAATGAAGTACATTGGTTATCGCGGCCATATTGGTAGTGGCAAGGGCTTCACGTACAGCTATAGGGTGCCTGTCAGTCACGTGACCCTGAGCTGTTCCTCTGATTGGGCAAGCTTGGGAGACATTTTTTGGAACAGGCTGTGAATAGGTTAATTTACTTCTGCTTTGAAAACGTCTTTTTTGGCTTGGTGTGTGTATGTGACGTCTGGTACTTCCGGAGCCAGCCTCAAGCGAACACGCAAGAAACAGCAGATTTTAGCACTTCCGCATTGTCTCATATTCTTGTCGCTTGGTTTTTACTGCTCAAGAAGGCATGTAAGCAGATGTTTTTACCACAAGAAGGGCATTTTGGTGCTTGTTTTGGCTCCCAAGAGGGCCATAGTGCAGACATTTTGGACCCCCATGCAGACAACTGCCCTGGTTAGCATAATGAAAGTAGACAATACCACAAGCATAGTGTTAAAATGTGTTCTTCATGTTGCATTTTTCTCTTGCTTTAGGAAAAATTGCTTTCACATAACACCAACAGCTTCGTGTTTGTTGATATTTTATGTATTGATTCATGAAAAGTTGTTCCACAAAACTCTACTACAGTATGTGTGTAATACACTACTGAGGAAGAGCTGACTCATTCTCTGCTTTTCCCAGATCACATCGCTTACGCAATCTGATTTCTTCCTGAACATTTCTTCATCTGCAACCCTCAGCAGCCAGAGGCAGATGTACTGTAAAACAGAGAATTTTGGCCTCTGAATAAGCACTGTTTGACGTATGCTTGTGTCTCATTTGCATTGAAATTCCTCCAGAGACTCCTCAGAAACGCCAACTGCATATTCATCTTGATATTCTACCTATGTGTGGCAATAGGCCACATGAAAAGACCTGGTTCTGACTGTTGACATTTGGGGAATTTGTTAGAAGTCAACAAGGTGGTTTGTGTAAGATGGTTTGTTTTTCTGCTGTAGCATGAGGGACTTGTTGTTTTTGTGTCTGTGAAGAGTAAGGGTCAAAATGTTTGTGGTATGTGTGACAGAGGAGTTTTATGTGTTTTTGTGTGTGTGTGTGGTTAGGGGTTTATCTGGGTCTTTGAGTCTAGAGGTTAGTCTGTCACTCCCACACGAGTGCAGGTGGCCCTGCTGTCGGCCACAGCCAGCCAGCACTTTCACAGAAACAGAGTTAGACAACACAACCTCTTCAGCAGCAGGGTGGGCTTCTGTTCAGACTTCATCCTTCAACCGTTGGTTCAATCGCTAGTGACAGAACACATCTGTCCTGCTAAAATGCACATGGAGAAACACTTTCCATCACAAGGACCAGCCCTTCTGACCATCCTTTGATATTTGCAAACAAGTTTGAGAAGTCACAATCAGTGTCGGCGCCATTAAAACTTCCTGTTCAATCTGTATGTCTAACAGAGAACAAACTCCTCTCTCTTTGTAGCCTGATTTCTCAGACTGGGTCAGCTGCTCTTCTAGGCTAATGAAATGGAGTTGTAAGACTGCAGGACAGGGGATCTGCTGACTTCTAAGAGATTCTCCTTTTTTACCCATGATGCAGCAGCAGGTGGAAAGGCTGGCTAATCCAATTAGCAGAACTTCTTTATCTAATCATCCCAGACAGAAGGTGATAGTTGGATAGAAAGAAACAAAGACCAGAAAAATGGGGCTTTTGTTGGGAAGGGGGGGCATGCTAAGCCCTTTTTCAGCTGCAGTCGTAGATCTTTGAAAAGAAGATGAAAGCACAAACACTTAACTTAATTCAATCTTGTTTCAGCAGCTTCACTTCCTTTGAAAGAACTCTTTGAAAGATGCATCAAATGCCACACTTTTTTATGTTGCTGTGCTTTTTTCTCCACATTACATAAAGAATTCCAGAGTGCACCAGCTTCTGCTGTAAACAGGAAAAGGTTGTGCAAGGTCTTGCTCAGTCAGGCTAAAAAGGTTGCAGCAGGACATAAACCAGCGTGTGCAGAGGCCCTTGAAATAAAAAGCTTTAGCAGTGCGGACAGCTGAGGGCACTTCATCACTGCAGCTTAGAGCTGCTGTCCTCAGCCAGTCTGCCTGCAGAGCTGCAAAATGCATTTTCCATCACTGTTTCATCCATGTTTGTATGTGTGGGTGCAGGAATTCATCATGAACCAGTGCGTCGTGTGCTTTGGACTTGGCATGTTTGATCTGCAGCTGAGCTTTGTATGTCTGCCATGCAGTTGTATGTCTGTAGAACAAAGGGGTCTGATCCTTTGCTTCTCAGCCTGTGTTTTATCTCAAACTGGAAAAAAAAAAAGTTTTCTGTGTTTGCATGTGTCACGTGACTGTGTTGTGTCCGTACTCTGTCTGCTTTCATTTGAAGGGGCCCGGGTGATAATCATGGGTCTGGCACCTGCAGAGACCTGCTGCCGTAACTGACATTCATTCTTCACACACACCCGCAAACAGACTGTTCACAAGTATACACACACACACACACACACACACACACACACACACACACACACACACACACACACACACACACACACACACACACACACACACAGGGGTGGACATATATACACACCCTCTTGCAGATGGTTCACACACACCCACTACTGCATTTCCATTCACATGCACATGCATCCCTGCTCTGCCCAGACTCTGAAGACAGACTGAAAGTGGAGTCACACTGTCTCTAAAGGTTTCGTTGTGACAGAGATGGTTGGCTTGTGTCACAAATGAGAGGGTTTTCTTTTAAAATTACGATGTTTCGGTGTTAGTCAGTGCTCCAAAAATGAGTATGTTTCATATTCGACTACTTTGTAGCCATTTTTCCGTCTGAATGGAGCTGATCTCCACCCTGCACAGGCTCCCATAATCTGAGTCAGAGACAGACGAACACTCATCGGAGAATCTGTAAATGACATGGCGATCATAACTGAATGCTCTTGAGGCACAAAACCAAACCTGAAAATTGGAAGAGGTGCAGACACACCGTCATACAGCTAACTAGGTGATAACTGTCACATCTAAAGGCTGTTATTTTGCAAACTGCTGCTTCTAAAGCTGACAATTACAGCTCTGAGGTACAAGACATGCAGTCATAACTTGCAGTTTCTATTAGTATCTACAAATTACAAGACGCTCTGTCCACATATAATACTGCTGGCTGTAAAAATGCATTATTCAACAAACGCCAACCTCTTCCTGCAGGACTCCTGCATAACCTCAATCACATGAGATTATTCCAGCACCAGCATGGAATCGATTATGCTCTGACAGGTTTAGACGCTGCCTTATTTAGCAGCCATGATAGCCAGAGATGGAAACCACGAGATTTAGCTTGCCAGAAATAGACAGAAGAGTCACCTTAAAAAGGAACTGAAGCTCCAAAAATAATCTTTTCCAGACCCGGTCAGATTAAGCTCCCAGGAAAAAGCTCAAAGCACAACATAGACACGTCTTAGGGGATATTTACTGCGCTGTCATCCACTTAAAGGGGCATGAATGCCTTCCCCTGCTGCCCTATATTCTGGCTGTCTTGGCTGTCCTCTGCAGTGCAGGCAGACTATCTGAGGTATTCAGGTGAGAGGTAGCTGCAGGACCTGGTTCATTCAGGTCAGTACTGACTAAAAGCCGACTAATCTCAACTTGTTGCGTATACCTGTGCGCCTGCAGGTACATGTTTGTTTGTGAATGTGTAAGTGCGTTGTTGTCCTTCGAGACTTTCAAAGTTAATTACATTAATCAGGAGTCCAAATGACCCCAAGGAGGCATTACATGTGGAGAAATTCTACAAGTGCAACACAATCCCCTGCATGTGTGTTCTGTGCCAGTGTCCAAATTATACATCTGAACACCCCTCATCACATCAGATCAGCTTCATCCAATCAATTCATACACCTTGTGCCCTCTGCCACTCCACTTTTAGCTCTAATTTGCTCAATCCACGTTGTGAAATGAATGACTTTTGGAGAACGTCCCACCGACTAAGCCACTCTGCGTATTTTTAGGCACTTGTCCCAAGTGAACTGTGCCTCGGTTATGCTGCTATTGAGGAAATAATCCGGACGCTGACAGGAAACAACCTCATGCTGCAGGATTTACGGGTTTAACTGAGAGCGGGTGCTGGTGTTTTGATGGACTGATCGCTCTTACGTCAAAGTTCATTCAGTGCGATGCTCATTTCCAGTAGATGTTTCAGGATTTCTCCATGCAAAGGATGACAAACAAGTCAAATTTGCTTTATTTTCATGCACTGGATTTGTTTTGAGCTAAGTACTCTGGAGGGATGACATACTATCAACAGTATGCCCTGTAAACAACCTATTTATAAGTCCACTGCTCTTGCTTTCTTTGCAAGTCCTGGCTGGCTGTGTGAAACTCAATAACACCAAATAAAAACATGAGAATGATATTTTTTTCTGTAATAAAAACACATAGAATGCTTTTTTCTTGCAACATTATTAGAGGATCAAAATCAAGTTTTATTGCCAAATACATTTGCACATACAAGGAATTTGTCTTGGTGTGTTGGTGCCAACAATTATTCAGAAAATAATGAAAATGCAAGTTAAGATATACAAATATACAAAAAATTTATGGGAAAAAGTTACTTATTAAAAAATAGAAAAAATAGAATAGAATAAAAAAATAAAAAAATAGGAATAAATACAGAAAAATGAAATAAAAATAATTATAATGAGAAACAGGATATAAGTTGCAACTGGAGCTGTGCAATCTAAAGTTCAGTGGGTGTTAAAGAAGGTGATGTAGAATATTAATATTATAGATGTCGCCACTGCCTCTTTATTTTTATTTCCTCTATCTTCTTTCTGTCAGCCCCCATCGTCTGCACCCTCTCTGTCGTTCCCTCTCTCATATCTACATGTGTATTGTTCACTTCCAGTCAGGCGTATGAAGTGGCTGTTTAGAGTGTCTCGCTGGTATCCTGCTGTTAATCCACTTCCCTCTGAAACACTTCCCTTTCCCTTCCTAGATACACTCTCTACATGCTCACACACCAACTCCTGCTAACGCATGAAGCATTAACACACCCCACACTTCTAAACACACACATACACCCACATGCAGCCTGAGTAGCAGAGCCACTTACCCAAACTTCCTACACACTGAGGCATGACTGTGTGTGTGCGTGGGCATGCGTTGGTTGCTTTCACATTTGTAGCTTTGTGATATTTTCTCTCCTCTGTCTTGCCCCCTCTTTTCTCATCCTTACATCGTATGACTAAAAGATCTACCTGTGCTGCAAGATTGAATCCAAAATATACTCTTCCTGTGCTTTCAATCCGCACGCTTGTACATGCGCTGCAGAGTAACTCATGTACAGGTCACCCTCACCTCACACACTCAAAATGTCTGCAAATGCAAACAACTGCTCTATTTTCTGATACCAATTGATCTGTCATTCCTTTCTATTTTGAGTGACACACATGCTTACCTTTTGTATCCACAGATGTAGGTCAAATGGAGCGCTCGTATCGACTCTAGACCTTGCTCGATGCTGGAAGCAGGTCAGTCGAACGGTTATGTCCTGGCCCAGATATCTTAACCCACATCTCATCCTTTGTGTCAATGATGGGAAAAACAGAGAACTATGAAGAAGTCTGACTTGTGAAGTTTCGGATGTCAGTTTGCTATATCGCCTGAGCCTCTGGAGATAACAACATGTGACGGTGGTAACAGAATAACAGGAGGATGTTGGTGGTCAAATTCAGCAATTTAATCACATTTTCGCACATGCATACATTGTAGCAAAAACCATTTCTGCTTAACCAACAAAAAAAGGTCCTCAAGGAAAAGTAGCGCCTTTAGCAAAATTGCATGTTAGAGAAAGTGATAGCATAAACTTTTAGTGCAACTTTTTTTTCCCCCTCTCTATATGGCCTCCCCTTCATCTACAGTCATTCCCACAGCTTTGCCTTATAAAATGAAAATGTTCTCAGTCAATCTGTGGGTATGAAAGAGTGTTTGAAGGCTTCAGTGGCAGCACAATCAAGACCAGAGAGATCAGCCTCTGTTTAAAGCCAGCTCTGATTCTATCAATTACAAAGCACTTGTAAAGTAGAATACAAAGATTTCTGTGCCTGCCCTGTAATACAGAGACACTGTAATTAGAGAGAAGAGCGGCTTTTAGATGCTGAATTGTCTTTAGAGGTAGTTCAAAGGCAAGCCATTGCAGCTGTAACTAGCTCTGAAGGCATTTAATGTGCACTTGTTGTTTATTTGATTGATTGTGTTTGCAACAGTGGTACTTTTACTGTGTGAGGAATGGATCCACCATTCACTGCAAGGTATTCATACAAGATAACAAGGCGGGCAGACAAGCCAACTGATTAGTGGTAACTTGCTGATGCCATTGTTATTTAACATCCTTTCTGAGTTTTTCTGGGCCTTTGATCATTTGACACATTTAACCCATCCTGGATACGTTTGTTGTCATCACATCGAGTCTGTTTCCACAGTTTCCGACCTCTTTTAAATAAAACAGAAAGAGCGTGGCATCAAGAAAGTTTTACATGTGACTGATGCCATCATAAACAGGACATTTTAGATAAAGGAATGCTTAATATCAATACAAAACACGTGTTCAAATAAAGAAACATCTGTGCTGCATGTCATTTGCGTGCACTCAAGTGTCAAGCAGTAAAAAGTCTGTCACATGCTTCTAATTTTCCTCTGTATACCTCCTGCAAAAGCTTTTTCTCACCACATGAAAAAAGCATGCAGGCTTTATTTTTAGACCAGGATTATACTTTAGACTAAACGTCATCGCTAACGAGGTCATGCACAGACATGAGCACGTCTTTCCTAAACATAATGTTTATTGTCTAGCCACGTGCAGAAGCAACATGTGTGCAATAGGCTCACTCTATCTCAGATCTGCAGGCTCAGGCGTTCTTTACTCATACTTCCTGAGTTTAAGAGGAGCGGGGAGAGGTAAGGAGATGTGCGTCATTTTGAAAGTTGTGCTCCTCAGAGGGGAAAATCATGTTGCTACATGAGCAGTTCTGAAAATGCGCTGCACTCAAAACAGTAGTGTTTTCAAATCCTGGCACATCAGCTGCTGCCTTATATAGATCTACAGTACGTGCTCTGAGCTCTTTCTTGGATGACCACAAAAAGATGAGAGTGGAAAAGCAATTATAGACGAAACAGTGTGCTAACATGACATTTATGTGGAGAAGTGGAGCTTGTATAAAGTGGAGGTTGCAAAAGGCCCTTCTGTGTCACAATATTAGTGGTGTCACATAATAATGAGTCAAAGACTGATATGACTCCTCATCATAGCTGTTTGCATGTGAGTAATGTTATTACTGAAAGCCCTCAAGTGTTTAGTGTAAATTATTGAACTAAGAGGGAAAGTGTGTCTGGGGACAATGAGTGGTGAAAAAAGCAACTCCAGTCCAATACTTGTGATACCTTGCAGTTTGCATTTTACGTTTGTATACTATATGAATTTCCCAGCGCTTTGAAAGGAAAAGTAAATCTGGATAAATAAATTGTTATTAAGGTCAGAAAAACAAAATAGTCACAGTAACATTGGCAAAGCCAGTAAAACCAACCCTCTGTGTCCTTGGAGGTTAAAGGGGGTGTTTGATGGTTTCCCAAATTTTAAACAATGATGTAAAGTTAAAATACAAAGCTGAAGTGTCCACAGTAGGAATTTTGAAAATATTCACGACTCTTTTCAGGGACAGGCCTCAAACACCAGTCTGCTCTCATCTCCTTTCCAATGGGGTGGCCAATCGGAAGGAAGGTGGTTTGTGGAGTGGGGGATCAAAGGGGCTGTTTACACGAAAACAGTTTCAGGATTAAATGCAAAAGTTTTGTGGCATTTCGGCCTCACATTTACATGGAAACTGTGTTTTGGCTGACCTAAAATGCAAACAGAGTGGATTTTTCTGAAACACTGCCAACACCGTTGCCATGTAAACTGTAAGCTGGCGTTTCCCATGGAAACGCCAACGTCACACTCCTCTTTGCCGTTGTTATGATTGTCGCGAACCACCGTGTTGAGCTTGTGCTGCTCAATCTGCTGACTGTCAACAAAATATGCATCTGATTCTCCACTTCTGCACTTAGTATTCCCCAATGTACCAGATGGTCCGCTCAACTCTACTTCAGTGGAGATCTCCCTAAAGTGGCTTCTGGGCAAGACATTTATAGTGCCACCTACAGGCCTGGCTTGCTTACTACAGCGTTTTCAGTTCCTCTGCGTTTGCTTGTAAAAGCAGATTTTTTTTCACTGCGTTTTAGTGTTTCGGATGAAACGTGGTTGTGATAACAGAGCCTCAGCTAAAAGGAAACATTTCAGGAATAGTCTAAAGTAAGTGTTTTCTAAAACACCAGTGTGGAGGAAAAAAAAGGGGATTTTTGAGCTGAACATCATATAAAGCTACTAAGAGGACACAAAAGGGACAGGATGAACCCTTAAAAAAAAGCACAAGAGCCCCCCCTTCAGCTTCCACATGTGCTAGCTACAAATTTGTTATATCTTATATCAGTGTTATAACACTGCAAACCAAAATAAGCTTGGAGATCAGTCATCTGTGCTTGTTTACATCTGGATGTTAAAGCATCACAGCATTATCACTATTGCCATTTGTAGCAGATGGTTGCGCCACAGGTGAAACACAAAACAAGATCTGTATTTTGGGTTTCTTTGCTAAAATTATAGAAAATTCATTGAAATAACTAGTACTTCTAATGATGATTAGAGAAAGTGACAATGTATATTCGCTTAGTTGACTTTATGTGCACACGCCCATAATAAAGCCTAAATTCCTTCCATTTCGGTAAGCAACAACACTGAAAATAAATGCACGCTAGCTGAGTCATGGTACAATAATGTGTGTTACGTCTGTCTATTATTAGAACACCTTTTGTTTTCTCTTATTGGGTGAAAAACATGTGTTCACTGGATTCCCTGATTCCAAAAATACCCTGACTGAGTTACAAGCAGGTTTGTTTTCTTACTCACACTCTACCTCATTCATGACATCACAAGCTTTAGCCCTGCGAAAGACACAATAAAGTCTTTGTGGATCTATTTGTGTCACTTAGGCTAAAAAAGAGCTGCTGGTCTAAAAATAGAGAACGAAAACCATAAACAATAGGGGTAGGAGTCCTGTTATTACACAGCTCAGTCTCCCTCAGCATTGCTAAGATTACAGGAGTTAGGAACAGGGGCAGACTGAGAGGCATTATAGTTGCTGACGTGGTGCTTGCTGTCATAATGACTGTGCAGAAAAAAACCCTCAGAAACAATCTACTCCTGACCTTTAGTGCAGGAGGAAATCCAGCTAGAAGTGAGGTGTAAATTTGCTTCTGGAAGTGATTCAACAAGGAAGGGGAGATCCTTCTAAATATAGCCTTACAAGAAACAATACCTGCCTGTAAAATATAAATCTGAGCTGGGTAAAAATCCAACCCAAGAACCCTGTTATTTAAGGACTGAGGGGATTTCAAATAGGAGAAAAAAAACATCTGCTGTGTCGTGTTTTCTAAGGCTTTGTTGTTTCTATTTTCGGAGTGTGGATGTCAACAAGGAATTCTTGCACACTGACTCCCTTCTCCAGTCTGCCTAGCAACCAAATTTCCCCTCCTGAAGGATATGTTCACATAGAAGAAATGTTTCTCTTACATAGTGTCTGCTTTACCGCTGTACTGTGTTCAGGCAAAGCTGGGTAAAGGTAGGGAACTGTTATGTAAACTGGTTTCAAACTGGTCAGAAGTCATATTTCAAAATAAAAAGGCACATTTGGTCTGTAAGCCATCAGAAACAGCCTGCTTAGCTAGAATTACCATGACCACATCTGTTCTGACATTCAACAGTATTAGCATAAAACTAGTATTTACCTGCGTCTTAGCTAACCGCTATGTACATTTGATGTTTTTGATTGCTAGTGATACATTTTTATTTTGGGTAGAAACATCAATGCATTTTACAAAATGTGTGAATATTTCTTTTTTAACTCAAAGCCTTTCCCATAACATCTTTTTCTTGTGAAAATGAAACCATTCTGAAAACCACTTCCTAGCTAATGGTTCAGCAGCTAATCTGGAGTTGGTTGGTTATTATTCTTACCCATGTCTCTTGATAGCAAGTAAGTAACTTTTTTTTTTTTTTTTTTTTTTTTTTTGTGGTACAGACTTTTCTGCCATACCTTACCACACTATCAATATATCAATATTATGCAATCAGTCAGCCTTTTTAGGGCACTGTCATGCTAGCTTAAAAGAGGTTGAAAACAGTTGAGCTAAAGTGATTTAAAACTGTCACTAAGAGGTGATCAAAAACTGGTCTTTTTTGTGCTGTACTATTATACTGCAACATTGACACTTAGCATTTAGCTTTAATGTTAAAATTAAGCTATTGGTTACATTAGCATGCTGCTTTTGTAATATTAGCATTCGGTAATAGTTAACTATTATTATGGTTCACGATTTTAATTGATTTGATTTTGAATCTTGGAACTTTCCAGTATAAGGAAATTATTGATAAGTTTACGGCAATTTTCCATCCTGATTTTGAAACAATTTTCTTTTTGCTGGAAAAAAAAGAACAAAAGGGTAAAAAAGATTACATTGATCCTGCTCTTAGTTCATCGGGTCTGTTTTGTTTCTGTTTTTTTTGTTGTTTTTTTGGTGTTTTTATTTGTCAGTTGGAAATATAGCATGATAAACTATTGTCTGATTATCTTGCAATTTATGGATTATCACGGAATCTCTGAGTCATATTAATGTTATCCTTGGCAGTGTGACAGGTATTGTATTGAAGCTTGTTGTGCTCCTGAATGTTCTCATATTATGTTGTATCATCTTTAATTGTGTCATAACTTTTTGTTTTATAAGTTGCTGTGTTATGTTAACCTACTGCTGTGAGATATTGTACCTTCTACATGCGCTGACAGTGTTAATAGAAAACAGCAACTGTGTGAATGTGGCCTAGTGGTTGTTTTCGTAATGCTCAACTCTCTTCCCTGAACCTAATTTCCCTCTCTCCCTGTGTCTCTCCCATCTAACATCCACACCCAGCTGCCAAACCACATCTCTTTGTTTCCAGCTTAGGGTTATACAGCTTGTGATCTTCTGGTCCAGATATGATCATTCGAAGAGGCACTAAATTAATACTTTTAAGCAACTGCTCTGTCATAATCCTGTCCAATCCTGCATGTGTTTTATGCTTATTTTTCCTCCCCCCATCAAATCCCAATCCTTGATTAATGAGTTCAAAGGATACAACATATGGATCGTCAAGCCCTGCAAACACACAATCCAGATTAAAATACAGAAGGTGGGCCCAGCATTGTGAAGGCATTATTGCTCATTAAACCATTTTTTCAGGAGGGATTTCAGGGTTTCAGGGTGTTTGTTATTAGTGGCCTCCAGATGTTCACCCTTTTGTCTCTCTGGACACCAACAAACAACTGCACAGCCTCTTTACACTGAGAGTGTGCCGGTTGAACTCTGACATCTGAGACAAACTGTAAAGACAAGGCCAGGAGCTGAAGACCAGTTGTCTTTAATGTTTTTAGACAAGAAGATGGTGGAGGAGGAAGAGAGAGGAGGGGGTTGGAAGAAGAAAGAAACAAGGGGCGGTGGTGTTTTCTTATAATTTAAAATTTCTCTAAGTGTTCAGTTGGCCTGTCTTGCTGCTGCTCAAAGCCACTGTTTCAGTTCAGTAGAGGTTGCAGCTCTTAAAATATGCATCTAGTACACCATATACCAAAAACAACATGCATTTACTGTTGATCTTTTTTTAAACCAGCCTTGATACAGCATGTATTACCAAGTTCAAAACTCAAAGACTTGGTATTTTAATGGTTATCAGCCTTACAGTAGAGTTTCAGTGACTAATTTCTAGACAGCAAGTTGTTGCAGTAGCTCGAGTTCACTGGGTGCAGTGCCATCAGTAAAAGCTGTCTAAACCACATCAAACACTCCTCCTTGTTTCTCTCTTTTCATCTCTCACTATCTCGTGTTTCTTCTTCTCTTTTTTTCATCTATGCTCACCCCGTCCAGTCTACCTGCACCACGTTCGCTTCTTTCATCCCATTTTCCCCATCCCAGCATTTTCCTTCTTTTTCTTCCCATATGCCACTGTCATGTAGCCTCAGGGTGTGAACCTGTGTGCACTCTGAACACAGGGTGTAAAGGGGGGGATAAAGGAGAGCATGAGTGCTAGACGGGGGTGAGTTGTTTTGAAGAACAAAGGTTGTTATTAGCAGCTTTTTAACAAGCAGAGAAACTCAGCAGCTGTGCGGCAATGACTATTTGTAGCAAAGCCAAGTAAATATCATCCAGGCATAAAAACAGCAATGAAAATATGTTGTCAAACAGAGAGGGTAACCTCAACACAGGTCAGATTCTGCTTTGTGCACAGGCTTTCGAAAACAAAACCGTTTTCACATTATGTGTTACATAAATACAATCTATACAGCCAAATGATTGGATTTTTTGAGTCAGTCCTCTTATCAAAATAACTGTTGCAGAGGTCAAAGGATTATATCTTTCTTATAGTAGTTTATCAAACATAGGCTGTGAAACCAGGTTAGTGTGTCAAGCATCATACAGCACATGTATCGCCCCTTTCATTCCCCTTCGTGTGGTCGGCTGCTCCCTAAAAGGCCCCTTATTTTAGCTCGACCGGCTGGTGGTATCTCACGTCTCATTAACTCTCTGCCAACAGGTGAGAGCACAGCTGCAGGAATCGGCATACATCTGTCACAGCAGAGCCGCCGGTCAGCGGCAGAGAGAGGGAGGGGCATCACAAGTGACACAGCTGTCCTCATAAACACATACTGTTGATGCATGTGGCAGATTGAGGAATGTGTCCTAATTGTGACATACATGAAGAGCAACAGGTCTGTCCCTGCTGTTCAAGTTAGTTTTTTCAATCAAAAATAGTTCAGCACTTTGATCTATGGGATCAATTTTTAGCTTTACACCCGTCACTGTCAAGACAAGACAGTTACGTCTGTGTAAACACACTAAACACTTTAAGGAGTGTCTCAAACATACAATGAGAAGTAACGTCTGTAATGATGTCATGAAAAGCATGGCGTTATGAAAGTTGTTGTCTTCTTTGTTGTGATTCAGGCAGAAAATATGCGCACAGACGAGAGAATGGACGAAGGATTCATTCATGTTGAGTCACAAATGTCTACGTAATGTCATTTGTGTCAAAAGTATCAGCGGTGTTGGAAAATAGCATTGAAGACAGGACAATTACCTCTTTCCTCACTTGTTGTCGTATCACCCAATGTTTCAAATTCTTTCTTTCTCCAACTGTAACTCCAACCAACTGTGACGTCATCTTTGTAGACCAATTAATCTGATCGGACCATCATGTCTGAAGACACTACAGGCAGCCTTGCCAGTGTGACTGCTGTCTTCAATGTAAATGATCTCCCTGGTGTACATTTGGTCATTCTGCATTCTACCTGCAGTGCTCACAAGGAATTGTGGGAAATGTGCCATTGCTGGATTCCATGTGATATTACCTGAGCACAGTCTTCATGGTGCAGGGTCTTTAATTTGGGGGCTTCTAAATTTCATCTCATCTGTTTGCTAATGATGTGGTCCCATTAGCCTTTTTAGGCTGGGACCTCCAGTAGGCTTTGGGACATTTCACAGCTGAGTTCGAAACTTGAATCAAAGCCAGCACCTCCAAGTCTCAGGACATGTATTTTGGAGTCTTGTTTACAAGTTAGGATAACACAGGTTGTGAGGTTGGCAGGGGGATTTATGAGAGTGATGCATTGAAGCAAAGAGGAAGCTGAGCCAGTAGGTAAAGCTCTGGATTTGTCAGTCAGTCTACATTCCATTTTTCACCTAAGGGAAGAGGGATCTAACTGAAAGTGTAAGGTCATGGCTGCAAGCCGCTAAAATTGATTTCCTCTGAAAACGTGTCTGGGCTGAGCCTCAGGGATAGGGCTGGAGCCTGGACAACTGGAGGGAGCGTGGGGTAGAGCTGTCGCTCAGTTGCATGAAATGGAATCAGTTGGGCATCTGGTGATGGTGCCTCCTGGATGCCTTCATTTAGAGGTGTTTCCAGGTAGAGTAAACCCAGTATTCAGTGAAGTGATGGGGCTGGGGACTGTTTCTGGGGGGAGGGATGTCTGGGTTGATTTACTTGAAGTGCTGCCCCTGCGGCCTGACATCAGATAAGAGGAAGATAATGAATGAATGAATGGTTTCTTGTGCAAAAACAGTTACACCTAGGCCCTGTATGTACAACAACATTTCATCCCAACATGCAAAAACACAGAAAATAAAATCTGCATTTACACAGAAGGCGGCTTTTTGAAGATCTTCACTGAAGTAGAGTTGGGCCGATCATCTGGTGTATTACCGAATGCTAAGTTCAGAAGTGGTGCAACAGATGCAAAAACTTTTGTAAAAACAGTCAGCAGATTGAGCAGCACAAGCACAACATGTTAGTTTGCGATGTATCGTACTGTTGTACTGTTGTTTGTACATGCATTAAGTGGATTTTCAGAAAAAAAATCAACTCTAGAGGCAGTTTTTTAAAAAGTTTTAGGTCAGCTATGACACATTTCTGTGTAAACGAGCAGCCAAAACACAACAATACTTTTGCGTTTCATTCTAAAGTAGTTGTCATGTAAATGGCCTCTTAAAACCATTATAAGAACTGTATGAAATCTATACTAGACAAATATTAAGATCTCCCTTGTGGTACTACATTACTGAGCCAATATACTGTTAATTTTCCAATTGGTTGTTACTATTAACGTCTAATTATTGGTGTCAGCATTGGCCGTGTGCAACTGATATTAGTCAACTCTGAATAAGAATGGTACACAAACAACTGTAATCTGCAAAGGCAGATGTTCTACTGAATGACATGAAATTGTTTGACTTGCATAGCTTTTTTTTCTCCTTCTGCCCCTGCTCTGCATCCTCCAGAACCAAACAAAGTTACACTCTCATTACGTCAAACCCCCTGTGTCTACTTCTCCCCTCACCTCCATGCAGCTCTGTTTCTGGGGTCCTCGTGTTCAGCCTGATAAGTGAGGCCTAACGGTACCACTTCCTTTTCCACCTTGATTGATGGCTCACTATCAGGCCCTGCAACCAGCCACAGCTGAGCGTGCAGGTCAGGGGTCAGGGGAGGAAAGATAACCACCTGCTGGAGCAGTTTGGAGTCCCTGCATTTATCACCAGCTCTGTGCGGTCAGAGTGAGCACGCTGACGTGTGTGGTGGTCGTCAGGAAACTCTATGAAGGTTGTCTTTGTTCCAGGAGTAGAAAACAAGCTAACAGATGTTTCAGCTTGGCTCGATGACCAGTAACTGAGCAGAAGTTGAACAGTCACAAAGTTTTTTTAAACCATTGTGAAGGAGGCAGAAAATCAGCCTCTCCTTTTGCACGTTTGCAGAGTAATTAGCATCCTGTGTTACCCAGGGATGACTTCTGGGAAGTGTGTTTACAGATGCCTGCTGCTGCTGCTGCTGTCAAGAGGGATCACTGGCACACTTCATTTGCTTTAACAACCACCTTTATCTCTGTCTACCACACCCATTCAGTCAGTATTACGACAAAGGTGACACCTTTCTAATGATTATGGAGCACCCGCCCAGGCAAACGCAGAGCATGGGTGTAACCAAGAATACGGAATGGGACAGAGCAGGAAGCTGTTTCTTAAGAACTCCTGGGGTGAGCAGACAAAGACACGAGCTTCCACCTTGTTCATATGAATCACAAAATGCACCCCTCCCCCAGTGCAGTCAAACACCCTAATAGTTAATCTCCTCCTCTAATTGAATTGCCAAGTCTGGCGCTCCAGCTGAAACCCTTCCAGGAATTTTATTAGGGGTGTTAATTGTGCCCTTATAGAGAAGTGATTACAAAGTCTTTTCAAGTGCACACCTGCATTCTGTGCAGATACGCTGGATACAAGCAGCATATCATTTGTTATATAATGGTTCTGAGAGAGCACACAGTCTCAGAGCAGTGATAGTGATGACAGACTGCTCATAGAAGATTAAAACATTGTAACAAGTCCTGGCAACAATGTAAAGGGTAAAAAAATCAGTGAGACAATCTACAAAAATGGCAAATGAGGCATGTTTATTAGGGATGCACGGATCCAACTTTTCTGGTTCCAATACCAATGCTGATACCAGGGCTTTGAGTGATGACCATAGGCTGTTTAAAACATGGACGTTGTCTCGCCAACGTCATCCGTCTGTTTCTGAAACGGAAAGTGAAGCACATCGGCTATAGCGGCCATATTGGTAGTGGCAAGGGCTTCAAGTACAGCCATAGGGCGCCTGTCGGTCATGTGACCCTAGCTATGCCTCTTATTGGGGGAGCTTGGGATCTTAATATCCTCCGAACGGTCGAGTTAGAAAAAAATTCACCCCCCATACAGTGGGTGCCGGTCGTAAAATTAGCGACTCAGACAGGAGATGTTTTTTGAACCAGGCTGTAAATAGGTTAATTTCTGCTTTGAAAATTGCTTTTTTTGGCTTGGTGTGTATGTGATTTCCGCTACTTCCGGAGCCAGCCTCAAGCGAACACTCGAGAAACAGCAGATTTTAGCACTTCAGCATTGTCTCATATTCCCAGACCAGAGGTTGCTGCTTGGTGTTGACCGATACCAATCTCGATCCCGAGGTGAAGTTTAAATGTATGTAAACTGTAAAATATTTAAATTTTGACCAGCAAAACAAAGCTTCAGAATGTACAGAAGTTCAACTCAGTGGTAAACTTTTATACACCGTAGACTGTTAATGCAGCAAAAAAATAAAATAAAGTGTGTTGCAGGTAGCGTTTCAAATCAAGTAGCCAAGAGCGCTGGTTAAAAAAAGGCAGAGAGCTGGTTGCCTGGATCAGCACCATGTATCAGCCCCTTCACACTTATACCAATCCAGGCACCAATCCACCTATACCCTATACCAGGATTGGTATCAGTGCATCCCTAATGTTGATTTTTGTTATGTTATGTGTGTGGCTTTTTTTGTAAATTTTGTCTTGATAAAGAAATACTCAAGTGTATTTTAAGTCTAAACCAACCACAAGTCACGCTATAGCATTTCCATATACGTTTAAATGTACTCAACAGTTGTCTCTGAGTGTGCTCAGGTTACCTTCCTGACACTGCTTTTAAACTCACACAAGTGTGTAAAAATCAGTGATCACTCATGTTATCCCCTGGGGTGTGTGTTAACAAACATAATGAGCCACTTATCACATGGTTACTTTGGGGATTAATTACCTGGTCAGTGTTATTCAAACAGGACACCCTGAAGACGCCCTGCAGGCACGCTGCAACACACACTCATCTGTGATGCAGAGCAAGCCACTCTGAAGCTCATTAAAGTGAGTGGGAGCACAGGGACGGATCACACACACACACATACACACACTGAGCCTGTAATACACAGAAATGTTTGAGTCTTCTTAGTTAAGGAGATTTACTGCAAAAGGGATTTGCTACTATGACCAAAAACTGATCTGAGCGAGAGAAGTGTAGCTGTAGCTTACTGTAAACTGTGACCCTCCGTGAGTGGTAAGAGCCGAGGATTCATGCCAGGCCTCTAGACTCCTGCATTTTTAATAACTCCACAAAAAGAGGGAGAGAGACTGACTCACATCGCTTTCTGTCGGCGACTTTCTGCAGACTGTAACACAGCTGTCACTGTCACTGTCACCAGGCAGGCTTTCTTTTTGTGAGACAATCTTTTTCTGAATGTGAATCTGAAAATGTGACCACATACATCTGCTTGTTTCCAAAGCCCTGGAGTGTTCATTATATTTGGTTCAGAATACAAGCAGCTCTTCTCTTTTGCTCTGCTGCTCCTTGCTCTTTGATTATGGAGGAGTCTCCTCAGGAATGTTATGCTAAACTCTGCGCTGCAGACGTCAGGCTTTTGAGGTTGTGGATGCATTCCACTGATTCCATTCATTTTACACTGCACACATGTCCAGTGAGCAGAGAAGCAGAGAGGGAGAGAAGGAGCAGTGAGGGAATCCCCATGGGGCCTTCTCTTCTTCTCCTTTGGTGAGCACTAAATGCTTACAGAACAGCTGCAAGCACAAGTGTGTGATGTTGGGAAAACCTGCTGCTGAACATCAAACCACCCCAAAAGCCCATTAGACCTGAGTTTCACCAAAGAGGAGCCAGCTCTGCTTTTTTCAGTGGAACTTCAGTTGGCTTTCTGACATTTGTTTGATGCCTTTAATACTTTTGTTTTTATTTTAATGATCAGACTGTATCACACTGTACTGTGCTTTAATGGTGCAAACATTTGTACTGCAGCTACAACAGTGAAGACAGTAATAAGAGATAGTGAGCTAAAGAGATCGATTTTTTTTTTGCATTATTATTTACTTTTACTACTGTTTACTAACAAGAAACAACTGACACTCTGTCATCCAAAATTGTCTATTTATTCATTTATTTTGGACTGGAGTATACCATCCATATAGCAGTGTCTTCTTTATGTTTAAGTTAGCGCTGTTGTCTCAAAAACAAAACGTTTTTGAGTCCCTGGCTGGACACTTGTCTCTGTTTGAAGTTTGGATGTTTTTCTCATGCATGATAGGCTTCCTCTCAATGTCCAAAAATATGCTTGTCAGGTTCATGGGTCACTCTAAGTTGACTGTGGTTTCTGTGGAATCATGTCCGTCTAAACATGTTAGCCCTGTGAGGGACTAGAGACCTGTCCAGATTGTATCCAGCCTTGCACACAATGACAGCCATTACAGGCTCCAAGCTTCATGCGACCTCAGAAAGGGGAACAAGGTTCAGAGGATGGATGGATGGATGGATGGATGGATGGATGAATGGAAGTCTTCATCCAGCCACTGGGTTGTCAATGCTTAAATGCTACTGTCAGAACTACATAAATCCATGCTAAAATTCGTTTTTATGTATTCCCATCAGTATTATTGGAGCTATTTTTTATTTGTTTTGTTTGGTTGTTTTGTTTGTTGGTTTTGTTCTGGCAGATTTTGTGCCATCATGTAATGCGCCAGAGTTTGTAGTAGGGGTGTAAATTACCAGTTTCATGACCATACGATACGATATCGATTCTTTGGACAATGATATGATATTTGCGGATATCACAAAGTCTGTCACGGTACGGTACGGTACGGTACGGTACGGTACGGTACGGTACGATACGATACGATACGATACAATACGATTCAGGGGCCAAACTGTGCCCTCTCATGGTAGGCACCAAATAGCGTGACGCCGTAGCAGCGCGACACAGTTTACCCCGCTAATAAATCCAACGAAGAAAAACGTGACACGGTAATCAAAGAGCATAGATGGAACACATGTAGCACTTCATCCGCTTTGTGATTGGCATGTAGCTCTTTGATACAAAGTGCAATCAAGCGTTTGTTTCAGAGAAGTCTGTGTGCTGCCAGGAGAAATACAGCCTCTGTTGGGGTAAGTGACAATTCTTTTGACCAATCAATGGTCTGCAGTGTGTTGCTCCACCTTTCGAGAGCAGAGAACAGTCTGGCACCCATACGGAAGGGTCCCAAAAAGTGGGACGGCTCGTCTTGGTTATTTGGGGATCTGTCCCGAGATAAGCCAGTTGAAACGCCACAAAATGTGCGCTGTACCGAGACGAACCGAACCGGTCCGCTTGGTGGAAACGCGGCTATAGAGGACTGCAAAATAGTCCCATCATTGAAGAACATTGATTGATTGATGTGTATCCCTCATTGTACTTATTACCTGAAATAATTGGTTTGTTGAAATACTTTTTCTTCACTTGTTTGTGCATTTCCATGACTGGCTAATTGTTGTGTTAGCTCAGTTAGTTCAGAGGTAAAGACAAAAACCACTGCTTTTGAAGCTCAATGCTGAACAGAAAATTCCATTTTTCTTTTAGTAGTTAAATAAATACAACACTTTGCAAATATGGTGAGTTTTTTCTCCATAATACCTAAGAATCAAACATATTAATACTTTTTTGACCCCAAGTGCAAATCATGCCATGTATTCTAAAATGTGTGATTTTGTCTTGGAGCTGAATAATCTGCAGGTTTGTTGTTGGTAAGCACTGCTAACCTAAAGCATGTGTTAATCTCCATACATTCATTATCTCCTCCTCTGGGGTTGTTCGAAAGATTACAACTTGGAAAACAATAGGGTTCTTGTTCATCCCGTATTACAACACTGCCTTGTTTCCAACCAAACCCAGGAGATTTAGCAGAACAAAGGAAAATCAGGGGGATAAAACAACAACTCCTTAATACCAAGACATTAGTTCTACTATGATGGGATTCCCCACTTAGCTGATTTACCTCACTGTGAGAGATGAGGGGGAAAAAACACTGTCTGCAAATAGCGAGAGACAAAAGCATTCCTTTTGTTCTTAATTTGGATGTTTACCATGGCGTGATCTGCTGCTACCATATGGTTATCTCTAAATGGTGTCTCTGCCTCAAAGTGTAGGGATTGTAATCCCTCAATGTCAGATTAGTAAATGCCTAAATTCCTTCTGCTATTTATTACCAGCATATTCCTGGTTATGAAGGGTGCAGAGGTTGAAGTAAATAAAAACAGAGTGGGTGTGAAAGATAAATTACAGTGTTAAAGAAGAAAAGATGAGAAACTAGAGAAGAAGAAAGAGAGTGATTGAGGCACAGAAATGTAATAATTCTTGAATATCAAAAATAACTGGAGCAAAGAGGAGGAGGTGGCTGAAAAAAAGGACTATAGAAGTGGGAAGAGGTTTAAATCTGTAAAAACTTGAATGATGCATGTGTGTAAGTGGGTGGCAGAGGTACTGTAGGTGCAGGAAAAGATAAATTTACACCTGCCTTTTGGGAAGAGGTTAAAAAATAAAACAAAGAAGTGAAAGGGAAATAGAAAACGCATGAAAGAAAATGAAAGAAACACAATGTTCCCTCAGTAGGAACGACTTAAAAGTAAGACAAAAGCTCAAGTAGTTTGTAACTTACACTGTTAATATGATCTCCTTACCCATACTTATGCATGTTTAAAACTGCCTGCTCAAAAACACATTTCTCTATCTTTTTCCAAAATCTGCCATACACATGAACACACTCTTAGACTGACACGCACACACATAAATCCTTAAGGGGGGCAGTTCAGCCACAGCCTCATGCTGGGAAAAACATCCCAGGGGGATTTGAGGGAGCACTGATCCTCTGAGATTGCGTATGTGTCAATATGTAAACATGTGTATCTAGATGTATTGCTCTGTTTTTGTTTTCAGGGATGTGCTGTCTTCCATCATGTGGCCTTTGATGTGGCGGCTGTGTTGTTGACTTCCTCATGGTCACACGCTGCCCTTTTGGGGGATGAATTCATTAAAGGATTGTTTGACTATGCTGAGTAGTGCAGCGGTATTATGACAAAGTCCGGTGTTAAAAAGAAAAATAATAATAATAACCATGTGTTACATTACTTTTTATGTAGAGTGCCAAGCATCAACTTTTCTTTGCATGCACTTGAGTCATGTATCTTCTAAGATTTGTGTTCATGATTAAGTAGTGAAGTACATGATCAAATTATAGTGCTGGGAACAAAGCACTTTTTGTGAACTTCATACCTTTAAAAATGCTTAGTATGTAAATTTCTTGAATGGTCTGGAGTCTCAAATTAAGCACTGACTGTATTTAAATGCAGACGCCACACCCCCATGTCCTTTTGTTGCAAAAAATCTGAAGCCAAAACACAGCTGGGATACAGTACTTTGCACTGGTGAGGTATCTTGACGCAGAAGCATCGATTCCAGGAATGATACCTACAAAAGATCCCTCAAGAATACTGCTTGATAACCAACAGAAGTGCCAATCATGACATCAAATAACTTATCAAAGTAACATACTAAAAAAAAAAAATAACTTCCACAAAAATCAACACAAGTACCAACTGCTTTGACGTGTGTTACAGTTAGATGTATTTCACATGTAATATCAGGTTTGATGCATGTTTCAAATGTTAAAATGGAGAAGATGGGTTTTAAAATTGATACAGCAGCCTGTCACTAGAGGGGGCTCTGAAAGTTTTGGCTTCACTTTCAGGGAGACATCTGTCTGTCGTCAGGGACAACTGAAAATGTTCTAAATTAGCTTAAAATAAACTTAGAGGGTATGTGTTTACCTCACTTTCCCTCAGGGGCACATCTCCTCTCAGTCAGACTGAGTGGCTTAAGACTCACTTAACATTGCAGAGAGTGGCATTAAAAAAAACCAGACCAGAAAATTGTAGGATGTGACTTAAAATTAAAAAGAGTTGGACTCGGCATTGATTCATAAAAGCATAAAAAAGAAGGGTTCCACTAACATCAACATGCCAGAAATTATCTCCTGACATTTATATGAACCTGATTTCACCACCTGGAAAATACCCAACACAAAGCCCGAAAACATACAAAAGCCTTTGTATGATTCAATTTACTGTATACAGTGTATTGACCCAAGGGAATATACACATTATCTATTTTTAGGGTCCTCGGCCTGAGCAGAGGGCACCTTCTAGCAGGGCTAGAAGGTGTCCTCCGCCGAAGGCGGAGGACACTATTGTTCCTGCTGCGTTTCTTTTTAGGGTCCTCGGCCTGAGCCAGGGCACCTTCTAGCAAGAGCTAGAAGGTGCCCTCGGCCGAAGGCCGAGGGCACTATTGTATTTCGTCCGTTTCTTTTTTTTTCTTATTATTCCGCCCCGTCAATGAACGCTAATTTGACCCCCTAAACATGCTCAAAAACTCACCAAAATTGGCACACACATCAGGATCGCGTGAAATTGCAATTTGATACCAAACATGACCCCCTACATCCCATAATAAGCTCAATAGCGCCACCTAGGCACACGCTAAGAGCCCTAGCTCGGGCTAGGAATGTCGTAGAGAGATGAAACCAACACCAAAATGCTCGTGTCATCGAGACGCAAAAATCATACGCTGCTACCCTGGACCTATCTCCAACAGGAAGCCGGCTATTTGCCTCACAAAATTAAAAAATTTTTTTTTTAACCCTTTCTGCAAAAATTTTCTCCTCTGAAACCAAAAATGGTACAGGTTTGAGACTACCATCACATGACAGACTAGACCCTGCTCTCCAAAAGTTGTGAAGGAAGTTGTTATTTCGGGCCCGGTTTTTGAATGGTGAGCCCTCAAAGTCGCCGACCGCTTTTGGCCGATTTAGGATTTCTCCATGTTAGCAGATGAGGAGAAAAGATTTCAGGTCAAAACACACATTCTACTAGTGCCGCATTTGGGCCTCTAGACAAAAAACTAAAAGTCATAGAGCTTTAAAAATTACATGGTTGGATTCCTGACAAAATTCCCTACAACCATATGATATTTTTACACAGATTAAGCCAACATTGTGACCTACAGGACAAGTAGTTTGGACGTTTCTCATAAATAAAAAATCCATTTCCAGCACTCTTCCATCTGTCTTGTGACGCATTTGTGCTTCTAGAGAAAAAAGTAAAACTCGTACAGCTTTAAAAATGCCAAAAATGGATTCCTGACAAAAATTCCTATCAACATGATATTTTTGACACAGATTGGGGTAAAATTGTGGACTCTGTAAGGATTTCTTTATATTAGATGGCTGATAAACTCTCCCTCCAGCCCCTAGTTACACTGGTGTCACGCTAATTAGAATTCCAAGCATGCAGCAGGTGATGTCATTCAGCATAGCAGAGGATACGTTGCCATGGTATCAACTGACTCCCCGGTATCCCATAATATTCTCTCAGAACCACAAGGCTCACTTCCACCTATGCACAGCAAAACAGCCCTAACTGGGGCTAGGAATGTCGTAGAGAGATGAAACCAACGCCAAAACGTTTGTCTCATTGAGACACACGTTATGACAGACAGCAGTACGGGCAAGGGGGACCAGCAATAGCCCCAAGGAAGTCAAAGTCGTGCAGCTCTGAAAATGCCATGAATGATTCCTGACAAGATTTCCTACAAAAATATTTATTTGTACACAGATTAAGTCAACATTCTGACCTACATGAAGTTTCTTCATTTTGGAAATTTGATCCTTCCCCGGGCTGCTGCATTTCTGTGATGATGTCACACACTGATTAGGAGATTCATGCAGCTGGTCATCACATGACTTAGCAGAGGAAATAATACATTGTATCAACTGTCAAAGCACTAAGAGGGCGAGAAAGAGATGAAACCCAATTGTGGAGGTAAAACAGGTATGACAGACCTGTGAGGGCATCAAAATTCATCCAACACTGCTTCCACTTTTTTGTGGACACACTTGGTAAATAATGTGCAATCTCTCAGCACTCTTTCTTTAACTTTTCTTTTAATCCTTCTAGCTCTGCAACAGTTGTGTGATCATATCACAAACTCATTTGGAGTTCAGTGCAGCTGCTTATGTGACTAACTACATCTGGGAAAATGCTATGTTTTTCACGCACACACATTATAAATGTATTATATATAATACATGTATGACCCCCAACATCCCATAATTTCCTCTAATGTCAACTAGGCATACTTAAACATTCGTAGTTTCCAGTAGGAATGTTGTACAGACATCAATCCAACGTCAAAATGTTTGTCTCATTGACACAAAAAAATCATACGCTGTCACCCTGACATCCCAAAATTATCTCCTCCAAAACCATAAGTGCTTTCGGCTTGAAATTCGCTCACATGACAGACTAGACCCTGCCCTAAAAAAAATTTACATTCATGGGTTCCCGAGAAAATTTCCAACAAAAAAAAATCCCATTTTTGCACAGATTCGGTTTTTAAGTCCACGTACTGCTCACAGCTGCAGCTTCACACATCAGTGTCAATTTCACAAAGTCACAGGGTCTCTACTGAATTTTGATCTAGCATGTGAATGCACACACACTTTTCATAAACAAAAACACTTTGGAATTGGAATCTAACACTCACTAAACCTATTGAAATGAAGTTTTTTGTCTCTAGATTCAGTCTTTTTTTTTTCTACAAGGCTGCAAGGACAGATGTATAACACACATGTTGGTTTGTGAGGGGATTGAATGAATGGGCAATTCTCATTTCAAATCAAACACATTTGTCTGCTTGACCTCATCACATCAATCACGCTTTCACCACTTTGTAGCCTATGCCTACAACTTTACATTGAAAAGATCACCACTTATAAAAGTTTAATCTTACTTATCAAAAATACACTCAACAAGTAACATCATTTTTTCTATACCCAAGTCATCAATAACTTTTAAATTTTCAACTACACTACATTAACAGAATTGTTTTTAATGAACTCACATCTGGGTGACTGGTGTGGGACCAAGACAGTCAAATCTCAGCCTCTCATCCTCACTAAGCTGACACTTTAAAGTTTGACTCACCTACATTACACTGTAAACCAGGAGAACAGTCATCACTCACCTTTGTTTATCACACTACATGGAAACATTTTGACTATTAACAGCATGACAGAAAACACTGATGTTTAGCATTATATGATTTATTTTGAAAAACAGATTCAAATTAAAATGTCTGCTTTCTTGCTCAAATGAATTTCCACATACTTTAATCGTGTCTATACATTTTACTTGTGATTTCTCTTTTGAATATGAAAAAGTTACTCAACACAAAAATTAATAAAATGATAATTTTATTTTACAATTCATGCAACACTAATTACAAATCAAGACGTTCATTCTTTCTTTGCTGTCAAACTAACATTAAGATATCTTCAATTTTTTAATTCTAACTTTTAACATTTTAATGTCATGGACATAAATACTGTGACTACAGTTCATCTAAACTACTTAGGCTGATGAAAAAACAAATACATGTGTTGCTGTGAATCAAAAAGTCTCTTGCTGCTTCATCCACATCTACAGCTCATTGCTGGTGAGGAGGCTGGGGATCACTGCAGCACCTTCCACCAGGCAGTTTACCTCAGAGACACAAAGATTCATTTTAAGAACAAAATCATCACAGTATGTGCACTGTAAGCTAAGCTAACTGTAAACACAGATTTACATGACCAGAATATTGTAATACGTTTCAGAGGGACAGAGAGAGAGAAAACACAAGACTGAAAGACACAAAGAGGAGGAAACATGGAAAATGACATCAATAACAATAATAACCATTTCTTTTTTAAAGCTGTCCTGTCCTGGCAGTCAGGCATGCAGAATGGGGAGTCTGAGCCTTTTGGTACCACAACAGATTTGCTCTTACTTCATGTTCACAAATAAACAGTTTTCATCTGAACTGTTGCAAGTGAACTTATGAAGATTTAACACAACTAAACTAAAACAAACTCAATAACACATATTTACACTTTCAAACATGAAGAAGCTGACAGTGAATGAGCAGCAAGCAAAGACTAGCAGCTAAAGACACTAACAACTATAGCATACATGATCATCTGAAACGCCTGCATACATGATCAACATTTAAAAAAACCCCTCCTCTTTCACTCCGTCACATGATTATCTTGTTAACCATTACATCATTATTACTAATTACAACTACAAAATTTACGACAAATACCTACAACTCTAAAACCTTACCATAAATAAATACATTTATAAATATATAAATACAATAAATATACAAATACAGAACACAAGCACAATAAACCACTAAAACCAAACATGGCGTTCACTTTGTGAGTGGGCAGACTCTGGTGTGTAGTATGTTGCGTTGTTAATGCAGCAGTTTTATGGCTTAGTCCAGTTTCCTCTTTATACCCCACAGGTAAACACAATTAATGCCAAAATACCAATATTTGCACCATGGCAGAGCGATGTAGCTGTGTTTGACTCAGACAAAGAACTCACACTGCCACTGTGAATCCTTTGTGTGCCTCCTTTGCCAAACCAACCACACTAATCATCATCTAGACTAAACTCAGCACTGAAAAGCTCCTCTAACTCACCTACACTAACATCTACCTGCCCCTGATCATCTTTAACTCTAAAACTACACAGAATTCCTTCATGATCACTGAAGTACGTGGGCATCACTGCACATTCCACATCGTACTGTGCTGTTTTAACATACACGTGATCAATCAAAGTCCCCTTCTCAGTGGTTTCCTGTGTTACATGCTGCATAAAACCTTTTGTGCCCATGAATTTACAAATGGATGAGGTTTTCAGGATGTTTTCATTAAAATCTCCCATCACTACAATTGTGTTACTGATTGGATTTAACCAATCAAGTAACTTCCCCAGATTTTCTTTCAGTACTAAATTTGGGTAACATGGTGGACAATAGATCACTGCCAAAACTACGTTTACTTTTGGAAACAGGCACACCAAACACTCCAGATTCAAATCGGGTACCTGCAGAACGTCACAGTCCAATTGGTCTTCACTGTACAAACCAACTCCACCATGTTCTAGCTGCTGAAGCTCTAACAATTTGGCGTGACTGCTGCTGCTGCTGTAACACACACCACGAGGACGACTGTGGAAAGTGTAACCTTCAATTTGGACACTGTCCAATGAGGACTGTGCAGTGAGCCACGTTTCTGTGACAGCAATACAGTTAGGCTGTAAATGCTGCGTGCAAGACACCAGATCCACCAAGTGCCGGCTTAAACTTTGAATGTTCATCAGATACACAGAGAAACTGGGTGCATCTGATGAAGGTTTCTGCTGTCCAATCAAAAATGGAGGCATGCCCTCCAGTGCCTCCCTGATGGCAGTCTTGCTGAAAATGGCCTTCTCATTAAAATCCCTGATGATCAGTCCCGACAAAGCCCTGACTCGACTAAGTGCTACATACGCCTGCCCGGGTGCAAAAACCTTCTTAAAACAGACCACGGCCTGGTCCACCGTCAACCCCTGAACTTTGTGTACTGTACACGCCCACGCTAACCTAAGAGGAAACTGAACACGCAAACCCCCCCACTTTGTGGCCTTCTCCTGCTCTGGATCAATAGCAGTAGAATCTCTGCATTCTACTGCTGCATGCACACGCTGTTTCCTCCTCTGTGAGCCAATTCTAGGATCATCAAATTTAACATAAACTGTTTGAGGAAACTTGTCACTCACATTTTTAAATTCAATGTGAGTGACTGTGCCACATGCTCCATTGACCAGACCATCCCCGACATCTACATTCTTACAAAGCATGACGCGCGCGTTCCTCGCTAAACACAGCCGCTCTTGCAAACACGTGTCTGATGCTGCTCTATGATGCCCAGCCATTTTTTCCAATTTGCCTGTTTTACTACTGTTTTGGTAGTCCTGAGCATCAATAGTGACATAATCAGGACACGAGGCAAAGAGCTGCTCCAGATTGTGCTCAGCTACTTGCATATTTGTCGGGAAAATGTGCAAGGCTGAGCTCTCCTCGCCTGTCTCGCGTGACTCTAAAATTTGGACGTCCGTTTCTAACAGGGGCGTGTCCTTGGAACGCACTCTCAACCTGTTCAACAACTCTGCAAACACGCTATCCTTTTGCCTGACTACCGTTGTGAGCTCCACTACGCTAAAGTTACACCACAGATCCACCCCGATGGGACTGCTATACAGAGGCTTCCCTTTAACAGGAGGCAACTGATAGAAGTCACCAACGGCTATGACGCTCACACCGCCAAAAGGGGAAAAGTCGCCTGTCTGTCTAATCTGCCTCAACCTACCATGGACATAAGCCAGCAGAATGTGATCAACCATACTGATTTCATCAATGATTAGAATTTGGAGGTGACCCAATTCAGCTCTGAGCGAGTTTAGTTTATCTTCACCTAAAGGGGTGTAAGGTAAACTAGCATGTGTTCCAATGCCGAATGTGTGATGAATTGTGGCTGCATTTAAATTGTATGCAGCGATGCCCGTAGGAGCAGTTAACAAAACTGTGACATCGTCTGGTTGATGACATAGTGCTGACAGCAGCCTCCCTGCCTCATACTGAATGGCCCTGATTAAATGACTCTTCCCCGTTCCTGCTCCACCTGTCACAAACACCTGCAGAGGCTCTGGGTTTTTGCCCATCACCTTCTGCAAACACCAATGTCTCACCCTGTAGAAAACAGCTAGCTGTGTCTCATTCAGAGACCTGACCAAACACAAACCCTCACTACGAGACATGGTGTTTCTGTTCTTCTCTAACCTAACAACCTGTCTAGCAGCACCCATCAAATCTGGAATATTCTCTAAACCTTCAACTAGCTGCTCTCCCTCTATCTCCTCTGCCTGCTGCTGCCTCCTCTCCTCTAAACACTCGATGCGTTCAGCTTCCTGCTCAGGACACAACTCTCCCCACACATCCTCATCTACCCCGCCGAGCAGCTCAGCAATCTCCTGAGCTCGCTCCAAATCCGGACAATCAAACTCAAATTTGGCCCTATTCTCCTCGACCACGGCCTGCACCGAGTGCACGGAGCCGTCCCTAAATCTGACCTCCCCTTCCTCATAGAACTGACTAAAGAACTCAAAGCCCTCAGGTTTGAGCTCAGAGTCAGTTCTATAAGGAAGGAACAACTGCAACAGACTCTGGAAATGAGCCTCCTCCTGCTTCTCTAGGTTAAAACGCATGTACCGAACCACGGCAAACTGAGATCGTGTTCTCCTCAGAATGAAGCCCAAATTATTTTTCAGTTTAATAGCATTTTCTGATTTTTGAGTGCTGGGGAGAACACGATACTCAGATGCAAACGTCGCCATACACATGTCACTAAACACGTCGTCGTCGGGCCTGTTCTTGAACCTGTCCACTATGCTAGTCATCCACATGTCATCCGAGCGAAGATCATGTGATGACGCCCTCTCCTGCAAAACACTGAGAGGTAAACTCATTTTGACTATGTTGCTCCCTGTCGGCACAAAGACAACCTTTCGGGAACACTCTCTCAGGTGCATGGACGTTAGCCTATACACTGCCTCCTGGGCGCAGACGTCTCTGTGGTGTAAATATACACTCCCCAGCTTCTTCAAGCTTTCTCTAGCAGAGAGATTTCCTTGTTGGGAAGCTTCTTTTTGGGCATTGCTCAATAAAAGGCCAATTTCTCTCTCTGACTTCGTAATGTATGAAATGATGTAAATGACGACTGCGTAGGCGTCAGTGACAAAGCTGAGGTCCATGTTGGCGTTCCAGCACTTCAACAACTTCTTACTATACTGGTTCACCCAAACGCTGTTTACCTCTCTCCTATACACTACCTTAGTCTTCTTCTCTAAACGCCGATACGCCTGCTCGTAAATCTCCTGATTGATACCCAAACTCGCAAACAACTCATTGACAGACGCAGGAGGCACCTCATTTTCAAACGCTTTCTTCACAGCAGTTAAAATTGCCTCCGCTGTTTCTTTGGGCATCTCGTTGTCGTCGTCAAAACACTTACAGATTGGCATGTTTTTTGAAGCAGATCTCTCCTCTGTGCTATATGCATCTTTCCCGCCACATTTGCACTCTTTCTTGTGACAAATAAATGTCCGCTTCGTAGCTGGTTTTGGGAAATTGAAACGACATTTGCTCTTCTTTGACTTTCTACAAGTCTTAGCGTGTCGTTTGGAGTGTGTTTGAACCGATGTCACGATGTCCAATAATGTGTCATCGTCAGAGGGCAACTCGCACGAGACGTATTTATCTATAAATGCAACTACCTCCTCATCTGTGTTCGTACCAATTTTGGGGGCGCCCTCGATCCAAAACAAACAGTGAACATGAGGAGAACCGCGCTGCTGAAACTCCACCCTATGAAAGTGATCGGCGATTTTGCCAATTGGTTCAGCGGGAGACATGAGAACTGCTTTCAAAAAACAATGCCATCTGTAATCAAACATTCTCGCAGCCGTCACCGGATTACGACGCAACAACTGACATCTGTCTGCCCACTCCAAATCCTCTACCGTCTGCGATCTGCCTTCCTGCCTCAGGATGCTGGTCAGCAGATTCTGCCAGCGCATATCAGCAGACGAAAATGAACAAAACCACGTTGGGATCCCTAACTGACGAACGCAAGCCATAACTTCCTTCTGAACAGTCTGCCAAAATGCCGGAGTCCCCCTAATTGGTCTCAGGAACTTAAACCCATCATCAAACTCTAACAACTGCTTCAAAGCCTCCTCATCCTTTAACATACCCTGAGTGATTCGCTGAGACCTCTGACCTACTTTACCCTTACGCAACGCCACAGAAACATTTGACACTACCTGATCCAACTCCGACATGTACTGCGCAAAAAATATGTACTCTACATTACGCGCAAAACGACCGTCCGCATGCATAATCCTATTGTTAAAATAACGCGTAAGCGACAGGTGAGCGCATCGCGTGTCGTGAAAGGTCTTATTACCCCGAGGAAACAACACTGGAAAACATTTCGCCTCATTCGTTTGGTCAGAAAGCATCTTCACCGGACAATTTCCCTCTGCAGGCGCAATATTAACTATATCCTCAAAATACTGATCTAATGCTTCCTGACCAATATCAACAGGCATAAGACAAGTGTCCTGAAACATGCAGTGCTGCTGCCTGTCATGTAACATTTCATCTTGTATTATGTCTGAAGCTTCCTCTACATCTTCCTCAAGAAACTCTGCCTTCGCTCTAACCTGATCAGCTCCCTGAGCACTAACACCACCATGCTCAACAACACCTTGTCCTACAATGTCCTGATCTACAACAGCCTCATCTTCACTGGACTCTGACTCTTCCCTCTCTTCATCCTCTATCCTACAAAACTCATTAACCCAGTCCTCATTAAACTCTATATCTGCATAAAGGGCATTGGTCCTCTTTAAATAATCTAGCGCCTGTCTTACACGCAAAGTATCTACAAACTGATACTCGTAATACCCTTTGTATGTCAGTTTACGCTTCAGCTTAACCTGCACTAACGACCCCTCCATACTGGACCGGGGCAACACACGAGTCGACTGCACAATGTCGGCTGGAACACATGTCACAGGTCCATGTACTCCATTCTGCCCCCCTTTCGGCAGTGCCAACATTTTCATAAACGGAATATGCAACGCGATTAAATGCTGCTCTAAACTATTCAAGCATCCCAGTTCAGGAGGAATGGGATCCAGCTCCAGGTTATTGATCCAGCATTCAGCTGGCATCTCACCTTTACTAATCTTAGCCTGACAGGAGTGACAAATCCAGAGCTGACCTCGAGAAACTGCCAATTGACATGGCACAACACACTCATCACTACAGTGGTGCAGGAAACACTCACTCATACACTCCTCAGCAAGTTCAGCTGTTCTGCTGGTTCTGCTGTAAGTGTCCCTATCACAACTTACGACCTGATTTCTAAACAACAACCTGTGACAAACGCAGCAGACAAAATCAGGTCCATCTTTAACCTGCTCTAAAAACTGATTCATAACAAAACCAAACTCTTTTGACTGCTCTAACCTCTGTTTCCTGCTCAGCCTAACACGACCAATAACTTTCTGCCTGTGCTTTAAACTACCATACTGACTCTTACTAAATTTTCTACTCCTAGCTTTGACTTTCTCCCTACGCTCCTCACTATCCCTGTATTTAACCATAATCCTGTCTATAACTTTCTCCCTTTGCTCCTCACTACCCCTGTATTTAGCCAGAATCCTGTCTATAACTTTCTCCCTATGCTCAGCACTGCCCCTATATTGTGCCCTTAGCTTGGCTTTAACCCTATCTCTATGCTCAGCACTCTCTCTATACTTGCCTACACTCAAATCTTTAACCCTCTCTCTGTGTGACTCATCTTCACTATACTTTTCAACACTCTTGACCTTTTTCTGTTCCCTATAATTCACATTTTTCTGATAAGTCTCTCTTAACCTCTTCAAACGTTTCTCCCTAAGCAACTCTGTTTTGATTTTCTGTGCCCACTCTTTACGCCTGATATACCGGGATGATACAGACCGCCTACCTGGCTCTGCTTTCCTAACCTCCTTTACATCGTCGTTATCTAAACCAAAATCTGACACTTCAAAACTCTCACTGCACCAAAGTGCTGTTTCCTCCCTACCAACAACACCTTCCTGACATCGAGCCCTAAAGCTGTAACCTGAAGCCTCACTGACTTTACAATAACCATAACAACTCTGCAGTCCAGGCTCATAAACACAAACCACATTCTCAAAATGGTTCCCTGAGATATTCTCTAAATAAATGCACTCTGCCGACAAACACCTACTGCTACAGCTGTACTTAAGCCAACGACCATCATAAAACGTACAAACACTTACGCCTAACATATCTGCTGTAGCCTGAATTTCCACCTCTGTGGCCCAAGAATTTACACTTGCCATCCTGGACTGCTGAATGTACTCAGAAACTGAAGAGTACTCACTCCTAATCAAACTAGAATAATGACTAGCGTTCCGCTGGAGATGTTTACAAACGGCAAGCCTAACCCTACGATGGTGCTTCTGAGAACCACTCGTAGCCTGAGAGATGGCTCTGAAGAAGCAGTTACCATCAGCCACGATCCTCTCATTTCTGCATGGAACCCCTAACAATCCAACACGCGTGGATGCCGGTCCACCGATCTTCACAAACTCCAAGTTAAAGCTACTGCACACAGCCTTGCAGACATCATCACTGAGAGGACGGAAAACTAGCTCTGCATTTTTAACAGTCTCTACAAACTCTACATCTAAATTAGCCTCACCAACATCAAAGCGCTTGGATTTCTTTGACACACGAGGGCCAGAAGAAATCCTACACTTCTCTGCTGCTGAGACACTGCTAACTTCACTAGCTAAAGACACTCCTGACAATGCTGGACTGGCATCAAGACTAACACAAACCTCAGGCTCGCAACTGCCTTCAGAAGCCACATCGCTCAACCTGCCCTCACTGACTACACTAGACTCTGGTGTTGGAGCAGTGTTCACCTCAGTGTTCACCTCAGTGACCCGCCTCTCCACGGAAACACCAGACAGCACTGGACTGACATCTGCATAAGCACTAAGACCAAGCGGAGGGAAATCTTCATCGTACCTAAAACGAAAGCCGGATCGCCTTGATTTCTTCGACCAACAAGTGTCAGAAGAAATGCCCCACTTACTGCCACCGGTAACGCTCGGTCCTGCCGGTGAGCCGCCGCTCAACACACTGGCATAAGACCGCAAAGAAATGCCTGACAGTGCTGGACTAACATCTGAACTGACACAACGCTCAGACACAACACTACACTCTGGTGCTGGAGCAGCAGTCACCCCTGTGACCCTACCCTCCACAGAAACACCAGGCAGCACTGGACTTGCACCCACATGGACAGAGATGCCACACAGTTCAAAGAGCTTCTCCCTCGAACTGAGACTGTCGGCCAAGCGACAGATGTAGTGGTGCAGGTTATCCAGGCACGCAAAATGCAAAACCACGCTTGTACCGTTAAAGTGTAACAAGCCCTCGTTACCCCGTGAGTGACTGTCCACCACAGCGAACCGTCCATCCTCACAGATGATGGCAGAAGTGTTGCCACACATCGTCAGAAGACATGTGTGGTACTGACCGAAGATCCTGTTCAGTGCGTCACGCAAACTGATGAACACACCGCTGTCGATGTGTTCACCCTCGGTCACGCCGACATCCCCGAATGCCGAGTCGCCAAAAACAAAGCGAACCACGGCATCATCGATCATCAACCGCTGAGGCAAATCTGGGACAGAGAGCAGATTTGTCGCGTGGTTGAAGATGCCTCGATCGCGCAAATTACTGTACAACTCGTCGCCGCAAATCACCGCGCGATCAAGCTGACGTCTGTCCCAGGAAAAAATACTGCTCAGCGTGTGTTTGGCTAAGCTGACCAAAGCTATAGCCATACACTGCTGTCCTCCGTAAAAAAAGCGCTCGTCAGCCTGATGAAACGACCCGCGCACAACCCTGACTGGCCTCCCAGCTCTGCTAGCCTCTGCTGCTACATCACTACTGTCACAATCTAACCCAGCATCAGAAACACAAGCAGAAGAAAAAAAGTGGTCCTTAGCTTTGCTGATCTTCCGTGGCCTCTGGGTTCCCTCGGCGACAGCAGGGCACGGCGCAGCCACCTCCTCCGCGACGACCTCGGACTCCAGCGATGTCTCCTCCACGATGACCTCCGGGACCACGGACTCCTGGGTTGCTGCCTCCGCCTGACACAAATCAAAAATTCCGTTTAACTGCATGACAAACCAGAGGGAAAAATGCAGGTGTAAAAACAATAAGTCACCTAATATGTTTAGACAAAAACGCACCTGGCGCTGGACTGGACTGGGGCCGGAGGCAGACACGGTCTCCTGGGCAGGTGAAGGTGTTGCCGCCACCTATAAAGAACAGGAAAACATGGAAAAAAAATAAAATATATCAAGATGCAACTCTTATCAAAACATATATCACACCGCATTGGTCACTCTTCAAAACCAGCACAAAATAAAAAAAACAAACCTGCCGCTTCCCTCCACTGCGCTTCCTGGCAACACCTCGTGGCCGACGCTTCGCACGCGAAGCCTAGAGGAAGAAAAACAAACCTTTTATAACAGCTGTTTACCACTTGTGTTATCAACTATTTGGTCATATGGCTTGTGTGCACTTTACCTGGCCAGCTGGTGGCTCAGCGATGCAGCCGGAGCCAGAAGAAGGACTGACCTTCTCCATAGCATCCAACATGTCACCGCTGAACCACACAGGGTTGGGCGGGATGACAGGCCGAACCACAGCAGGTGTTCCGGCCTTCAAAACAAAAAACAAACATTGTTTTAAAAAAAACTTCACATGCAGGCTTTGCACAAACTTCTACACACTCAATCAGAAAAACACTTTACCTTGTCCTCCTTTCCAACCACAGTCCACTCCCAGGGGTCGCTATGACGGGTCACGGGGAGGTGACCTGTCACAACTAGCCTGGGAGACACCGTGGCACGCGGCGATGTCCGGCGGGACACCGTGGGCGTGGGCGAGGGCGGACGCTGGGTCAGCTGCTGGACAGCAGCGTTCCACAGCAGATCCACCAGCACAGGGGTCCCATCGGTGTCGCTGAGGTGCACCTGAAAAACAGTCAGACACAGCAGACATTTCACCTTGTTAGTTGTATGTTTTCTTTAGCGTCACATAAAGTGTCTTGTAAAAATTAGGACAATACTTACGCCGTCGGGGCACCACAGCTCCAACCGATGGAGGGGGAGGTGCTCAGCCACAGACACGTAAGGGAAACCTGAAATAAGTGTCACAAACCACACACAAAAAAATACTTAAATACTTGAAGTAAACATTAACGCATGCATTTACATGTAAATGTTCATCCATGCATGCCGTCAGTTTTTTAGCACATATGAAATTCTCAAATCTCAGATTTTGCAGAAAAACTCCATTGAAACGTACCCATGCGTGCTGCGACTCGGTGGAATTCCTGACGCAGCGCCAACTGCAGGCCCGGGTGGATGTTCAGGCGTGGAGGGAAGTCCAGCACGAACACCTTACAGAAAAAAAACCTTTGTCAGCAGATCACATTCATGTCTCTAAAATAAGTGCATGACAATACAAAGGCTGCTCACAACAGCTTTGCTGACACAAAACCAAACGATTAACAACAAAAACATGAAACAAACACACACCTTGGGCCAGCGGCTGGCGATGGAGGTCAGGAGAGCACCGAAGTCCAACGCTGCCTCGCCAACCGTCCGGCTGGCCGTGAGGTTGTTGCTCGGGGCGAGCACGCAGACGGCGTCGGGGGTCCACGGGACGTCTGCGTGCAGGGCCTCTGTCCTCAGCTCGGCTGCCGATGCACCTGGAACAGACAGAAAAGCAAAGGACAGAGAACCTACCGGCATGGGCACGAAGCCGTCCACCATGGCCCGGAGGTGGGAGTCTCCAACGACGAACACCAGCTGCAACAACACAGACGTTCTTTAACAACAGAGAAACCTACCAACAGACACCTTACTCGCTGCAATTTTTCGATGAATTAAACAAAAATCATACCTTCTGGTCCGGACGATGCGCTGGAGTGACCAACTTGCGGCTCCGGTGGGTCAGTGCAGAGGTTGGCCATCTCCGCGTTCGGTGGCGGTATCCGGTACCGCGCCCTGTTTAATGGACATTGAAGTTTGTCAGAACATTATTAAGGGACATTACATCCAAACCATATCAGTGAACATTCTGAAATGAAAGTTTGACACATACGAGCAACGAACTCGGGGACAGGCTCGAGGGCAGTCCAGGGGTGGTCCTCTGCCCTCTTCCTCTTCAAGGCCAACGCCCTCCGATGGCCTTTCGCTCTAGGCATCTGAACAGGAAGATTAAAGAGAAATTCGTGAGTCCACACTCACAGAGAAAACACCAGTCAATCTGTGCCAATCATACTCACAAGACTTCAAATAGCAACGCTTCACCTAACATTACAATGTAGAAATGTTTTAACTCACCTTGGCTGAGGGCAAGTGTGTGTGTCTGTGTGTGTGAGTGTGTGAGTGTGTGACTGTGTGTGTCTGTGTGTGTCTGCTTGAGTGAATGTGTATAAAATCAATTAAAGTGTGTGCAGATTAGCAGTTACTCTAGGTGTGTGTCGGTTTAAAGAGATGTATAAGTGTCAAGATGTGTGTGTCCTGGATCAAAAGATCGCAGAAATGCAGCAGTCTCAGTCGCAGTCAGTCTCCAAAGCACAGGTGAGCACAGGGAAGCAAATCACACAGCCAAGGAATCTGCAAATTAATACCATTTAAGAGTAATCAAGATAATTGTAGGAGAAAAAAAGCAACAAAAAGTGTATGCAAAATGTATTAAAACATGCACCAAAAAGCACAGGAGAGTACTGAAGGAAAAAAGCCACAAAAATGCATGCACATGTAATCTATACATTAAGATCATGCCAGGAAAACCACACAACACAACTTTAAAATGTCCTTAACGATCACTTTATTCACTCACACATGGATCTTTAACCCTCACAAAATGTCACTAAGCTCAGGCCTGCTAACCAGGACAGATACACAACTGATTAACAGCTTAAACTAAGATTAAAACATTGGCAGACAAACCTCACACATTCTCTCACACAACAATAAGTCTTTTCTCTCAGCAAAAAAGGAGCAAAAAGATACAGCTAATGTTGCTATCAAGAAGCTTTCACAGAAAAAAAAAGGCTGAAACAGCATAGCTATAACTTCAAAGCACATATCAAACCAAGTAATAATCTTCAAAATGTATTCAAAATGCAGCAAAAAAGCACAGGAGAGAATAAGATCATGCAGCTGAGAATTTTGCAAATCAATACCACTGAGGATTAAGCAAGTTTATTGTGGGAAAATAAAAAGCTACAAAAAATGCCAATCTAGTCTACACATTTAGATCAAGCCAGGAATGCCACAAAACACAACTTTAAAGGACCAAAACAAGCACTTCAATCACTCACACATGATGTATTTTTAACCCTCACAAAATGCCAGTAAGATCTGGCCTGCTTACCAGGACAGATACACAACTGATTAACAGCTTAAACTAATATGAACAACATTGGAAGACAAACCTCACACACAGTCTCAAACAATATAAACAATATATTTTTTATCAGAAATACCCAAAAAGAGGAAGAGCTACATAATGTGGCTGACAAGTAGCTAACACAGGAAAAAAGGCCGACACAGCGTAGCTATATCTACAACCTTAAAGCACATATCACACCAAGTAATAGTTTTTCAACATATATATTTAAAATGCATCAACAAAGCACAGGAGAGCATTGGAGCACACAGCCAAGGAATTTTCAAATACCATTTAAGAGTAATCAAGATAATTTTTGGGGGAAAAAAAGGCACAAAAAATGCATGCAAACCTTATCTACACATTTAGATCATGCCAGGTATCCCACAAAACACAACGTTAAAGGACCTAAACAATCACTTTTATCACTCACACATTATGGATCTTTAACCCTCAAAAAATGCCAGTAAGCTCTGGCCTGCTTACCAGACCAAACACACAACAGATTAACAGCTTAAACTAAGATGAACAAGCCACATAATGTGGCTAACAAGTGGCTTTCACAGAAAAAAAAGCCACCATAGTATAGCTATATCTACAGCCTGAAAGCAAATATCAAACCAGGTCATAATCTTCAAAATGTATTCAAAATGCATTAAAAAGCACAATAGAGCATAATATCACACAGCCAAGAAATTTGCATATCACTACCCTTTAAAAGTAAGCAAGATTATAGTGGGAGAATAAAAAGCCACAAAACACAACATTAAAGCACCCAAACAATCACTTTCATCACTCACACATAATGGATTTAACCCTTACAAAATGCCAGTGAGCTCTGGCCTGCTAACCAGGACAGATACACAACTGGTTAACAGCTTAAACTAAGATGAACAAGCTACATAATTTGGCCAACAAGTAGCTATCACAGGGAAAAAGGCTGGCGTGGAATAGCTTTATCTAAAACCTTAAAGCACATATCACACCAAGTAAAAAACTTCAACATATATTTAAAATGCACCAAAAAGCACAGGAGAGTACTGAAGAGCACACATTTAGGAAATCTTCAAATCAATTCCATTTAAGAGTAAGCAAGATTATAGTAGGAGAAAAAGACCATCAAAAATGCATGCACATGTAATCTACACATTATAAGCATGCCAGGAATGCAACAAAACACAACTTTAAAAGTCCCAAACAATAACTTTAATCACTCACACATTATGGATCTATAACCCTCACAAAATGCCAGTCAGCTCTGGCCTGCTAACCAGGACAGATACACAACTAATCAACAACTTGGACAAACAACAACATAGGCAGACAAACCTCACACACACAATAAGTCTTTTCTCTCAGCATGACCCAAAAAAGGAGCAAAAAGCTACAGCTAACATGGCTAACAAGTAGCTTTCACAGAAAAAAAGGCTGAAGCAGCATAGCTATATCTAAAACCTTAAAGCACATATCACACCAAGTAATATTCTTCAAAATGAATTCAAGATGCACCAAAAAAGCTCAGGAGAGTACAGTAGAGCACACAGCTAAGGAATCTTCAACAATACCATTAAAGAGTAATCAAGATAATTGTAGGAAAATAAAAAGCCATCAAAAATGCCAATTTAATCTACACATTAAGATCAAGCCAGGAATGCCACAAAACACAACTTTAAAAGTCCTAAACAATCACTTTAATCACTCACACATCATGGATCAAAACTTCAACAAAATGCCAGTAAGCTCTGGCCTGCTAACCAGGACAGATACACATCTGATCAACAGCTCAAGCTAAGATTTAAAACAAAGGCAGAAAAACCTCACACACACAATCACACAATAAGTCTTTTCCCTCAGCATGACCCAAACAAGGAGCAAAAAGCTACAGCTAACGTGGCTTACAAGAAGCTAACACAGGGAAAAAGGCAGACACATCATAGCTTTGTCTCAAACCTAAAAGCACACATCATACTTAGTAATAATATTCAATATGTATTCAAAATGCCCCAATAAAAACACAGGAGAGCATAAGATCACACAGCCAAGAAATTTGCAAATCAATACCATTAAAGAGTAATCAAGATTATAGTAGAAGAAAAAAAGCCATCAAAAAATGCATGTACATGTAATCAAAATGTATCTTTTATCAGAACTACCCAAAAAAGAGCAAAAATATATAGGTAACATGACTAACAAGTAGCTTTCACAGAAAAAAAAGTCTGACACAGCGCAGCTATATCTATAACCTTAAAGCACATATCACACCAAGTAATAATATTCAAAATGCACAAAAAAAAGCACAGGACAGTATAAGATCACACAGCAAAGAAATTTTCAAATCAGTACTATTTCAGAGTAATCAAGATTATTGTGAGGTATAAAAAGCCACAAAAAATGCATGCAAATGTAATCTACACATTAAGATCTTGCCAGGAATGCCACAAAGCACAACTTTCAAGGACCCAAACAACAACTTCAATCACTCACACATTATGGATCTTTAACCCTCACAAAATGCCAGTCAGCTCTGGCCTGCTAACCAGGACAGATACACAACTGATCAACAGCTGAAATTAACATTTAAAACAAAGGCAGAAAAACCCCACACACACACACTCACACAATAAGTCTTTTCTCTCAGCATGACCCAAAAAAGGAGCAAAAACTACAGCTAACGTGGCTAACAAGTAGCTATCACATGGAAAAAGGCTTGCGTGGAATAGCTATATCTAAAACCTTAAAGCACATATCACACCAAGTAAAAAACTTCAACATATATTTAAAATGCACCAAATAGCACAGGAGAGTACTGAAGAGCACACAGCTAAGGAATCTCCAAATCAATTCCTTTTCAGAGTAGGCAAGATTATGGTAGGAGAAAAAAGCCATCAAAAAAGCATGCAAATGTAATCTGTAGATTAACATCATGCCAGGAATGCCACAAAACACAACTTTAAAAGTCCCAAACAATAACTTTAATCACTCACACATTATGGATCTATAACCCTCACAAAATGCCAGTCAGCTCTGGCCTGCTAACCAGGACAGATACACAACTGATTAACAGCTTGAACTTGGATTAACAACAACATAGGCAGACAAACCTCTAACACACACACACACTCACACAAAAAGTCTTTTCTCTCAGCATGACCCAAAAAAGGAGCAAAAAGCTACAGCTAACGTGGCTAAAAAGTAGCTTTCACAGGAAAAAAAGGCTGAAGCAGCACAGCTTTATCTAAAACCTTTAAGCACATATCACACCAAGTAATATTCTTCAAAATGAATTCAAGATGCACCAAAAAAGCTCAGGAGAGTACAGTAGAGCACACAGCTAAGGAATCTTCAAACAATACCATTAAAGAGTAATCAAGATTATTGTCAGAGAATAATTAGCCATCAAAAATGCCAATTTAATTGACACATTAAGATCTTGCCAGGAATGCCACAAAACACAACTTTAAAAGTCCTAAACAATCACTTTAATCACTCACACATCATGGATCAAAACTTCAACAAAATGCCAGTAAGCTCTGGCCTGCTAACCAGGACAGATACACAACTGATCAACAGCTCAAGCTAAGATTTAAAACAAAAGCAGACAAACCTCACACACACACTCACACAATAAGTCTTTTCTCTCAGCATGACTTAAAAAAACAGCCAAAAGCTCCAGCTAACGTGGCTTACAAGAAGCTAACACAGGGAAAAAGGCAGACCCATCATAGCTTTGTCTTAAACCTAAAAGCACATATCACACTTACTAAAGATCTTCAAAATGTTTTATAAAATGCACCAATCAAAAGCACAGAGGAGCGTAAGATCACACAGCCAAGAAATTTGCAAATCAATACCATTAAAGAGTAATCAAGATTATAGTAGAAGAAAAAAAGCCATCAAAAATGCATGCACATGTAATCAAAATGTATCTTTTATCAGAACTACCCAAAAAAGAGCAAAAATATATAGGTAACATGGCTAACAAGTAGCTTTTACAGAAAAAAAAGTCTGACACAGCGCAGCTATATCTAAAACCCTTAAGCACATATCACACCAAGTAATAATATTCAAAATGCACAAAAAAAAGCACAGGACAGTATAAGATCACACAGCAAAGAAATTTTCAAATCGATACTATTTCAGAGTAATCAAGATTAATATGATAAAGAGCCACAAAAAATCCATGCACATGTCATCTACACAATAAGATCATGCCAGGAATGCCACAAAGCACAACTTTAGAAGACCCAAACAATCAATAAAATCACACACACACATTATGGATCTTTAACCCTCACGAAATGCCAGTATGCTCTGGCCTGCTACCCAGGACGGATACACAACTGATCAACAGCTCAAGCTAAGATTTAAAACAAAGGCAGAAAAACCTCACACACACACTCACACAATAAGTCTTTTCTCTCAGCATTACCCAAACAAGGAGAAAAAAGCTACAGCTAACGTGGCTAACAAGTAGCTTTCACAGAAAAAAAAGGCTGACACAGCGCAGCTATATCTAAAACCTTAAAGCACATATCACACCAAGTAATAATCTTCAAAATGTATTCAAAATGCCCCCAATAAAAAGCACAGGAGAGCATAAGATCACACAGCTAATCAATACTATTTAAGAGTAATCAAGATTATGGTAGGAGAAAAAAAGCCACAAAAACAGCATGCTGTCATTTTCTAAACACAAATGCTGAATGTTGAATTTCAGAGCCCATAACCTCTAACTCTAAGGGCAACAGTCCTATTAATGACCTCTGTTCACTGAATAAAAATGTGAAAAAGCAGGACAAAGAAGACAATACTTCCACATTTAAAAAATTTAAGTTTGAATGTAAATAAACAGAGCCCTAGCCTGCCCTCTGACAGTTCCACTTCTATTTGGAACCTCTGTCAAGAGTTCCAGAAGCCTAAGCTCAAATCCTTGTGACAAATAATTTCACAAATTTGAAAGTAAACAGGCCCAACAAAGAAGAAGGTTTCCATGGTGACAAATCATTGAATATTCATTTATTAGTTTATTACTACTATCATTAATAATTTATATTAATATCAACTTGTTATTTCATATTTCAATATCCTGTGTTCACTCTTAAAAACATTTTTCCTACTGTTAAACAAGACTACAACACTACAGGAATATTAAAGCCACAAAAACAGCATGCTGTCATCATTCTCTAAACACAAATGCTGAATGTTGAAATTCAGAGCCCATATCCTCTTACCCTAAGAGCAACAGTCCTATTTATGACCTCTGTTCACTGAATAAGGACACTGCATAGCCATATCTACAATCTTTAAGCACATATCACACCAAGTAATAATCTTCAAAATGTTTTCAAAATGCACCAAAAATGTTTCATAATGTCTAAAATACATATATTTAATTTATTTAGAAGCCAATCATTGTACTTGGAGGTAACAAGCATTTCTCTCAGTATTACAGAAAAGCAACACACCAACCAACCAAGTAAAACTCATAAAAATCTTGTTAAATTCACCAAAAAAGTACCAAAGTATCTTAGATATATATCTTAATTATGTTAAGGGGAGACTTTCTAGCATTTCTTTCAATATTAAACAAAACCAAGCACTGAGCAGGCCGAGGCTGGCACACCATGGTGGCTAACTAGTAGCTATGACACAGCATTATTAAAGCTAAACCCACAAAGCAAATATCACACCAAGCAATACTCTCCAAAATGCACCAAAAATGTTTCATAGCATCTAAAATTCATATATTTGATTAGTTTAGAAGCAAATTATTGTACTTGGGTTTAGGAATATCAAGCATTTGTCTAAATATAACAGAGCATGCTAACGTGGCTAACACAAAGCAATTATTGAACAAAGGCCGAGCTTACATTAGCATATGTATGCACACAACTTTTGCCAACCGAGTAAAAGCCATCAAAATGTATTCAAAATGTACCAAAAATGTACAATTCTTTCATCAATATATATATTTTATTTGTTTAAAGGGTAACCACTGCACCATGATCGAAGTTCATCGAGTATGTGTTAACATGACACAAAAGACAGCACAGAGTAGCTAGCGTGCTAACACAAAGGGCTGAATGCCGATCAAAGGCTGAGATTTCCATAACATTAGCATAGGTTTAGCGTCGGAGCACCAACTACAAATGCTAACTAAAAGTCATCAAAATGTTCTTCAAATTCACCACAAATGTAACATAATATCTACCATATATAAAACTTGTTTAATTTAGGACAATTATCGTCTTTGGAGCAAAGACTACCGAGCATTTCTCTCAACAGGACACAAAACCACACACGGAGCAGGCCTCGCTAGCGGGCTAACACGCACAAAGGCTGAGATTTCAATAACATTAGCATACGTTTAGCGTCGGAGCACCAACCACAAATGCTAACTAAAAGTCATCAAAATGTTCTTCAAATTCACCACAAATGTAACATAATATCTTACATATATAAAACTTATTTAATTTAGGACAATTATCGTCTTTGGAGTAAAGACTACAGAGCATTTCTCTCAACAGGACACAAAACCACACACGGAGCAGGCCGCGCTAGCGGGCTAACAGAACAAAGGCTGAGATTTCCATAACATTAGCATACGTCTTGCATTGAAGCACCACCCACAAATGCTGATAAAAAGTCATCAAAATGTACTCAAAATGCGCCAAAAATGTATCACACTATCTTGATTATGTATATCTTATTTGATAGGAAGGCTAACATCGTTTCACTATCAAAGTAGTTCAGAAAACACACCTCACAGAAGCTTCTAGAAAGTTTTAAATCTCACCGCAGAGCAGCAAAATCTTACTTATACATGATAGCGTTCTTTCATTTCACCTTAAATCACGTTTAACATTGCTCAGGTTCAACACAACATATGCTTACATCAAATTAAGAGACAACGAAATGGGTCTTACCTCCAGAGTCTGTGAGAAGAACGAGACGACGCCAGAGCGATCGTTTTATACCCCGCTGGTACCTCACGTCACTCTGACGTACATCCCCCTTCGGCAGAAGAGGCAGCAGAGAATGCTACCATTAGCTGTGCATTCTAATCACATTGACATTGAATGATACCACACAAAACGTAATTGCACATAACCGAATCGTTTAATCATGCATTTAACGCAACTGTAGTGTTTTTAACGTCTTTAGAGTCAGCTATAACGAATAACAAAGCACCACATCTACAGTATTTGTCCAAGAGTCACCAGTTATACGGTCGCGATTAACTCCAAAATACTGGGTTGCTCGGTAGCCGTTAAAACTTGATCAACGTTGCCTCTGTTGTGAAGTACAATCTCTGGTAACTCACCACGAAACAACCGTACATTTTGATGCTGCTACCAGGTTGAATTTATTGTTTAAAAATGCCAACTCGTCTCAATGAATGCAGATAAATGCAGCAAAATACGTGCGCATCTTTATGATATGTAGACTGATAATCTCCCTTTAAATGCAGAAGCTTGTATAGTCTTGCATTACACCACAATTATATTTCCCACCCCTTTTCTACAATAAATTGCTTGTAGCTAAGTGAGCAACAGACGTTTAGCTTCTGTTAGCTTCTGTTAGCTACACGGTCCAACTTGCCTTTCACGTTCAAAAATACTGCTGATAACTAAGATGACAGGTAGTAAAATAAACAGTACTGAAGCCTAGAAACTTTAATTTACCGTACCTGTTCAAACCACAGACGGAATCCGTTGTTTGAGAGCTCCCGACGTAAGCGCTCTCTCCTGGCTTGTCCCCTGTTTCAATCAGTCTAATCCACTTCATGTCATCTTGCGGGATCTCTGGGGATACGGTGAATCCTCTCCCTCCTCCCATGTGCTGGAGCAAAGCAGCTGTGTACAATAAGTTGACCGACCGACAGAGAAACAGACTCATATCTTCCTCTGCATCCGCTCGTGTTTTGGTGAGATCAGCTGTCCTCCCAGACCGTATACTGTTGACAGGTCGCGTGACGTCATCCCCCGCCGCTCCATTGATCCCCGCGGATGTTTTACAAACCGCGTACGACAGTAGTAGTGTCTGCTACTTTGCCCCAAATTCAGTATTTGTTAGACAGAATGGTAAAAGTTGTAAAATCTACTGTATACATCCCAGGATGTCCCACTGATACTAGAGAACGTTTCTATCTGTGTCTGCATCTGACCGGTGTTCTTGGCATACAGTTCCCACAATGCACGGCGCTAACGCCGGTGGCAAGTATTACTGAATTACCGCCATCTACTGGAATGAGTTGCCATGATAAATACAACACAGTCCTTGAAATACAAGGGAAGTGATGCCAAACACTGGTAAATCCTGTAACTTTCATTTGTAAAACAGGTGTTTAATTGTACTAATTTATTAAAGCCCATATAAACCAATGAATACTCGTTTTAACCATACGTGAATGATATAGAAATGTTTATTTTTCCACCAGCTGTAAAAATAAAATGTCAATCCCTTCCACATTGTAATTTTGAGTGTAAGATTAAAAAGTCAAATATGATGATTCTACTGTGATATGATAAACAAAATAAATAGGATGTTGACATCTGCCCATAATTTTTTAGTACATTAATAATAATGCAAGAAAACAAACAAAAAAAAATTTTTTTTTCTTTTTTGTAAAAAAAAATCCATCACCTAAAATGTTGCTTACCAGACTTCTCTGGACACACTAAAATGGCCACCACAGCCAGTACATTTTTTACCCTTACTACACCCTTTTGACGTTCTCCCATTGCTTATTACACCCCCAAGCATGTTCAGAAATCCACCAAAATTGGCACACACATTATTTGCGTCCAAAAAAAGAGAAAAAATACCAGACATGAACATGAACCAAACATGACCCCAAACATCCCATAAAATGCTGTCTAGCGCCACCTAGGCACACTAAAACGGCCATAGCGGCCAGTAGGAATGTCGTAGAGAGATGAAACCAACACTAAAATGTTCGTCTCATTGAGACACACAGTATGACAGACTGTGGGGGGTCAGGAGCCGGCATGAGCCCCGAGGACCCGTCTAACGCTGCTTGCAGCTTTAATTTCTTATTATTCCGTCCGCGCTTTGAATGCTAATTAGACCCCCTAAACATATTCAAAAACTCACCAAAATTGGCACCCATCCCAGAAACGTGAAAAATTTTCGTTTAATACCAAACATGACCCCCCACATCCCATAATAAGCTCAATAGCGCCACCTAGGCACACGCTAAGGGCCCTAGCTCGGGCTAGGAATGTCGTAGAGAGATGAAACCAACACCAAAACGCTCGTGTCATCGAGACGCAAAAATCATACGCTGCTACCCTGGACCTATCTCCAACAGGAAGCCGGCTATTTGCCTCACAAAATTAAAAAAAATTTTTTTTAACCATTTCTGCCAAAATTTTCTCCTCTAAAACCAAAAATGGTACAGGTTTGAGACTACCATCACATGACAGACTAGACCCTGCTCTCCAAAAGTTGTGAAGGAAGTTGTTATTTCTGGCCCGGTTTTCGAATGGCGAGCCCTCAAAGCCGCCGACCGCTTTTGGCCGATTTAGGATTTCTCCATGTTAGCAGATGAGGAGGCCGGATTTCAGGTCAAAACACACATTCTACTAGTGTCGCATTTGGGCCTCTAGACAAAAAACTACAAGTCATAGAGCTTTAAAAATGACATGGTTGGATTCCTGACAAAATTGTCTGCAACCATATGATATTTTTACACAGATTAAGCCAACATTGTGACCTACAGGACAAGTAGTTTGGACGTTTCTCATAAATAAAAAATCCATTTCCAGCACTCTTCCATCTGTCTTGTGACGCATTTGTGTTTCTAGAGAAAAAAGTAAAACTCGTACAGCTTTAAAAATGCCAAAAATGGATTCCTGACAAAAATTCCTATCAACATGATATTTTTGACACAGATTGGGGTAAAATTGTGGACTCTGTGAGGATTTCTTTACATTAAGATGGCTGATAAACTCCACCTCTTCACTCTGATCACACTAGTGTCACGCTAATTAGAATTCCAAGCATGCAGCAGGTGATGTCATTCAGCACAGCAGAGGATACGTTGCCATGGTATCAACTGACTCCCAGACATCCCATAATATTCTCTCAGAGCCATTAGGCTCACTTTCACCCTATGCACACCAAAACAGCCCTAACTGGGGCTAGGAATGTCGTAGAGAGATGAAACCAACGCCGAAATGTTCGTCTTATTTTGATGGACACATTGGAGGGAAAACCGGCAGGAGCCCGAGGACCCGTCTAACGCTGCTTGCAGCTTTAATTATATTTGGTATTTAAAATGGACTGTACAATTAATGGATCTATAGTCCCCCCAACAGTATTTAAGCATAGTTAAAGTCAAATACTGAATACATCACAGCCACAGCTGCTTTGTGCTAGAAAACCCCTTATTTGGAAAACTACATTAGTCTCAGTTTAAGTTAGTTTACAAATCATGCCAAGCACAAGGTTCATAATCACACAAATAAAGACAAAAATGTTTCAGTTACGCAAAAAAAAAGCCAAATGAAGTACGCTAACATTAGAAAATGAAGCTACAGCAGCAGAAAGTTAGCCTAGCTTAATAATAAGAGTGGAAATGGAAAACTGCCGACTTTTATTATTCTGTGCAAAAATATATGTTCATGTCAGTCGCCACAGCTCATCAGTGCATTATATTATTCAACATTTGTTTTAGGCTTTTAAGAAGTAGCCTAGCTTATGTTTTTAGCTAGCTAGCTTTGTTGCCTGGCAAACCCCATACTAAGGAGAAAGTGATACATTTCCTGAAAATATGTCTTAAGATTTTGGTCCTCCATTGAGTGAGGTTCATTTGACTTCGACAAAACATGACTTCTGTTAACATTTTGACAGCGTTTTTCAATACTTGTTATGATAAGAACAACAAGCCTGGGGGGGTCATTCAAGGCTAACAGTGTTAGCTCAGTACAACAGAGTTCCATGAGGGAAAAAATATTGAAGGATATCTGAGGAGAGTTACAGTATGTGAGAGGGAACATTGTTATAAAACTAAAAACTGTCTTTTAAATTCCTGTCATCTTGAATCCTGCCATTGTTTTATTTCGCTTGGTGCTTTTCAGTTAACTAAAAATAAAATGTTTATACTTCCATACAGCGCATTTCTCGGTTTATTCCTCACACTCCTTTCACATGTTGGGCTTGCTAACACCTTGTGCAAAAATGTTGAAGTCAACATCCACGTGCTCATTAGTAGGTGTGATCACAGACACCCTGTCTGCTCTACAGAAAGCATAAGTGACAGAATCTATGGCGGCGTCCTCAGCTCACCTTCAATAATCTCCCCTCATGTGACCCAGATTACATCGCCCTACATAGGCTCGTGGTCGGAGCGCTGTTGATCCTACAGTCCAGATTTTGCTGGTACTATGCTGCACTGTGCACCAGGCATACAAAGAGGGCCTTGTGCTGATGCAACAAAAGGCAACAGAGGACATCAAACACATCTGTAAGAAGGAACACCCCCACTGGAAGCCAGAGGCAAATCCCACTCTGCATGTGTATGTGTGTGTGTATGTATTTATGTGTGTGTAAGTGTGTTTATTTGAGCATGGCTCCTAATGATGCATCAGTTTTTATGTGACTTTATCGCATGCCTTCCCTGTAAGTTCTGCACCCAGTGTCCCTGTGAGCACGTGTGTCCAGGCCCCACAGGGTGATTTAATGCGTCTTCTGGATAATCAGCTGCTGAAGGTCCTGATTACCAGTAAAACAGCGTCAGTGTTGCCTGGCTTCAGCTGCCAGGTTATAGCCTTTTCTGCGTCACAGAGGAGATACTCTGGACCTGAGATTGTTTAATTTCAAGGCTGTTTGGAGGGAGTCCAGAGTGAGGAGTTGACCCTTGTTCACAGTTTAATGCGTGCAGGGGGTAAGAGTGACCCTCCACTGAGAATGAGAAACCATATCCCCCACACATGCAGAGTTTGTGTGCTTTCAAGGTTTCTTACAATCCTGCCAACTCTCTCCTCCTCTTCTCCCTCCTCTTCTTCGTCTTACTCCCCCATCTCCTTTGTTCTCTTCTGAGGCTTCACAGGAAACAAAAGGCCTCTTCAGAGAAGGTTGCATAATAATGGCATATCCAATTCATACCATTTACATTGTAGTTCTGTATGATTTAGTCCTCCACCAGTATTTACAGTGTCCTTACAGCTACGCCTCCAGTGCTGTCATGTGAGGTAATAAGGCTAATGGCAGCACATGACAATCATGTTATGCAGGTGCTGTGGATATTGATAGTCACAATGCAGAGAGGCTGAGCTGTCCTGTGGTATATACAGCGTGTGGTTCAGTGGTATGACAGCAGGATGAGGCAGCATGTAGTGGGCATTGGTCATAACAAAAAGGATAAGAGGAGGGAAGTAGGAGGTTTGTGAGGGATGTAGTAGGAGTTGTACCACTGGTTTTAAAAAAAATCTCTCTGTTTTTGGTGAGTTTATTTTTATTATTTGTTTGATAGCTTGGTAACATTTTAAGATATTTTATCAAGTTGCTTTATCTAGATCCCAGAAAAGAGTTTCAGTCTTTTTATAACTTTTTTTTTTTTAACCTAGAATAAAACAAAACTAATCCATTAAGGAGAGGGGTGTTGCACTTTTTATTAGACTTTATACTGTCTGTCCTCTGGTACCCCTGTAGTACCTTAACAGCATTTGAGTTAAAAAAAAAAACACATTATCTCACATTGGTGTTTTAGAAAACCTTGTTTCGGCCTTTATCTTAAACACTGCTGTCTAGCTGCTGTCTCTTTGAAGCCCCCCGTTCCACAAACCCCATTCCCTGTGATTGGCCAACCCTTCAGGAGGCCCGTCGGCTGCAAAGCTATGAATAGTAGGGATGGGTACCGAATTAGGTACTTTTACAGGTACCGACCGAATTCTGTCTAAAGTACCAGGTACTTATTCACGTTAATCCGAAAGGTACCACGTTTAGGTACCTAAACTCATCCTTGTGACTTTGAGGGAGTGGAAGAGTAGTAGATTTTTCATGCTGGACATGAACACAGCATTACAAATTTATATACTGAAGAATAGATATGTTAAATCGAGACAAATATATATTTTATTATCAAACAAATTGATATTTTTTACCACATAGATACAAAAAAAGTACTGAAAATTGGTACCACTTAGTACCGGTACCGGTTGTCAGCCTGTACTGTATTGTTTCAAACGTGAAAGGTACCCATCCCTGATGAATAGACCTTGGTGTTTGAGGCTTGCCTATCCAATGTTTCTGAAATCAGACAAGAGATTTTCATGTTTTACCCTCATCATTTCAGCAAGTCTCGTAAAGATCCCATAAAGATCTCATGGTATTTTTAGAATTAAACTTTAAAGACAGATTCAGGGGTTTAAGTTGAATAGCAGTTTGAAAATGTGCACACTGTACTCCAGTGGTCTGGTCAAACTTGAGTCTATCAATAAAATGAAGAATGAGGTTACGTTAGCTCTGCTTGGTAGATGATTGGCAGGCCATAACCAGGATTCACTAACTTTACACATTACAGATATGTCCCAGAGCACTGGGCCGTGTATGGACAGCTACTAAACTATTGTACCAACTGACAGTTTGCTTGTTTTCACGTTAGCCTATGTATATGTCGCAGCACTGGGCTGCTGGCAGCGTTAGATAGAGCCACTGACCTAAGGTACAAACTTTCAATGTTTGCTTGTTGTCATGTTTCAAACAACAGTGCTACATAACGGTACTGATAAATATTGTAGCTTGTCGCATTGTATGCAGCGAAGAGTCGTCTTGAACAAAGAAAATTTGTTCCAAAATTTCTATACTTCTGAAATAAAGGATATTTAAGAACACTGCAAAATAAAATAAGAACGCTAAAATGCAACCCATAAGGCTTTTACTTCGATGTGACTAGGCGCAGGTACTGACAACTAGAGCAGAATAGTAATGGTTCCATTGTTTGAAATAAGTATATCCATTTTTATACTATGAGGAAGCTTTAATGAGCTTTAAAACATATGTTAAAGACCACAATATGAGGAAAACTTAGATAATTAGAGTCTAAAACGTCAGACATTCCAAATGCTGTTGATGAGAAATGTTTTGCTAAAAAAAAAAAAAGAGGCGTTAAGGCAATACACATTACCTCAAAGTCAACAACAAGGAATAAATCCATCCATGAGACTTCCACACGAGGGAAAAACAACAAAACTCCCTAATGCTATTTTTTATTACATGTTTGTTTCCCCTCCAGGCAGAATCACAGGAAATATCAGGAAGCAACACACTGCCTTTATTCATAGCCAAAATGTTCAAAAATAGATGCTGTAATTCAGGAGCCACTGAGTCACTGAAGCTTCACATGGACCTGTTACATGTGCCTGTTTTTTTCCATGTCAAGCTCCCGTTAGCGGATCCCATCATTCACAAATCTGTGTCCCTCTTAGCCTGATAATCAAAGTCTCATTTAGTAAACTATTTCAATCGGTTAAATGTCATCTTAGATTGGAAAGAGACAACCAACAACAACGTGCTGTTATTAAACTGAGTCATGTGAAAGGATTGGCTGAGTCTCCATATTAACAGAAGTGTGTTTTTCATTAATCAGGATTTGAATAGAAACTGACGGTCTTGCAAAGCTGAAATCATGCAGCTGCATTTTAAATGTATGACTTAATGATCAAAATACTCCGTTTGTGTACAGTGCTCTTTTTTAAAGTTTGCTGTTGCAACAAGCAACCGTCTGATGCACAGTTCAGCTCAATACTAACAAAAAATAATATCTCTATAAGACATTATTTCTAATTTAACTTTTTTTTTATGCAGAAACAACTTTGTGAACTGTGAGCACAAATGAACATCCTGTGGGTGCGTGAGTTATGTGGGTGCTGCTCATTTTTCTGCTGTTTCTCTGCTTTTGACAGGATGGGGACAGTACTTGGCCTGAATCTGCAGAACTATTAGCTTGGAGACAGATCGTTTTGTCCCACATTCTGTTTCCAGGATTATTGCAAAAAGAAAACATCACACACACACTTGCATCCAATCAGCAAGCACAGATGCAGAGTGTTCTTCAGAAATATTCAGCCATCTGGAAAATATGGAAAATAATATTTTTAAACTCTGCCTTCTGAGAGGAGCATAACCTTTGCTTGTGGTGCAGTTTTTCAAACACAAATGTGACATTGGGTAATCCCTAATTTTCATAAATTACACTAAAACAAAAAAATTCAGACTGTCCAAAGAGGACTATTTTTTTCATCAATGGGAATTCAGCCAGGTAGAAAGTATTTTATTATAGAATAGAATAGAATAGAAAAGAATAGAATAAAGTGTACTTTATCAATCCCCCAAGGAAAATTGATAGTTACAGCAGCAGTCTAAGAAAGTATAAAGGGCAAAAATTATAAGTATATATAAATAGAATAATAGAATAAGTGCCAACTAGAAAAACAAAATGTCCATCAGAGTCTGCAGTTTGCCCATAACTCTTACTGTCATCCTCCAACTCCAAAGGGTCTGTGACTGAGCAAGGCTTCTTCCCCAGCTAGTTCAGTCTCACTCTCCTGAATCCTGTCTGCTCACAGCAGGTGAAATCTTTCACTGTAGTAGTGGTTAGCTTTGTTAGCCATGAATAGCATGATGCTACTCTGCTGGTATTCCCTCTGGCGCTGGGTTACCACTGCCAGCTTGTCCATCTTAATGGAAATAGATCTTACATTCCCCATAGGGATGAATGGAAGGACAGGTCAATGTCATTTCTTCTTAGCTTGCACCACAGTACCAGCATGTCATTTTCACCTCCTTCTCCTTAGCTTGCAGGGAACATTGGACCTAGCACCAGTTGGCATCGACATGCTACAGGATGCTAACAGCCAATCTCATGTGTAAGCAATGCGACCATGGTTACATGTAAGATCTCTTTGGACATACATAGGAACAATTTAAAAAAAAAACATAAAAGCACTGCAGCTAATGCAAGGGGTGTCAGTGGCCAACAAATGAGCCATAAAAAAGTAGTAACAGGTTCCAGATACGAAGATAGTTTAAAAGATTGTGGGGAAAAGGAAGAAAAAAAGAACCACAAAGCAAGAGTTGCTGCAACAAGCTGCCACTCGAGCAGCCCTTAGCAACGAAAAAAATAGTACATTCAATATGTTAAAAAATGATCCAATACAATATATTACAAAGGAAGACAAGACAGTAAAATACAATACAGAACAATATATTATAAAAAGAGACAAAATGATACATTTTAGTATGATACAATAAAATATCAGCTTATACCAAGTAAAAGATTTTATAAGACATAGATGCGTAACACATTCAATCTATTTATAAAACCAATAAATCAGGATTCATTCAAAGCAGATACAAACAGGGAACCTCTTGTCTGATGTGTTCATTCACACAGAGCTTGATTGATTAGTATCATGGGAGAGTTTTAATGAAGACAGAAATTGTTGTATGAATGTGAAGTATGACAGTTCAAAAATATTTTTTCCTCAAAGCATTTTTTACAAGGAAAACATGTATTTTATAAGAAGAACTTCTGTACAAAACAAGTGAATCATTGTAGGAAAATCTATCTTAAGACATGCAACTCCAGAAAGGGTAAAGCCTCTAGCCACACATGTATCAAATATATATATAGGAAATATGACAGGGTCAATGTTTGGTCATTCATATTGATTCAAAAAAACAGCTCAGTCTGTGAACAGCTGATGCAGACATTCATCAGCAGGGGATTTTGCTGCACATGTTGCTGGCAGGAGAGTCAGCAGCAACATGGGGACTTTAGCACATCCTTTACACTGCTTAACTCAGTGTTACATGACTTTCCAGAAAGCACCTAACCCCAAGCATATCAGATGCACGCTGATCCTTTTGGTGCTGATGTGAGACAGACTGAGCTGTTTTTTGAATCAATGTTATTGACCAAACATTGACCCTGTCATATTTTCTATATATATTTGATATATAAGTGTGGCTAGAGGCTTTACCCTTTCTGCTTTAAGGAAAGAAAACAGTCATAAAGACAACAAACAAATGTGTGCATGTAATCTCTACCTATGTCATATCTTTTGTCCACCGTCTCCTCCAGCTGATGTGAGACTGTGCACGTTATGCAGGTTGTTCTATGCAACAATAGAGCAGTGTCGCCCAGTGCAGATGCCATGTGACAGTTCAGATTTCCTCTCTGTGCTTCTGCATGCGAGCAAGCACAGACTGAAGCACCCTGCCAAACAAACAGCATGATGTGTCCCCATGCTCCCATAAAGTTACACAACCCTGGATCACACAATCAAACAGAGCAGTGTGAGCAGGCAACAAGAAGACATGTGATCTATATTTATGTTATGGTCACTTAAGGTGGAGGGCCTTTTTTGTCCTTACATTAAGTGAGGTGCATTCACCTGCTGCCCCAGGTATAAATCAGTGCATGATGAAACAGCATGCACAAAGCTGGTTTGCTGGGTTTCAGAGGGGTGAAGTGAGGAAAACACTCATAATGTTATGTAAGGTCAACGTGCTGCATGTTATGGATGCATTTGGTCCACTGGTCATTACATACAGTGTCCTGGAAGGTTCACACATGCATCCACACATGCATGCACATTTACACTTTTTCTATCCTACACTTCAATAAAGTCTGAAGATTATACACAAGGGTCCTGCTGTTTAAGAGAAAGCCTTGGACTGTTTTAGCTTTTTAGTCACATGTGCAACCTCTGACCATGGCAAAGTCTGGGGTCTGCTGATTTTTGAAATGCCTCTTTTAATTTAAAAGTAAGCCTGTGTAAATAGAGATTAAAAATAATATTCATCTGTACTATCAGATCAGTCACTTCTGGCTGCACCTAAAGCTAAGCTGAAGAACAGGGAAGATCTGGCCTTTGCCTTTTGCCATTGTTGCCGCTAAACTCTGGAACCAGCTGCCTCCACAGGTCATGCTGGCTCCCACAATGTGTTTAAATCTTCCCTAAAAACTCCCCCACATCAACTGACATTTCCAGGCACACAAGTTTGTTTGTTTCTGTTATTTCATTGTTGTTGGTTTATTGTTTGTTTGTTTTGCTTTGTTTGGCTGATAGTTTTTTTTTCTTTTTGCCTTTGTACGTCACTAATGTAAAGCACTTTGGTCAGCTCTGTTGTTTTAAATACGCTCTATAAATGAATTTCAACTCTTTGAACTCAGGGCTTTATTTACACGGCCTGAGTTAGTATGCTAAGGCTTGTAGCACACAGTGGCTAATGTTAGCTACAGCTGAAATAGACTGGCATGTTGTTGGTTGTTACTAAACTGTGTGACCATCTTTATGAGTGGCCTTTATTATGGTTCTGTCAGACTTTGTTGTAGCATGTCAAAACAATGCTACTTAATGTCTCCTCAGAGTTTCCCATCAATTTTCAAGCACATTTGCATTTCCACACACCCTATGTCCTATAAGATTAAACTTGACAGTGACATTGCAAATTTTATTGTTGAGTTATGTTTGAATGTCTCTTTGAGCTAACTGGTTACAGGGTTATTTAATGTAAAAAAAAAAGAAAGAAAAAAAAAAAGTAGCAGCCCTAGCTAACGGTTAATACAAGCTAGCTAATATCAAATATAATTATCGTGTTCAAATCACTCTGAAAGCTAAATGCTTGGATGAGTATCTGGTTAAAGAAATGTAGCGGACTAGCTCACTGTTAACAAGCTAGCTAGGTCTGCTGACACCAACAAGACAGCTAGCTTGCTAACATGTTTTTGTATACAGTACTCCATTATCTCCCTGGAGTTTGAACCTCTTTGTGGACTAAAACTTTGTAGTTTGGAATTTTAACAGCTGAGTGAGCTAATTAGCTCATTAGAAACTGTGTCTGGTAGCTCTCTGCACAATAAAAAGTTTTCTGGAAGATAGTTTGCGCTTATTCAAACTAATTCATAATCAAGCTTACAAATGAAGGTGGTGTGAAAGATTTTGGACATATTTCTTCTCCATTACAAAATCCACACATCAAGATAATTAAGCTTTCTAATTTTGCCATTTTTTAAGTGGGTCTCTATGCAAAAGGCTGACTCTCCTAAGTAGCTTATGTTGTTAGTTGTAGATCTATGTTGTAACAAATTGGCAGCACGGCTGACTCTCTGCTTGTGGCCGCTGGAGCAGCTGTTTGGCTGACGTTACAGTCTTGCCTTCAGCACACTACGCAAAGATCTTGACTAATCTGATTGAGGAAAAAAAGTAGCCTTATTCAAAGTGGATACAACACTTTGGCATCTTTCTGTAGGCTATGGTTAACATGGTTTTCTGATTGCTAAGTGGTGTCATAAAAGATTCAGTTTTGATAAACAAGTGTTGGCGTATGAAGCATGGTTCAACAATGCAAATGCTGTTCTGTATCACTCTTTATCAGCAGACCATTCCAGATCTCTGATACAAGCGTTGCTCATCCCTTGACTTTATCTTGCCCCCAGATAAATCTCACAGAATAATATCTAATTCCTAACATGTGGAAAAAACATATGACATCATCTCCCTCTGGCATAATCTCTCTGAACAGTAAACAGGAGATACAGAACAAACAGATAGCTCTTTCTTAACAGAAAGGTAGTACAGTACGGCAGTGAGAGACAGCATCACACATCTCCTTACATAAACCCTGGCAGCTCGTCATCTCCCCGTATGAATTGGTCATTATCTCAAAACCGGCAGAGAATTTAGACAAGAGCCTATTCTCCATGCGTCTTAGAGATGCTTATTGTTAAAGAGAAGGCAGACACTCACTGTCTGTACAGACGCTCAGTCTGTGCTGCAGAGCAAAGGAGATTAAATTGTGTGTGTATGTGTATGAGAGATCAGATAAGAATGCAACAGGAGAGAACAGCTCATGTGTCTGGTATGTTGCTGAAACCCCCATTCTCTTCAAATTATTGCAATAAATCACATAAATATATTTATTTATTTTTATAATAAATAATTTTTTAAATATTTTCTTATATATTTTAAAGTTTCCTGATGGCTGGAGTACTGTTTGTCATATTTTTATTGTAGTCCTTCGTACAGCTTTGCACTAAAACACAAGGTAAAATTTTTGTTTGTGTAAATCTAGTTGGCATTAAACCACAATTCTATTTTTTATATATAAACCACATCATTTACACTGCATTACCTTTGCCTTACATCATGTTACCCTTATGAAAAACAAAGAAAATCACGTATTAAAGCAAAACATGGGTTATATAAACATACATATATACATATATAAAAAGATCAAATATGCTGCACTCTTTTTGTACCTTTTTTCTACAGTCCATAAATCCAAGACGTGCAAACATTACAGCATCATTATCGTTCTTTACTGCCATGTGTTTCTCTCCGTAAAGCCCGTGTTATTGAGTTCATAGAGGTTAGATAATGCTCCTCCTGTCCCTGACTGTCAAAAGTGCTCCTAAACTCACTAGGAGGGCTACAGAGAGAGGGGGGGTAACAATTCCTGCTTTTTGCAGCACATCTATCACCAACTGTACAAAAACCACCAGAAACCAGATCCTTTTTCAGGCAGCTGTCGCGTGCAGCTGGTAACACGAGACCGGCCTCTCCAAGAGGCTTTTAATTCCACACATGTGGCACTACCTGTCCAGTGTGGATTTGAAGATTTTATGGGCGTGGAGCAGCTGCTGGGGCTTGTAAGACTTGATAAAGAGAGGGGTTTAAAAAAAAGGAAAGGGGGAAGGGAAAGACTGTTTAAGTGCCCGTCTTAGACCCTGAATTTATGCTTCCATACATACACTGTAGCTATGCAAGCATTCAGTTATCCCGTTTCTGGTGATTAGCCACATGTGTCTGGGCATGTCAAGAAAAAGAGAGAATGAGTAAAGTGGAAATCTGTCACCCAGAGTGTGTCTGTGTTTATGAAACTTTACCACCGGCTGCTGCCACACAGTAGGTCCTCCAGAGAGGCTGCACAGAGGGGTTAGTGAGCGGAGGGGTGAGGGGGTGGAGGAAAAGGAGGAGGGAGATAACTTATAAAGCCCTTGTAAAAGAATGTATTGTTCAGTGTCACTGCTTGGTTATTTAACTTAGATAATCATGTACATTTGGTTTGTTTTCACTATACATGTAAAAGATACATGTAGAAATTGATGGGACAAAGGTTGGAATTGGCTCATGAAGGCCCAAAAGGGAGTTAATCCCTCCTAATAGCCTGGAAGGAAACCCAGAGTGTGCACCCATTGTCCATTTCAATTTTGTAATGTCAGTGTTTAACAGAAATGGTCTGTTGTAATTAATAAAACAAAAATATATCAAGAAACTTTTAAAGTCTTAATGATTTTGCCAGTACCTTCTGAGCAGGACAGCAATAGCCAACAATGCAGAGATGCATCATGCTATTCACTGACATGGCTTACGGAGTTGACACTGATCACCAACGCCACATTGGAAGAACTTCACCTGCTGTGAGCAGACAGGATACAGGAGACAGAGACTGAACAGACTGCTGAAGAAGCTCAGTCCTGGACCCTGTGGAGGTGGAGGCTGGCTGAACTGGAGAATGATGGACAAGCTGTCATCATCTATTTTCGCATGGACCTTTTTGCACTTTCTATACACTTTCCTACTTTGTTTTCTTCGATTGCTGCTGTGACTCCTCCCAAATTTCCCCACGGGGATATATGAAGCATTTTCTATTCTATTCTATTCTATTGTATCATCCAGACTTGATTGACTGAATTGTAAAGACCTACTTTGCTCCAAATGGAAGTCTATATTCTGACATACCTCTGTTGGCTGGGTTCATGTGATCAGGTGCGAGTGTGAATGTGAGTGTGCACCCGCATGTGAGGGAAGCACCAGTGTTCTGTTTTGCACACTGCTGCCATGTATAAGTTATTGCATGCAAATAATGGATTCTTCTTGACGAAAGCCATTTGGACCAAGTGCGAGTCCATGCCTGTTTTGCACTTGGCTTTAACTTAACGGCACTGTAAAGTGGAGACTTTGATATGGGGGTCTCCATGACTGTTGGAGCCACCCTTGAAGTGGATTCTTAGGAAAGTTTTGCATTCCTGCATTGGCTTCAGCCAGTTTTCATGCCTCTGCAAACAGAAAGAAAGTACAAACCTCCAACCAGTTCATAGCTGTTGGCCCTCTCTAATCCTTCTGCAAACTAAAGCAAGTTTTTGTTTCTGCTTCATTTATATCTAACTCTGAATTACTTTATTGTACTCATGGTAGAATATCTTTGGAGTTTCTACTGACTTGCGTGTTCATCTGTGTAAACCTGTAATCCAAATGGAACATATTCTCTCGCTCCTTCACTTTTTTCAGTGTAATCCTTTGCAATATTTATCATTTTTTAAAAGAGTGCAGAAAGTGAGGGAAGTTACCAGGGTATTTTTGCACAGCAGAGTGAGTTAGTCAGCAAAACTCGGCAGTGAAAAGCTGTAGAAACAGGAAAGCACAAATGAACTACACAGCATCTGATTTTGCATGGTTTTTATTAAACAGGAACATGTTGTTTCTCCTCTGCTCCCACCACTGGAGGAGGGAGACATAGAGTTCTACTTGGAAGTTAGGGCAAAGAGTTCTACTCAGAAGGTAACAGTATCCTCTTTGGGTGTCTGTGTTTACAAGAATACACTGCTGCACTGAGCAGTTTTAATCGGTAACGTTAACATTTAATTTACCCCCTCTTTACTCTTACCACCTCTATTTCCTCTTTTTAATGATTCTGTGTGGGAGTGTATGCACTGTAGGCTCCTATTTTTGTGGGGGAATATAAAGTTTATATGAGGAGGTGGGTTTGGGTGCAAAGACTGTGTGGTATTACAGAGCTGTTTGTGCTTCCGACCTCTTTCTGATTAGTCACTGTGCAGCTGGTGCTGGACTTTCCTGTATGTACTCAGCTGGATCCAGCACCCCCTGTCCTCCTTTCCCTCAGCCCAGTTTACTGTCAGGTCTGGCAGCTATTTCAAACAGCCGTGTCTGCTCCATGTGCCAGTGAGGACGTAAAAACAGGTGACTGAGAAAAGATGTTTGATGCTCGTGGCACTGCAGTAACACTCAGAATTGATTGTTGGAGACGTGATAATCAAGTGTTCCTGGATTTTCTGACCCCCTTTCACTTCAACAAGCTGCTTGTGTTCAACTACTCTTGCCTGACCTGATTCTTCCTTGTTGGTTCTTTCACCACTGACATCTTTTACTTGTGAATATGTGGTGTTCTGGGTATTAAAATGTTGATTTCCTAATGAGATTCTTCCATGAAGTCACTGTTAAGGACAAGTTTATTTGATGCAGTGATGAGGCTAGAAATTTGAAATGAACCTAAACATATCAACAACCGGTTTAGTAAACTCTGACAGTTAGCTTACAAAAGGTGACAAGGTGTACTGGTTTAAGTATCATAAATGAGTATAAGAAATGATGTAGAAAGAAAAGTTTCTGAAGCCAAAAACTCCTCCGGCTTGTTGACTTACATCACATTGACAAACTTCATCAGTGTCTCAGTGGAGATGTAAACAGAGACGCTTCTAGGTGAGTGACCTTATTTCGCAGAAAACCCACAGGCCGACCGCAGACACTAAAATTCAGAGTAATGAAATCACCACTCCTGTGTTGATAATGTCGTTGTGGGTCATAGAGAGGCATCAGTGTGAGACTGATCCGTAATCAAAACCACATAAAACTCTTAGCCTTCAACTGAACTGTAACACAGTCGATGCCCCTTATTGTCTTCTCTCATCAGGTATGTGATCGATACTGGCAAACAACATAAAAAGGATGTTATATTTTTCTCAAAGCCTGAACGGAAATCCTAGACTTCAGGGATGATGGCAAAGAGGTTTGGGTTATCATGTTTGCATTGGGGCCTGTAATTTTTGGCTTGTAACTGAAACTTTTAAACAACCTTGTCAACAACAAAAGGATTCATATATCCCTCCTGTGTACAATTTAGACGGTAGTTTGGTGACTTCTAGATGATGTGTGATCTTTATGCCCCCGAAAGTCATTAATAATCAATCATTCATTGTTTGTTGGGGTGAGTGGAGAGGGTGTGGCTTAGGTCCCGTTTACACGTCAATGTTTCATCTGAAAACGCTAAAACGCAGTGAAAACAAACCTGCGTTAACACGGAAACGCTGATGGACTGAAAACGCTGTAGTAAGCATTCCAAGCCTGTAGGTGGTGCTATAACTGTCTCGTCCAGAAGCCGCTTTTGGGAGATCACCACCGAAGTAGAGTTGAGCCGGTCATCTGGTGTACTGGGGAATACCAAGTTAAAAAGTGGAGCAAAAGATGCACATTTGGTTGAAAGACAGTCAGCAGATACAGCACATGGCAACACAAGCACAACACGGTAGTTCGCAACGATCCTAACAACTGTACTGTTGTCCTGTTGTATTCGCTTGTGCGAGGCGGAGTGAGACGTCGGCGTTTCCACTGAAAACGCCGGCTTACTGTTTACACGGCAACGGTGTCAAGAGCGTTTCAGAAAAATCCCACTCTGGAGGCCGTTTTCAAAAGTTTGCATTTTAGGTCGGCTGAAACGCCGTTTCCGTGTAAACGCGAGGCTGAAATGCAACAAACTTTTGCGTTTCACCCTAAAACCGTTGTCGTGTAAATGGCCCCTTAGTCATAGGTCAGTTATTGCCAACGTTGTCGGCTAGCAGTAGCTAATAAACCCAAACGGCTAACATGGCTGGCAGTTTGAAACTGGAAGAGTTTAACTCAAGACGATCATTAGCTTGAATGCTCGGAAATAAAATATCAACACCTTTTGTCCTTTAAGTGTCCTAAAATTCTCCGTGTTCAGTCTTTGTGTAAATGTAAACCTGATCCACTGATCACATCTTCAGATCAGAAAAACTGACTAAATAAGGATGAATCAGATCCCCGCTCAGAGTTTAGAGAGTCATCAGCCCTTGAGGTGTACGTCCATCATTTTACGTTTCCTCCTCTCTTCACAAAACTGGCACCAGGGGAGAACAGGATGTAGGTGAATTCTGCTTTGCTGAGAAAGAGGATGTCTGGCCCACATTAGATGGTTTCTGAGTCCACCCGTTCACCACTAAGGATCACATCAAAGCAAATTTGCTTGAGCCAGAGCAATAAAAATCCCACTTCAGTGAGTCGTCTGGTTCAAATGTGTTTATGTTAGAACTTTGAATCTTTTAGGTTCAAGCTGAGGCAACAAAAATTGAATATAAATGAAATAATAATTAGCGATGATTTGACTTTCTGGGCCTCAAAGGAGGCTTTAATGTGTGATGATGTTCCAGCAACAGTGCCTCAAGATTATTTTGCTTTGTGCTGTGTACGGGTATTTAGGGAGGTTAAGCTTATCCGCCCCTCTAATGTGATTAATCCTTGAGTAAATGTATCATTTGATAAAGGATTACTCTCTATCTCTTTGTTGTCTTTTCACTCAGAGAAGATCTTCCAAAGCTCAAATGCATCATCTAATCTGTATCCAAAAGTGCTCGACTCAGACAAAAGCACTGTATGCTATTGGTGTGTGGACTTACATGGCACGAGATCACCCAACTTACTCTAACTCACTCATCTCTTAAACAAAGACAGAAACTCCCTGACATATGATCAAAGGACTTGTTCTTCTTAAGATCCTTTTTTCCCTCCCTGACTTCAAAGCCTTCAAACTTCTTACACACTTCAGCGAGGCATAAAAAAAAGGAGAAGTGGGGTGGGGGGTGCTTTGCTGGGAGCTGCAGACAGAGAGGTGAAAGCTGGCAGAAAATATGAACACAACCAATAATAACTCAGCTGCTGTCTGCCTCTTTCGCTCTCCCTTTCCCTTTTCTTCTCTCCCTCTCTCTTACTCCCGCCGTATTTTGTGAAGGTGACAGCATGGTGAGTCAGCTCGGACTTTCCAGCCTCTTCTCTTGATCTCCCGAGAACACGCCTCTCATTGCCTTTCCTGGCATCTGCTGCAAACACACATACTCACACAATTTTCAACCTTTCTCTCTTTTCTGGGAAAAACCACATATCACACAGGTATTTAACATCTCACCTCCTCCCTTCCCCTCAGTACGAGACTCCTTCTCTGAAGCAGGGCCCTGCGAAGCAATCTGAAGCGCAGGAATCCCCCCTGGGTCGAGGATTAGGGCGCCTCTGAGAGACAGCCTCATGTCACAGAGGAGTGTGAGGCTGATCTTTTAACCTTTCTCTCCTTTGGCTCAGTTCCTGTGATGGGGCTTGAGGTTTAGTATGGACAGGTTGAGTGTACTGTTACCTGGGTGTGAGAGTGTGCCAATGTGGAGTCCAATTTCACACCTTAACCTGAACCCTATCTGAGAAATACTGAGTGTTTCTTAGATATGGCAGAGTAAACACAACAGTCAGTACCTGAGTTGCACGTAGCCACTGTTTTGGGGTTAAGGAGACTATGTTAGATTCTCTGTCACGTGTATGCATGCACTACATTGCAAGATACAAGCATAAGTAAGGATAAAAGGTAAAAAAAATGCTACACTGAAGCCTGGTTTATTCCTATGTGTTGACATAACGTTGTAGTGTTTGACGCCATTATGAGCACTTGATAATTTTGCATCGTTTCTGCTTTACTGTGCCATTCTCTACCTTAGTAATTCCAATTAGAACATGTTACATAAAGATGGAGCTGATAAATGTTGCTGTAAATTATACAGCAATTACTGTACAGAAGGGGAGACGCTGAAGGAGGTGCAATGAATAGTCAATGCTCAGTTGATGTATGGCAAAAAATGCAGGAAATACGATGCTGCACAGTGCACCAATCACATGCTTCCAAACTACCCCTTTACTTACCTTTTGAACAAGGTGCACTTCAGGATTTGTGCGTATATGAAAAACCATAGACTATGATAGATGGTCGTAGTGTCTGTGACATCACTCATTCGTTTCTTACTAAAAGTTTTGAAGCATATCCTCAGCAGATGCCATACTGGTAATGCTAAATTCAGTCCAGCTTAGTTCAAGTTTGGAGGAGGCAAAGAAGCAAGCCTTTAGCCTCTTCACACACACAACTGCTGTGTATAATAACTGAGAAAGTGATTCAAAAAAAAAAAAACCTGCTGCACAGCACACTCTGTGCAGGCAGAGAAACAAACTACTCAGGCCTAGACGTTTTTTTCTAACCAAGCTGTAAACATTATTATTCTTGCTATAAAATTCAGCTTTGTTAGCTTGGTGTTTTTGCCATTTACGGTGTTTCTGCAGTCAGCCTCAAGCAGACTCTCAAAAGCTGCATTTTAGGTACATTCACACAGGCTTCATATTTTTGGACTGGAGGTTACAGCTTGGTTAGAACAGATGCATTAACCATGTTTTACACCTACAGTTATGCAAGGAATGATAATTAATGAGTTCATGAATATGCGAAATAAATCTGGTCCACCATGAAGAGATTGTATATCTTATATCATCAGCCTACTTGCAGGTTAAGTTGACATTTATATGTAAAAATTTGGCATTCTCAACAGACGCAGAAAATAGCAACAGCGACTTTGTACAGGTTTCTACAAGAAACTTTTCTGTCAGCATTTTCACTTGTCTCTCTTAACACTCTTTCAATACTGCTAAAGCTCACACTGTTGTTCTGGGGTTTTGAACAGAGTAGTGTTTAACTCAGCTTGCTGATTAGTTAAAACAAAGCATATGTAAAAAAATTTAAGTGATGTATAGATCATGTTTGTGCTTTCTTTAACCCAAGGGTTTGCAATCTTTACTTTCATAGGAGCCATTTTATGCCAGAGCCATAAAATCGACTTTATCTTCACAGACTATAAATTGTACAAAATTCCATGCCTAGTTAAACTAATGAAAAATTTATTAGAAAAATTTAAAGGAGTTCTTCTAAAAAATAAGTTTGTGCATGTGATGCCGAGGTTTTTTTTTGTTTGTTTTTTTTTTCATTTTGAATGACTTGCCAAAAATTATTTCATTTTTGAAGTTACTTTGTTTTTAATTTGCAAAAAAGTTTCATATTTCAAAAATGTGCAAACATTTGCAACAATTTTGAAATGTCAAAATAAAAGAAAAATAAAATTGAAAAAATTTGCCAAAATGTCAAGAATATTTAAATTTCAAAAATTGGCAAAACGTAAAAAAAAAAACTCCTGGAATTTCAAAATTTTGAAAAAAAAAATAAAATAAAATTTTTGAAACAGCTCTTTAATTCAACAACACATATAAATATTATTGCTCTACTCATTATTTTTGTTGTTTGCTAATGTCTTGACACATATCAAGCATGTATGTTTATCAGGCATGTTGGCAATGACATGAACCCATCCACACAGAATTTAAATTTGTATTTTCCTTCAGATTTGACCCTTGCTCTAACCTTTGCCTGAATGGAAAAGTCTTTTGTAATTCTGCCACTTCTGATTCTTTAAAAATGCCAACGAGGTCAGATGAGATAACAACCTGCTGTATTCAAGCCATTGCTCAAGTTTCTTGATGAAATCTGCAACAGTATGCACGGCAAAGCAGTGACTTTCTATAGAGAGAAACTATTGTATCTACAGTTAATCTCTATGAGTAAATAACTGTGGAGCCTGAAAAGGTTAACATGAGCCTACAATGTGGGCGTAGAGTTTTAGAAGTGGTTTGCTTTTAAAAGATGTTCCCCTGGTTGGCCTATAGAGTTGATTCTGTATCAAATTAAAGATCATGATAGTGACAGTGCACACAGGGTTAAGTCAACAGAGCCTCATGCAAACTTACTCATTATTTACAGTCTGTAGCTTGTAAAATGTAGCTCTGTATTGATTTAGGAACGGGGTTCAATATATGCACAGCTGCTTATGCTTTTTGGTGTTTGCACCGAAGATTCATGTAGCCACCACATACACACACACACAAGCACACAAGCATACACTTTTGCATCTGTCCTTGTTGCAGCACCTTGTTCATTGAAAGTCAGAATCTTTGTCTAATCTGCACACATACAAACTTTATGTAGGTGGATGTACGTGAGCCCAATTTGGTCTACCTTTGCCTCCTTTTGTGATGCCTGCTAACTTAAGTGAGAAGCAAAAAAGTTGTTGTATTGTAGTTTCTAGCACAAGACCTGAAAGATAAATAGGGGCAAAAAATTGTTATGTGTATTTTAGAATCAGCAGGATCAGGCCAAGGATGCACAAAATGAGAAGACCACACCACAAGTAGATGTGAAAATGTTGTCCAAATGTATTTGGTAGAGGTTCTGTGACACTATAACCTGTTGGTGCTCAAAATCACACACAAAAAGTGTCATCTCAAAAGGAAAGGACACCATTTGTGTTTTAAGTGCTCTCAGCAGCTCGTGCACTTCTTTGTATACACTTGTAACTTCATAGCATTTGAAAAACTCTTACCTCATGACGTCATGTCCTTGAATTTCAGACAGTTGAATCATGCCGATTAAATCAGTCAGTCAGCAAACAAACACGTACACAAAGTGTTGAAGCTGGATGGATACGCAGGCGTCCTGATGGTGCAGCAGTGTACAGGAAAGACAGGTTCTCCCACCAACAGTGCATGTGTTGCTGTAAATACAAGACCAGGGTCTTCGTAAAGCTGGTGGTTAAATCAAGGGTGTAGACCAAAAGGAGGGGGTTCAACAGGTAGATGCAGGTACTAAGTTAGATAACAAAGTCGACAGATTGTTATCAGTCAGGACCAAGCATGAGTTGTTGCAAACGCAAACACTCAAGACGGGGAAGCGAAGTGACAATTATAGCCCTGAGTGTATTCTGAGTTTGTGATTACACACGTGCAAAAAGCCGTATCCATATGTGTGTGTGTGTTTATATACACAACAACAGAAGCATGTCTTTTATTTGATTTGTGCAGGTGCGTGTGTGTGTGCACAGTGTTTTTCCAACCTAATCTGTCATCACAGACAGATACAAATCTGGAAATGAGTGGTAAAAACAAGCAGTGGAGTGTGTCAGGAAAACCAGACCAGGTGCCCGTGGTGCTCTGTGTCAGAGGTCATGACAGTTAGCTGACATGGATTTTCTGTGCTTGTTAATAGTATTTGGTGATAAATAGGGGTGTGTGAGATGGAAATTTACTGACAATGTAAGATAACAAGGGATAGTAACTCGTAAAAGAAGAGTTTCATATTAAATGACTCATGCCGTCCCAGTCATCAGCTCTTTAGCTCCAGGATGCTTAAGCTGCTACATCCTCTCAAACTGTTATTCACTATTATTCCTTGAAATGTCAAATAGTGCACTTCCTCACCCTTACATTCAGCTGAGTGCACAAACCAGTGAATAAACACGTCAGTACTCGCTGTGTCCTGTTTATTTTGTAATCACCTGCTAAAAAGTTTCCGATCATATCTGCCAAAAACACAGAAGGCCCCTGCAGAGCTTCCCTGACAGCTGCTGGTAAATGAACCTCAACTTACTAATGTGTTTTTTGAGATTAACTGAAGTGGATGCAGCTGTTAAGAAAACGAGATGGATTCTAAATCATGCCGTGTTCATGATCCAAACTTTCAATTTAAAGCTTCTGTGAGGAGTTTTAAGCTGGTAATGGAACAGACAGAAATAAATGTTGATGTGTCTGTTCGAACAACAAAAGCAAGCAAAACAGTTATCGTCAGGATCCCATATTTCTATACAGAAATCTGTAATATTTACAACCACTGCTGCAGGCATGCATTTTACTCAACAGGATAGAAACAAAGAATGTCAAACTGGTACATATTCATATGTTGCATTTTTTTTTTTTTAGAAATGGTCTGTTCTTTAAAAAAAACAAAAACAAAACTGCACAAGATCTCCATGAGACTTGCTGAAATGATGATCATCATCACATCAAGATTGTTCCTAAAGGATTCATGACCAGTTAAAGGAGCCACAACTGAAACACCAAGGTCATGCCCAAAGCTCTGCTCCAAACAGGCCTCCAGAGAGCTGGCCAATCAGAGGCAAGGGGTTTGTAGAGCAGGTAGCCTTAAAGACACAACAGCTCAAACAAAGCATTTCAGACAAATGCTGAAATAAGGGTTTTCTGAAACACCAATGTAGGAAATTTGGGATTTTTCTTTTTCTTTCTTTTTCAGCAGTAAAGCTACTGCAGGGTGCTAGGGGTGACTGTCCAACTTTCTTAAAATTAGCTAAATAACTTGGAAAAGCATCTGCAGCAATTTATAGCTTAGCCTTTGTTTATTGCTGATTGTACAGGAATATTTGTGCAATGATATTAGAGTCAGCACTTTAAATTATGGAGTATTAAAAAAAGGGGCATCATGAAGCAGAAAGAGCAGAACAAATAAAACTGCATTCACAAAAAAGTGCAGAAAATACAAAATAACTTGTCTTAAACATGAAAAGCAGATTTTTATTGGCTTTTTTTGCACTTTGGGTTTTTGCATTATTTTGCACTCTTATTGTCGCACATTGATACTTTTGCACATTATTATTATTATTATTGCAGATTTTTACCATTACACATAGGATTATGCTATGCTCCACACAGGGTAGTGTCATCTTGGAACAATGAGCGTTCCTTTTAATATGTTAAACATTACTTAGTTTACAGTATGTTAGCATCTCATATGATCCCTGTGTTAAACAGATGTCTCATCAAAGTTGTAAAACCTTTATCTAAGTCTTACCCCTGTTAAAAAGATCTAAAGATGATAATACATCAAACTTAGATTTGGGTTTTTGGACTCAAGCTTCTTCTTTATCTTCTCCAAGTTTTTTCCTGCACTCGCATCTGATTGGCTCCCTGCTTTCACCGCGGGCACATTCTGCTGTGAGGACAACTTTGCACACACTCTCTGAAGGAGCCATTCACAGCCCGTCATTATCCCAATCTTACTCCCCATGTGGGATCAAACACCCTTTTGTTACACTTTTTTAAAAAGCAAAAAAAGGAATCATTGTTCTCTGTTTGCTTTGCTCTGCAAAGTTATGTTGCTCCACAAACGACTTTTTTCATCCTGACTAAAAACAACGTGTATGGCAAACAAAGAGCGCACAAAAGGCGCCGTAATTGAATCAACCGTCGTCCTAATTTCTGGAGCATCTCTCAACCCCAATTAAGCGGCGCTCGTTGGTTGTCATGGGAGACAATGACAACTTGAATAGAGCTGTCACTCTGGATCAGACTGACGTGTTGCCTTGGTTACTAAGGTCAGTGGGTTTGCAGTGCATGTGGAGGATGTGAGACGGGAGGAGGAGGAGGAGGAGGAGGAGGAGAAGGAGGAGGAGGAGGAGGAGAACAGAAGTGTGGAGAGTGTAACGAAGATCTAAATCCAAGAATCAGCTGGGAGTTGGTGTTGCATTAGCATTTTATGAAAGTAGTTTGACAGAGCATGGGGGCTGAAAGACTCCACAATATTGTCTGAAGGTCAGCACAGCATCATGGGATATCTCAAAATGATGTTTACAATGTGTCATAATCTATCTCTCAATGAGACTCACATCCTTTATCCTGTTTCCATAATTTATCTCCTCTACCTTGATGTTGCAAACACATGACTCAATGCTTTTTAGGGCTTTTAACCTTTAGCTGTGTGCACGTCTCATCATGTTTTGTAGTAAAGGCCAGCTCTCACAAAAAAGTGAGGCATTCGATGAACATTTGCATGAGTCTCCTAAGCCCACGTTGCTGTGCAAATATCATGTTGTTGTGAATGACTCCTCTGTGTCAACACTCTGCAGCCGTGTCCTGTGGATGTCATTGTGTCGTGTTGAGTCCACATGAATGAAAACAGGGCCATAAACGCCTCTTTAGGCGCTGAAAGTCTGCGTCCTTTGCTATCAGTCTGGCTAGAATGCTCTTTTTATTTACAGCGGCGTTGGGCTGAAGTGTGTCGCCCTTTATGTCTCGGCACAAATCCAAGGCCATCTCTTTCAAAAGCTCTTCGTTTTTTTCTCCTTCTGCAGTAAAGTGGCTCCTTCATTCTGCATCACAGCCTTGTAGTTTTTTTGAAAGGGCCTGGCTCAGATATCCTACAGACAGGAGTAACAGCTGTCGCTAAGCCACCATAGCTGGCCCCCACTCAGCACCCAGTGGAGACCCAAAACTCTCTGTGTCCGTCGCTGTCTCCAGCCCCCTGTCTGGGTTTTGGACCGGCTGTCTCCAGCTACTTTCACTGTCCGTCTTCCTCCTTCTCCTCCTTCTAATTACAATACATCCATCATTTTTTTTACTAACTCCATGTTTGTGTTTTGCTTCTTGGATTACATTAAATACAGAGAAGAATCAGAGCCTTCAAAAAGAGAAAATGACACAGAAGATGAGACAAAGACAGGGAGATGTCGTCTCCTCCATTCATGGACTGTGCGGCCACACATACACACACACACACACACACACACACACACACACACACACACACACACACACATACTACACCCCACCCCAGCCACCCTCTAATCTGCACTGTTCCACCCTGAGGGCCCGAGGCTGGGGCAGCTGCTACTGATGGAGCCAGAGAGCCAGCTGTCCCCACACACTCACCCACATACACACACACACACACGCACGCCCCTCCACTCATTCATTTGGGACAATGGAGCCAGGATGGGGGTGTGTATATGAGTGTGTGTGTGTCATGATTTTGGAGTGTGCCGTGGTTGTAGGGAGGGGGGCCCTCACAGTCAGTAAAGTGGTTTTTATGTTGGCTTTGTGTCCCAGCAACAGTTGGCAGCACGCGTGTCAATGACACGCCTCTCTGCTTTATTGTCCATGAAGTTTAGGGGGTTTAGGTTGACCTGGGACGAACACACTGGCACACTTACACACAAACAAAGATGCATGTGTATCTATGTGTGTGTGTGTGTGTGTGTGTGTGTGTGTGTGTGTGTGTGTGTGTGTGTGTGTGTGTGTGTGTGTGTGTGTGTGTGTGTGTGTGTGTGTGTGTGTGTGTGTGTGTGTGTGTGTGTGTGTGTGTGTGTGTGTCTGTGAGCAGTCATGGTGTACAGTAGGATCCAGCCAAGAGAGGAGAAAAACAGAAACATGCTGTTTGCTCTGCCTGTTCCTGTGATTTCATCATCTTGCAACAGACCTGTTCATGTTTTTCGGGTGTCAGTGTACTTGGAAAAAACATGGAAGGATTTTCTCTGCAGCCCAGCCGTCTTGTGTAAGTCTCCCTGTACAATAATAGCACCAAAGTTCGGATTACAAAGTAAAAGCATCCAGATCTGTAAGGTAAAAGTTCTTTAGAGCTTCAAAAACAACACATCAGTGGATTCATCTGCACGTTGTGATTGGTTCATCTTTATCTCTAACTGCTTCACTTTCTGGCTCCTGCTGCGATTGGTTAACCCTATCTCTTCCCTGATTGGCTGAGCATCTGAATTGCATTAACTCAATCCCACTGATTGGTGCAGAATCAGTGTAGAAGTTGCTCTGATTTGCCCTCGCTTGAGTGTTCACCAGTCGGAGTGTTTTCTAAACACTGCAGCTGCTTTGGAGACAGCGTGAAAGTGAGCATGTGTTTGTGTGTTTGTATGTGTGTGAGAGCGTGTGTGGAGGCTCTCTGCTCAAGTGGGTGCATAAGGTGGGCTAGGTGTGTAGTTGGCAACTAAAAGGCCATATGGCTGATGACACACACTCTCACACACACACCTGACGGCTGCCTCACACCTGCTGCACTGTCTATGGATGAGTAAGATCAAAGAGAACAAGGCCCCAAGGACTTGCGTGTACGTGCATTTATGTGCGCTTTGCGTGTGTGTGAACAAACATTCACTGCTTCTGAATCAACGCCGACAAAGAGGATCTGTTTTTTGAATGAAAGACAACTCATGTCTGGCTTTGCTTAGAAAGAAAGCTGAAAAAAACCTGTATGGCACAAATGTTGTGTGATGCAGACGCTTGCATGACAAGCACCACAAATAGACTGCTATAATACACTCTCACCTAGACAGAAACAATGAGCATGGCCGAGAGAGAGGGAGTGAAACTGTAGACTGCTCTGTAGGCTGTGAGGAGGTGGTGTTCACAAAAAAGTGCAGCACAAATAGTTTGAATCCTTGTGCTTTGTTGAAATTAAAGAAAAGTAATAAAAAGAAGGAAAAAAGAAATACTTGAGGAAGGAAATTAAAACAAGAGAAAGGAACAAGGGAAAAAAGACCAGTCTCCAAAACCAAGGTAGAAAGGGAGCAAGAATGCAAGAAAGGAACGGTAGGACAGGAGGATGGAAGGAATGAAGGAGAAGAAAAAGACAGGAATAGTTGACAGTTACAGGGAGGGAGGAAGGAAAGACTCGAGGAGCATTAGGAAGGGAGAACAGAAAGAGGAAGGCAAGGGAAGGAATCAAGATAAGGAAATAAGTGGAGGAATCAAGAAAAAGAGTAGGAAAGGAATCTAGGTGAGGGAAGAAGGGAGGGAGGAATCAGAGGAAGGGTTAAAAAAAGGGGGGGCGGGGAGTCAAAGAATGGAGGAAGTTATCAAGGAAAGGGGGCAAAGGAAGGAGGATAGAGAAGAAATCAAGGAAAGGAATCAAGAGAAGGACAAAAGAGGTAATCAAGGAGAGGAATGAATAGAAGGGAGGCAATGGGAGGAAGACAGGAAAGAATAGAGGAAAGGAATCAAAGAAAGGGAAGAAGGAATCAGGGGGAGAGATCAAAAAAGGGGGGAGGGTTATCAAGGGATGAGTAAAGAAAGTGAAGAAGGCAAGAATCAAGGAAAATGAGGAAAAAAGAAGGAATCAGAGAAAGAAGGACAGAAGGATAGGAAGGACTTGAGGAAAGAAATGCATCAAGGAATCAAGAAGGAATTGATGAAAGAAAAAATAATGATGGAGTAAAGAAAGAATGCCAAGAAAACGTGAGGACAGAATTGGAGAAGGACAATAAGAAATAAGTGACAAAGGAAAAGACCTAAAAGAAGGACAGAACTGAAAGAAAAAAAAGGAATAAATGAAGAAGAAATGAGTTTTCGCATTAAGTGCATGGGTTTATGTTGTTGACCTGATTCATAACCCTCAGAGATACCCTCTCATTTTGTTGCTAATGTTCCCTTACGCTTATACACACTCCCACCCACTAACCTACACACAAACGCACACACATACGCAATCAAAGCGGGACGCTCAAAGGCAGACTTCTTTCACTTCGCCCACAACGGCAACAGACTTCGTCTTTGTCACTTTCCGACAGAGACGTCAGTGAGACGCTGCCTTGCTCCGGCCTGAGGAGAGAGTGTTGCCCACACAATGCCCTCATGTAAAATCTGCATGTTATTATGACCACCCACCCACACACACACTCATACACACACGGAGCAAGACACTGAACAAGAAATGATCATTTAGCAAGGATAAACAGCAGATGCAGAACTTCCTCTTTCTTACTTGCATTCTGAACATGCAAGCATGCGTGCAAAATGCAGACACGCTCAAACACAAAGATCCACATACAGCTGAGAAAAAGTGGCGTGCAACTGACAAACCTACAGAGAGCATGTGAGATCTATGGTGTGTGCTTTGTGTCCACGTCTGGGAGCACACGTGGAAAACAGAAACAGTCTGGTTTAGTGTTAAGTACGGTAGTTGCCGGGTAGAGTTGGGGAGTCTGTGGAGGATGTTGTGGTTGGCTTACCCTTTCTTTGTTTCACAAACTGTCTGCAACTCTGCTGTAAGACTGGGACAAAGGGGCCAGTTTGGGATAATACTGAATTGTCTGAGGGTATTTCTTTTTTTATGAATGTTTCAACAAATGCAGAACAAGAAACTTGACCGTGGTGTAATCCTCTGTGCGGACTCTGGATCTCTTTTTCACAGTGAAGTTGAAAAAAAGCTTTTCCCAAGACGCTCAATGTGGTATTCGATGCTTTCGCCCTTATTCTTGCAAATGGATGAACTGTCACTCAATTATTACATCCCAGTTTTCCAGCAATTCTGCAAAGGCGATAGTGCTCACATGCATTGTGGGTTATCTGTGAATAAGAGGAAGGGGAAAAAAAATATAGGATTGCTGATTAGATTATGTCTCCTGCCCTGAGGCCACTTCAGCTGAAGAGCTGCTTGTGGATTTAAGACAGAGGAAACAAAGAGCAGACAGACAAAGACGACCCTTTTTTTCTGAATATAAACAGTAAAACCCGCTCAAACACAGATGCACACACACTTACAGGCACTACTGTTTACTTGCTGCAGCTGTTTCCTGTGTGGCAGGTAACACATGAAGAAAACACACACAGACCACTTTTATGCTCTTTGTAATCCTTCTCACATGTTTGCATAATACTGTTGCTGATAAATACCACGTCTGCTGGTGTTTTATTACACTAAATACAATAACTAAATAAGGTGTGAGTTTATAATATGTATTTAGGGAGCGATAGTAGCGCTTCATGTGTGTCCAGAGTGATAAAGTGTATGTTAACTGGAAGGTGGAGAGAGCTTGACGGTAAGAAACCAAAAACAGGTGCCAAGACTTGCAGTCAACCTCTGTCATAACAAAAGCAGCTGTAAAAGTGAACACACATGAACATGTGTGCACAGAAACACACACTGTGTTGCTGCTTTTAGTGTAAAAATTGCTCATCCACAGCGCACACACACATCCCCTATGTTAAAAAAATGCTGCAGTGACAAAAGCAACAAAAAGAAGTGTGTTCAGCCTTTAAAACACACAAACAGATGCACACACGCAGCATAATCATTGGTAGATTAGATGCTGATTTTTAATTGGTTTAGCCTGTTTTCATTTGATCCTTGTATTATCGCCCCGTGTGTTTTGCTCCTTGAGTGAGCTGATTAAAATAAAACTCCCCCTGTCAACACACTCCCGGATAGATACCACTGTTTGATTAATTCACTCACTCACACACACACACACACACACACACACACACACACACACACACACACACACACACACACACACACACATACACACATACACACACACACACACACACACACACACACAAAAACACATGTCATAATCCCCATCCTTCCATTGGCTACTGTTACCGCCCTGTTTCCAAAGCAACATTGGAATGCCGGGTGTGTAGCCCCGCCTCTTTGAGGAAGGAAACTGCATGTAAACACACCCGGCGTGTGCTCCATCTCACTATGTGGTAAACAGAGTGTGACTGTGGGCAGACTCAGGCTGACCTATAGAATTACATGTTATTCTGTCGCCTTCGAGGACTTTGTCCAGGCCAGGAAATGTTGTTTGTGTTTGACTTTGTAACATGAGGACATCAAACACAAAGGAAAACAGGTGAAAACAATGTCTCTTACATTGTATGTTTGGTTTTGTAATGATTTCCCGCATGTCAACAACAATCCCACATCAGAGCGGGAAATCAGATGCACTAGGCGCACAGTTCTGGTGTCAGTGACCCGTCCTCAAACGTCACATCTTCCCCCTGATTGTCATTTTACAGCAAGTCCAGCCCTTTGTGCTGCTTTGTGTGTTTACAGATAGCACAGCCTGGCCTTTCCTCTGCAGGCCAGCAGCTAAAGGTAACCAAAGTTCAGAAGTATTAGACACCAGGAGTAAATAACAGCTCAGAAATTTTACTACAATCTGGCATCAGAGCCACACCATGAAGTCCTCCCCTGTGAGTGAAAACAGAAGAGGGCAGAATAACAAGGTTATTACAGAACATAACAGAAGATAAACACATTCATAACAGTGATCAAAATACCCACACACACAGACACCTATCCCATTGAGCAAGAACTCCCGACAGCCAATCACATTTCTGTTACCAGCAGCAACTGCTCCTGTTTATGCCTGCCTCTAGCTAATCCTGCACTCTGATTGGCTAAATCCAGAGCCTCAGAGCACAGCCCCCTTCCCCCCTCCTTCTTCCCTGTACTCCCTCTGCTTTTTTCCCCTAACAGATTAAGTAACACCGGCAAAACAAAAAGAGCTTATTTTTGTTTTGCATGCATGACAGTGCACCCACACAAACATGGGGCTTGTTTGGATGCAAAGGTACTTTGCTGCTTTGTGATGTCACAGAGGGATACAGAGGTGCAGAGACAGGAGAGAGGAAGAGGAGGCGGGTTGAACCCCTGTTGCCATGCACCCTCACTGTGTTACTGGGTTAAGTATGGTATGTTGCTATGAGAAGAAAAAAAAACCCAGTGCAAGGAAGAGGGGCAATTGCATCACTCTCCTGAAAAGTCCTTGAAAAACATGTCTCTCACTTCTTTTCCTGCCCCGTGCAAAATTCTAATTGCACTTTCAAATCTTCCTCTGGGAGGAAATTCAAATTAAAATGCAGCACATGGTGAAACCGTGCACACTTAGAAATGTTCTCTCATGCACGAACAGACTCAACTTTAACTCTTCTTTAACTCGCTGCTGTACAAAAATAAGCATGCTTTTCAGCCCTGCTTAGCCCCATTGTTCCCTTTTGCTGCTGCCAGTTAAGACAAAGTGTATGAGCACGCAGCCAGCTGCTGTTTGTTTTGATCTGTTGGAGGCTCCACGAGATAAGAAATGTTGCCAAGAGTGTGGTCGGTCAATTGGTCCAGATCTGATGTTATTATGCAACAGTGTTTCAAGAAACATGTTTTTAACGTACATGTGAACCTTTCATGGAAACTGAAAGCATGTTGTGATCCGGTTAACTTTTAACCCAAAGTTATCAGAAGTCTTGTTGTGATGCATGTGTGAGAGGTGTGTGTGTGTGTGTGTGTGAGTGTGTGTGTGTGTGTGTGTGTGTGTGTGTGTGTGTGTGTGTGTGTGTGTGTGTGTGTGTGTGTGTGTGTGTGTGTGTGTGTGTGTGTGTGTGTGTGTGTGTGTGTGTTTGTGTGTGGTGCACAGGTTGAGAGTATTAATAATTCACTGATTACTCACACTCAGGCACAAATTGTTTCAAACAGGAGCAATTTGTTTGTGCATGTGCAGGAGGCTGTGGTGATGAGCTAATGCATCATCGCTTCCCTCATAACCCTGACCTGAGAACGAGTGACGGCACAGTGAAGGCAAACAAGGCAACAAGGCCTTTGTGAGGGATCCTCCCCTGCCCTTTATTTTGCGTCTCTGTCTGCTGTCTCTCTTCTCTCTCCTCTCTGTAGCTTTTTTCTCCCTCTCTGTTTTTCTCTCACTGAGTCAAGGCAGGCCATGTCCCCGGCTGCTCAAGGTTTCTAATTAGCATGTGCGTTCAAGCAGGGAAGCAGGCACACTGTTTGCTCTTTCCTTCTTTCTTTCTTTCTTTCAGAAAACGCTGTGCTGTCTTGACACCTCTCCAGTACATTATGAACTCTCCCATTGTTAGCACATAGCACTTTCTGTTCTGTCTTTTCCCATGCTTTCACAGAATCCCGATGTGCCTTCACAGTATATTCTCAGGGGGAAACCATCTGCAAGTTTCAGGCTTTTTTTTCTGTCTTCATATGTTCCATGCTCTAGTGTTGCTGTTATATTAAACATAAGCACGAAGCAGTGCAGCTATTCCTGCCTCTACATTGTTTATCCTGAAATAGCCTTACATATCACCTCAGGGAATGTGGAATGTATACCATCCATGTAATGCGTCTCTTTCTCTTTGCACTCTCTCCTTCTATCCTTGAATCAACCCAGTCATCCTGTCTGCCCTCTTTGTCTGCGTGCCAGCACCAAGCAGGGACTTCATGTCAGGGAGAGGAGAACATAGCATGCACCTCCTTCACATTTTTACATCCCCAGTAGGTTTGCAGAGTATGTCTATCTGTATGTCAGTCGTCTGTCTGTCTGGCAACAACACTCATCTCCTCCTTTCCCTCCTGCACTTCTATGGCTGTGCCTTCCGGCCTGCTTCTCTACTTAAGGATCGAGGGTTATGCGAGGGGATTCCTGGCACGGCTTTGAGTACATGTGCTTCTGCGGGGATAAGCTCAGCTATGTCAGTAATGTGTCAGCCTCGCTGAGGTTACAGCCCGCTCCCCATATTTGGCAAATCACTTAACATCGCCTCACCTCAGCCAGACTTGGAGATATGGTCAAGCAGAAAACATGAGCAGAATCCAGGAGCAGACATGAGATAACTGAAAAATGCATGAGTGAAGGATAAAATGCATTCTTACATTCATTACATCTTATAGTCTTTTGTAAACATTAAAGATGTCAGAAGCTCTATTTTAAGTCCTTTGACTCTATATTCATCTCCCTCCTGCATCCTCTTCACTGCCAGATCAAACCAGGTGAGACTATAAGAGTCTGAGACACTCTGTGAGCTCTCTCAGCTGTCCTGAAATAGCCTTTCTTCATGGCAGCTTATGTAAAGAGGCAAACCCAAAGCCTTAGCCTCATTAGATGCATGCATTTGGCATCAGATCGTGCCTCGAAGACTCAGGTCACACCGTTAAATTCCCAGAAAGGTAACTTGTTTACTTATGCCTCAGTGCTTCAACGTATTTTGCATGTTTGCTGCAATGCCTCCAAAAGGGGAGCAAGTTAAGAATCTGGCCTTTGCACCATGTGATCAAAGATTAGCCGTGTGATCTGAAGTTTATCCAAGTTCACTGCTATAATAACATTTTTCATAACCAGTGAGTTTAGAAGCAATGAGTGCACTTATGTGATCTTTCTTTGTACTAATGATATAGATGTTGCTCTCAGAAATGATACTCCTGATCCACTCAATCCGTTTACTTGCTGCTGAACAAACACCGTGATGCAATCCCAGGGCAATTTATGCAGACGCACCAATTTGAAAACAAACATCCAAATGATTATATCCTGCACAGATAGCAGACGGAATAATTTCCCCATCTGAAACCCTTCTCTCTGCCCAGCTGTTATTTTTATTATTATATATTTAAGGTAATTGTCTCATTGGTTTCAACTGAGAGGATGATTAACAGCAGTTAACTTAGTGTCATGACCTCATCTGTGATGACCTGCTGTGTGTGTCACTCTACCCCCTTAGAGTTGATTTCTAAGTTTTGGTCAGGTGTTTTAGAGCGTGTGTTAGAGTGTGCGGTAACCTTGTCACCCTCTCCTTGGTTCTCTCACACACAGCTGTTTTACTACGTGTGATTATAGGCTGCTGCAACTCATTTCTCTTGAACTGAAAGGTTTGCATCATGTGATCTCATCCCCACGCGTGTGTGTGTGTGTGGTGTGGTCATCACAGGTGCCCAGGTGTGTGTGTGTACATGTGTTTGCCTCAAAATTTACAGCTACTCAAGTTTCACCGCAACCCTCAAACTCAGAAAACCACCTCTCTAGGTCACACTTCAAACAAACAGCAGCCTCCATGTGTGTACATGTTGGTGCGCTAGAATCACCTTGGCCGCTGCAGCTGTGAGAAATTCCCTGCATTGTAAATCTGAGAAGGTCTGAAAGGTGTATATTGTGCTGGCTCACCATGCAACCCTCTGTGGAGTGAGCTCACCGTAAGCTGAGCAGAAGCAGCAGCAGCTAAGGGTGCAGCTCGTCTCTCAAGTGAGTGACACATACTTAGATTAGAGACACCCAACACTGGGCGTCCATCTATCTGTCTATTCCTCCGCTGCCTGCCAGAGCCAGCTGGGCCCTGAGCTCATGGTACCAATCTGGACATGAGCAAGAGAAAGAGAGCGTTTCAGAGCAGGGTGGGGTGAGAGGGGATGCTCGCTGCCAGCACATGGTGTAATCTCATCTTGCTGTGGTTACTGTAAGTGAGACAGAGGAGGGAATGGGAAGAAGGGACCACAGTTACCCAGGAAAGTAATGGCTCTGGGAAGGGCAGAGTATCACTCTACCAAAGTCCCTCTGAAACATTTAGCATTTACAGTCAAACCACAAGTCTGGGAATTGTATCCCAATATGGAAACACGTCCTGTAACATTTCAACTGGGTCAAAGTAGCTAAGCAGAAGCCATTATGAGTTAATGTAAAAGTGCAGAGGGGAGGCATAAAATTATTGCACATGGCTTCCCTCCCTGGACGGGATGTGTGCAAGTCCTCATTTCCACTTTACCACTTCAATACTTTTATCTTTTATTTGTACTTTGTTAGCAGGAATCAAGTCAAAGTGTTTGATCATTTAAGCCTCTGTGTGCTTTCACATGTGAAGAAAACTCCTGCAAACTCCCAGAAGTTTACCCAGTGAGCTGCATGTGTGTGAATTTCGGCGTGAAGTCAGCTGAGGTAATGTTTATTTCATGTAACCAGCGCCATGTCAGGTTTTTCTACTTTGCTAAAAAATTCACCGAAAATCACAAGCGGAGGCTGTCACTTCCTGTTATTTGCTGATATTGTTTCAAATGTAAAAAGGGGGAAGTGTAAGAAAAGGGCAAATTAAATTCTTCCCAGCCCTAAAAGATTTTCAGACCAATATGTTTCCAGAGCTTGAATTTTTACCTGTTGGATGAGAGTCATGATGGTGGGAGAGTGGGTGAGGTCTGAGTTTCAGAAAGCAGGACATGGCATCAGAAGCCACAGAGAAAGCTGCAGAGACCTATGCTATGACAGTAGATGTTTCATTGATATCATTATGATGTGCAAACAAACTGATGTGCAGACATCTTGGCGAGACTGACAGAGACTGACTTTTCGTATTTCCTGCTGCATTTCACTCACTATACTGAAGAGTACAGTAGATCTTAAAGGAATATCGCCATAAATAGGCGATGTGTAAAAGTTTATACAACTTCATATTGGAATTGAGCAATAGTGCTTACATATTTTGTTTGCTTGATCTGAAGACAAAACCTAGCACCTGCAGCCATATTGAGTCGCCTTACTTCAGCCCTGGACACCTCCCTTTGGAGATGTTATGGGCAAATTCACCTGGAAGAAGGCCTATTACATCTGGCTTTGGACCCCCTCAGGATCCCCAAGTAGAAGCTGGGAAACATCACTCAGGCGAGGGATGTCTGGGTCAACTTGCTCAGACTGCTGCACCAGAGACCCAGGGACTACGATGGATGGATGGATGGATGGATGGATGGATGGATGGATGGATGGATGGATGGATGGATGGATGGATGGATGGATGGATGGATGACTGGATGGATGGATGGATCAATGAATGAATGATGGATGAATGATGGATGGATGAATGGATGGATGGATAAATGGATGAATGATGGATGGATGGATGAATGATGGATAGATGGATGGATGGATGGATGGATGGATGGATGGATGGATGGATCAATGAATGAATGAATGATGGATGGATGGATGGATGGATGGATGACTGGATGACTGGATGGATGGGTGGATCAATGAATGGATGGATGGATGGATGGATGGATTGATGGATGGATTGATGGATGGATGGATAAATGGATGAATGATGAATGATGGATGGTTGGATGGATGGATGGATGGATGGATGGATGGATGGATGGATAGATGGATGGATGGATGGATGGATGGATGGATGAATGCACTCTCCAAATTATTGTTTCAAGTAATTCATGTAATCTATAACTTCAATGTACTATTTATTATGATGTTTGCTGCTGACCTCTTGGCCAGGTCACCCTTTTAAAACAGATGTCATTGGGTTTCTATCTGGTCCAATAAAGGTTAATTGAAAAAATATAAATATGTCATGGACACAGCATGGATTCCAGACATTTTCTTGATAATTCATCCCCTGATAATGTTAGGAATTTGCTATTCACTCATGCATCTCACAGTGGTATTTAACCTGTGTCATACAGGCTCTGACAACTTTAAACGCTCTGGTTTATGTGTGTTTGTGTGTGTGTGTGGGTGGGGGGGGGGGTCTTCTGTCAAGGTGACTGGTTTCCTGTTATGACTTCATTGTGTATGATGGCAGCTGTGAAGCATACACAGACAAACTGAGCTCAGCATGAACAGCACCCACACCTTGCTTATGATAAACTTTACTATCACCTGCTGTGGTGGAGGTTTGGGAGAAAAATCCAGCCACCTGAGTTCACATGCAGCATCTGTCTGAGACTGGCTGAATATTTTCCCCTTTGTCATGACTCCAGTGAAACAAAGAAAGACAACTGTGTGCCAACAAATCTGTGCTTATCAATGTTTTCTGTCTCAAATCACTCAGTGTCTTCTTTCAGGCAAATGTGAGAGTAAAAGTGTTGAATACTCATGTGTAGGGGAACTTAGAATATTTTACATTCACAGTGCACGTGCTTAAAGCATTATTTACCATGTGCACACGCGTGATGAATCTCAGAGGGCTGTTGTGTGCGCACTTTTTCTGCAAGAATGAACTTTTCTGTATGCGACACTCCACTCCTATAGGTAGAAAACAGCAGCCTGGGAAGCACTCTGTTGTTGACTACTGCTCAGTGTTTATCATCTTTCTGTGCCACAGTTCAGCACACTTATGTTTCCAAGTCACAGCACACATCTGTCTGGTCTTGCTCCCTCTCTCTCAGTCTATCGTAACTCCAGATCTTTGGCTCAGACCTCGTGCAGACAGTCAGACAGTCGGGCTGCTCGGCAGTCTGGACTCTTGCTCCAGGCTTTTTGCACATCAGCCAACACAGGGACGAGCTGTGTGTGAACTCTACACAAACAGCAGCAGAGGCAGACACTGGGAACCTTTTCCGGTTACCTGCTGTCTTATTTGTTCTGGACTGGCTAGGATACACCTGTGTTGTTGTGTTTTTAGTCTTTATTCAGACTTGACTAAACTCCTGCTAGAGATATTAAGTTTGAGAAAGCAGGTAGTGTAAGAAAGAAGGTTTCAATCTGATCTGTTGCTCGGACTGTCAGTGCACTTTTATCCAAAGTAGGTCAAGGATTTGTCAACACTACTGTACATGAACTACTTAAGCATACCTCATCACGCCTAGGAAACATGTTTATTTACATTGTGCCTTTAATAACTGTCAACGCTTATACTCCTGTGAAAATTGGTCTTATCTGGGGCATAAAATTTTGCTTTTTTCTTACAAAATCAGGTCAAGATTAAACACGATTGCTTCTCCTATTGTTGCAGGTAATCTATTTTTTCTTTTGCCTGAAGAAACACTGCCCTGCATAGATTAAGAAGAGAAACCAAATGTTCTGGGTGCTTTTGTGCAGAATCAATAACACTTTCTCTTTGTGCAAACTTATTGGTTCAGTCCTGGAAATTTCTGATGTTCCCAAATTGAGTTGGCTGCAACTTCTTTTTTACTAGATATTGTAGTTAAACTTTCACTCTGACACAGGTTTCATGTTGCATCAAAATGCAGAGTGCGGCAGGCACAAATAAGTAGTCATAGCAAGCAAAATCAGGCTGCATATCAGTGTCTCAGGAGAGTGGAAGTCCAGCTTTAGTTTTGACAGGGCTTGTCCAAAAATGAGTTTTCTCAGCACATATGGGTTTTTATTTCATTTTCCTTTATGCCTAACTCTGAAGAGTGTTCAAGGAAAACCCCACCAATACTTCTCTATGATTTTTTTCCTCTAAATCTGAGTGAGTAAAACTTCCTCTGTTCTTAGAATCTCTCTAGATCTGTCTCAGCAGACAGGCTGCCTCGTTTGCTGTGTGTGTGATATTTGCGTGCACGTGGAGTTGTAGCTATGTGTATGTTTGTGCACCTGTGTGTTTAGATGTGCACACATGCAGGGGATGACCGGCGGTTGGCTGGAGACAGAGGTTGCTGCGAAGAAGGAAGCAAGCTGAGTTCCTCTGAAGTGTGATGATCACTTTGATGTGGGCCGTCCTTTACCGTTAGCTTCAGCTCAGAGGCGACCACAACACCTCTTCTCACTTTCCCTCAACCTGCCAACGATGAGCTGGACGACCCTCATTCTGCTAAAGCTCACCTCCAATTTCACTGCAGTTTCGATGGTTTGCACATTTTTTTCCAACGTGTTTGCAAGAAAACAAAACTAATGACCTTCCATTTCTTTCCTGCAGCTTTTATCAAACTGAACTTTTGTGCATAAGCTACTATAGACTTCCTACCAATGCATCGCCGTTCATAACATTTAAACTCAATGCTCTACTGCAGATAAGCAAAAGTGGGTTATTATTTCTATGCAGTCTCCTTTTTCCACTTGGATGCACAGAACTGACAGACCCCTCGACTCAGCTCAGAAAACAAAAGAAAGCTACAGCCACGACCACCATCTCCCCCTCCTCCCCCCAGCCCCGGCCTGGTTCCTGGCTGCAGCAATTGTGCAAGCTGTCACACAAAGCAGCTGGTCTGTGAGTAGTAAGATCAGTGCTTGAAAAAGGACACATATCACAAACATCAATTCATAAGAACTGCCCTGTCTCTTAAATCTTTAATTTACCAAACACCACCCACAGTGTTGATCTTTACTACTTCCCTCTTATTCAGTGTAGCTGACGTCTTGCATCACTTCCTGATGCTACTATATCAGTACAATCTGCTTATCCTACCCACACTCTTGACCTTTCTGCAGTGCAGCTGAGTTCTTGTGTGCTGTGAAGCTGAATGCAAAAAGAAATAACATTTCTGACAAGAGGATGAGTTTGATTTTTTATTCACAAAACATTAAAAATGAGTACAATTCATGTTCATACTGCATTGCTTCGTTTGCATGTTTGAAAGTAAAACTAATAGTCCATTGAAAATTGTTGCAGGTGCAGACACAGCTCAAATCAGGATTTGCAGGCAAAGTCTCCAAGAACTTCCTGATAGCTGTGCTGAAAAAGAAAAATAAGTCCACTCTCAAGTTCTCTTCTGAATCTTCATCTTCCTCGATGAGATTCAGCCCAGCCTCTGCACTTTCGTGTGTCCATTTCTTCTTGCACAGTCTATATTTCTGTGACCTTCTTCGCTCTGTTCCCCATTGCCTTCAATGTAGGGCAGCAACTGGGTCATAACTTTTCATGCAGTTTGCACCACACTCCAAATCCTTCTCAGTGTCCATCAGGCTTTCTGGTCCACTCTTCAAACACATGACCTAGTCCAAACTCCCACCTCCAAACTTGAACCCCTTTCCCTTCAGGGTAATCCAGAAGCCACCACACTGACCCAGAATGCACTGGAAGGGTGCACCACTCTTGCAGCCTCTTAATCCAGCCATGTGGGGCAGCAAGGCTCAACACCCCTTAGCTGAAGCTCAGCTCCATGACTTTCTTTTCATCATCTTCATCATCAGCTTATGAAGCATTGTTAGTGGAGTGTCACTTCAGCGCTCTGGGAGGGTAATGGAGGGCACCCAGTCGTACACGCTGCGGCTCTCTTCGCAGAAGAGACTCAGCTTGTCCAGAGCAGGGTCTTTCCACGGGTTTGCACTGGGGCTCTGTAATTAAAAAGGGACACATTTAGAGTCAGCACACCTGCCCCAGACATGCAATAACAGTGTGCAGAAAAGTCAGACAGGAGGAGTGATGCATGCATGATTCATTGGCTGGTGGTTGGCTGAGTGTGGGTGCATCCGGGGAAACGTACCGTGACAAGAATGCAGTGCGCGTCCTTGGGCTCGCCGGTCTCGTCTGCACCCACGAGGTCGGCCAGGCGCTCGATGTCGTTTACGCGCACCACGTTGATGTCGTTATCGAAGCAGAAAGCCTGAATGAGGGTAAAGTGGATCTGCAGAGCGATGTCACACTCGTACTCCTCATCTGTGGCGAGGACACAGAATGCCACGCTGTCTGGGTCACTGTGGGAGAGGCGAGAAACACGGTCAGATAACAGTCCTGCTTCGCGACTTTTCTTGAGTAAACAGACACTGCAGGTAAACGTTCACGGATTGCAATACTTACACATTCATGACTTTTGCAGATTCATAAACTCCAACTGTGAGGTAGTCCTGCTTCTTAGCAGAGACCAGCAGCTCCTCCAGGGCTGCGCCTGCACTTTGCACCCTTCACAAAGAAAAACACACATCATCAGCACACCGGGCACATTCAAGACAGGCAGCACGATGTACGCCAAACAGCTTTAAAATGTTAAATCAATGCGTTAGATGCTTACCTGTCTGTGTTTTCCATTGTGTTTTCTTGTCCGCGGATCTCTTCCAGAGTCATAGTTATAATCCAAGCGCGATCGTGCTTGTCAGAGAGTAGAAAAAGGCTGTGTGGTAGTCTGTGAAGTCTCCTGCGTTATTCTGAGCTCGGAACAGGCTGTGGGTGTATTTATAGCGGCTCAGCGTAGTTTCTCGGTAGGGGCGGTCCTTCCCAGCCATTGGCTCGACCGGGGTGAAAGCAACAAAAAGTCCCCATTAGCATATTCAACCCCACGTGGGGCAAAAAACAACCTTTCAAGAAATTCCCCCCCACCCACTACCCATTCCTTTTGCCTTGTCAACATCCAACATCATCACAATGAGCAAAAACTAAAAGTCCTGTTTACGATGGACGTTCAGAGTCTTCGCAAACAGAAGCAATGTCACAGCAACCTCTTTAAAGTGGCCACCTGTTTAACACAACATGATATTCTGTCATATGCAGGGTTTAGGGTACGTACGATATATAAAATTCATATATGAGTAGTGTTTCGTAGCATGCATTTAAAGAATAAAAAAAGGGATTTATGGTGCTTTTTTTTGTTTTTAGAGTTTGTATATGATAACAACATGGATTATCAGAGTTTATTCCTTGTTTATTCATCAGTTATTGAACAATAACCCTTACCTGCCTTTGAGTTGCATAATTGTTCTGTGCCAACAAGTGTTGTTCTCCCAAGTTGGGGGAAAGAAGGGAGCAGACTAAGTGACTAATTTGGGCTAATACACAACAACACTGCCGAGCCTGTGTGGGTGAAGCAGCAGAGGTTAGCTTATCGGTGGAAAGGCGCTCTGGAACAGTCTTTCAAGAACTGGACTTTCCCAGTCTGGGGAATCACTGCTGTGTTAAATATAGTCTGAACTTTCCCTGTGGTCGAGCTTTACCTTGTCCTTAATAAACAGCTTCCCGATGTCTCACCTGCAGGCGCGAGCACATCCTGGCTGCTGGTTATTTAACGTGCTATGTTTGCTGTCTACCAGGAATTAACTAATTTAGGGAAATCAACGGACCTGCTCTGACCTACACGGGGCCATTGTGTTAATAGCGTAAAGTTCTTTTTTTCTGTGAGTGTGACCCAAACAGCTTGTGGTCGGCACACGCCAGTTTTTGTTCACCCCTTGAAAAGGAGCCCTAATTGTCGGTCTGACTTGGCGCGTGTCGTCTCTCCTTAAGAGGAAAAAAAAGCGACACACTTTTTGTGTCACAACAATACCCACGTCCTCCACCTGCCCCTGGTCTATTCACTCTGGGCGAGGGGGATGTGAGTGACTGAGTGTGCGTGTGTCATGCCTGCACCCCACACTCTTAATTAGCCCTTTCTATTCAGTGCCCTGCGGCAGATGCCCGACAGATGCGCGTGGGCCCCCTCCTTAAATGCGCCACGTGCCATGGTCAGCGCTGTATCTTATCACTGCATGTTTACATTCAATATAATTCGCTTTTCTGACAGATGCCGAAGGCATTAGATTGTTTAGACCGGCCCGGTAGCCTTGTCTTCTCATCATTATTGTGTAAGTAATTACGCCAACTAGAGTTACTCAAGATAAATAGTAAGTTACAAAACTTATAAATTACCCTGCTCCTTGTGCAAACGTTGATACCACAAAAAGGAGTAGTAGGAGTAAACTTCATAAAAAAGAATTTATTCTAAACCCCGTGATATCGGTGACAATGAGTAACATCTCAAACCAATCTGACATTTGGTTGAATGTACACATCTGATGTGCCAACAGTATATCTGGATGACCTTTGCTCTAATCTGCACCATTTATGAAGCAGACAACTGGGCGTTTATGTCAGAAATCTGGACTAATGCCGCCATCTGCTGGTTGTTGAGAAATTGACATTTTCCTTGCACCATAACTAGTCCCAACATGTTGAATAACCCCAATGACTCATGATACACTTAACTCTGAATGAGTCACCAGCAGCTCCATATATAGTCAGATGTTGTTTCCTGACAGCTGAGATTACCTGTGCGGTCAGACAAATGGCCTTCTGTTTACCAGTAAGACCAGGAATGTCAACAGGATAAAAGAACTGTGAGAGGGAAAACACCTAATCTAATAATATTCATTTAGTTGAATTGAAATACTTTACCTCCCGAAAAAAAGTTCCCAAAGTTTCCCTGTATTCCCTTAGTAAAAACCCAGTCCACTCATGTGGCATGCAAGTCAGATCAGCAACATTGCATCATTTGGTTTTGCTTTCAGTTTAGGGAAGAGAGCCTGGCTAAGAGGATGAGGGAAATCCCGAACTGGCTCTGAAATCTAGATGAAAAATCAGCAATGTCCCTGCACAGCAAAGCTCTCCTGGGGGTTTTATTTATCTGTAAATATGCCACCTCAAGTTTCACAGCAGGACTACTTAAAAATCTCAATCTGAGGAATGTTTTTTTTATGGTTTTTCTTTAGACAATGTCAAAAAGATAATTTTTTGGCTACAAAGTGTCTTGACATTACAGTCTATCTTTGTGTACATATAATTTTTTAGTGCAAGTATGAAGGAGTTTTAGCGGGATCATTAGCCTCAGTTGAAAGTCAAAAAAATAACTTGAGTGACTTTGATTTATAAAAAGTTTATTATTATTATTATTATTATTATTATTATTATCATAGAGGTCCAGACATGTCTTATACATAAAGAGTTCAAATGTACAGAAGAGCTACAATCATATATAAGCATATATACATTCCCTTCTTACACTATGTCAAATGTCAGTGCATTTGTACAACATGATCCACATTTTAAATCTCATTGACTGTCTATCATGACAAAAAGCTTTTTCCAATACCATTTAGATTCTATTAATTACTAACAGTAACGTAAGAAATACACAAAGAAATACCAAAATGCATCACTGATGGAACAGGTCATTACATTTTTTCTATTTTACTGCAACATGGTCTTCTCTGCAAATACATTAGACCCCTGGTTTTGATATTTCAGGCAGTATGTGGAAATAAGAGGTGTCCCATGACACCAAAAAGGAGGGGACTGAAGGGGCACAATGAGAACATCAAATGACTGATGTCTTGCTGGTGATGCAAATGTTTTTAGCTTTACTGTACAACATAAAATGAGAGCATTCCAAAATTAAAAAGAGCATTGATACCCTTGTTACAAGGGAGATACTAACAAACTTTACAAGTCTTCTAAATGGCCAAATGTCCTGCAATGGCTTAAGCATTACGGTGGTCAAACCACTTTGATCAAGCTTCATGGGAGTCAAGCAGCTAATCTCCTACTAATGCAATGGAGGTTTCTGGGTAGTTTGCAGTGCAAACTGTGGGACGATTTAGTTTCACAACAATTAAACATGAGAGAGTCGTTCACAAGCAGCTTAACACCTGGATCTGCTGGAGTTTGACCAAACAAATTAGTCAAACAGAGCTGGTCCTAGAATTTGGTTCTCATTATCAAGTAATACTTAAAATCCTTTTGAATCAATATACTGCAGTTTCACTGAAAACAGTGTTTTCAACTAGTTTTGGTCATCAGCATCACGGTGACCATAATTTGAGAGTCTGGAGTGCAACCTTGTAACCTGTGGCCTCCAGCAAGCAGGTATGTAGTCTATACCTGACAACTTTTATGCTGCTGAGATATGGACACCTCTCTCAAGTTCTTAATGTCCACAGGAACAAGGAATCAGAAAAAGTGCAAATGAAGTAACAGTAGTACATCAGAGGGGCTAATGGAGGAGAAAAGTAGGGACAGATAAACTGATCACATTTCTTGATTATATAAGGTCATTTCCCTACTCCTTGGGAAAGTTCAAAATCCCACTGCTAACAAATAAAAAATATGGCTCCCTCTGCTGGTAAAATGTATAAACTTCCCTGTACTACATCTCATCTGAGCGGTGCTGCTGTAATATGACAGATTGAGGGTTTTGGTCTATCCAGTTGTCTTTGGATCCCTCGTATCCCACAGCAGATGCCACTGATGCATCAATAGATCCTTCCTGCAAGGCCCCTACACCAGGGGGGGTCTCTGCAGCCTGAGCCGGACTGGGGAAGTCAGCGGAGGAGTTACTGTTGATTCCAGATTCTGTGTCGGGCTTCTCCATCCTCTGGTAGTCAGGAGTTTGATTCTTCTGACTGCCAGCTAAGATAGCTTTATGATCTACGTCGACTATGGCCATGAGAAAATCGCCTTCCTCTTCAGGCTCAATGTAAGTCATGGCATCCGTGCTGTCCTGTGGCATTGAGCGCAAGGTCCGGGAAATGACTGTAATGAGGGAGAAAGAAACGGTTACCGAAACTGAGCAAACATTATGATGAAAGCAGACAGGGAAGCTTTGTAAACAAACACCTTTTGAGGCAAAGTGATGCCGTTTGCCTGAACACACTGAATAGACAAGTTATCCTGATGACAAGTCGACTGATCAACAGAAGTGACAATAGAGGTGAAAATATAACCGAAAACAAAAGAAATCTTCTCTCTGTTTGTGGTTACTTACTGGAAGAAGGTGTGTAGAGTTCTTTCTGCTCGTTCTTCCCGCCAAACGGATTGACTGACGGAAAGATGATGAGGCAGAAAGAGAGCAAGAACACCTGAAGGACAAAGCAAAGAAAGGGATGAGAAAGGAAAGAACCTGACACTTCATAGAGGAACAATGATGAGGAGAGAAATTTACCATGACACAGGTGCTGGTTGTGCTAGCCTTCATGGTCGACATCTTGACTATTCCCTGTAGTTTCCTCAGCTGCTCTATCAAGGACCTGTGGGAACCAAGAGAAAACATTTACTCTCACTCAGCAGAGCCAAGATCACTTACTATGTTTATGTAATTACTCATCAGTGTAGGAGCACAGGAGCATGGTCTGCAAGGTCTTACATGTTCTGTTTCTGCAGCAGTTGGACTTTCTTCTGCAGCTCCATGTTGTGTGCAGTACAGATGGCAACCCTGTGGGGAACAGTGATTTAATAATATATTTATTTATTCAAACATACTCAGAGGAATTGAGCAACCACTGCAAATTAAGTTAACAGTTTATTTCTACTAGTTCAACTACTAAAAGAAACTTATGGTAGGAAAGAGTTTTAATATCCTGCTCAGTTGAAAACAGAATTTCTATATATGGTTCAGTTTCCAATTCCACAGAATTGGTGGTTTTCTTTGACACTCATGCTAGAAATATTTGTTTTTGTGAGGATGTCATAATGCACTATTATTTTCTAGGTTGTTTTGGGGTTGACAATGATGTCCTTTCCTAAAACACTTTTGGTATTTTAAAGGTGCATTTGTCCATGAGGCTTTTCTATCCAGCTATTAATTCAAAGACTTGCTTATTTTTTAATATTTAATTTATGAATTTAGCTGCAAAGCCATTTTCAATCAATCAGTATTTATGTAATCTATTAAGACATTTAGACAAAGAAGATTTTCTGATCCAGTGGTCATAATGAAGCAAACACCCTGTGGAACACCTGCTGTTGAGATCTCTGTCATAAATTTATTCATATCAATACACTTTTGTCATTTTATCTCACCTGTTTTCCAGTCCATCAACATACACCTTCTTCTTCTTGCGGCTCTCCTGAGCAGACTGCTTATTGCGGATCTTCCTCCTGACCCTTTTCAAGGTCCTCTCCTCTGCCTGTTTAACAGAGAAGCGAGGCTTTTAACAGAATGTCAACATGGTGAATAACGACATACATGTATATGTAATAGCTTTTAACAGCAGAGCACACAAAACAAACACATTTGCAGTTTTTAAAAGGGTTTCTTACACCTTTCAGTTTGAAATATACAAAAATACAATGAGACCAAATGAACAAACTATTTTACCTTTGTGAGGGGCATGTGTGTGGGAATGGTGACTCCCTCCTTTGAAAGAAGCCGCTTCTCCTCCTCAGTGAGTACAATCTCTTTGAACTGGAACTGAAAACAGAAAGGAAAACAGTTTACACCTCTAACATTCTTGGACACAGAATAAATAATAAGATAGCACCTTAGTCGCAACATGAATTGAACCACTTATTGAGTGCGTCACATATGAGTTACCAATAATTATAACTTTTCACCTTAAGGAAAACTCCTCAGTCTGACCTGATATCAAATAGCACAGATAAGAAAATAAGGTGTGAAAACTGACCTGGTCTGTGGTTTTAAGCTCAGTCGAATCTTCTGATGAGTCTTCTATGGCAAGTGTACAGGGCAGCTCACTGGTGATGTCCTCCTCCATTGCTTCACTCACATATTCATCTGTCACAGGGGGAACAGATTGAACATAATTCACTTATTCACAAATTTATCCAGTGTTTATGAAGAGAAGTAACTAAATATTCAAAATTCAAAGCCTTGCTGATGGTGTCAGCATCAAGTTCACTTGGACTCCTCATACCTAGATCAATGAAGACATCTGTATCCGGCTTCTCTGCCCTCACACTCTGCAGCACATCCATGTCTGTGTCTCCACTCTGCAGCATGGAGTAACTATGATCTGCTTGGACTGTCAGAGCCTCCAGACTCTCCATCTGCTGTTCACCGGAGGGTAGAGCAGTGTCAGAGGGGACTGGGCTGGGTTGGGAGTAGCTGGGACTGGGCACAACGTCACTATCACTGCCCTGGGGACTTGGGCAACCCAAATGATTGTTGTTTCCAACTCCAGTGCTGCTGTCATCAGAAATCCCGCTGTCGCTGCCCAAAGGAGAGTGAGAGGGACAAAGAGCACCCATGTTGTCCTCTCCCTCTAACAAGCTGGACAGGAAGTCCTCAGTATTCATGCCTGTTAACATCTGGAGGGAAATAAGGGAATGAACTATTTTAAACACTAAAACACAAATTTTCAGTACAGTAATTATTATAGAGTTATGTAATTAAATGGGGCCTTTGTTTCTCTTTTCTGATTCTTACATCTTGTTCAGACAGCCAGGATTCAATGAGTCCGCTCTCATCAGGAAACAGAGGCTCAGTGGATCCGTCCTCACCGCTGTGGAACAACAGACCCAACAGGTCTGTTCCATCCATTTCTGGTAGGTCTTCAGGGACTGACATCTGCAATAAGAAACAGCATAAAACCATAACAGTTTAATAAATCTGAAGAATCTTATGCATTTTTTTTCCACATAGCATTATTATAACAGTAATAAGATGTACAGGGGCTTGATATTTCTAAATGTATATCAGATTGCACTTATGGTGAAAATGTATTTATTCAAAAAAGGAAAGAAAAATTGATTGAAGAAATGTATCCAAAAAATTGCTTTTTACGTATACATGGAGGTCAAATTTTATCAGTCTTTTTTTCCAAATACCACCATTGTACACGCACTGTATGTGATGGTGTAAAGTAAACCGGATTACGTCGTTGCTGTTCTCCCATGTGCGCTTTGTTGGGTTTGCAGCAGCATGTGGATGTTGTTGACAGTTTTATGAGTGTAATAAATAAAATAATTTAGCAGTTTTCATGCTAGACAATATCGTGGATTACAATGGGTTAATGACACGTCTACAAAAGTCCCGAGTAAACAACTTAATATTGCATCATATTCACGCTCCCACAATGACCTCATCCTTTATCGGGCCCCGCCCCCACATGCCTTTGTCACGGGATCAAAATACAGTATCAAGTGTCAAAACAAAAAAGGCTTACAGTAGAGCTTTTGTTAAGTGGAGGGAAAAAAAAAAAAAACAGAAAAAAGTGGAAAATGGCTGAAAGAAAATGTGCTACTGTACGTTTTATTGTCTTGCAAAATAAAAGCGTGTCTGGCAGCATGGCCATTGAAGCCTCAAAAGAAATGACCTAGTTATGGTGCATTAAAACGAAGACGTCTTGCATCAAAACTCATTGGATGCAGATGAAGAAAAACACATCAGCCCCTTTGCACAATTCATTTTATAGCAAGAAGAAGGTGCCGAACAGGCCAAACAGCCTCAACCAGACAGCTAGTCTGTTTTCTCTATAATCCCATCACTATCTACGGCACCGGGAGGGTGTGGTCCTCGTGACATTTAACACACTAACAACTGTCGATTCCGTTACATTCAAGACAATATTTCTTACCGTTCAGTGGCAGGACACGAAATACCATTCAAGTGAGTGCGTCCGTATCTTTTGGTTACTCTAGTCAGCGTTTCTTCGTCGCTCTCGTCACAGTGCTTCCTACACAAAAAACCACCTTCCAACAAGGCAAAAAATGCGTCAACACGTAAGGCGGAAATGAGTACGTGAGATCTTGAGTGCTTCTGGGTAGTGTAGTATGGTACCCTGCTACGCCAGGAAGAAAGTTCTATCTTTTTCCCTGTCTTGCAGTCAATAAATATTTCATGAATGCCCCACATGTTGTATTTAATTTAAATTTGTGGGAAAAATACGTCGCAAAAAATCTTAACATTTAAAAAAATAAAAACAGAAAAAATTAAACAAGTAAAAAAACACTGAAGCAATACTTCACTACATACAAACCACATGCATTTCAACCCTGTGAAGCTTGACCAATTAAAAAAACTAGCCAGGAAATTCTAATTTGTGGAAATGAGTGGTTTATTAACCCAGTTAACGAAATTTACAAGAAGGAATGCTACATCGTTTTGTTGATATTTTTTTGTATCACATTTAAAAAATAAGTAGATAGTTGTTGTTTTTTTAAATTAGTATAATTTTGGATCCGTATCTCACCACAATTTCTGAAAAAATATTGGCAATGATTTATCAAAAAGAAAGAAATAATAAAAGTTATGTATCAAATATGACAAGTTATAACTCATAGTGCACGTTTGTTGCATTCAATTTGATTTTATTTAGAAGATGAACATGAGCATGAACATGGCATCAGGTCATACAAAAATCTCATGAACTCATTCTAAAGTCGCCTGAGTTGGAACAGTATTATGATTTTGCCACATGAACAACCAAAAATTTTGGCGGATGAAAATGTGGGCTAATTGTGATTTACTGTTTATTTCAGTCCATAGGGACAATAAAGTAAGGTCACTAAGGTCTAACATCTCACAGAGATATATCACATAAGAAGGTAAGATGTGACATTTCTCACAAACATCAAGGGGCACAATGAAGTATGATTCCATACAATGACAGAAAACTAAGGCATCAAAGAAAAGTGCAAGTTAACATTAAATACATCATGTCTTATGTATTGACTGCATGATCACCCTTTTATCATCTCAACATGATGCCCCTTTTTTCGTGAAGTATTTTGTAGGGTACATTGTTTTCTGGTGTTTCAGCAGAGTTGATGAGTGCTATAAAATTCTGGCCTGCATAACCCAAATCGAAAGGTACATTAAGAAATGAACCCAAACAAATTATATTTTGTGAAAATAATATATCTGATGAGGATTACAAGTTGCTTTCCCTGTGAAAATGGTATCAGTACTGTTTTCTAGCAGCAACATTCTCACAGAGACTAATTCCTAGAAAAAAAATACTACAGTTAGAAATCTCAGATTTCAGGAGCTGCATGGGATTATATAACAGGAATTCAATGTAAACTGCTGGCTGTAAAGCATGTTTTAATTTCTAATTAGGTCCATGCAATCCAATCCCATACTATTAAGATGTCTCCAGTACAAACCAGAGCATGTCGTCACAGAACCACACAGAGTTTCGATGTATGCCTTAAACTCCTGTACACTTTAAGTCTTTCCTTTTTGCTGGCTGCAGTTTGTGAAGCTGCCTGTGTTACTGCAGGCAAGCTCTGGACAGCCCGCCTCTTGTGAGAACGGTGCAGTAGAATCCTGTACACTCCTGTGATGGAGCTCCTGCAGTCTTTCCCCTGATTGTTGAGAATGTGTTCTGAGGATATTCCCAATGTTTCCAGAGCTGCTTTGACCTCCATCTCCTCCTCCTGGAGTTCAGCAGGTTCACTGTCTGCTAAGTACGACGGGTCTAGTTTAAAAGGCTCCATGGCACGTGGGAAGTCCACAGGGAGCATCCACTCACAGCCCATCATTTGCTCCACTGTGCAGCGGTCAGATGGTATCGGTTGGAGGATTCCCCTGATTAGCCTCTGGCATACCTCAGGCACCCATGTGGGTAGGACGTAGGCCCCATCTAGGATGCACCGCTTCAGTTTAGCCACAGTGTCGGCCCTGAATGGCATTGTGCCTGTTACCATAAAGAACAGCATCACCCCCAAGGCCCAGATGTCCACAAAGATGCCAACATAGTGCTCATCTCTAAAGAGCTCAGGTGCAGCATAAGGTGGCGAGCCACAGAATGTGTTAAGTGTCTCATTACGGCGGCTCAGAGTGCTGAAGCCAAAGTCGCCCACTTTGACACAAGAGCTGCTGGTGTAGAAGACATTTTCTGCTTTCAGGTCACGGTGGATGATGTCATTTTCATGCTGCAGGAGGAAAAGGTCATCCAGTGATGATTACATTAATGAGAGAGTATATTTCTAACTAATAAATGGAAAAAATCAAGGTTAAGCAATAATTTATATGATTATATTAGGTATTTATAACTTGATGTGACCCAAAATGATTTTCATACTTTTCTGTTTATTCAAGATCATTTCACCTGAATTACATGATATTTCTTCTGGTGGTGAGGATAAATTAAAAATGAAAGTAGAACCACTCCATTTAAAATAATGTAGTTTTTGAAAAAAACTTAAAATTTGAATGAATCCTCTAATTGAACTTACATTAAGTCACGGATGTCTTAGTCTGAATCTACATTTAACTGTATTAGAAAATTAAATGCAATCAATGTTGTTTCAGTCTCATAAATATGTTTCAGATGATCTTGATATTTAATCTGTGAATATCTTAATTTAGAACTTTATTTTTAATGAATTTTTACTGACCATATGTTTCACAGCAGACAGGATCTGTGCAAAGACAATCTTGCTCTCTGTGTCTGAAAGTTTCCCCTCTGTAGTAATCTTGGTGTAAAGCTCCCCTCCCCCTGCGTACTCCATCACAAGGTGTAACCGTGACAACGTCTCCACCACCTAGAGAGAAAGATAGAACATAAGTGTGTCCGGCATGTCAAAGTGCTTTATCAAACACTATTAAAGAGGCTGTCATGAGTCCCTTGAGATCAGAGAGAGTAAATCATCATCAATACAAAAATCAATGAGAGGATCAAAATGAGGCTGTGAGTGCATCAAACCTCGTAGAGGCGTATGATGTTTGGATGGTGCAGTTTCTCCATGCTGGAGATTTCTCTGGACAGCAGCCTCTGGGTTTTCTGATCCAGCTTGGTTTTATCCAGGATCTTTATGGCCACTTTATCTGGGGATGACAGTTGGTTAGGAGTCTGTAATAAGTAACATGTTTCTTCAGAAGAGTTAAGTTTTCAGATCATCAAAAAAACACAAACATACATACTTTAATTTGGCATTTAGTTTCATCAGCAAGAATTTGTTAGGACGAAAAAAAATCAGATGAATTTTTTCCTCATGATTAAGTAGGCCAACTTTTCTGCTAACTACAATTTGATATGTTGCATAAGAAAGTGAACTTGTTTCCTTTTAGCAAACCCAGAATCACCCCTGAAGTGGCCAAGCCTCTCGCTGTGCTCCAGGTAATCTTTTGGAATATTAACTGCACTCAGAAACCAATTTTCTTGATTATTTTCTCTCCGGGGTCTATTCTCTCTTGAAGCCCTATCATTGTAAATGAAGGAAAATTGCCTTTTTGATGCTGCATGACTTCAGGCCTGCAGATGGTCAAGTATGTGTGACGGTGAAATTTAAGAGCTCTCCTACAGTGGACTGGACTGTGTTCAACTCACCCCGATCAAAAATGTTCAAGAGCAGAATATATAAACTTATGCATTAATGCAGCAAGCATATCAAGTTTAAAAAAGTGATATCTGCACTGTATTCCATTAAATGATTCATAAAGAGAAGAAAATACGCCCCAGGTAACTGAATACTTAAAAGTTCTGAAGAGGCAAAATGGTGTTGAGATATCTAATTGTGCTTCAGTATGCATTATTCAGGCTGGTATTAGACTCCTGTTCAGCTCTCAATAGAGGCATTCAAAATGCTTTGCAGTTCATATTGTTTTTGGAGGACTAAATGATACCACCTACATGCACGTACACACAAACATAACCTGGCATACACAGCAAAGAACATACAACCCTAAAAACATCAAGCAGGCACATCTACACAGCTACGCAGTCATTTTACTGCCTCTCTCCAGTCTTTGATGAGGCGTGCAGCAATTTCAGCCGTCACTAAGGAAACTGGAGATCTTTAATCAATCCATCTGTTCAAGGGCAGCAGACAGTCTGTCTCTGTGTGGCTGAATCAGCCCCCTGGCCTGGCGCACACATCGCCTTTTTACTGAATTGCTTCATAAGGACATAGCTGTTAGTGTTGCAGCCCATTGATGGAAACAGCTCATCAGCCAAATTATCACTTAAATCTCAGACTAAAGAGTCAATAAGAGCTTAACGAAGGATTTTATTCTTAGAAATGGATGTTAAGGATGTCAATTAAGTCAAAATGTCAACGGCCTGTATTTAAACCCATCAGGGTAACTCCTTATGGCTGATTTTAAAGGTTGTTTTTCTTGCCTTTATTAGAAGAAGTAGCTTGTGAGAGAGAAAGAGACAGATAATGTAAAGAGAGAATGGGAACAAACACACACTAGTACTAAATACTGTTGGGACTGGGAACAGATGAGTAGTGTCAGGAAGACTGCTGCCTTGTTCATGTGATACCTGCTGAGCTAAGTGAGATAAGTTGGTGCTCCTATGGCTGCCTTTAAGGTTTGATTCCTTACTTTTTTTTAATCAATTTTTTAATATAACATAAGTAGCATTGATACTTAAGTTTTTTCCTAAAGTTTATATGTTAAATTGTCATCTAAATAAATATTTTTCTTTGCTGTCTTCCTGTTTCTTACCTTTGGTGAGGGCATGAATTCCAAGCTTGACATGGGAGAAATTCCCACATCCAATCTCCCCTCGAATTTTGTAGAAGCCGATTCTCCTGCCAACAGTTAGCTCACGGACCACCCTGAGACCAGGGAGCACAACAGAGGATGTAAATTTATTTTTTTTCCATTGTATGCACAAGTAAAACACCCAAACCAGCAACAGCTTCCTCTCCTGACACCCACCTATCATCCTGGCACATGTCCAGGTTGAGCCTCTCCAGTGGGGTGAGCCGGCGGATGGTGGCCCCCTCGTCATCCGTGTTGATGTCAGAGCTGTCCTGCCGGCTCCAGCGGGAGTACCTTTGGCCGCCACTGACCACAGCTGTGCCTCCAACTGAACCTCTGACGGAGTCTCCATTAGACCCATTAGAGGTCTCGGCCCCAGACACTGAAATGCTGTGAGTGTTTCCTGCTGCCCCTGATCCCCTGGAGCCTGCTGTCCCAGTCCCAGCCTCAGCTCCTTCTGGGCTGCTCTCTGAGGGGCAGACAGCAGTCATCCTGCGAGGGATCCCCAGGGTGGTGGAAGTTTAGCTCATGGCTGGAGGTGTGGAGGGGCTGTGTGCACAAAAGAAAAGATTTTTTTTTCTCCTGTTTTTTTTCTTCTACATTCTGGCACAGTTTCTTTGAAAAGACTGCTTCTGAAGTATTCTGTATTGTTTAAACAAAGATTGGTGCTCCTGGGGCACCCTCAGCTTTTTAAAATCTAAGCCTTAACAAGCAAGATTGCAGGGAATAAAAAGCCACTTAAATTTAGATTATAATTTCTCATGCATAATTATTTTACAAAAAGAATTATGTTCTTTATTGTGGGGGTGGGATGTGCAAAAAATGGACTAAAACTTTGCACAAGTGTTGTATTTGTACTTTGATTACACATAGGCACAAAATAGTTTCCCCTATAATAAGAATTAAGCAAGCAGCTACAAATTCAGGACAACATATTCAAGATTAATGCAACCTTGAACCATAAAGTGTTTTTTATTAATTAATTAATTAATTAAAAACATTGAAAAAAAAACAATAGTTCAAACAGAAACACTAATGAGGATCAAAACTCCTGTCTTACCTTCAGCTGTATGAGCCATTTAAAACATGAACTCTTCAGTGTCCTGCATTTCACAGCTATATTAACAGATGGTTCAATTATATTTTCTTGGCTTCAGCAAAAAAGGTCCAAAAGCTCCAGTCTCTGGATCCAAGCAAACACAGCATCCAAATGTTCCCCAGTCTCCAGATCTGCAAACCCTCTAAGACATGTACTATCAGCTGCGATCTCTCATCTGAAGCAGGGCACAGCTGTAGTCTCGTTGCCTTTAGGAGTCCCCAGCAGCTGAAGTCTTATTTGGAGCTGTTGAAAGAACTGTGATGATACTAGAGTGATCAGATCGACCTTGCGTTATCAGCTGCATGCTCACTGTTGTCTCTTTGCTGAAGAGGTCTGTGGAGCTTTAATGGGCTCTTCTGAGCCTCTGGTGTATAAATAGGCCACAGGTTGAGGAGGAGGCAGAGGGAAGAGGAGCTGGATGGGGGGGTTGGTGGAAAGATGTTGAACAGATGATCGTGTCAGGGTACAGCCTCAGGCACTGAGTGAGACAACCTGGAACAAAGCAAATGAGAGGCAAAAATAAATACTATTGATTTATGTTAATGTTGCTCACAGAGACATCTCTTTTTCCTTCTTTCACTTTGTCATTGTAATCCTTTTTCCCCAACAAAAATCAGCAGAGCATGTTTGAAAGTTGAAAAAGACTGTGTTCACATGTCAACACAACAAAAGCAGCCTCAGCAGTGTGTGACTGAGTGTCTGTTAATGCCTATTGTAATCCTAACTTAATTTAGTGCTTGAGTCCAGCTCTGAGGGTGATGCAGAGTGAAGTTGCCATGAACAATCCAGAGATCCTCATCACTTTGCAGCACCAACAAAATACTTAAAGGCTGACCAGCTGATGTGACATCTAATGTAGAGCATGGGTGATTACTTTCACTCCCTTCTGAACATACAGGTGTTTGTATGTGTAAATAATTTGTAATAAGGCGCTAATTGCATATCGCTTGAAAAGAGAGCTCTAACAACGTCCCATGAGTGAGTGGCAGAAAGATAAGTCAGGGGGGAAGTTGGACCCAGTATATCACAGTTTCTTCAAGAACATTTACCAGCTAAAACAGTGTTTTGAGTGAGGGGATTGTCGCTATTTCCTCTAGATATTGAAGAGGGGTATTGTTTATATGGTTTAATAATGTCCTTCTGGTGCAAAAAAAAATCACATTTTCTTACTCTGGTGATTTATAAAGCCCTAATTTTGGCCTCAATATCTTTAAGGGTCCTCGCTTCATGAACACCCTTTCCTCTGATTGGCCAGCCATCTGGAGGCTTGTTGGGGCCAGAGCTAAGAATAGACCATTGTGTTTGAGGCTTTCCCCTCCATCCTGTCATGAACCAATTCGGAGATCCTCATGTAATAACCTCATCATTTCAGCAAGTCTCATGAGGCTCTTGTGTAATTTTTAGAATGGACAGTTGCGAGCAGTTTATAGACAGATTCATGGATTTCTACAACAATTAAGTATGAAGGGAATTGGAAATGTGCATGTTTAAAGGTCCCATATTATGCAAAAGTCACTTTATTAAGTCTTTTAGTGAAATTTGTGGGTCTTTGGTTTTCCTCCCAGCCCACAAAATGTGATATTTAATGACAAAACCTGTACTTAGTAGTGCTTGTGAATGTAAAATCCTGACCTAAAACTAGCTGTTTGGATTTTGGGGATTTGCCGACGTCAGTGATTCCCTTTTTAGACCAATAAGGAGCAAGTCTGACCTGATTGGTCCACCGGAGCAGATACCCCACGAACGTCCTCCCCGCTGCCGGAGAGAAATCTCTCCAGCAGCAGGGAGGAGAATGCCAAAGTTGAGGGGCCATTACTGCTCTGTTTTTGGCTGTAAACAGCCACATAGTTCCATGCACAAGCTTCCCGTCTCGGAAGAAGACAAGACCAGGTGGCTAGAGTTCATTTATCAAGGAAATGTGCCAGCTACACTCAGTAAAACTGTGCATGTGTGTGCTAGTCACTTCACAGCCGACTGCTTTTCCTGGGACCCTGGAAATGTGAGTATTTTAAATGCTGTGTGCTGTGGAGCAGATGTAAGAGCTTTTCCTCAGTGTCCCCCCTGTCTCTGTGTTAGCTTCAGGATGCTAACTTTAGCTGCAGTTAGCCTGTTGTATTAGCCTGTAATGTTACGGCAAACTAGATTCGCCGTTTTCTAAACATTGTGCACTCGGAGCTCGGTAGTCATGGTTACATGGGGCCGCTCTCAGTGACGCAGAAGAGCGGGGCGGTATCAGCGGTGGCTCATTTACATATGAAGGTCACGCCCACTAAATCAGACCGTTCTGAACAGAGGGGCTATCAGAGCCTGGAAACAATGCTGCTGTGCTTGATTTATTGGCTTTTTGGACCAAAACATGTTACTACCATTTCATGAAGACATCAATGATCCATGTTAAACTGCAGAAAAGGAGAATAGTATGGGTTCTTTAATATGGAAACCCAGACCTGTTACTTTTTTTATCTATGTTTCAATATGGTAAGGTATAGTACCCCCTCTTTAAATAGAGCAGACGGCACACTTTCATATCTTCAGTGAAGTAGGGAAGACCCCTCTCCGGACCTGCTCATCCATTTCAATTTACATAACCACCTGCTCACTAGACATTAATCCAGGCATTTTCCTTTTTACCCATGCACAAAAATATTAAGAGGCTTTTTTCTATCATCACAAATTCATGATAGTACAAAATTTCTTATTTTGTCACTGTGAAATAAGCACATAAAGGAGTCACGCCAAGCTGGGTTTGTTTTACTCCATGTGTTGATGTTGTGTGCTCATGAACTCACATGGTTCTCTGGGAGGTTGTCTCTCATCTGTTGCTACATCAACATGAATGAATCCACGTTAAAACCCAGCTAGGAAATCAAAGCGACTCTCTTTTGTAAGGTCTGCAGTCTCCCAGCCTTCAAACACCTTCCTGCCATCCCAACATGAATATCTAGGCATTGATCTCAGGCTGCCTAAAAGGACTTGCTAAGAGAGGATAGGCTTCCACTTTACAGTACAAAGCAACAGGGTCTGAATACCAGCCTTTTATGTAAGGAAAAAAAAGACTGTAGAACAGCCAGCCATGAGACAAACACATTAACAACAGGAGATTAGAGGCCATCAGGACATGGGAGGTTTGTACTCTCCAATATTATGCTTTCTAAAACTGCGTTTACAAATAACACACCTGAATAGACTGATCCCTACTTCAGCTGGGAAGCATCTCAGCAGAGACTCCATAGCTGTGTAATCGTTACTCAGATTGCTTTGTGCTTTGCTTCTACAAATGTTGTGAGAGGCTATGTCTACCTGGTTGCTTAGCGATGGGCACTGACTAAGTATGTTTGTGTGTCTTCCTTCATCCAGAGGATTAGGCATTAACAGGGGTTGAGTGTCAAGAAAGAGACCAAACAGTGCCATGGTTATGCTTACACTCTGCTGCTTGGAGCCTGGGAGCACTCATATTAATTATGCACGTGTGCAGACTGGTGAACGTATACACACGCCAACACACACAAAAACAGAGACAAAACAGAGCAGCAGGGGAGGAATGAGGAGCCTTAAACATCTTCGACAATCTTCAAGTGTACAAGCAAGTCTACACTCAGGAGGTCAAATCTAAACCTTTACAAAGAAACTCAACTTGTCTGAAATTAGAACTAGAGGAACATCTGGTAAGCGAGTATCATGATCAGACCTATCACGTCGTTGTAGCACCTACACTCAGTCGCTGCTTTTTGGGCCCTGCATTTGCAGAAGAACTCACTGAGACTGGATGTTTTATCAGCTGGGTGGCGAGTAAAGACAGGGCATGCCAGGTGTGCTGACCCCTGACATTCCAGACTGGTTTCTGGGGAGGTTCAAGGATAGGCAGCACAGAAGTGGGAACAACACCAACTAAACAGGGACATAGCTGGAACCAAGCTCCTCTTTTGGAAATATAGAGAGTAAGAAGTGCTTGGTGGATATAAGAATACTTAGGATAAGAGCTTCCTGAGTATGTCAGGGGAGTTTCTCAAAGTCACAGTATTTCCAAGGTTGATCCAATACAGCAACTGGACTTGGTAGAGTTCTAAGTGAAGAAAGGCTTCTTCAGTTTGAAAAAGGTCAAGACACCTTCTGGAGGAGAGGTTGAATATCTTCTACCAAGTTCAGTTCCCCTATTGGATTAACCTTGGAATTATATATAATCCTTTATTTAACCAGGTAAAAGCCTCACTGAGATTACTTTTTTTTACAAGAGTGACCTGGCCCTGAAATCCTTGTTGAGTAAGGCTGCATGAATTTTCTTCAGAGAACAGTCACTGCTCTGACATAGTGTTTTATCTTTTGTTGCTCCAGGAGAATGTTTTACACTTGAGACCCCCCTTGAAGAAGGTTGGTAGATAAAGACTCTTTTAGGACCATATTCAAAGTCTTTGCAGGGAAATTGTCAGCTTGGTCAAAATTTAGCAACATTTAGGGAAGGACTTTGTGTTTAAAACTATCAGATGACTTGGCTCTTGCTTGGTTTTTCTGAAACTGTTCAGGGTTTGACATCTGAGAAAGTCCAGAAGCCAAACAATCTATCTTATATGGAAGACGAAGATGAAACGCCCACATCCCTATTAGAGTTTTGTGAGACGGATCATAACTGTGTTAAAGTTATGGTCTGTCTGGGCCTCTTAAATATTATTTGCCAGTGCTTGAAGAATGCCTTCCTCAGATGGTGATACCTAGGATGAATCAAAGCCATCAAAAAATAGCCAGAAACTTTTATTTTTTTCCAGTACTGAGCTGTTCATTTACCCTTTTAACAAAATATACCAAAGATATTACTATATCATTTTTATGACATAGTTTTGTGTAACACATTTAATCAACTGGGTGGTTTTGGCAACTTTTATGGAAAGTTTTTAACAATTAAAAAAAAAAAAGATCAGGTTTTTAGGGAAACTATTAAGTTGATGAGAAAGAGGTCTTTGAAACTCAAGTATCAGATGTGATATATGGTTAAAAAAGTCTTGGCCATTTGGGTATTGTGTTGGTAAGCTTCTCTGCAAACCTTTTCACTGGAAGTTGGACTGGGAGTTTAGGCTGATTGTCTTAGCCCAGATCCAGTAAGGGCAATAGGGATTATGCCCTGGTTGTTAAGCAGGAGACCAACTCTCCAGTCTTTCAGGGTTATTGCATGGTTTAAGTTTCTAATGGAGATGTACCCTGCATGCCTTCTTGGAAAAGCTGAACTTCAGATAAAGGAGGAGAAATACCTTTCTTCTTTCCTGGTTACAAAACAATAGACCACCTTGAGACACCTCTTTACCTTTTTTTGGAAGTTTTAATTTTCTACCAGTTAGCAGGCCCAAGGTGCACAAAGACAGAGACCTTTTTTTTATCTAATCCAGTAAAACAACATATGACTCAAAATTTACGAAAATTATTCTGCAGCTTTCCACAACCAGGTTTATGATCAGCAGCCAGCCCTTGATCAGCAAACGCTATCAGCTAAGCCAAAAATGGCGTCTTACTCACCAGACAATCAATCATGTGTCTGAGAATCCCTTAAGACAAGGAGGAGGGTTTGCCTGGCACACTCCTCTCTGCTGATCACACTGCCAGCATCAGCAGCCTCTTCAAACACTCCAACAACGGAAAACAGGAGGGCCCATCCACAGCAGCTGGGCTCCAAGAATTAGTCACTCTTTCCTAAACGCTTGTTTGTTCCTGTGGACAAGGATCTGTTCTGCACATCACAGGCTATGAAACGTCCATCTGTGGAAAAGTTTCTCTTCTCTGTTTGGGCTCCAAATAGTCTTTTACTTTGCCTCACGTTCACTTCACGTCCATACCCTCATTCCCCCCCATGCCTAAGCCCATTCTCTCTTTTTCGCCACTATTATGCATCCAGGCACAAAGCGAGCTCACACACACATTTGCACATCCTTTTCCTCAGATAGAAACATGCACAAGCACACTCATATAAAGACATACACACAAGTGTGCACACACACAGACAGCTCTCTCCACACAAAGCTCCCCAGTGTGTTAATTGAGACACACGGCTGACAAGAATAAAGAGCTCACCAGTGAAAGAGCTGCCACAATGAAGACTATGCACCTTAGGAACGGGCAGACAGGCCTCACTGGAATCTATGGGGCAAATATTTCACATTTCTAAAACACACTGACCTCGGAAGCCCTTCCCCCTGAAACTCACAGTCCAAACCTTTGAAAACAAAGCTCAGATGCTCTAACTAGGTTTACGGAGCAGGACACTATGCTACTCTTAACTCTTGATTTTTATTCTTAACATAACAGCTTCTTACTTAGAAAGTAGTTAAGTTCAATCTTATGTGGTTAATACATTGAAGTTTACGGTCTTTCTACCGATGCCTGGGCTAAAGTGTATGTGTGACTCCATAGCTCCCAAAGCATCTTGGCTAGAGAGCTACAGTCTCTAGGCCTTAACGAAGTCTCCATGGCAGTATAAGCAAAAAGCACTATTACACAATGCAGAGGACACTATCAAACCTGCATCCGGTGGTTCCAATCCAAATCCTTCCAGTAAATAATTTCTTCGTGCTATAAAGAGCTAGCTCAGTTTGCATGCAACTCACTGCCAGTGCTTCAAAGTGGTTTGCATCAAAGAAAGAACACATGAAGCGCAATGTTTCATGTGCTCTGACTGATTGACCATCAGAAGAATGAAAATTTGGGAACAAATCTATTTCAGGGGGGAGTAAACAGACCCCAAAACAGCTATTTTTGTTCCAAAATATGGAAATACTTGCAGCCTATCATGGCTTGAACAGCGAGAGGAGTGGTTACAATATGTTTCAGATATTACTCTTGTTATGCAAGACTGTAAAAGTGAATCTGTACCATTTTCCAATTGAAAACTGGTTCTTTTTATTTTCCTGAAACAGATAAAAATACATAATGTGGGTGCCTACTGAACATTTGGTTTAATAAGTTATGTACACGACAGTAAGAGTAATATTCAAATCTGGCTGATAATATATCCACACATTTATCTGATGACTGCCACGTTGTTCATCTTATTTTATTTTTTTTAATTAATTTACATTCATCTCCTCTTACGAACCCATTTTACTCATCATTCCATTATTTCATCATTTGCTGTGCAGATCAAATCACCTCACTTCTTTGAAGTGTAGTGCCCTCTAGCCTCATCATTTGGCAACCTATGAGTCATATTAGCCTGTCCTTAATTGGCCCATACGATGTTATGATGGTGTCGCATCATAGAGAAGAACATACAGCAGTGCAACAGGTGCCAGAGCTGAGCTCTTGCATTCTGTACCCGATGTTTTGGCAACAAATTTGACAGTAAATGTAAATAGGGTTAATCAGAGGGTCATTACAGATCCAAAAAGTTAATATCTTAATTGTGCGTGTGCGTAAGTCACGTGCGTGCAGAACTGACGAATTATGCGTTGTTATTCTCACAAGAAAATATGCACTAAACCAAAGAGCCAGCGTTAACAGTTCTAAAATCAAATTTTAGGTATAGATGGTGTATTAAATTACTATAAGATACGGATTATATCTCCAGGGACTATCCCAGGGTCATGTTTAAGAGCATAAGACATCGCCGTTAATTTTTTCTCGAAATTGTTAATCCATATTGTCTGATTTTTTTCCCCCTATAAATGACCTTACGTTGTAAATGAAATGAACTGACGGTCGCTGTCCAATCTAACAGTCAACAGTTAACACCCCTCGCGACAGGCCATTCCCCGTTTAACCCGGTGCATTTCTCAATGAAATCCTCACAAACCGAAAAAAGTGACATATGACCGAAACTTACTTGAAAGAATGCCATCATGAACCAGTGCTGACAGTCTATGCCACCTAGGCTTCAGAACCATCTGCCTTAGCGTCTGGTGACATTGAACGGACCGGTTCTGCCGCAGCAGCTTCTCCCTGTTCAGTCTGTCTGTTGTGAGGGGAATCCGATAACGGGCAGGCAAACGGACCAATAAGCGGCGAGCAGGAGAAAACAACGTGTGCCTCTTGTCCAATGGGCAGTAGGAGATGCAGCTTTTCTTCTGTTCAGTACCACAGGAGCTGTCCAGACTCACCAGGTAACCTAACCTGTGTATGTTAGCTACCATGGTGACCGGCCACGCTTCCAGTGGAGCTGAGGTTCAACGTTGGGTCAGGGGATCAGACGGAGGCCTTTCCGGGATTCAAAGAGGGGTCTACATTTCATCATCTTATGACAGTCTTGGTATGCAATTGTTGAAAAGATAACATCCAATTTAAAAGGCATATCACTTTCAGTTACCTATTTGATAAAACTAATCTAAAAGTTGAGACATCTACTTGACTCAACCATAAAAAGTTTGATTATTGAAGACATTTTTGTACGATACATTCTCAGCTGCACAGTTGCATAACAGGATGTAATCCTTGCTCTTCTACTTGTAATTTCTAAATACAGAAGGTTAACCTCCCATTTTGATACCCTTTGCAATATAGAGATATATAGATTTGGAAGCTTTTTAACCACTCACCTGCTTTCCTCACCTTTGTCTACCTGCAGTTTGCTTTTTAGCCACTTGGGAGCAGCAGATACAAGGCAGGAATCCTTAAGTATGGACTTTTATGTCCCTTAAATTGGGGAAAAAAGGGAGACCTTGATTGCAAAATGTTGATTACTTAAACAGTCTGCTACCACAGATCAATTAAAGGTTTTTGTAGGTTTCCTGCAATGATTAGTAGAAGTAAACAAAGTCCTTATTCCACTTCAACTCAGGTAGTTACCACCTACACCTCAGGTAAATATGTCTTATTGTGCTTCAAGTTTAGAATTAAAAAAAAAAGTATTTTGTGACCAACTTTTTATGTGGTGTAGTCTTATTTATAAAATAAAGTGCAACCAAATTTAAGGGTTTCTTTCCAACTCATGACTGCTGTTTTCTCCATCCAGACAAGATACTCAGGTGTTCTACAAGTTTTGATAAACCCACCAAGGTTTCTGCTATGGAATAAAAAGCTTAGGATAAAGCTAGACAGTGATTCCCTGACAGAGTCAAGTCAAAGCAGGACAGCTGAATCATAAAAACTTTGCAAGTGTTATAAACTGATTAGTATTTAACATGTATACAGCCCAGCTAAGTTTATTTAATCAATGAAAATTCAGTAGAGTTCCATTCAGGAAAATTATTTTATTCCTTGTGAGTCTTTCTTACAAAATCACAAATGTTCAATATCAAATCAGCTTAAACAAAAACTGCATGGAGCATTTTCACTAGGGAATATCATCATATCTGCCGTTGAATGAGCTGTAACCAGACATTAAACTTTTGTTCAACTGTCTTGGTAGGTCACTTCGACTAAAGGAAAATATAAATTAGAGGTAAAATGAAGAGATACACAAAAAAAAAAAGTATTAGGTTGATGAAGCAATGAAGAGTCCCCAAGAATGTGATATGATGGCAAACGGCTCAAAATAAATAGAGGATCATCAGTAGGAAATTGTTTCCAAAAGTCTGTAACTAAGATTTCATGGAGTTACAACAGCGGAAAAATTTTAAAAGATGGCAGACAGGAGAGTGAGCTGAGGTGGCATGCTTTAACCCACATGCAGTGGTCTTCACAGAAACTCAAACGTCAACTACACGACCTAAAGAGTCTCAGTCAACTGTTCCAAAATTCTCATACAACCACTGTTTGCACTGTCTCCTCCGAGTTCCCCATTTCTCCCTCCACCTCCACTTCCACTGGAGTGTTCACCTGCTGCGCGTCAACCTCCGCCGTGGTCACATGCACCACCTGGATCTGCACTCCAGCCTGCTTTAGTCTCTCCACGTCTTCCTCACACATCTCTGTTACCCCTCCATCCTCCATTACAACCGTTGTGGTCTCCTCCATCTCCATCACATCCAAAGGCTCCATGGTGACATGTTCCACCTGGATTCCGTCATCCAGCAGCACTGTTTCGGTTCCTCCTATGCTCTGAGTTGCTATGGCAATGGCTGTTGTGGCAGCTGAGTTAGCAATGACTAGTTCTTCTGTTGACTTGTCCTCGATGGAGTGAACCTGTTTCAGGTGCGCCTTTAGATCTTTTGGATGGGTGAACCACATGTCACACATTGTGCAGTGGTTGGGCTTGTCTCCTGTGTGGCTCACGAGATGGTCTTTGAACTGGTCCCAGCTGTTGAATACGCTGCTGCAGACCTGATGATGGAGGAGAAAGAGTGAGGAGAAAAGAGAGGGCAGCATTTTTAACTGGTAAAACTATGACCACTGGAAGATCTGGATCTCTAGATGGAGGATTAGTTGTGGGAGCCGTTAAGTTACCTTTGCTAAAATATGAAAAAATCTGTCTCTCAGTTATTAAACTAGTTGCCTGCATGATTTCCATCTATTAAATAATTATTTTTCTAATAACTATAGCTCTACTCCATAAAAAATAGAAGTAAAAATAAACAACAAACAGTATCTTTGAAATTCTACATAACCCAATCACTTTTCATCATTGTCCATTCAGTGATGAGATCACCCAATTTAGGCAGTTAATTTACAAAAAAATGACTTAAATATGGGGCAAAAACTAAAACAAGACTAAAAAACACAACATTTTTTTAATGTGTAAACAGCAGTAAAAAAAGGGAGCCCTTCATGGTCTTCATCCTGCACAAACTGTACCTGGCATTCATAGAGTTTCTTGCGTCCTTTCTTGGCTCCAGCCCCGTTCTGACAGGCAGCCATATGGCACTTCAATGTGCTGTTCCGTGCAAATCGCTCATGGCAGTCTGGACACTCATAAGGTTTTTCACCTAGAGATAAAACACAAAGGACCAAGCATGTTTGTTAATGTAACATGTTTAAGAATAAACCAACAACACACAAACACATGAAACTGAAATAACCAAAATTCTTTTTACTCTCACCAGTGTGCTTCCGTAAGTGTTCCTTAAAGTGTCCAAAGTGGTCGAAGTGCTTTTTACAGTATTCACAGACGTGAACTTTCTTCTGAGGTTTCTGGCTTCGGGAAAGTTCCTCTGCATCAAAATGAAACGTACTGATGTGCTGCTTTAAGGCGCCCTCACGTGTATAGGCTTTACCGCAATGGTTGCAGACGTGAGGTTTCTCCAGTGAGCCAAAGTGTGTTTTCATGTGCTGCTTCAGGTGGTAATACAACTTGAAGCTACGATCACACTTATTGCAGCGGAACATGTTGTCCAGTTGAGAAATTTGGACCTCGACAACTTCGACATTCTCCAGCACTTTGGAGGCAGTCACTGTTTCCTCCTGATAAACTACTTCCTGGGGGAAACAAACAAAGCAGGATTAATGATTTTGTACATTGAACTATGCAGTTAATAAGTCACCCTGAGGTTTGTACAACATACCTCTTCTATTTCTTCATCATTCTTAACAATGTGCAGGGTAGATTCCCCTTGCTGATACTTGCTGGTGATGTCTGCAAGAAGAGCCAGGGCAGAATCATCTGATGCCTGTGCATTCTTTGCTGCATCCACCACCTCCTCCAGTCCACCCTCCTCCACCTCAACAGCTCCTTCTCCTATTACCTCAATCTCCACCTGAAGAAGATTGTAAACATTTAGTGCTGAAACTATAAGGGAGGGGAAAGTACAGATCACTTGTCCTTTGAGTCACCAAATGCTGCTAGACACTGACATTTCAGCTAATCTTTTTTAAGGCATAAATCTATATTTCAATAAACAAGACCAACACAGACTCACTGACCTGTCCCTCTTCCACTGATGGTAGACTTTCTGTTATTACATTTGATGTCTCAGCAATCTTCCTCTTTTTACCTTTACTTGGGGCTGGAAGTGAAGGAGCATCATTCATCCTGCAAGAGAATATCAGCCCTTGAATAAGTTTGTCATCACTAAATTTGCAAATTATTTCACTGAAATTCACACAATGGCACAGTTTTTTTAGTCTCACGTATTGGTTAGCGCTTTAATGGCTTCCTGCATCTGGAGGTATTCAGCAGCCTTCCATACATCATTGGCCTCCTCCTCTCCTCTTATGGACAGTGTTGCTGTGTATGTAAACTCCATCAGCTGCCGAAAAGCTGTGTTACTCACTCCTGAAAGAATATGACAGAGCAGCAGAGGTAATTCAAAGCCGTTCTATGTTTAGTCACATGAAGGTTTCATCTTTGCCTGCAATTAGAATACCTTCAATCTCTACAAGTGGCTCCTGGGTAAAATCCTGAAAGAACTTGTGGAAAAACTGACTGCATGCTGCCAACACTGCTTTATGGGCCCTGAACTGATGTCCTAAAAAGAAAAGGGACACAAACATTAGAAGCAGTACTCATGAACTTCCCTAAGACATCATGACCTATTATGCACACCTACTTACCGTCCACAATCAGAGTGATGTCTGTGAACTGATCCAGCTGTCGCTGCTCATTTAATTTATCCATCATGACTTTGTAATGCGCGAGGTACTTATTACATCCATCCACCTCACCCTCCATCTCAGCCGCCATCATACACCTTATTCTTCCCTACAGGAAACAGAGGACATACAGATAAGGGTTTATATTGATTGGAAAAACCTACTAACACATGCAAGCGAGATGTTTTTACAGGCTCTGTACTTTTTAAATTACTGATTCTTTTTACAGAAAAGGCTTTTAGAAGATATAACACAAATGAAACTTTCACAAGATATAACACATAATAAAATTAGCACAAGAGGTCCAAAACCAACAGCACTTCACTTTACAATTCATAAACATTGATACAAATAGTCATACTAATATTCTGAAAGTATTAATGATAGTTACTTGCCAATAACAAAGTGCACCCAACATTACGATGCCATATTATTTTTTTGCGTAAAATGTTCTCCCAAACCAGATTCCATGATAAACAAAGTTTGTAAAAACAGTTCTGATTTGTCTTGACAGAGTTATGAAATATGTCCAACTTTTGCAGCAATCAAATACTTCAAACGTGATAATAGACTGTGTTGCCTCTGCATTTAATTCACAGCAAGTGAGACGATACAGGAAACACTAGTTTTTCATCACTTAAGCCAAGTCTAAGTTAATTAAAAATCCAGTTCCAGAATTACACAGCAGGTGTATACACTTGCGTAAAATGATTTGCAAACTATGCCTTACAATGTCAAGAGGCCGGCCTTATAATTTTCCTCAACTTTAATGTAAGTAATTGGTATTCTTCAATACTCTAAGGCATTATTTGAATTTTTGATCGTATCATGTCTGAATTTGGAGTTATGAGACATGTAGGTTAGCGGAATTATTTATTAAGTTACAGCAAGGTGGAGTTATCTGAGGTTCACAGGTAAGGAGAACAATAATACACAGAACAAGGAAGTCCCTACGGTGGCTCCGAAGACCAACATCATTCACACACATTCTGCTAGCAAGGAACAACTGAATGTAATTTTAAGTGTCGTATGATAAATTGCTTGACTTAAATAGCACATACTGACCGGACATCCGAGACTGGCGGACAACTGAACAGGTGGTCAGACGTAAAGTTCCCTATTTCTCTGAAGTCAGCCGCTCTGCTATGTTGCTATGTAGCTATGTAGCTGGTCCAGCTTCACGTTAGCTGAACTAGCATAAACACAGACTTCCCTCCAGGAGAAAGCACCATTCGTATTTTACATGCTGGTTGATTAAATATTCAACCTGGGGATAACTTACCAGGAGCAGAAATGCCCTTTTCATCCATTTGGTAATAGCACATAAACGATATAAGCATTGTATAACCCCGGGGAGTTGCATGTAACGGGCCTCTTAGCACGCTCGCCATTTCGCGTTTGACAATCAACATTACGTCATCAAACCGCGCTTTAAAATACACTTTTCCCGGACAGATTGCATTTTTATAATCACTGTGGGCCAAAATAGAATTCAAAAACTATCAATATACATACCCCAAGTTTGGCTACGCTCCTTCAGAAAGTTATTTTGCGATGATATTTCCCTCGACGCATGTGCCACTGTTCTACTCTCGGTGCTCTAAAAAGGGCGGTCGTTCAAGCCTCAGGCCTCAGATTCCCAGGATCCTTTGCGAAGTCAAGGACGCTGCAGAACGTTGCCTAGAGACGACGTGAAGCGTTTACATACTCTGCTGTTGAACCACCGCAAATCATGTCAACATGAATACGCAATTAAATGGTTTCTTTTCTATAACGTACAAGGTTACATTAATACGAAAAACTGCATTAACTTAAACAAGTACGACCGACAGAATAACCAGGACATTCCTGTCATATAGGGACAGAGGTGAAGGAGAAAGCAATCCTTACCTGAGTAGTCAACAGAAGTATTAGTAAAATATATTGATATTACAAAAATCAAACATGCATCAAAACATTTCCTGAGAAAATCGATCATTTTGTATGCCAAACGTAATCAAATATTAGATATAAAGTTCTCAAGCCAATATTGAATCAAAGCAGACGGCTGTTGAATTCAGAACCTTTTAAAAACAGATTATATAAACAAGTCAGAATACTGTTCCAATCAGCGCTAAAATCTCGGAAAAACAAATGTTCAATCAACACTGTACTAAAAGAGTTTGCACTTACATTAAGGCTTTCAAGTGACAAAAAGGAAGTTTTAATTCCTCACTAGAGACTTGCTAGTAACAAAGGTGTGCCTCAGAACACTAAAAGAAGGGAAGAGAAAATGCCACTCCAAAACACTGAGGGATGCATACTAATTTTGGGAAGTTTTTCCTATTCAAAGGCCGGAGAGTACGTTTAGGAATATGCTCCGTCCTTGGTGCATCTTTTTGATAAGAATTTACACTTCAGCAAGGGAATGAAGTCAAACACCTAAAAGCTTTGCAAAAACACTATTTAGGGCCCCAAAGAACCATAGAGTCCACACTTCTCCACCACAGTTTTTTAATCTGGTCAACATGGAACATTTTTCCCAACATTTTCAGAACTAGGGAGCTGAGCATTCAGTGAAATCACAAGACCCTTTTTGGCATAATGTCAAAATAACACAAGTCTATCATGGGTCTTTGGTTCGGAAAGAACTTAAGAAGAATAAAATGAACCTAAAACTATACAAGATATCTTAAAGTGTTACTTATACAGCTTACAGTGCATAAATGTTATCTATTCAGATCTCTTGAGGGTTACTGATATGAATCTTTATGTTGCAGGTCAGTGTGTCCTGACTGAGCATAGAGTGTCAGATTCTGTGAATGAGTAACGCTGGATCAGAGAGTAACGCTGTCCTGGCAGGACACTCTCAGTCACATGTCATGTTCTGCTGAATCAGGTGACTGCTGCACCAGTCTCATTTCAGGTGCTGTTTACAGACACTGATACTTTTTGCTGTTTACAATTGTAAATTTCATTGTCTGTTGAACCAAACGCTTGATTTGTTTGTGTTTAAAAGCTGTAATTATGAACTAGTTACCATACTTGGCTATTGTTTTTCTAGCACTCTCTCTGAGTTTGTTTTTTCAGGTAATACAACAAATCTATTGCAACACAACACAAACTGAACTGGGGGTCAGCAAGATTTGAATTGTATTTTAAGACTCTTGTGCAACATTTAAAATTGCTAGGAGTACGTGTTCACTTGAATTTTGCTGGCCTAGTTAAAACTGACCTCTGACCCTTATCACGTAACACTAGACTGATTGCCCTGTATCTGCAGGTAGACACCCGCCTGATAAGATTTTAAGCTGTTTATGATATTTTATATGTACAATATATACTCTTATCTCACATAGATCACTGTACCTTTAACATGGTTTTATACAAGATCAAGTCTTTAACCATAAACTTGTCTACACTCTCAGGAATAAAGTATATCTTTTTTAAATTCTTTCTTGTAGTTCCTTGTGTTTAATAATTTTAAGCCTGCTTGAACTCTAAAGATACTGTTTGTTTACCTCTGATTTTCAGTGTTTATTGTATATTCTCATTTTGTTAAAAACTGTGCTGTACTTCTCAGAAATTTAGATCCTGTCAGTGTTAGTGTCAACCCTGCAAAAACATGCTGGACACTGACCAAAGACCCTCCCTCTGGTCTTTTTGTACTTCCCCCTTTTGTGTTTTAGGTCAAAACAGTGTTGCACAAGAGGCGCTGAAGTTCATAACACCCCCCACAATGCACTTTGGATTTAAAATCATTAAGTAGGGATTGAAAGGTACATTCATTATCTTATTGGGAGTTTACATATATTTTAAAGAGGCAAGTTTTCTTCCCTCTGTTTTGTCTTGAGGGGGCTTCATCAAGCTGCCAGTTACTTTGAAATGTTTTCCACTAAAAACAGGATTTGAAATCTGTTGAATAGACCAATTTTTGCACTGTGACTTTTTAAACTTGAGAAAAGTGTTGGCATCAGCATAGAGCTGGGGTTGAACTATGTCCTCCCACCAGAGTGAAAAACAACAGGCAGCGTATAAAAGGGGGGAGAGGTGGAGGAGGAGACTTGTTTTTGTTCAAGGAGTTGAAGCAAAGCAGAGCTGAGCTGAGAGAAGCAGAAGTTTTCAACAAAGGGGTAAGTCTGAAAATATAACTACGATAAAATAATCAAAAAGCGAAAAAATAGAGCACGCTATGGGTTAAGTCATGGACTTCTAAGTTTGTTTTTTTTTCCCCTTTTTTGAGGGAGAGCACGTGAAGTGTAAATATGTCTCAGGAATTAGAAACTTTGGGTTGTTTCAGCTAGTTATGTTTACTGTGTACATTGCAGAAACCTTACTTTAAGAATTAAAGCATATGTTCTATTTAAAGTTATTTGTGTGAAATTTGTGTTTCTTTTTTACTGAAACAACTCCCCCAAAAAATCTGGAACCTTCCTTTGACTTGTTATGTTTACTTTTTGAGTTGCATAGTTCAGCTTCCTCGGTGCATGAGGGAGGTAACACTTAAGGAGGACAGCTTGGAAGTTTAATCATGATAACCCATTTTTGACCCCTTGTACAACCAGCTCAGATTTGTTTGCACTGTCTGACCAGTCTCCTATCTTCTCCCTTCCCTGTGTCTCCTCTTTCTGCCTGCCCCTTCCCCTATTTCCCCCCTCCTCTCTGTTTTCTTTTTTGAACAGATTCAGGGAGTGAGGAGGCACTGCAGGCATGAGGGCGTGCCTCAGCCTGCTCCTCACTCTCTGCCTGCTCCATGGGGGCGGGGCGGAGAGTGACGGAGGTGGGAGGCGATGTCAGCTGCCACCAGCCTGGAGTATAGGATCGGTGGAGCCGATGAAGGAGGCCATGGGCCAGGTGACAGTGTTGGCCCTTTTCCAGGCCAGCTGATTGTTCTGCTTGGTGCAGGCTACCAGGTATTTGCTCATCATGTGTTAGCCAACGTCTGAAATTGACTTCTTGAACTACACTCTTGTACATTCTAAAACACATTAGAATAAATTACTTGATATGACACAAGAGTCATACAAGAATGACTTACAAACTTTCTGTTTAGTCAGAACGTAGAAATTATTTGAGGGTAAGACACATTACCTATTACCTGTTAATGTTTACCTTAAAACATAATATATATATATATATATATATATATATATATATATATATATATATATATATATATATATAAATGCATGTATATGTGTAAAGATATATATAGACATAAATATAATAACTTTATTTTTATTTATTTTTTTATTTTAATAGTTTTACATTTTTTCTAAATTTTACATTTGTTTTTAATATGTTTTAGCTTTTTAATTCATTTTTGTCCCGCCAACTGTTTTTTAACCATCAAACTCCCTCTCCTGATCAGAATGGAACTCCTGCGCCAGAAGCTTGAACATCAGGGTCTGAAGGATGTGCACTACATGGTCATAAATGACCAAGGGGAGCAAGCCCAGCGTCTTCACAACTTGCTGGCGATGAAACTATCAGAGAACATCACGCTCTACAAACAGGAAGAACAGCAGCCTAATGTTTGGCAGACACTGAATGGAATGAAGGATGACTTCTTCATTTATGACAGGTTTGTGATATGTCACAGAAAGTTCATTCAATATCAGAAAAAGGAACTACTTTTTCTCATTTTCTCACCATACCTTTGTGTCATCTCCATTCATCCAGGTGTGGTCGTCTCACCCACCACATTTCACTTCCAAATTCCATCATTGGACAAGGCTTTGTGGAGAGTGCCATCAAAGACACCTACTGCAAAGCCCTCTGTGGGGACTGCTCCTACATGGTATGACCCACACAGAAATCCAGGAGCATATACAAAAGATTCAACTGTTTTTGGTCACACATTTCCTGAGATAACATTCTTTATTTGTTAATTTGTGTGTGTTTCCACAGAGCACTGACCCCCTAGAGGAGTGTGCAGACAAACCAGATGCACCACAGCCTGATGCAGACAACCCCCCAGATGGTCACCATCATGGTCATGGGCATGGTGCTCACCATCATGGGCATGACCACGGTCAAGGCCATCAAGGGGATAACCATGGTTCGCACTCAGGTGGTTCTGGTCATGACCATGATCACATCCATGGTCAGCACCATGGACACCAAGGCGGCCATGGAGATCATGGTGGCTTTGGGCGTGATAACCATGATCACAGAAGTCATGGTGGCAGTCAAGGTAACCAGCATGGTCATGGCCACCAGGGGGGCAATCATGGTTCTCATACCCATGACTTGGGTCATGGCCGTGATGACCGTGATCGTCACCATGAAGGCCATGGACACAATAACAACCATGATCATCATCATGGCGGTGGTGGTGGTGGTCTCCGTGGTGGGGACCATCAGGATTTCAGGCCCCAAGGGCAGGATGGACAACATCAGTCAGACTTCGAGCAGCTAGTGGTGCAAATGCAGCAAATGCAAAAAATGCAGCAAATGCAGCAGGACGCCCAGGCGTCTCCCTGAGCAGCAGAGAAGGCGAGGTGAAAGTCAAAGTACAGCTGACAGTGGACAGCAGGCTCTGACAATGAAGCCTCTCCTAAGTCCAGCTGATGCTGACACTGACGCAGGCTGTTTGGTGATGCAGGGAGCGAGCAGCCAGTCGGTCTCTGACACTGTGACGAGGCGTTACCAGCCTCCTGACAGTGACAAGGGCTGACGGGCGGTGTAGCCAATACTGTGAGGGAGAACTGACAGTGACGCTCGCCCCCTGCTGACTGACAGCAGCCTCAGTCAGCCCCCTGAGCCTGACCCCCCGGTGCAAGCTGAGCCTGAGAGCAGCTGTAAGCTGGCTCTGACATCAGCTTAGTATTAACACCAGAAACACCAGGGGCACAGTGCTCTTTTTACCAACTAGTATTACCCTGAGTGAGGAGCAGGGCAGTCCATGACAGCATGAGAGAGATGAACAGGTGAAGTCCAACATGACACTGGAGTGGAGGAAAATGCTGTATTTCACCTGTTCACCTGTCAGCATGTCTGCGCGGGTCACTCTCATCCTTTCTCAGGAGGTATGTGGTTGTCATGTTCTTCAAACTGCCTCCTCCACTTTGCTCTCTCCATCCTTTATGAAACCAGGCGCAGAAACTACGCTCTAGTGGCGTCTGTTTGAAGTCAGGCTGAAGAGAGAGGAGAGGGTTAGATTTTTAGACATGATAAACACAGAGAACATTCCAAGTTCAGACATGAAGAATATTTGAGGCAACAGAAACATTACATACTACAAAAGCAACACCCGAAGCAATAGTTAGACGTTAGATTAATAAAAACTTTGATAGTAGTTATATGAGTTAGGTCATCATCAAACTGAGAGCTTATTACTGAGAGAAAATGTCTTCAGAAGACTTTTAAAACAAACCAAAAAGTTTTTTCCAATGATGAGATTTGATTAGAGACTTCTCAAGCTCATTTAAAAACAGTAACTGAATTTATACTCTCACAAACATGCACATTTTGAATGTTAAGTTCTCGATGTTCCTTTTTTTTTACTTACACTTTCAGATTTAGGTTGCAAATTGCACTTATTTCTACAAGAAAAAAAAAGCTTGCTGAAAAATAAAAAGCTCAGTTGTTTGGAAAAGTTTGAAGGGTAAATGAGAGTTTTGGAATAAATGGCCGATGGGATACACTTTGTGTTTTATGATGGGTTCTTGGGAAGACACAAGTCACCTTGAATACCTGATGCCTGCACAGAGACTGTATTATGTTTGTGTTCTGCTACATGGAAACTGTGAGACAAATAAAGATGGTTGAGTTACTAACTTGTCTGCGTGTATGTAATGTTAAAGACGGAAATAAAACAATTGTGAATGTAGGGGAGACCAGGGATAGTTGTAACATGGGTCAATTGTCACAGTTGCAATTTCTCCAAACAGGACCAAGTTAGGAATCAACTGATTAACTCTGAACATGCAGAGTTGAGTTGAACTTATCACACATACATCATGTTGATTATGTGTCTGTTTCACTTTCTTTTATTCAAATTTTTTGTGGTAATGTTTTAGCTGTTAGCTGTAAGCAAAGCTAGCTCATGGCTAATGTGCTCAGGGACAGTTGTCTCAAACTTGCTGGGGTTAAGTAGTAACATTTCAAAAATGGGTTAAATGCATGACATGTTATCTGTGGGCTTATGAAGCTTGCACCCCAGTAGTACCATACTCCTGTTTCACCTTTTGTACAGCTTTTTTTAAATTATAAATGTTAAGATATTCGTGCAGTTTATCCCTATAAAGCCTGACCCATCAAAACAGCCAGAAAATTCCTAATTTTTTTTTTTTGACTGAAAAGTTTATTAGCCCTTAAAAAATCCACAAAAATATTGCTATATCAGTTTATTTATTATGTGGTTTTTGTCACATTTGGTAAATATGGCAGTTTAGGGAACCTTTATAGTGAGGTTTTTAGTTAAGTATGCATTTTTTTCAACACAAATAGACTTCAGCTGCCTGTAGTGGAATGACAATCCTCAAGGGGGTGCAATACATTAAAATTTTCAAAACATATTTCAAGGAAACTATTTATCATGCTGATGAGATAAAGCTCTTTGAAACTCGTGCATCAAATTTTATTTGTTTGCTGATTTAGATAGATTGAAGTTCCTTACTTCACAGAACCACACCAGTTTTGTTTAAAAGAAAAACACCCTCTAATATCTTGAATCATTGCCATGGTCCTTATATCACCTTGTTACATTTCACCCCATGGTATGTTACAACTGACCTGACTATGGGGTCAGTTGTAACATTTCCGTCCTTGTTTTTGAGATAAAGCCATGCATTTTCTGTTTGTGCTGCACAAGTTTTTTATGTCATTGATTAGCAGACATTTGAAGCTAGTTTATACAGTAGTTTCAAGGCACTGGGCTAAAAGAGCTCAAAGTTAAAGACAGAGATGTCAAAAAAAAATGTCACAGCTTTCCCCGGTCTCCCCCATACATGTTAGTGCACTGATGGTCAAACTTGTGTCTCGAGAGCTGTGGGGGTCCGGGGTGTATAAGGTGTCTGTGACTATCCAGCACGTGCCTGAGAAGTTGGACTTATGTGACTTTAGAAAGCAAAATTTTCACTTTAAATAAAATATATGAACTCTGTGCACCATAAGTCTATGTACTATGACCAAAAATAAGCAGATCTTAACGTTCTTTGAGTTGTAATGTAGATATAACCACTTTCACTGGGAATGTTTAAATATTGATTGTCCAACTAAACAGTTTGGCCACCAGATGGCGATGAATGCCCACAAAATGATCCACCAAAATTCTCTAACTGATGGAGCTTGTCCACCTCACTGACCTCATACAGGCTTACCACATTCTTCAACAACTCCACCCAGAGGAGCTTAAACCAGAATCTGTGTTTTTAAGTCATTAACTGAAATTACCTTTAATTTACATCATAAAGACTCACGCACATGAGCCATATTTTTCTACTGTCTGTCCTACTTTCTCTACCCATCAAACATAAACAAACACATCAAATGCTGTATTCCAGTGCTTCAGACTATCCTTGCTGTCACAAGGCCATCACATGTCCAGTGCCTGCTTGGAATATTTTCAGGAGGTGCTGACATGAAGTGAAAGTTCATTAGAGGAGTTGGAAATAATATCCACTCTGGTCATTTCAGGTTTCAAGAGGTTTCTCATTTGTAGCATATGTCATTCATTTCTTGTTGTGATGATAGAAACTGTGGAAGCAAAGCCTTTATTTAACAACTATGAGAAAGTGTTTGCTTCTTTTCATTTCTTTGCTGGTGTACTGTGTTTCTGTCAGTCTTGGAGCCTGTGCAAAGACTGTTCTTTAATGCACATGCAAACAAATGTGCTGTTTTCCTATGCCATCCCACTTACACAACAAGATGTGAAAATATAGCCCCAGCGTTGTGAAACTGTCTTCAAGACTTAAAGCACACCTCCCTGGGCTCTGTGTAAAGTATCTGAATTGGCTCTCTGACTGTGTGTCTGAAAAGGTCAACAACCAACCGGAGGTAATAAATGAGGCAGAGGTGGACTGCTTGTGTGGGCGTAATTGGGCTGAAGATCCAATACAGGGGAACAGTGACTTATGGGTAATTACCTGCAATGTCCTGAGACGAGAGCTGTGAGTGGCTTACTCTGTGATTCAATCAGCCTCACACAGAGCAGAACAGCACACAGCCTCAGTCTTAATTGTCCAATATGCTTTCCCCCTATGCACAACTGTTTCTGTGGCTGTTTCCTCTGCACTCTTTCCAGCCGCCAGTGGTAGAGAGACAAAGCCTAACATTTGTGAACTCATTCACATGCACTCTTTGCCCTGAAGCCGCGACAGACATACATGCACACAATTCCTTTCTCTCTTCCTCCCTCTCTCCCAGACACATGAATCCATTTGCCTTTAAACTCAAAGACCAGAGCAGACTGTTCATTTGCCTTATCAGCAGCTGTTTCTGACTCTTAAGTTAACCTTTACTGTGTGCAGTGTGTTGCTTTAACACTTTAGGAACACAGCAAGGCAAATTATTCTTTTAATTAAATTTATAATACTCAATCTCAATTTCCCACTGAAATTGAATAAATTTGAGGTTTTCAAACTAACATGACATCATTTGCTTAATCATATCCTGGGGTATAATCAAGGATGCAGAAAACAGCCACTAATTTTATTATCAACACTTCTATCTTGCCAGGTCCCTGGGTAACAACTGCAGGTTACATAAGTGGATGTAGTCTCTGTGATGTCAGCCACCTGTTTCTGAAACAGATTTTTGAAGCATATCGTCGACAGAAGCCTCAACACATGACAGCTAAAGGGCACTCACCTGTCAATCAGTGGATCTGATTGGGAGAACTGGTGTTTGTAATACCTGTTTAACTGCTGGGTTAGAAGAAAATCCACCCCCATACAGCACACATACAGTGTGTGCCCATAGAGAAATAAATAAACTACTGAGATGGGAGACATTTGTGCCAGGCTGTAAAAATGTTTATTTCCACTCTGAAAATGGCGGAGAGTGCTGCTTGGTAACTATGCATCATCTTGTGGCCCCTGCTGTCTGATGATCCTGCTTTGTGCTGCACTGAACAGCCGTGAGTTGATGGGAGAGCGTGCTGTCAAAATGCAACTGGATAAAGACAAAACGATGCGGCATAGGACTCGTCTAAAGATACAAACCATCACTGCATTCCCACTAACCTGTGCTACAGGCCTGGTTGAAAATAGACGGCTGAGCTACAACTTGATTCAACGTATCACTGGAATTTTGGGAATTGATATTTGGTTGAATTGACTATTTATTCTGGTGATGGCAAGCGCACCCTTTTTACAAAGTCAGGAGGAACTTCAGGCTGTAGAGACACATTGAATATCTTATCATGAGTTCACTCCATACCTGCAGGTTACAATGGATGCCATAAAAGTCTCAACGACTCTGAGGCCAAAATGTTAAGAGCTCCCCCTCCTGATTGGCTGTGGTAAGGATCATACATTCAGCTTTCTTCATGTTAAGACACAAGAAATGGTTAAAACTAAAAATTTAAAAGCAACATTAAAAAAAACAAAAACTTTTTAAACATAGTTTCTATTATTACAGTCTGTTCTTGTGCTGGTTTATATCTGTGTTCATTTTGAAGGTTAAGTTATTTGTTGATAACAAATGACTGGTGTACAGAAACACTCCTGCAGTGTCCTGAGAAAACCATGGAACAAAAAACAAGATGGCTGAGATGCTGTTTATACATTTATTGTGTAACTTGCTGAAAGCAGATTGATTACACATACAACACCCAAAAGGCTCAGCTGGTTAAGAGGACAATATCAAATCATCAAAGATCAACAATTTTTGGCCTTGTAAAACAAAAACAACAATCGACAGAGATGGACAGTGGCTCTAGGGTCAAAAGGTAAAAGAAAAAAAAAATACTGAGGCATGAAGAAATAGAGCAAGGCCACTTAAATTGATGAGGCCAGTGCAAAGCTGATAAATTATGGTCGATATTTAACGCTCGTGGCTGCTATGCAGCCATTCCAACTCTGACATGCAGAATATTTCTATTTTATGAGCTTGGATGACATTGTGGAGAATAACAGAGCACACATTACTCATGCTGCCTCATCCACCGCTGTCAGACAAGGTGGAGGGGTAATCTGAGGGCTGCAAGCCGACAAATAAATAACTCACAGAAAAAAACTATAAAGTAGAGCCACTGAATTTAGCCATTAAAAAACGAACCAGGGTGTAAATGCTGAAGTTTAGGCAAGAATCTAACTGTTTCCCCCAAACCAGCGGACAAAGATATCTAGCTGAACTCTCTTTGTTTGATAAAAAGTAGCAATCAGAGCGAATTCCAGCTCTCAAAATTACTTCCAGACATTAAAGAGCAACAAATTCCAGCCTGGATTTGACACATAACCAAGATGTTAGAGGGCAAAAGACCCCACTATAAAACTCTGTAGCCCCTTTAAATGCATTTTTTAACAATGAAATGCCTTAATCATTAATGGGAATAATGTTAAGAGTGTTTAGTTAAAGCGTATCTAATTCACTCTGTTCGTATTTCCATATGACTTCATAAAAGACTATACCTACTCGCTCCATCTACCCATAAATCTTAGAGCACACATTAAATACTCCATTACAGTACATCATCCCATCAATCTGGTAGTGTAAAATACATCCTATACACATGTAGAACAAAAGCTCATTCATAGTGAAGGTTCCTCATTTTGTGATTACTGTGCTGAATAAAGAACATAATGCTGTTTCATGATAACATTTAGTCCTAAATAAAAGAAATCTGAATACTATTTGAAACACAGGGTATTGTCACGTAAAAGTGCTCACTCTAAAGTGTCTGTAACATTAAAATGCTCATTTATAACAGAAGCAAACTTTGACTCTACATTAAGGATGCACTCATCGTGAACCAGAAGAATATTTGCAGACCCACTGTAGTAAACACCTGCACAGGAAGCGTAAACAAAAAATATAATGAAACAAAATAAAAGCACCCCTAAAAAAAATTCCCTCTCTAGAATCAAGAGAAAAACCCTCTTTTTCCTCATAGTCTCTCTCAATACTATAATTGCATTGCATATGACAGTTTGCACATATCACAATTAGCATGGCACAACCCAAACAGAATCTTGACTGTGCTTTGTCCACCATCTGATCTTCCTTCATAACACATTGAACACTATACAGACAGCACTTTTCAGGATCTTTGGATCAGTGTAAACACAGTTAAAGGTTTGAGAATAGTGACGATGTTGCAGCTTGAATTGCTACTGACAGCTGAACCAAATGATAACATCCAGTTTCTCCTCTTCCCATCCAAGATGCAGTTTTTATCACAAACATTTACACCTGCACTTTCCTGGATGACCTTTTCCCACAACAGAAAGGCTAAATGCAGGAAAAATACATGTACTGAGCAGCAATATGTTGTGATTGGTAACATTAGTGACATAAAAATATATAACTGTCATTTACAGCACTATTTATATATTAAGACATTTTGCAACAGCATTGACCGGCTGGTATCATCAGCACTAGGCAGCAACGACAGAACACTGAGCTCTTTCAAAGTAAAGAAAGAGATACAGAAAGAGAAATGGCACATATTTATCACATTCACATTATAAAGAATTGTCATGGTATGGCTCTTGCTATGTCTTTTTTCACTGTGAGATTGTCTGGTACAAAAGAAACCCCTTTATCCATCTGAGTCATTAGCATGCTTGTTGTCAAGGATGATTTTTAAAAAACCCATTTGAAAGGCTGGATGTGTTCTCTTGTCACCTTGAGGATGTTGTGTTTACATTGAGATGGGCCTACTCGAAGGTTACAGTAATGCTATACATCTACAGTGCATCTAACCCATTCATAGGACTGTTGAAATGAAAAATGCATTGTGGTACCACAAAACCTCTATTGGCTTAAGGAAAGATAGCTTATTGTTTGCAGTATGCCATGCTACTGTGTTTGTCACAGGCATATTGTCAAAGTGTTTACTATTGAAAGTTCATAGGAAAAACATGAAAAGACTGAAACCTTTACAAAAGCCTCCCCTTCACTTTTCTGTCCCACACAGAGGCTGGTGTAAAAAGCTTCCACTGACAATGAACCTAAGCTAAGATTACACTACAAGCTAGTGTGACTATACTCGAGATAGAGCAGCATATTATACCTAAATAATATCTTTACAGAAGTGATTCTAAGACATGTTGGGGACAAAGTTATTTGAAAAAGAAATAAACATATATGTGTGTGATTGCTGTGAAACTTGCAACTTAGAGTTATCTAGAACTTTCCCTGATCAGCTCTTTTGGTTTGAAAATCCTGGTCAGTTTTACGAGCATGAAATCGGAAATGTGCTAATTACACGTTTAACGGTCGCGGAACATTTTCACCCTCGTAGCTATTTTCTCGGTCAAGCTCCACACTCTTTTATGACCCAGGTCATAAAACATCAGTAAGGCTGGATGAACTATGAAATAAGGCAGATATTTCAATGTGGCAAGTGAGTATGCATGCACATATTTTAGTGTCAGAGTATGTGCAGATTACTGTGGCAAATAGTGAATCTATAGCTATTCATAAATATACAAATCTAAGTTCTGTTAGCATTCTTGAGAAAATAAGAGTTGATCGGTAATCATGATCATAGGCACGGGTTAGCAGGGCATACTTATCACCAACTTTCACAGTCTTTTACTTTTTTCCAGTCACTTTCCCTGCAATGACGATGACTTACAACTCAGAGAGTAGAAAGTTCGCTTCTTAAGTTTTCTGTTCATATGACAGATTAGAAATGAGTGCTGGTTTTAAAGGTGAGACCTGGCTGCTGTCATAGGGTGAAAAATGGTTTCTGCTGGCTGGGCGTTTCCCTGCGATTCTGCTGAATAGATATATAATTGTACCCTTAAGCAAGGCACTTAGTGTACTATAGCACAGTTTGTACTGAGTGGCTCACAGCTCTGAGTGAATCTGAGTAACGGGCTGCGCTTACAGTTGCTCAGCACTGTAATATATTCTTGGTTTTGGATTATTTAAAAAAAAAAAAAAAAAAAAAAGGTAACCTAGGTGGAAAGAAAATTCCATGACTGGAAATTCATAATAAGTCGGTATCATTTAACGCATCCCAGGAATGTTGAAATATCCCTTTAATCTGTGACATTCACTCCTATTACACTAAATGATTTCCTTTATTTCCCATAATTCCTTCAAATGAAAGCAAAAATAAGAGAAATGAACAATTACAGTTGTGTATCTGTGTATTGTTTTAACTTTGTTGACTCCAATTACCTCCTGTGTGTGTGTGTGTGTGTGTGTGTGTGTGTGTGTGTGTGTGTGTGTGTGTGTGTGTGTGTGTGTGTGTGTGTGTGTGTGTGGGTGTGTGTGTGTGTGTGTGTGAGTGTGTGTTTTAAACTCATAGTCTTGACATCATCTCATCCATCTGGCCAATCCCTCATGAAAATATTAACAACAGACCCTTCAACAACATAAAGCTAGGAATGCAAGTGAAACTGCATAGTTGTGTTTCAACTGGATTTCAGGGTGGATCATCCTAAACTAATGCCTCTCTGTATAAAAATATATCTCTAATGAAGGACTAATAAGAGTTACAGGAAAAACATCTTGGAGCAAGAGACAGCAATGACTTTGTCTTGGCGGGGCATGAAAACATGACTAGAATGTGCTTGTCTTCTCCCAATCAATCACGCACCGATGTCTTTCAGCTGGATTAAGACTTCAACATATCATTGCTTTAATCTCATAATTAGCAAAACGTAACACAAACTGAGGCAGTTTGGCACCGGGCTGATATTTTTTGACTCGACAGCCTTTTCTTAGCTTGCACAAATGTCAGCAAATAAGGCCCAGCCGTGCATTTGGTTTGTGATGTTTTCTTTCTCCACCTCTGCATCAAATTAGCTGATGTCACTGAAGTGAATTAGGCAAGAATACAGCTTGTTAGATCTCCCTTCAGCACCCTCTGAAAAACAAACACCTGTATACTCTTCACACCCTGTGTGCTGTGAGTTATTTGTGTGTAAGAATCAGGCTTTAGTGATTGCAGGGGACTTCCTGGTCAAACAACCAAACACCTTTAAGGCTTTTCTTGTCCGTTTCAGTTCACGGTGTGAGGTTCCCCAGCAAATCTGGGGTGATATACCCGACAGGCATAGCAGGCAGAGCCTTTAGGGGGTGCTGTGTTAGGGAAGGAGGGGGAGACTGTGGAGAGGGAGGGTTAAGGAGCAGGCTGTGCTGACTGTCCACCTCCTGCACCACCGTGTAGTCTGCAACAGGAGCAAAGAACGGACACTGTGGAGAGTCAGGAAGGATGTAAGGGGATTGATTTCCCTCTGATGTGGCTGCAGGTTTGGTCTCCACTGGCTGAGGGTTTATGGTCTGATACTCCACACCAGGTGCTGGGGAGCTGGGGGGAGTGCTGATCTGCAGGGCACTGCTCTCTGTGGTGTAGCCACTCCCTTCAGGATCCACTACCAACAGCTGAAACTGCAGCTCCTTCTGCATTTGCTCCTCAGAGTCCTCACTTCCTCTCTGCTCCTTCCCTTTCTTCAGTGCCTCCTCCTCTGTGGTTGAGATGCTCTCCTGGATTCGGAGCTGCTGGCCAGGAGACAGAACCACACCTCCGGATGGCATCACATTGCTGACCTGGGCATAAAAGTCTGTGTTGATCCAAGTCTGAGGCCCTCCGGTTTGCGTCTGAACCAGGGGTCTGTCATCCCTCTCTACAAATGGCACTCTGTCCACACTATCGCATGAGGCTTCCCCATTGTCAGGTTGGCCTGGAAGCAGTGTGGTCATCAGCATAAGGGCATCTTGATCTGGGAGATCTGGGTCGTAACAGCTGGCCCTGCCTGAGTCATCATCAGGGAAACTAAAGGAAAAGGACATTAAATTAACATTTTTTAGCATTTCTGAAATGTCAACAAAAACTGTAAAATTTTGAAGATATTATGAGTTGAAATTAAATTTAGTTTAGGAATGCAATCATTCGCAACAAAACCACACCAGAGCCATTTTTCTTTTGTACTTAAAATTACTCATTTGTTTTCATGTATGGATTTTTTTTCCAGAAGGATTTCTACAAATTTCATGCACTCTGGTTTGGATGATTGGTACTTTTCAGTTGTTTAGCTCACTTTTCTCATTTTAGGATAACGGGGCAAGTTTTCTCATTTTAATGGATTAATTTCTCTTAGTATTTCAATTTTTAATGTAAATGTGATTCTGTTGTCATGGGAAAAACAAGCTTCTTAATATCAACACAACAGAAAAAAATAAAAGATCTAAAACAATAACAAATGGAATTAAATTATTAACATAACATACACCAAAATTTGTTTGATAGCCTTTAATCAAGGATCTTTGCCGTACCCTATGGTGTTGGAGCACCCTATGTTCATGTGGTGACCGATTGGCTGGTGCACGCCCAGGAGCCGCTGGGTGTCTGAGCTCTGGTTGTCCTCCTTCTCTCCAGCATCTGTATCCTCTGCATCCACCTCGATGAACTCCACCCACGGCTCATCCTGATAGAAGTCAGGCGCGTAGGTTGGCAGACCACCCATCCCTCCGCCACTCAGGATGAAATTCAGCTCGTCCAGTTTCCCCTTCTGCATGAGAGCAATTTGTATTTGTTAGGGAAATAAAGGTATCATCAATTTCATAAAGTAGAAACATGTCCTGATCCATAACCAGATCAAGGGGCAACCTCCGGTCTAAGAATATGAGAGTGTTGAAGTGCTAAAATCTGCTGTTCCTCGAGTGTCTGCTTGAGGCTGGATCCAAAAGTACTGGAAGTCACATACACACCAAGCCAAAAAAAAGCTGTTTTCAAAGCAGAAATTAATACAGCCTGGTTCAAAAAATGTCTCGTGTCCAAATCTCTGATTAAAGATGATTTTTTTTCTAACCCAGGGAATCTAGAAATTGTGTGGCTTTTTAACCTGATGTGTAATACAAGTATTTCAGTTTCCCTGTGTCAGCAAATGAGAATGGAGGAATGGTGACAAACAAAAAATATGCAGATACAGTGACTGACATATGAGAAACCTTTTAGCTAATTGGAAGAAATCCAGCCGGGCCAAAACACTCTTAAGGTGTATACAACCCCACTTCACTATAACAGTAAGAGGGCTCAAGTGATCATAAGATGTATTGTGAATATATAGCTAAAGCTTATTTTTTCTTTATTTGAAATTACTATATTACTTGAATTACTATAATGATTATCAGACAGGACAGGACTACTCTTGTTACTCGCATATATTGGGTTATATTTGGTCGTTTAGCTCTGTTGTGAGAATTCGCTCCCCTTCCATGGAATGCCAAGTACTGAGGTGAGGAGAGCACCCCTCCCATTCATGTTCATACATGCAAAGCAAAGGCAGGGAGAGCATCAGCAAAGAACCCCAGGGTCCAGAACACAGCAGACATCAGTGACAATGCATGTGACACTGGTGAGTTCAGACACAGAGAAAGGAGGAGCTGAGGTGGAGGTGGTTTGCAAAGCGGTGCATTATGACCAGGATTCCACAAAGAGACCAAGGTAAACTTACACAGAGCCTTGAGCAAGCATCTTACAAGAAACTCAGACCTATGTGGGTAGTCTTATTCTCCAGGTCTCCTTTTGTTCCATAAATAGCGCACCATGGACATGTCACAATGTTATCGTATTGAGAGTTTGTAATATTGTTAATACTGTATGTGTGTTTTGAAACAGGGGAACAGAGCATCCCTTTGTACTACATGTCCTATTCTCCTCACAGCTTTGTGAATAATGTGTAAATTTTAGCTGCAAACAAAACACACCCCCTGTTTCACCTTTGTCTGAGCATGAAAGGGTGCTTTTTTATAATCAGGACTTATTTTTCTGAGGTCCAGGGGTGAGGTTTGTTTTGTAAAGAGCAAACAGGCAGCCTGTTAAATGCATCCCACATCATCTGAGAATAATACACCCACAATACCACCAAGACCATCTTCACATCTTATTATCCCCCAGCGCTGCTACTCCTGTCCGTGTTTACCTACAGTAAACAACACGGCCTATTTGCTTTTTACATTATTTATAGGCATTTGTGCTTTTATTTGATTGTTGACATGGATGAAAACAGGCTATGGCTGGAGGAGGGATAGTGGGTGATGTGATGTGTGTGTGTGAGCCCTGAAGTGCCTCAGCAAACCGAGCCACGTGGACGCCAAGCAGTGTCTGTTTGTAATCAAAATCACAATAGATGTACCAAAAAAATCAAAGAGATTACACAACACATTATACAATTGGTTCAGTGAACAAACAATACAGAACTCCATGTGTTGGCTGTGAATTAATGATGTTCAGTTCAACTTGAAAAATATTATATTATTATATTACTATCGCTGCAGCCTCACAGCAAGATGGTCACCAGTGGGCCTTTCTGTGTGGAGTTTGCATGTTCTCCCCGTGCATGCTCTCCGGGTCCTCCGGCCTCCTCCCACAGTCCAAAAACATGTCCACCAGGTTAATTGGTCACTCTAAATTGTCCGTAGGTGTGAATGTGTGAGTAAATGGTTGTCTGTCTATGTGTCAGCCCTGTGATTGACTGGCGACCAGTCCAGGGTGTACCCCCCCTCTCCAGCCTCCAGCCACCCGTGACCCTGCACAGGATAAGCGGTTCAGAAAAAGCTGAATCAGCTTGTTTTTGGAACCACTTTTGAAAACTTTTCAAAATGTCATCAACTAAATGGTTAAAAATAAACCTTAAAATCACTTATCAAACAATAAATTAAATTACACTTTGTTAGCTCTTATACCATAGCTGTATTGGTGTGAAAGGTATTATAACAGAAAAAGTCACCTTGCAGTGTAGTGTAACATTGTTTTTCTCAGACCTACAACTTTGAAATAGATCCAAAAATAATGGCTCCTTAAAGATTTTCTGCTCCGATGCACTTTTATAATCATCCTCTAATTTGCATGAACCATGTACCATTTACACTTTTGAATAACCACAATGATGCCCTGTGGTTCAGCATTGTCAGTGCAGCTGCCTCCTGCTACATAAACACAGCTATTACTATAGAACAGTAAACAACATGCAAGCACCATGTATGTCTGTATGCTTCTCTGTATGTGTTGGGCTGAATGTTCACATAAGCACATCACAGGGCAGGCAGAATAACAGCACAGACATGAATGTACCTTCAACAGCTCAGGATCAATGCCTTTAATTTTGGGTGCAGGAACGGGCGGCAACAGAATCAACATTAATCTGCAATGACAGGGAGAGAGGAGGAGGATGAGGATGTGATAAAAACAACCTATTCACAGTGCTTTATCTTTCATTGATAATGCAGCAGACATTGAATTTGTCTGGATTCTGTTGCAAATGCATGAAAGAGCAAAGTGTCTCTGTTCCAACCTGTGCTGCTGGGAGACAATAATGAGCATGATGAGGAAAAGGATGCCCAGGATTCCAAAAATAGACACCAGAGTGAGTGGGAAAGTGGACTCTGAAAAACAAAACATGAAACAGAAAACAGGAAACATCCTTTTATTATCACAATAACAATTTACAACACAGTCATTTGTAGTACCTCATCAAATCTTACCTTTGTAGGGAATCTCGTTCACTTGTATGAAGATGGATTCACTGAATTCTCCAAACTTAGTGAAGGCCTGCATTCTGCAGCGGATGTGCACTTCGTAATCTTTCCCTATGTGCAGCCCGTAGATGGTCTGCTGGGTGTGAGGCTGTAAATCCAACTGATATACAGAAACAGAAAGAGAGGAGAGTCAGGTCAAAAAACAGATTTTTTTAAATTTTAACTTTGAAAACCAAACCATCTTAACATCTCATACTGAAGCTTAGACAACATGTCAAGTGGTTATGTTTATTTCTGGTACCTGTAACTTTGATCTTTCCAGCGGGGTTAGGGCTAAGGTTGATGTATTTTTGTCACACTGGATGTAGGACATAGCGTTATAATGGAGGACTCTAAAACATTATCCAAGGCTGAGTTTGTAGAACTGGCTGGCCCAGTGGTAATGAATATGTGTCTGTTCAAGGTCCCATGGCCTCTGACCTACAGATCCCTCCCTTCACTTCCTTTAGACAGGCTGTGTTTTCCCAGAGGGCTTTGCTCAGGCTTCCACTGCTTTGTAACAGCAGAGTTTGGAGGAGGAGGTGGAAGGAAACACGACACTGTGGCTCTATGACCCACCTACACTTCACTTTAAAAGGGGTGCAGGAGTGTTTGCATTTGCTTGAGCTTGTGCATGTACACAGAGACAGTCTGTTAAGTTTCGTGGTGTGTGTTTACATGTGTTGGGACATGTTAGTGTGTGTCTGTGTGTGTGCTTATACTAGCCAAGGAAGAGATAGAGTTGTAGAGTGAGTATTAAAAGAGGACTTACTGCTTCCCAGTTTGTGGCATTTTTTTCTCTGTACTGAATCTCGTATTCAAGGCGCATCCAGCCCGCCCTGACGTCTGCAGAGGGTGGCGGCTCCCAGTTGACCATGACATCATAACTCATTCCAGAGGGACTTATATTCAGCAGGGTCCAGTTCAGGGACACTGGTGGGTCAGGACGAACTGTCATAAAAAGGACAAAGGACAGAAAAAATTCCAGATTTAAACACCACAGTTCTTAAATGCTAGTCCTGGCTCTATTAGAATATAACATGGACAAATGTCTCTGATGTCACCATTTGATTTGTGGCAAAATGAAGCCTGTTGATGGTGCTCACCATATTGTGATGATGACTCTAACAAGGCCTGTCTGACAAATTAGCCATGCATCAAAATGGATGAGTTGTAAAGGAATTACCCAATAAAGAATTTCGACAAATAAAGAAAATAAAGGCTGGAACTTAACAGCCAGCCTCAAACAGACACCACGAACTGTAAAAAGCATAGATATAGTCCTAGTGATGTCGCCCATTGGTTTTGAGGAGAGGGGTTGAAGTCAAATAATGAGAGCTGCCATGCTAGAAATGCACGTGCCAAAAGCCTTCTAGCAAACATCAACATGGCGCCTGCCCAGCAGCAAACTTTGCCACACCCCCATTTATGCAAAACAATGCACCCACAGTGTCAAGATTTAGTTTTTGGATTCTGGCATTGACTTTTTTTTCCAATACTTCTAAAGCTAAATGTAAAAAGATTGTCTCAAAGGTAAAAATGGTTGAACAGCACTGGTGTGATTCAAATCATAAAGTTTCCCATTAGATGTTAATTTACTGTTACTCCACCAGAACGTCGAAAGTGATGGTAGTAAGAGAAAAACTCATTATCAGGGATAGAACTTTTACAGCCATGTGTTGGAAATCTAACTGATAGTTATTGATTTATTTTGCTTGAGAAACTCAAAGCTACCCAGGTCAACATAACTGCTACCAACAGCCAAGTGCTATCTCTAAAAAACATTTTCATAATCAATTTGTACACTTGATAAAGGCTAATAAACAAAGGTTTTTAAGCCAGACACACCAGCAAATATGCAGTATATATATCAGCTGTCTATCATCATCTTCTCCAGCCCTAGTTAGATAAAGACCGCCAGACATGAAAACATTGACTGTGTAAATACTCGGTATCTGACACTTGCTGTAATATTGACAAGCACGTGACATCTGCTGGTTAAGCTGATATGCAGTAGCAAACATGTTTTCAAAGTCAAGTCCAACTGGACTGCAATCAAGAATCCCTATTCATCTAAAGCTTGATATAAAAAGGCAACTGGACTTAATAGAAATTCTTGTCTTGTTGCCTTTTCGGATCAAGTTTTGTAGTACCATAACCTGAGAGCCTTCACAGGCATAGGACATATCACTGCCAGTGTTCGTCCCTCACCAATGTTCTCCACAGTGAAACAGTCGCCCTCATTGAAATAGGTGATGTTCTGGCTGCGGAGCTGCATGCAGTATGTGATCCAGACTGAAGTGTGGTTTACATCGAAGAAGCACTCCCTGTTTGAATGGATGTACTCTGGACACTCTTTCCATTCGCTGGTAGGGGAGCTGAATCATAGAACAACAAAAAGAAAGAAAAAGAAGAAGAGAAAGAAATTAGAAGTGGTTGTTGGAGAGTTCAGAGAAAACCAATAACTCACAGCTAAATGAGTTGTCTGGTGGATGTTTAACTCACTCTTTCTTGAGGTAGAAGACTCTGAGTGCTCCAGGTGAGGACAGGTTTTGGAAGTCACCAAGATTCCACCAACACCGGAATGTCTCCTGTTCTCTGGATACACACTCCGTGAAATGTGGTTCAAGGGTACCTGTAACGCAAAAAGAGAAAGACAAAAGAAAGTGAGGATCAGAAAAGAAACAAAGAAGATTTCTCACACTCTCATCAGACAATCTGTACCATGCCAAAACAAGTCTAAACCCTGGAGTTCAGATTGTTTTCCTCGTATTAAGAACTGTTGTCCAAAGTGCTGACATAGAGCCAGTGCTACTTAACCAAGAGCACTGCATCATACAATATAACATGAAAAGTGAAGAAATCTGGTGTGTACACCACTGTGGTTTCAATTCTCAAGCCTTTAATGTTTATGACTACAATATCTCTGGACATTTACAAACCGCCTCATACAAAACATTAACATGAGTCATGCTAAACATGAGCACACAAATCACTAAGTATGAAACCTGGGTAATGTTAAGCTAGGAAGACATCTACACCCAGAAAGCAAACTGCAGCAAATATTTTAGGGTAATCATATGCTTTAGGACTACTTATTAGCACAGTTAAAGGTTAATTCATCATAGTTTCAACATTGTTTGTAATATAACTTGTTTGTTACTTACTCTCCATATTGAGTCCTAAATAAAGAAAGGTACCTGTCAAATTTGAAACCATACGGTACCAATGCACGGTACCTGGCAATCAGTGTTGGTACTCAATGGTACCAATTTTCAATACTTTTTTATGTGTTTACGTGGTAACAAATATAAATTTGTTTAATAATAATAGTGATAAAAACAAAATCCCAAAGTTTTTCAATGAACATACTTATTCTTCCATGTAATATCTTGCAATGCTGTATTCATGTCCAGCATGGAAAATTGCCTACTCTTCAGCTCTTTCACAGTCACAAGGATGTATCTAGGTACCTAAACATGGTACATTTTGATTTTACATGAATCAGTACTCAGTACTGCAGGTGTAATTCGATTGGTACCCATAAGAGTATCTAATGTGGTACCTCTCCCTAGTCCTAAGAGTCATACTTAATCATAATCCTGGTACAAGAGCAACTTTTTTTATCAACTACACAAAGCAAATGGTGGATTTAGAATATCAGCAAGTCATATCAGTTGTTTACAGACTGGTTAACTAAGGCTGGATACAGATGCATATTTAATAGCTCATGATTGGCCCCAATTAGGGATGGGTACCTTTCACATTTGAAACGATACGGTACCTATGCCTGGTACCTGGCAATTGGTACCGGTGCTCAACGGTACCAATTATTAGTACTTATTTTTGTGTTTATGTGGTAAAAAATATCAATTTGTTTGATAATAAAATATAATATTAACATATTTATTCTTCAATATGTAACCTTGCAGTGCTGTGTTCATGTCCAGCATGGAAAATTGCCTACCCTTCCACTCCCTCCCAGTCATTAAGATGCATTTAGGTACCTAAACATGGTATCTTTTGATTTGACATGAACTGGTACCCGGTACTTTTGACAGAATCTGGTTGGTACCTATAAAAGTACCTAATTCTGTACCCATCCCTAGCCCCAATGTTTGGTCCAGGTTATCTTGTGTGTGGGAGTGACTGATCGATCTTACGTCCCATGATCGGCTCACAGATTCATTGTAGCCACCTTGATAATTTTCAAACATGTTTGATATTAATTGGGATGATAACTTGATGACTGGTTAGCCGAGGCTCCCAGTTAGCACGGTTACCTTTTACTCCTTTTCTGTTCTGTTCAACATTTCTGATCTTGCCAGAATTTATTAGATCTTGAGTCTATGACAACAACCAGATATTTTTAGGCTGTTAACAGTTAAAATTCAGTTTAGAGAATGCTTACTCATCTGAATGAATGGAGCTAAATGCTGCTTCCCTTGCAGAAATGCATGCAAATCTTTATGATGAAGTAGATTGTAAAGAAGTCAATAAAATGGACATCTAAGGCATCAAAAATCAGTCCCCACAGCTTTTTAATTTTTAGATCCTCCTGTCACTTTGGTTTACCTTTGCCCCACCCTAACTTAGCCCTTATCACCTTTCCCGTGGTTCTCCATGACTCCTCAATACCACTGAATCCCCACCACCATTTCCCACTCCTGTCAGGGGCCAGTTTCTCATTCAGCAGCCAGTTCTGAGGTTTGGTGCAGCCATAAACAAGAGACTGAAGGTGTCATTGATTTCTGCTCTCCTCGCTCTCCTCCAGTGCTGGCAGCAGAATAAATCACACACAGACCCAGACCGTAAACACACTTCACAACACAACACAGGGAATCAGAGACCGACTGGAAAAACACTTGACAAGCGCAGCAGGTTAATGTCACTGCATCACTTTTTAAGAAATATCATAGACCTGTAGACTCACAGCAAGATGATGAAATGTAACTTATACAAAATGTGCACACATGCAACAACTGCACACACACACACACGATCAACAACAACACTTTAGACAACAAAATACACCTCATTCATTCAAGCTGAATGTACACCATCATGTTAATACCTCTCTATTTGATGCCAGTGTTACCTCATAATTCATCACATTCCTACGCCGCTGTGACTCCAGCTCTGACCCCCTCCTTTGTGCCCTCCCTCTCTTCATCTTCTGCATACTGTCTCGGTTCCCAGAGCTTTTGCTATTTCAACTCGGCCTCCCTCCCCCCATTCAGCAAATTCCAGCTGCCACCATCAAAGAGCTTTGTGCTGACATGAAAACTAAAACAAGAAATGCAGAATAAAAACTAACAAAAGCCCCAAAATTGCACAGCTCTGGGTCAAAATACAGAGTATCTTTTACCTGACAGCTCAGCCACATTTGTCATCTAGTTTAATTCTTCATTTTCTGTGTTACAGATGACTTTCTGTGTTTTGCTACTCCAAACTGCTGCTCCAACTGTATATTTCTAATTTGTTAAGTTTTACACACAAGTGTTGTTGTGTTTAAGGTGGAAAAGATGTAGAAAACACACAAACAGACAGAGGGGAAAAAAATCAAAGTCAGCCTCTCCAGAAGGAAAGAAGCTGGTAGAGATCAGAGAGGTCAGCCATGTTTGAAATTGTAATTCTGAGCCCGACTTTCACCAATTTGCAGTGAGATAGAGGTGAAAAGCTGCTTCCTAACACCTGGAGTGACTGAAATTCCTGGCTGTGTCACTTTTTCTCACTCATTTGCTGATAGTCATATATGTTTTCTCATGTGGTATAGATCTATAAACCCCCGTACAAAAACAGGACCCTCTCACCATGTGGTGGGTTTCCAGGGTGTATGAAAAGACAATGTTCAAGTTGTAACTAGCTAACAAGCCAGAGGGGACATCTTGACAGCCACAAGTTGACTACCTGCTATGTATAGGTTGGTAATTTTGTTGCAGGGCACACACACACACACACACACACACACACACACACACACACACCCCATTTTCTCCATATGTAACCAGTCTATAACTGATAATGATAATCCTGTCTGTACCTGCCAGCTTCCATGAAATGCTCAGCTGTTGAGAGGTATCAGCTGGAAGAAGAAACCTATTTTTTAGGCTGTGGTTACACCTGAGTCCATACAAAGGAGCAAGGAAACCACTTATCCAACTTCAAGTCAGCTTCAGCCATTAGAGTTTAAAGTCCAGTAAAAAGAGAAAATAAAGTACTCTTATCCTGGCCCTCATGCCAGCTGGCAAACAGTACTAAAAGGTGCTTACTAAAAGGTGCTTTCTGAGTGTTGTAAAATGCTAGAGGGAAAATGAGCCCATAACACTATGAATCATTACCCTTCCAGCTCATTTGCTGATTGAAAAAGTAGCTGTTCAGGTTAGAAATGCTCAGGGCAGCTGTAAGGATGAAAGAATATGACACAAAAAGATGGTCCGTGTATCCGTGTATCAGACACTGACGTATCAGAAGAATTATAATCCAGTTGTAAAACAGAGGGGCCACTGTGAATAAGCTTTAAATGATTACATAACAGGTGGTGATTGGATTATCCAGGTTTCAAAATTTCAGTCAGATCATAAACCGTGGAAGAAATACTGTGGATTCGACATCAGACATGTAAAATAGCTTTTTGTGTTTGGGCTAATAGCAATGTGTCACATCCTTTGAAGCTCACATTTGGCTCCATTACTGTTCTCTTTATACATGTTGATACAGAAACCACTGATGACACTGGGAGATCATTGTTGGCTGCTATGCAGATGATACAGTAATGTGCTTGACTAATATCTCGCAACAGAAGCTACACAAAACATGAAAACCAAAGTGTATTACCTGCTTAAAGCCCCACAACCAACTCGTAATGCAAACAAGTGGACACTAAGTACTCATTGATAGCTTGTTCATTACACAGATTATATAACAAGAATAAATGTAGTCCCTCTTAATCCACAGCTCGAAACACGACTCTTGGTATTAGTTAAGAGCCATTAAACCCAAAGATGGGGTTCTGTATTTTATTCAGGTTTGAAACAGTCCCTCTGGTTGGCTGTCTTGAACATTTAGACTGTCTGCTCCACAAACCCTGTTTCTTCTGATTGGCCAGCTCTCTGAATGTCTGTTAGGGGCACAGCTTCTGGCAGAGCTCAGTGTTTGAGGCCCACCCCTCAAATGTATTATGACTGAGTTAGAAGTTTCCAATACATTGACTTCAACATTTTAGCAAGTCTGGTGAAGGTTTCATGAACATCTCCTGCTAATTTTGGAACAGACCATTTTGAGCAGTTAAATGAATTTCTTCTGCTCACATCAAACTGCAGTTTTTGGTCACTTCAAGTCTGTTTTCTTCAATTTGATAGAAGTGTCATTCACTTAGCTTCTTGTATGTTTAAACAACTTGCTGGTGCACAGTCTTTTTCCTCTCAACTGGTCAGCCATTAACCACCAAATCCGAAATTTGCTCAAGCTGCATTAACCCTTTAACTTCCACTCCACTTAAACACTTTCACTTCTCTCGTGCAACGGTATGAACCGTATTTAATTTGTAAAGCTGCTGGGCAAAACCAGAATCTTAAATTCTTACAGTTTAAAACTTATTGGATGATCAGTCGCTTGACTTCTGCAAGTCGTTACACATCAACATTTCAGACTGGTATTTCCCGTCCTCAGTAAGAGGATGCTGCTATTCAGTCTGAATAGAGGGAAAGATTTTACAGTGCACTTTGGCACACATGTACTTTATTTTAGTTCAGTGCATAACATAATTTACCCAACCTTGTCCTGGACAACATGAACCATTTTTATCCATTCTGGGGCTTCCATACTTCAAAAATAACACAGATTCCGAGTGTCTCTTCATCTTGGTATTAGTGCATAATTGATTTGATTGCTCAGCCAGAAGAGAACATACAAGCTGCGGTGGCTGAACAACAAACACTGATGTCTCTGATCACATCACTTGACTATGTTGTACTCTCCTCTCTGCTGACATAGGTAAACACAATTAGCAGATACTTTGAGCTGAACTGTTACTTTAGGTCTCAATTCAGCCACAACAGAAAGAGCTAAATTTAGCATTTTGGATGATGTGCAAATTTTTGTGTGTGTTTTTGAACATTTAAATACTACTTCTGAACATCAATCCTCGACACCTACGCCAGATCCTTTTCTACAGTACCATCGCTGTGTTCATGAGTGTGTGTGTAAATGTGCAAGTGTGTTGGTGTGTGTGTCTGTTCCCCAGATGGAGACTTTGGCAGCACGCACTAATACCATGAAAAGAAGAGTAAAAGTGCCAATCAGTCTGCACACACCAAGTCCTGCAATGTGTCCTTGCTTTACAGCTCATACAGGCGCACACACACAAAGTGCACTCTGCACACACATCTTTTCTTCTACACACAGACGTTTGTGTAGCAGTCGGCACCATTTTTCTTTCTAGCATATTGAAAAAAAGGAGGAGCAGACACAGAAGGGGAAAAATGAGACTGTCTTAAATATATTTTTCAATACTTTTTTAGACTTTAGCAAAAGCGTCCCACTTTTGGTTATATCAAAATGAGCTTAAGGTTAAATGTTGAGGAAACCGTGGGTCTTTAAAAGGAGCCAGAAAAGTTCAGAAGTGGGCTAGAGGAGAAGGGCAGAAAGGTGAGACTGCAACAAGATACAAACAAGGGAATGTAAACAGGTGATATAAATAACTTTGAACACACACCCACATGCAGTTAGAACACATACATGCACAAACACGCATATTAACGAACTGACACATTCAAAACAAAAAACTGACAAAGCCACATAGTGCCATGCCTTAAATACTGGGAGCTCTGTTCTCAGTTAGACCACCGTAACCTTTCAATTGTCCTCCAGGTTGAAGTGAAGGGCTCTAAATCTTCTTGACTCTAATCTGAGTTCAGAGTTTTGAGGTTTAACACACATGTTCTGGTTTGACCCAGTGAGCCTGTTCTGGTCTCACAGATTTATCATCCAAACTAATAAAGTTAATCTCTTGTAATTCTATTACATCCCACAGATCAGGCTTAGTTATCCAGGTGAGAATACATAAAGATTAGCAGCGTTTCTGACACCTTTCTGGCATGCTCCACTGTCAGATTTTCAGTGACAAGTGGAACAAAGGTTTAATCAACAAGTTTCCATTAATTAAACTGTGTAGAAATATTCCAAAAAGTATTTTATGATTTTAGGTCAAATAAAAAGTATTTTGCTTGATGGTCCTTAGAATGTTTTTATGAACATGCTTGAAACTGTTAAAATGTACAGGAAAATTATCCCTAAGAAAAATTTGATGTTTCAATGATTTTGGACATTAGCACATAGAACTGTCTCATTTGCGCTGCGCTCTGAGAACATATTCTTACTCGGAAAGAAAAAGCAAAACAAATGCAGAACTGTCTACCACACCTGCCACATGCCAGTCAAGAAGAGTGATGTCTGGAAATACTTTGAAAAAAAAAAAAAACAATAATGTCAATGTGCAGTGCAAGATGTGTGGTGTTAAACTTGCATCCCATAGAATAACTAGTTCAATGCTAAGCCACGAAGGCTTAGAGCAAGGGGAGAAAACAGCAGAGACAGACAGTTTCATGTTGTGAAAAAAACAGAGTGGAGAAGATTAGCCTGCCAATCACCAAAATGGAGATATGTACGCATCAGTGGCGATTGCTCTAAGACTGCAAGGGAAGCTCAGTTTTCCCTTCATCTTTTGTTCAGAATCAGCTACCTATCACAGGTAACTGTCTCGACCTCCTTCTCATTCATCCCCGCTGCGTCTCAGCGCTTTAACACAGTCGGACGCTGAGGGTTTTCTGACTTCAGCGTAGAGTGGGTTGTTCCACTGTAGAAACTGGATGATCATTGGATAAACGCTGGGCTAGGCTTCTGCATGATGATTGGATGATCTGTCTGAGGCCAAATCCCTTTTTTTATTGACAGTGAAATGAGCCAGTCAGCGATTTTGAAGCATAACCCTCCACTGGAGCATCTTCTCAGTTGTTCTGGACTGATGCGAAGACTTTACTGATCCCAGCGAGTTTACCTTTCTTAAAAACAATGAGCATTGTGAGAACACTGGTAAAATCCCTGGAAAAAACACCTGGTTGGTACAACAGGGTCACAGATCATTTTCTTGAAAAGGAACGGAGGGTAGAATTTACTATTAAATAAACAAATTTGTGATGTCGGACGGAAAAAAATGAGCTTCCCCTCCTTGACTGACCAGTAGTCGCCACTGGCATGCATTAAGTTTCGTGGAAGGTGAAGGCTTCAGAGAGCTGATGGCGTTTGTTGAGCCAGAGTACAAGCCAAGCCACGGAGAACAATGTGACCAACAGACCCTTTTTAGTTTACAGTTAAAATATCAATAATCTGCTATTCATTCAGAGTATTCAATTACAAGAATTGTTATAAATTCCCATCCCTACTTAAAAGATGATCTCTTGTACACATATTTAGCTATTGCACAATTTTTGTCAAAGTGCATCCAGATAATGAGGCTAGAAGCCTTTCTTGATTTGGTTCAAGAAGGTGAAAAGGATTTAAACAGGGCACTCATGAATTTCCCAACTTGTCACCTGTTGCCCCATAGATTTTCCACTTCACGGACTGACCCCAAATTCCTCTGATCCAAATCATCAACTTTGAGATGCTACATAATAATCCCAATTCTGTTTTCAGTCTATTTTCTCTTGTGAGGACATCACAGTACCAACAAATTGTGGCTGCTCGGTGACATTCATCATGCACCAGCATGGTTTGTATCCTGACTTGGCTTTTGTCAATGCTGCTTTCAGCTTTAATTTACTTGTGAAATTGCAAATGTAAGGTCTATGGTTTCACCTTGGGGCTCCGTTCATTTAAAACTGCCGCTTCAGTCTTGTCCTTTCAGGTTTTGTTGTGACACGCTCACTATTGTAAATACACAACATTGCTTTTGTATCCCTTACTTCAAAACAACCTTTCATTACATCGCCATTTCCCTACCATGTATCCTCCCTCACACTATCAGCAGTATGCATTTCTAACTTTGTGTTTAGCTTCAGACACCGTATCCCACACAAGGCCCCAGCTCCACCACTGAGCACAAACACACCCACGTCTCGTCTTTGAGGAAGATGTAACCGTAGATTGTGTGTCTAGGCCAGACAAACCGAGGGTCTGCGCTTTTACTGCTTGTTACCACCTCTGTGGCCAAGAACCCAGCCTCACTCAACAAAAATCAATGCAAGAGCTTGAGGCATGAGTTCTCCAGAGACACACGTGTAGAAAAGGTTGAAGGCAAGTAAAGAAAAGGATTTGTGTGTGAGAGGACAAGGGAAAGACAAATGACTACCACTGGCTATAATCATCTGGTAAGCCTTTAAATATATGGGAGCATCTCCACACGCCTTCTCTGGGCTTGTTATGTGGCCGACTCTACAACAGGCATAAAAATCTGACAGGGAGATTACACCACAGATTTCCAGGAAGGTTTGATAAGGCCTCAAGTCGGACAACAAAACCATTAAACATCACCAAAGAACACCATGTGTTATGAGCTACTTACCTCTTCCATAAAATTTAAAGCATCTTAGGAGCGGAATCCTCACTGGCTTAACTTACACAACAGTTAGCATCCTTGAGTATAAGAAATGGCTGTCACATAGGTTTCTGTTCACGTTGAGTATAACTGAGGAGTGGTTACACCCTGGTTCTAAATACGAGTTGAAGGTTCAAACAGCAGCTTTCCAGCAGTTCGCACCCTGCGTTAGCATCAACCTTGGGCAAAGTATTGACAACCACAGGTGCTAAACGTAGGCCATGTGGTCTATTTTTGGCTAGCTCACTTTAGTTGGGTCGTTGATGATCTATTTTCAGGGACAGGTGTTGAGTGTTGGCATAGGGCATTTAGCTCATGGCACTAGCTTACACTACAGAGATATCACTTAGCATTGCCTTCATAGCTACGAGAACAAATAGGGTGAGCTCAGCTAACGTTGTGTGTATGTGTGTGCTAACTGGTTACTGTGCAACTGATAGGAAAGCATTTTGTAGCCGACCGATGAGGGATGGCAAAGCTTTTTTTTCCTCCTTTCCTTCCTCCTAAGTTTGTTCAAATAGATGAGGAGATTTTTTTGGTGATATCAGGTAAATTTCAGTCATAGAGCACTGAATACGTCTTGAGTGTTTTTTAGCAAAGCTTTTAAAGGCTACCTGTGGGTACTCCCTTTGACTCTTCGCTAAATACTTTCGCTAAATTCAAGCTTTTTCTTTTTCTAAGGCCAAGATGATTTCTCAAACCTATCTGACGTGTCCCAGAGGAGGAGTCAGTAGTTGTTAGGGTTGGTGAGTTTGAGGAGGAACCAGGCTGTGCCCATGTTTGCTCATGCTATCAGTGTCTGCTTTGTGTTTACAGATGTTTTAACAGTTGTTGAGGAAAACCACGAGCTAGATCACCCATAATGCGCTTTGCCATTTGAATGACTGAGGAGGAAGGAGGCGAGCCAGCCAGATTGATTGACGGATTGACCTCACCTGGCTTTCTGCGGTGAGTCTGTGGGCTTATCAGTACAGCTACACAAATAAAGACTTTTGCTACAGTCTGTGAACAAATAGAAAGTTACAAAGCTGGAGGGCAAACACCTCAGAACTCAGAAATGAACACTTATAATAAAGTTGTATAGAGTTGACAGCTTTAGATGCAGTGTTTCTAATGTTACACTGCATCTCACATTAGCCTGTCTGTGGGAATAATGACTTAAAAGCATGGTTATGATAAAATAAATCAAAACTACAACCAAAAACCAGAACAGTCTATGATTTCTCTTTAGCATGCCAAATTGGCTTTTAACAACCACCACCTCATCCAAATGCTCATGTTGAGACACCAGATACCCTCTTAGCGATGGTCTAACCATCTCTCTGACAGAAAATAAAAGCTGATGATTCCAAACCAGAGAACTGCGAAACTGAATATTTGGCTGCTTTGGTCGTAAAACTGGCACCAAAATTACTTTTGGTGTTGAAAAGCCAAAATGGATTTCAACATGAAAAACAGCAGAGAAGAAAGAACAATATGTTCAGGGGATAAGAGAACCAATGTTCTCAGATTTCCAAACCACACTTGTCCATGCTGAGCTGTTTGGAAACATTTGACTTCACCCAATGCATAAATACTTCAATTTTGGCGTAACTGTGAACGTTGTGTTGAGAGAGCGGCAAATTGCTAAATGACCAAAGCCAATCACAATTTAGTCTCCAAGGACAGAGGAAGGGAACTACTTTACTTTGAAGAAATATAAAAGTAAGCTGGCATTTTACGGTTGCTGCCAATGTACATCTTTCAAGGTTTTGCACTTAAGGATGTCAGTGCCTTTTGAGATTCCATCCTCTCAGTGTGGCCCTTGTGGAAAAACGGAGCGTTCTGACCTACAGTTCAACAGTTTCATTTATAAGATGCTTTTGCCAAAGTGATGTACGACACAAGCAAGAATTTAGACAGAGGGGAAAAACTTTGCTGGTGTGACAAAGTGCTACAAGTCATTTGGCTGCAGGTGTTGCCATCAAGTGCATAAAGAAATTATTATTTGTATTATTATTTTCCTCATGTAGTGTAGCCATAAATAACCACAATTAGTCACTGCAAAAATATAGTTCAACCTTCAAAAACATTCAGCAATTAGTGTTGAAAATTTACAAAGAGCTGGGTCTGAGATCTTCTGACTCATTCTAGGGGACAAAGAGGAGAAGGGTCAGATTAAGTGCCTTAGTGTTCCCTGAATAGATGAGTATTAAGACATCTCTTGACTCTGCGGATCACACAGAGTTAGGTAACTCATTCCACCATTTGGGCACAACAAAGGAGAAGAGTCTGGCTAGAGATTTGGAGCTGCGCTGAGGCTGGGAGCACCAGGCGTCTTTCACAAGCAGAGCGTAGTGGGCCAGAAGGAGTGTAGACCTGGATGAGGGACTCCAGGTAGGCAAGAGCCATTTATGACAATGTTTTGGAAGCCAGAAGGAGAGCTTTGAACTTGATTTGAGCTGCCACAGGAAGCCAGTGAAAAAAGACCAACAGCGGGGTGACATGGGCTGTTTTGGGCTGGTTAAAGGCCAGACGTGCTGCTGCATTCTGGATAATCTGCAGAGGTTTAAATGTACACGCAGGGAGGCCTGCGAGAAGGAAGTTGCAGTAGTCGATGTGTGAAATCACAAGGGCCTGTACCAGAAGCTGTGTGGCCTGTTGTGCCAGGTAGGGTCTGATCCTCCTGATGTTATAGAGGGCATATCATCAAGATGGAGCAATTTAGGCCACATGAACCTTTAACTGATCTCTGGTTGAACCGAGGGACATGCTGGAAAGACAACGAGCTCAGTTTTTTTTGAGATATCAGCCAGACCAATGATATCCAAGCTGAGACAGTAGTGTCATTACGGTCAGTTGTGACCTCAAATGTGACTGCTACATACAGCAAAATATTCCCACTTCTACGCCTTGTGCCTTTAACTAAAATAGCCACGTTACATCTGTTTAAAACTGGACTCACAATATTTCTAAAGGGGTCATCAGTTTACAAAAACAGATGCTTTTACGAATGGAAGTCTCAGGGGGGTATCATTTACTGAACAAAAGCAGGTGTCATGTGTTTCTGCAACAATGGAGCCTCAACAGGATCCCATATCTTGCAGCATCAACACCCTCAAGATTTCTCCAGGTGATGTGCTCTCTCTTTAGGAAACAGGTGCTTCATCAGACAGAGACAGTCCAGAGATTTCTCAAATCTCTGTCTCGATGACATTTTAGCAAAAAAATAAGGTCTAAATGGTCTAAAAAAAGTACCATAAGGATGATACAGCAACTTGCTTACATCCATAGTCAAGGACATTTTTTGTTGTTGTTGTTGCCTGAATAATTTCATTTCTATCTCCAAACTGAAACCAACACCGAAACGTTTGTAATAAATAAAACAGAACTCATTATTTGGAAACACACAGATTTTAATGAAACACCAGCTTTTCTTTGTCATACTTAAATCACAATGAAACATTTGAAGCTTTCTGCTTTAATGTACGGATATGTTTTTTGTTTTTTTTCAAGAAAGTAAATGTTGAATACTAGGTTTTGGGTGAGAAGCTCAATAAAGAGACATAGTTTTGAGCTCTCGAATAACACAAATGGCTTTATTTTTTCCTTTTTTGCATTTTTAGCATATCATGGGCTAATAATCTACCAAATCATTATGTGAAAACAGTTAAGTTTATGTTGGCAGGAAGAACAAAGGTTTCTTAAGGTTTCTTAGGCTGTATTCAGACCAGAAAAGTCCTTTGGTCTACTTGTTTCATCCAGACCAGAAGGACTTTATTTTTTTCGTTTGGTGCGGTTCGTATTCAGATTGTACTTTTTGCAATATATTGCTATAAACACATCAACGTGTGTGACGATCGGTGCTCTCATTGGACAGCACTGACAAAGGGCGGCACACAGTACAGAGCCGGAAATGGAGGTAAACATGGAAGTTCTACATGCCGCTCTCCTGGTCTGTGTGTTTGTGCTCTTATTAGAGCTGCAAAATCATTTTCAGTTTCAAGAGCAGCTCCAAAAGCAGGTTTAACAACATCGTTTCAAATTTTGGAACAGCGAAGACGAATGCGCGCAGCAAGGAGACGCTATGCTCTGCGTGTCCTAACCCGCAACATGCTAGCAACAGTGTGGCTAAACAGAAGAAGGAGGATCAGGTATGAACTAAAGAACAACATTCACTACAGGCTGCGAGTGAAACACGGCTATGGTGGCTTTATAGGCCCAAAAGGCGCAAGTATCCTGTAGTTAGTTCAGATGGACCTTGGTTTGTATTCAGACCTGCACCGAAGAACCACGAACCGCACCAGAGTTCGTTTGGAAGCGGACCAAGACCACCTCAAAAAGTGGGTCTTGGTCCGGTTGTTTGGTCCGCACCAGGGTTTGTTTGTGTCTATTCACACCTGCATGAAAAGTCCGCACCAGCGAGGGAAACGAACCCTGGTCCGTTTAAAGTGGACCAAACAGTCCAGGTCTGAATACTACCTAAGGCAACTTCCAGACACAGTACCCCTTATCTAATAAAAATAAATGCATAGCAATCAGGGAGAAAAAAGAATTATAAGTGGGATCAAACAAAAGTTTAAGGTTTGGGGTTTTTATGGAGACACATTTTGGACAAAGCCAGGAGTAAATTTAGGTAGTATCTTGGCTGTGAGGTTTAAATCGTGCTCTTCTTTCACAGTGAAAAAAAATCTGTGATACGGAGCCTCAATCTTGGCCTCCTCTAATAGAGATAATGCTAAATCATCCTTTTCAGTCACTTGTAGTTAAAGGACTCAACATGTGGTTGAAGAACACATGCTTTTCAAAAATGTTGGCCACTTTTTGCTTTTAGAATTGAAGTGGTAATTTCGATCAGCATTGAAGTCTGGCCCGTTTTCTCAGCCACTAACATTCTTTAACCTAATAATCCGAGATGGTTCAGTGACAGCAGGACAAGCTGGCTGAACATCCTGCCTCGTCCACATCCTGTCCCTGGACTTTGACAGAGGAGCGTTGACTGTCTGTTTACCCAGGCTCTATTGATCAGCAGCCTGTTTGACAAGCCAAACCAGGAAAGCGCTGCATTTGCTCAACAGCAAACCTTTCCACATGTATCTGTGCAAACAGCATTCTGCAACTAATGTCTGACATAAGACGTGATAACAAGTGTCAACAGCATGTCGTGCGCACAACCTGAATCCCACTTGTTAATGTTTGATGAGCTGTACATAGAGAGGCGATAAACTGTCTGAGGAATCATTTATCTTCCATCAATCTATTTCTTCTGCTTGTTTGTCCTGAAAGATGTAGGAAAAAAGGAACAAACACCTACCTGATGATGTCAGAGGGTCTCGGTCCACTTGAAACGCAGACCCTGGTGTAGACAGCAAATCCAGGGAAGAAACCAGGAGAAGAAGCAGGAGGTTGGGGGTGGAGGATGACAGGACTGCCATGATGCTGGATGGAGGGAAAGAGGGGAAAATGAGAGAGAGACAGAGACACTGTGATTATAATTATCAGTTGGACTCCATGATGACATGCCCATGTGAAAAAAAAAAAAAACAGGCTCCCCTTCGTGCTCTTAGCCCCACTTTCTCTGCCTCCCTCCTTCCTTCTGCCTGAACCGTGAGCACAAACTCTGGCTGCCATTTATTTTCAGCTGGTGTATGTGAAACCCAACACGGAGCAGGGCATAATGAATTATCATGTCAGGTTGCTGCCTCAGCATTTGAAAGTTGGAGAGGGGTTATTCAGTGTTTGAGACAATTCTTAAAATTATCTTTATTCATTTACCATAACAACATTACTGTTGTTGCTCTAACACATTTGAAACTTTATTTGAGACTTTTCATTGTCCAGTATTGTAAATAGAAAAAAAGATTGTGACATATTTTGAAATAGAAGCAGGAAGAGTCATTTGAAGCACTTTCTAAAAGTTAATCTTTCATGACTCTGAACAGAAAGCAAATGAAGTAAAAGTAGAGAGGTTGATATATCGGCTATTAAGCAACCTACAAACAGACAGATGACCAACTTTTGGTATGGGGCTAAAAACTAATAAAATAATAAAGCAAAATATAGCAGATAGAAAGATCAGCTCACACTCCTCCTTGTGACTCAGCTTTGGTCACCACCTCCTATCGAAAAATCCAGCTGCACCGATTCTCCAGCTTGCTACTGACTTTATCAGTTTATCATGAACTACATGGAGCTGTCAGAAATGAATACTAACCTACTGAAAGACCTCAGTAAGCTCCACACAGCTGAGGAAACACAGTTACACTTCCAAATATTTCTTCTATTTCCAATTATTCCAAAACTCAATAAATTAAAATTACCTTCAATACAAAAGAAACTCAAAGCAGAATCAGCTGTATTGTAACTTTTGTCCAAAGTTAAATTCAGACTGATTTGGAAATACTTTTTTTCCTCCAAAATGATGGAAACATTTTTCCAAACTGGCCCTCTCTCATGCATTTCCCCACAGCACCTTTAGACAGAAATATGAAATCCGCCTCTCGTATCTCAGCCATGCACTTAGACCTAAAATAGAAGTTTTTTAAGCTTTATATAGAACAAAGTGTAACACTGTCTTCTGGTCAATGAGCTGGTGTCTGAGGACAAGTTCTACCAGTCAAGTTCAACCACTAAATATAGGCCAAAGTCTCCGTCCGCACCCTCGGCTATTTACAGCCCTGTCTCCACAAGTTTGCTGGGCATCCAACGACTCAAACGCAGATGCTGTGTTTCTAAGGACATAACTCTGAGTATTTTTCCTACATTCTGGTGTAGCCTGAGGACAGAGGGCCTCAAAGCCACACAGAATACAAAGTCAGATTCACTGGCTGCATGAAAGAACGTTTGGCTGCACAGTTAAAATAAGTGAAACAAAGGGTTGTGAAACAGCACTGTTTACAGAGTGAGAACTACATGACCACAGGAAAACATATTTTCACAGCTCACAAGCTTGGGGCATTAAAACCCTGGTTTGAAGAAATTAGCTGAGAATGAGTTTTGTCAAACACTGATGCCTCATCACAGCAAAAACAGAAGATATTCATTTACACAACTTAAAATTCAATTTAATGCATAAAAATCTATGAAGCGCAAAAAACTTACAAAGAAACAAAAAAATCAGGAAAATTACACTTGAAATGTGGTTTAAAAGAAGTTTTCTGTCTGTGTAAATGTTAAAAAGATGGTGCATGTGGTTCTGTATGTGTGGATAAATTCCATGTGTCAACAGGGTTTTCATTTGCACACAAAAAGCAACAGTTTATTAGCAACAATGTTGCCCCCTTAGACACTGTTTCATGACTGCAAAGCATTAACAGACAATGAGAAGACCAAGTGGCGAGAAAATGCCAACAGAGTTCATGTGAGTTTGCATTTCACAACATCCACGCACCTTTTTTCAGAAAGAAAAACTTGAAGCATTTAAAGGGGCTCTGAGGACTTTCTGGAGAAGCTAGTGTTTTTCCAGGTTAAAGACTCCGTTTCCCATGATCACATGCACCCCTTGCTGGGAGAAGACGTGACTCTTACTGAGGCGTGTGTTTGTTTTAAAGCAGATGTTCATTTTAACACTACTTCATGTATTTGTTATTAGTTATACAGCACTTTTGTTTGAAACATGACAAGTAAACTTTGAAAACTGTGTTTGTAGCATAGTTTAGCAGCCGGCTTTATTTAACGCTGCTCTCAGCCGGGTGCTCTGAGTCGAGTCCTTAACGTGTAACATTAGTGAACCCTGGTTATGTCCAATCTAGCAGAGCTAACGTAACCTCACTCTTCATTTTATTGATAGACTCTCAAGTTTGAACAAACCACTGCAGAATAACTTCTGCATGTGGGTTAAAGTGAACATTATCATAAACAGTTAAACCCACATTTTAACTCGTGCTCTATCACTCTCCTGTTCAGCCTTCTTCTGCTCTCTGTTCCTTTCTCTATTTGCCAGTCTAGCGCCAGTGTTCACCATAACTACAAATAATTCATAGCAACTGTTTTTAGCAAAAAAGAACACAGATCGCTCTCTTTTGTGCTAAATTTTGTCGGCTGACATGGTGTTGTCATAGAGACTTTGATGTGCTGTAACTCAATCCAGTCCTGGACAGGGAAAAAGAGTTGAATTTGGAAAAAAAAAAAAATTGGTGCTGATAATCTCATTTTAAAACACTGATTATGATCGGGCATGTATCTAGAAGACAGATGTTTTCAAGATGACTACGAGAGTCTTCACATGGACTTTAAGGACTGTGGGTTTAACTGAAGATTAATTATATCTAATATCAAAGAAGAATCTGGACATTTTTGCCAAATTGAAGTTTAAAATATGGATTATGTCAGACTTGCAAACTTGCACAGTAACAATTTCCTTTTCATGAGTAAGAGTGAGTCTGTGTGCGTCTATGTGTGGACTAATTCCATGTGCAAGAGGCCATATAAGGACAAGTTATACAATGCAAGAATTTATGGCACAGGGCTGTCAGGCTGCAGGCTCATCTGGCCAGACTAAAACGCTCCATTTACGACCAATTATTACTCATTTTCTGCATTTGTCATCCTGCCCAAGTTTCCCTTCAGATCCTCTCTCTTGCTCTCTCTCTCATTCTGTCTCTGTCGGCCTTCACTCTCCATCATCTGTCATTCGAACATCATAATTAAAACCATCTCCTCTTCAAAAGCCAGAGCGCTGTTATTCTGCTGAACTTAACAACCCTCATCTGATCATTTTAAAACCAGTTTTCTTAATCACTCTGGGATGGTTTAAGTTGTTTGTTTTTCTAGTTTCTCTGTATTGTCTTTCCCTGCTAAGCCCGACATGCCTGATCAGTTTAGGAACAATAGAAAAGAGGACAAACAGCCCCTCTACTCCAAAAGAGCGCCTCACCGTAACCCCACATAGGTCTCCCCTTTTTTATCTGAGAGCGTCTCCACAAGCTTGTTGATCATCCCCATCTTTCACTTTTCTCCCCCATTCAACTTCTTATTCCAGCCAATTACAGGCTTTCAGACTCACAGGGAGCCAGCCTAAGCCAATCAGAAAAGAGGGAGGCTTAGCTCAAGCCTCCTGTGGTCCCTCTGTAAACACCCAAGGCCTCTGTGGTCAACCTTCCTCCCACTACCTCTGCCCTAAACACACACACACACACACACACACACACACACACACACACACACACACACACACACACACACACACACACACATACACACACACACACACACACACACACACACACACACACACACACAAATGCATGCAACATCTTAACTTGGCACCCCACTGCCAGCACCATGCCTCTCCCATGTTTCCTCAAATCTCTTTTAATCACCAGAGCTTGTCCAAGAGGAGCTGAGGAGAAGGAGAGGAGGAGAACAGAAGGCAGTTTGGAGCAGATGGGGTGATGGGTGAAGGGAAGCCAAAGAAAAAGAAAGGTTAAAGGGTGAGAGGGCATATTATAGTATCTGCTCCTCTATAGCTGCAGAGAAAAAGCATACACAAACAGAGCAAAGTTGCGAGCTGAAGTTTAGTTTGAGGCACACTTAAAGGAAAAGACAGACTGCAATGTAACTGACACATCATCCTATAGTCTAAATTTACTTCTGTACCTTGTTCTACCTTATTGGTATTAATACATGCTGCATGTCAGGGGGCTTTTAAGGTTACAGTTCAGTCTTGTAAGTAAACACGGTGGGGTTGTCAACAAACACATTTTGAGGTAACATTGTAGGGCAGAGGTTCTCCATGAGTCATTTGGGGAAGCATGATAAAATTACACACTCACACACATACACCCCTCCCCCCTGAAAAAAAAAATTAGGGGCATTTCTTTTGAAAAAGTTAAGCAATGAAGAAACAATGCCAAACAAGCCACTCTTGTGCTTACAGGCTTTAACTTTTTTGGGAGTGTCTGGGCTTTTTTCCTAATTTAAAGTCCTGCAGCTTGTGTGATGTATGACATTATGAAATCAAGCAAAAATGTAAAAAATGATAAGACAGGATACAATACAAGTCCACAGTACAGGTTGAATCATTCTATAAAAATACAAAATAAAAACTTCAGAAACTACATGATACATTGTGATAGGAAAAAATCTAGGGGCATCATCCAGTTGAGAAAAGTAAAGCCTATGTGGAAGTGCAGAAAGACCAGAAACCATGTACACACCAAACCCCCCCAAAAAACGGACTTTTACTGCATTAATATGAAACAACTACAAAACACTATGATAGGAAACAAGATGAGCGTACCTTTTAATTCCAGACCATACCATAATATGACATGTCACACCATGGTATTGAGAGCTGTTTGGCTTTGCTGTTATCAGGGCTTTTTTTTTCCACTTCATTGATCTACAGAACTATATTGGAAAAAAAGACATGCAACAGGAGACTAAGACCATAAACCGCCCGGGGACGTGTGAGCTGAGGTGATAATTAAACTGAAAAGTAGAGTCATTTCCTTGGCTTTTTAAAAGGTGCATTTCATTATTTCCTATCCAAAAATCAGATTTTATATCCACCTCAGATAAAATGTTTTCGTCTGAAAAGGGTTTCAGTAAGTGTTTACCAGAACCCAAACATCAACAGAAATATGTATTTTTTAAAGATTAAGTATTTATATTTACCATGTTTGTTTAACCTCAAGGATACGCATTATGCAGTTCAGCATATGCAATGTTTCAGTTACTGACTTTATTTTGTGAGGAACCTATGTTCACCTGAATGTGTACTTAAAGACAGAGAAGTGTCATGTAAATATTGATCATATGTTCTTTAACATAGTTATGAAAACATAATCCCAGAATGGGCAAAAATGCTCAATGAAGAATAAAGTTGAACTGGAATTATTGCTCTTGGCAGCCAACAACAATGGAGTGAAGACAGCTCTTGCCAAAATAACAACATTTTGCTCTCAATAAGTTATATTTGGCTGTATGGCTCTGATCTGTGGAATGCCAGTGCCTTACATCTTTAATTCTTATACATGGAAAGCCAAGGCAGGGAGAGCAGCAGCGAAGTGTACATGCACAGTCGTTAAGACAGAGGACAGAGGTGTCTTCATGTGGCTTGTGGTTAAGCTAATTAACATCAGCATTTCTGAACCTTGTACATTTGTCTTTCTCCGTCCACATTCCGGTAATATCACACAGTCGTGGTGACTGACTGAGTGGAGTCAACTGCTGGTCCAGAAGAAATGAGGTGTGAGCTGACAGAGTGTGAGAGAAGTGCTGGCAGAGGTGAAGAGGAGTTATGCTGTAGTGTAGATAAAACCAACATAGATGAGGCTCCTCAGAGAGAATTATGCTTTTCTGTTCAATTTCCAAAGAGGAAAGCTCACAGCTTGGATCCAACCATGACCAAATAAAATTATGGGCTTAGGAGTATGTCGCATTATGAAATAAATTAGCAAGATGATTAGCAGTGCAATAAATTGCTGATTCTTTTTAACGTTAACTTATTGCAATAGACTTATGTTATCAAAATGAATTGGAAACACTATTTTATGTAAATGTGCAATGCATTTAAAATTCTAGCCAGTCCAATGGTGGCTCATATTTATTCTGTGAGTTTTGGTTGATATTTTCCTTTCAATAACTGTTTGTCACTGGCCAGTATCATGGTGGAAACATTAAACACCGTTACTGCATACCTAAATGTCTTCCTTTCTCTGGGGATGGACGGGTACTGATACCAGGTATCAGTATCAAGCCGATACCAGCATTTTTTTAAGGTAAGTACTCATGAGGGCAGCTGATACCAGCAGTGGATACTCAATGCAAGACAATCTTATCAAGCAAGTCCTCCTCGCCAGTAGTAGGCGCTACTTGCTGCGGTTTAACATCACAGCAAATGTGCAACATGAATGAACCAGGGAGAATCAACAGTTAAACTGTTTTATTTTGCACTTTAATTTACTTAAAGAAAAACTGTGACATTTTACTTTAATTGTGCACTTTTAATATTATTTTTAAAATACTTATTTAAAAAAAACCATAAACTCATGTTTTTTTTTGGACTTAATGTCAGAGTGACTGTGCTGTCTTCGAGCAAAATGATGTGTCACTGTTACTTTAAATTTTATGTATCAAAAGAACTAGTAGTATCGGTACTCTGTATCGAGCAGTAATCAAGGGGGAGTACTCAAACTGGTATCGGTCTGAAAAAAAGTGGTATTGAAAATCCCTAACTTTATCCTGTAGGCCCATTTGATGCAAGCTGGCAGTCAGTAGAAGGTCTGACACGTCTTTAGCTATAATTTAATTGTCAATTTTATTGCATCAATTTTGTGCAATCTGACAAGCTATAAAACTGCCACATCACTTGTGCTGCCCAGCATAACTGAACATAACTACAAACAAGTCTCTCCTTGTATTCTTAATATGTTAACTTCACATTGTACTCAAATGGTTCTGCAGGGATCACTTTAAAAACAGCAAGCAAAGCAACAGGTGTGTGGGATAAATATGAGCACTAGCACTGATATGATTCTCTTCTTTAGGTGAGCTGCTTTAAATCCTCAGATCACGTCTGAATACACTCTGATCCAACATATTTTTTATGCTTCTCCAAGTTTCCAAAGAACTGCTGTGTGTCTGATACTGCACTCCGTTTACAGTATTCCTGTTGTCTGAAGGGGCAATGAAACATGGTACTGTATAAAGGCATGTATGAGTACATTATCTCTCTGGGGCTTCTAAGGTGTTAGGGACTCCTGTAGTCTTTCATGCATTAGTGAATGTAATAGCACCCATTAGTGTATTTCAAATCTGCAGCTTTCCCACTATCCATCCTTCATCCTGTCTTTTGTTCCTTTCTTAAGCCTGCCTCCCTCTTACACTCACTCATTCTCTCATTCTCTCATCTATCAAAACACCCTGATGCTCAAAGCTGCACAGTGCTTATAGCTAATGGATGGCTGAGGGGGAATTAAAAGAAGATGTGAATCAATTTACTATGACCTCCTTAATTACTTTGTGCCGTTGACGAGTTACAGCTCAGGACTCTGACGAAAGCCAAAGCTATTCAGGGTCTGATTTCTCAAAGACAGATGGACAAAAACGCAACCAAAGGCAATCAACTATAATCATGGAATAAAGCCCATATGAATAAAGCATGACTGTGCTGCCACAAGGAATTTGTAATGGCCTTCAAACCACAGCGAGGAAGCGAGCACTTTTTAGAAGGAGTGCTTTGGGAGCTGCGCAGCAAATTTTGTTTTCATATGCACATTGTCAATTTATTTATTCTGTGCTATTGTGAGCTGGTGGTGCAGACAGTGGGCAGAGGCAGACAAATATAGATGAAACACACACCAAATCTTTGCTGATTTCTTGCATCTCGAAAGAAAAAGTTGCCTGATATCCTGTGCCCCCATACAGCCACATGGATCATTTGATTTCCTGATTGTTTTGCAATCTGATGCTTAAGGTTGTTATGTGTAATTTCACTTAGCAGAGTCAAAATAAATAATAAAAGCAAACAGTAACACATCTTAAACTTTTTACATTTAAAAGGATCAACACACTACTATTACAGTGTGTTAATCACTGTCCCAATAAGCTAAGGTTTTCTTAATCATTTAACGACAGAACAATTTATTTTCATAAAACAGTAGCAGTAATGATTCCTTTTAACGCGATCATTTCCTAAAGAGCATGTTTGTGACAAACATACACAAAGTTGTCCAAGGTCCACTGTCTGGTATCTCAGTAATTACACAAGAATCATGCAAATAGAATTTCTGCCCTCAACCCTTCTCTTCACCACTAACCTCTTTTTTTAAAATAAACAAAATCTAAGTAAACATACCGCAGACTCAAACATGAGCCTGCACGTTACACCAGACACTGGTGAGGCAGAGCCTGTCAGACCAGAGGCGGGGCCTGAAAAACTGCAGCTCAACCAGCTGCTCCTATGGGCCTGTGACTGCTGGATGTATTTACATTGAGCCATTAAGAGAGAGTGTGTGTTGTTTGAGCAGAGGGTATAGACCCAGCACACTGAATGCAGTCTTGACCCTTCATGCATGTGTGTGTTGTGTGAGCTCTCAGTCATGCAGATCTGGATGGCTCTAATGTCTCTGACTCTCATTTCATAAGAGAGTGGAAAACTCAGAGTCAGCACGCTGGCATGAGAAGAGCCAGTGCTGGAAGCAGATTAGTACACACATCTGCACACACAGCCATAGTCTGTATGTGTGTGAAGTGAGCAAAAGAAACAGGTTATTGCTCATGAGTGTGCACGTGCATGTGTGTGTTTGCTCAAAATCAGGTGTGCATATGAGTGCGTGTATGTGTATTGGAGCCAGAAAGAGGAAGGTAAAGATTCCAAACAAGAAATCAGCAGAAACAGGGAAAGTTTTGAGATCTGAAAGGGATCTTTGTTGAAAATCTTAGAGTGGGCATGCTGCAGTTTGTCTAAGATATTAAAACCAATCCGTTTTACTTCCCTCAAAATCAAATGTTTTTTCTTTTAACAGCTGCTTGTGATTGTTGAAATTAACTGCTGCCATGGTTGGTCATTTTCAAGACAAAAAAAAAAATCAGTCACATGTTTTTCTCTGTGGGGGTTGGTTGTCAGGATTCACAAAATGTTGGAAATGTTTCAGTGCTCAAGGCTGTGGAGTTCAATCCTGTTTTAAAGAGCAAATAAAACACCATATGAGCCTACATTGCAGTTTTGTATAAGGCTAAATATAGATGCGCAGCATGTACCTTTTTGATGTGCTCAAATTCTGCTTTTAATTTCTCCTTCTGACACACACTTCCCAACAACCAAGTGCACCTGAATGTGTGTGAAATCTAATGGCTCCCTAAGCTGTCAAAGGGTATAGAACATAACAGCTGTATTCAATGTTGTATGTGGGAGTGAAGCGAACACTAAGAAAGAACTGATGGAGCTAATGTCTCTTAAAACTCCTCGCCTCATCTATTAAACCATCTCTTTCTGCTGACAGATTCCTGGTGGATGTTTAATGGCAGCCATTAGGCATGTCCCTCATCATACTTCTCTTCTGAATGTGTACCTACTGAGCAACCTTTACAGAAAAAGCTTCCATTAAGAAGGGATTGGGTGGATTCAGGTGAACCATTTCAATCTGAGTATCCTTAAAGAAAAACATTTCTCACTTCGTGCATAACCAGCCATACTTCTGATAATCTCAAATGTGGCTTCTTATTTACTTCCTAGCTAATATCTACTAGATGAAATAAAGACACAGGATTATATTCAGCTATGTGTTCTGATACAGCTATAAAGAGAGCCTGGCATTGATTCAATAGCATAGCCTATTAGGGGTTGGAGAAAAAAAATCAATATATTGGGATTTTTTGGTTAACAATATCAAAATCGGGGTTCTTTGTCATAAAATCTTTTTTATTTTTTCAAATTCAAATTCTTTATTTCAGTTTTTGTTTATAAACTAGATTGGAAAACAGTTACCACCTTTCTCCTGTAGAGGTGCATATTAAAGAAAAGTATGGCCCCCTGCTATCGTCTGTAGCTATTATCATCATCATTTAATTTTTTCACATGGTCTGGTGTTAAAAAAAGCAAATTGGAAATCGTAAATATCAAAGAACCGCAATTTAAATCGAATCAGCACCACAAAAGTCATAATAGAATCCAACTGCGAGAATATCATATTGTCCTGAGCTAAGCCTCAGGCATAGCTCAAAATGCTATTCCTCTTAAATGTAACAACGCTTTAAAACGATGGAGACCACAAGCTCAGTGATTATTCTGCTGAGCCGGATCTTATTCCTTATATTTATAACATGTCTGTTGGCATACATCAGCTACTTCACCTCCTCTTATGACTTTACCCGTTCGAGTTATAGTTGCTTTATGCTGTACAGCAACATGTGTCAGCTAAAACTTACATAATGTGCCCTGAATCACTGTGAAAACATAGAAAACGTACAGCTAAACCAGAAAAACGCAATCTAATGATCATACAGAACACACTGCCCTCATGGGTTAGGGGAGAACTGCAAAGCGATGCCAACACATTGACATGGAAAAGTGGGCACTACAGAAACCAATAAAACATGAGTCAAAAATCCTGGTAAGAAGCTTTCTGTTTGTGTTGATTATAGCACCCCTTGTGAAAAGTCATACGCTTATCCCTTTGCTGATTCTTTCTCTACATGTGTAGTCGGAATTTACTGATGGAAAATCTTATCCTATTTTCTTTAATTAACATTTTCTGTGTATAATATATATATATATATATATATATATATATATATATATATATATATATATATATATATAGCATCATCATCTGATCCAACACCTGACCCCTCTCAGCAGTTACTGACTACTTTGAATTCCAGTTTAGAAACAGTTAAAAGTTTTGCTTCTGGTCTTCTTTGCTTTAGTAGGTCACAAAGAGGTATTATTGCAATCAGTTTTATAACCAGTAAAAACTTCCCAACCTTATTCTAAATATAGCAACTAACACTCAAACATGTGATGTGAATGCTCATGGTTTAACTTCTATGGCTGACATAAAACTGGAGAGAAAATATGACAGTGGAAGATGAAATACTGTACAAAAAGTTTTTAAAGTGAGTGCACATGGTGCCATATCACATCGGGGTGAGATTCGATGCAACAGTAAGCTCCTTCCCTTAGAGCAAACACCCTGTGAATGGAAGATACATATGATGCTTTAAAATTAAATCCAAGTGGATGCTGCAAAAGCTCTATTGTTTGACAATCTTGTCAAAAAGAGTCAAATTTGTGTTTTTTTAATGCAGAAAAGTCCATTAAAACTCAAAGTCACATCCCAAAACTAAGTGGACTTCTTTGAAAATTTGGTGTGATTCATATGAAACTTACTTAGTCATTTAAATTAATTTCTTTTCCCTTATTTCAAAAAAGTAATCTTTTGACACAAACATATTTGGAGCTATTTCTGCTTCAGTGTCATGTAGATAAAAACTAGATCTATTAAATTGTTGCTAAAGATATAAAATATTCAAAAGCATCATCTCAAACTAAAGATTTCTTTAAAAAAAAAAAAAACTTTTTCATTTTTATTAATGGAGCTATATATAAAATTGATGCTCATTTTACTTGTTTCTGTGCATTTACTGTAATAAAAGAAGCCATCAAGGAATTAATTCATCAGGGTCTATCAATAAAGAATACTGCATGATATCTCAGATACTCTGAGTTTATCTTTTTCCACTCAGTCAAAGCCTCGATTCGGTTTTGCTTCAACCCCCCACCAAGTTCAGCATTTATCACAGACATAATGCTTTTTAAACACATCACCAATTATACTTCCCAAGACCTGTCATTAGGAGCAAGCACAACAAGGCTACATCCATGCAGACTAACCATGGCTGACACTTACATCCCATCCCCTGCTGAGTGCCCACCGCACGAACTAGTGCAAGTTTGTGAAGCGTTTCAGACGACCCAAAGTTTGTTTGATTTCTACCCGAGTTACATTTACCTTGTGCATCATATCGAGCAGGAGATTGCGCGTGAGAAATGTTGTGATTAGCTTAAAAGTGAGTGAGCAACGAGCAGTCTAAAGTGTACAAAAATCGCCATGCAATTTCAGCAAAGTTTTCCAGACCCGTGCGCCAGCTGCGTAAACGTAAAGTTTAGGATAAACACAGAGAAGAAAATCATCACAGGCTGTTTAACAGAAAAAACACACTTACTGAATTTGAAGTCTCGTTTGGTAAAACTGCAAAGACAACGCAGATCGACTTTTCAGAACTTGTTCATCTGGTGGCCAACGTGAACACCAGCAGGCTCGAAAAGTCCTGCTCCCTCACCTCAGCCCGCTCGTCCCAGAACGATCGATCCCTCCGATCAGGACTTTCACATCACCCAATCGTTGGACCGGGTTCTTGTCGCTTTGCTTTGGGGAAATTCGTTTTCTAATCTGTTGCTCACTTCATCTTCGAGCCCACTTTCAGGGCTGCTCACGCTACGTAGCTGAGACAGAGCCTGTGAATGTGTATGTATGTGTTTCAAATGGCGGTGAAGCGCCCTCATCCGCCAACAATCTCATCTGCTCCAGTATGGCCACAGACTGCCGGGCCAGACCTCCAAAATAAAGCCATATAGTGATGAGCTACCATGCCATGAAGGAGACGTTAGAAAGAATTTAAAATAAACATGTTGTTTACCTTTAAGATAAAAAGATTCCTTCTAAAATAACTGCATCTACATAATTTAGTCTCATATAAATTATCTGACACATATTTTAATGGTATAAAGGCATTGACTTGCCTCTTTCTCTAAAAAAAAAAAATAATAAGAAAACCTAAGAAAAACATCATCATCTGTGTGTTTCTGGTTTGAGAAAGCATCAGGATTTGATTCTTCTAGTAAAAGACATGAAACACGTTTTGAATTAAGAAAAAAAAAGAGATGTGATGAGTCTGTTTTGGTTGGTGAATGCTTTATTTCGACTGTTGCAGTCGTCCTCTGCAGTTCAAAGGCAAAGTTTTTATAAGATATATATTGGCCAGGAAGTTTTTCCACATTGGCTTTATTGATTTTTTTTTTTTTTTTTTAAACTTAATTCCAAGTTATACTTTCTCACTATTGTTATTATTTCCCCCCTAAACAAGTACACTGAACAACCACTGATGTCGAATGAAGCATGCATTTCTTACAGATGTGAATTACTCTCACAGATGAGTCTTACTGTTGGCACGAGGCGTTGCCAAGCACACGTGCCATTGTGTGACAGGTTAGGTGAACGTGCTCATTAATAGCTCCAATAGTTTTTAACATTGTGTGTACGGTTACAACTATGAAGCCTTGGCACTGTTGGTAGAACTTGAGCCCTGTCAGCTGGTTCTGGTTATGACGAATCTGCTAAAGTGGAAAGCAAATCATTCAGGCTCATCATGAAAGGTGGTGTTTGATCCGACATTATTCTTATAACGATCAAGTGTGGAGAAAAGTGGATTTCTATCTGCTCCGCGAGTTTCTTTCCATGATCTTAACATCAGAAATTGAGAAGATTATTGCTTTGCTGCGTATGTGGCCGTCTGCGAGAACACGCAGCCAGACGCACCTGTGGCGCGAAATGCATTTTCAGGTATTGCATCGTGGCATGTGTGACGTGATCTATTACACACTTCCTGTAACTTGTGCATACCTCTAACAACGTCTCCCATATCGGATACAAACTGCCAAAATGATCTGTACCAGACTCTTTAACGAGCTGAAACGGTATTGACAGTGTTTCACTCTTGCCTCAGCCTGTGATGAATGGCTGCGCCTGTCTAAGAACTCCAGCCTGTGTTGGCTCACGTGGAGGGTCCACTGGAGATGTGACGCCGTGGGAGGCTCGCCCAGAATTTCTGCTGTAAGTGGATATACACCCCCGACCCAAGAGCCATCAATTAGAATGGCTGGCCCGCCCCGACACGTGAGAGAAAAACACACCCATTGGGCCCAGCTGTTGCTGCTGCATGGTGGGCAGTTTCCCCTGCATGTAAACGGGATGTATGTATCCGCCTGGAAACTGATGTAGTAGTTTCTGTATTTACTATCACTGATCCTCCAGAGACAAACATTTTCAGAGGTGATACTTTTTCTTATATGTCAATCTTAAGAAACAGATGTTCAACGTTTCATGCATGAATCCTGTCACTGCCCCACATATCATCCTGTAAAAGTAAGTTAGTCTTTTTTTCATTTGTAAAAGAGCAACTTTATTGGCCTGCAGCTTTGAATACATCCAAACTCTTTACATAAGTAGATAAGGTCAAACCAAGAAAACATATAATCTAAGTGGGAATATGTTTTATTCATGCATTTCAGCCCTAATAAGACTATAAACTGAGACACAGACAGACAGATGTACTGATGGAAATGCAGACAAGGCCTGGAGGCTCTGTTTTCTTGGTCCAATGCCTTTTTTCCCTGTCTGCCGGTGCGCTGTTGACATAATTTGTGATGCGAGGGGAAAGAAATGGAATTGGCCTGTCTATAATGAGCCCAGCCATTCTTGTTTTTTTATATCCCTGTCCCCTTCTCGTTTACAGGGTCCACAAGTTATGACCTGGCTTTTCCAAGCCAGCAATTCAGTGGCACAGCAGGTCTGGGAGAAGAAAGATAAAACCAAGATATAAAGACCTAATAAAGTTACAGTTTTTTACTGTCTCTGAAAGTGCTCAGAGACAGTCTTTTCCTTGATTTATGCCACAACAGATGTAAAATAATTTGGTGACCCCTCTGCAGACTTGGGGCACTTTGCAACATTATAAACAAAACAGAAGACGCGGTGCCAAGCATTTTCTTTTAAATGACCCCTGAGCATGCAAGCAAGAGTTATGGGACAGAGGGCTCTGATTGGAGGAGGATGGGGGCGTCCATTGAATTAGTTCCTTTGTTGTGGAATATTCGTTCCTGTGATTGTCTGCTGTGAGTGATCATGTGGACCTGAGCTGGATTGAATGTGACAACAGAACAATGTATCTGGCACACAGCTCAAGCCTGCAGTAGAGGGCCGGAGCTGGGTTCCCTCGTCCGTGACACCAAAGTAGGATGTTTGGTGAGGAGTCTGGTGTTGATTGTTGCAGAAGCTACAGAATCAAAGAGATGTTTTTATTCCTTTTTAGGAGTGTAATTTGTCTTTAGGGCAGACATTATTTGAGCAAGGGTTTAATTTATGAACCAGCTACAAAAAGCTCACATTTACAATGCACTTTCCTTTTTTTTTCTAAATTGTACTCTGACATGGAAACCTGTTAGGCATAGAGATAGTGATACACTCACTGAGGATATAACAAGATCAGGTTCAACTATGTTTGAGTCGCTGAAGGTTCGTAACTTTTCACTCAGCTCTCCTCTCTTGGGCAAAATCCTTTTTTCCCTTTCCGGAAAACTCTTGATAAAACATCTCATGTGTAATTTAATTAAAAATAAATAAAGGGACAGAATCATTTGCAGTTGGAGGCTGAAGTGTACTTGTAGGGGCCTCCATTCATTTCCAGCAGGGATATGAAGAATGTTGGATTAATTGAAGAAAAATTAAGTACACAAAAACACATTTTCAACAGAAGCCAGTGCTCATCAGATCCCATGTGTGTCATTGAAGCCTCCTGAGCTTTTGAATAATTCAACTAGAAGTGCTCCCACCAGGTGATTCAGGTGAAACAGGGTTTCAGCCCCTTTTCAGAGCAGACAAGGTGACATTTTGTCCCCAAATATCATAAATCTCTGTATCAATGAGCTGTCTCTGCACTGGAACTGCTGTAATACAGGATACATGACTGGTGACAGTCTAATGCAACATCTTAAATGTGCAGGTGAGCTGGTATAATAAGAATGCTGAGCTCATCCATTACACAAGTGGAAAAAAGGCAGAAATTTTCTGCTTTTAAATTCACAAGAAATAATCTTGAAGTCTGTGAAGGGGTAAAACATCTCGGTCACTTTGTCACGAAAACAATGATTTTTGCAGTCTTGGTGCTTTCACACAGGTTTACTTTGTGTTCAGTTACAGTGAAGGTGTCTCGGTTCAAGGTTTACTGTACAGCCCACTACTGGAAAAATTATAAGAAATCAAGCATATAGAGACAACAGTTACAGTATAGTGATTGTATAAGAATATTAGAGAAGTGTCCTTGTCCCTCCTGGAGTAAGTCCTCTCCTTTCCGTCTTGAGAAATTGTTTGTATAAATTTATCAGCTGTCTTAAAGCCTCTCGCTCCTGTCCAGCATTAGATACCAGCACAATGCTTCTTTTAAAAGGTGTTTATAGTTCACATTTTCAAATAGATTTTGAAATTTTGTTTTGTGTATTTTTTTTTCTATGATAAAATATGAATTTAACTAATATCATGAAAGGAATTGTCCCTGAATGCAACAATGTCGTTATTGATGAATTTGAAATAACAATCAAGCTCCATAGCACAGAAATCTAAGCTAAATCGCAGTCTTTCTGATTTGGTAAATTACTGGATTATTCAAGCTACATAATTATGGAACAACACTAAAATGGTTGTTTGCTCAACCTGCTTTCACTTTGAGGAGCAGCCTAACCAAACACATGCACCTTGCATCATAGCTGACAGCCATGGTTTTCCTGCAGTAGTTGGTCCTTTACAAACCAGCGAGAATCATTCCCTGTTTGTTTTTATTTCACAGATAATGAAAGAGTGCCCCTTGTGTCGTCCTCTTCAGATCACCTGTAATGCATTTGAGAGCAATTTCACATCTCATGCGTGGCCATTCACAACGATGTCAGCACCCTGCTGCCTATTGGATTAGGACACAAGAGGACATGGCTCTAGGGGAAGGAACACACAAGCACCTTCACACACACTACTTAGACACACATTTAACAACAACAACAACAACAGCAAATCTGAAGAAGGATCACTGTGCTCCCATTTTCACATCTCCCTTAATACAGGGCTTTGGGTGGACTCAGGGTGATACACAGATAATTCACCATTAACACGTATGAACCTTAATCCAGTACTATGTGTCCCTAACCTGCCATACGTAGAACAGCAGGAGGCTGGTGGGTCGGATGGGCTTAGGTGGGCAGGAAATTGAAGAGAATTGGCGAGATTGCATGGGACGAGTTAGATCCACAGAGTATCAGCATGAGAGCCCCACCATGTGCAAAACAACACAATTAAGAGGACCGCTTAGCCTAATCAGTGAATGCATCATGCAAATGATGTTTTTTTTTCAATGCCTACTTTAATCTTGGCTGTTATCCTAGAATACAAATCAGGGACTTAACTCTAATGAAAGGAGGATAGAGTGAAAAGAGTGGGATGAGACACAGATGAAGAAAGGGGGACAGCAGCAGAAGAAAGGGGTGATGTGAAAATAAAAGAGGTGGGAGAGGAAGAAATTTGGGGGCAATATATATTTTTGTTTGAAGGTGGCATTACTTGTGCCTGCTTAAAAACCTACCTCCTTTGCATGTCTCTCCCTTTACAAACTGAATAGCTGCACTCTTTTCCAGATTACCCTCTGAATCCACATTTTATCATACTTTCAGTTCCTAATGCTAAGCTTTTATGTTGCCATGTATACAGAGCTTGTGGCAGACTTACCTCAAAAACCTGACACGATACTTGAATGAACCTTGCAGCTGCTGTCATTGCACACAATAAGCAAATTGGGTCCTCCTCTACTCAATGTCTGAAAAACCAGGTTAATGTGAGCACATCAGTAGTAACCCTAACAGGACACAGTGCAATGCATTGCAAATATAAAGTTATTATAGTATACTCAGCTAATGTTGTACCCCAGTTAAAAAAAAACAGTGCAAAATTTAGATGAAAAGCAGATTAAATTAGTTTGAAAATTGTTAAACTTTATTTACTTGAATTAAAAAGAGTGCAAAGGCAAGATTTCAAATGTCAAAACAAAAAGTTTTTGTGTGATAAAAAAAATAGATGATTTAGATGATAGATTTAAAAGGCCCTGTGAGAACTTGGTAAGTGAACTTGGAGTGGTCTCAGGTTTATAAATTTGCCTGTTCATAATCCACAATTTCAAATGAGATTATCAGCACCAGAATTAGTGATTTCTAAATTCTATTTCTCAATATCCAAAAGAAAGGGCTGGATTTTTCTGTAAGAGCATTAGTAGTAAGAAGGGATTTGACTGCTGGAGAATCAAGATCTGGCGTTTTTCTTGAAAGAAACATGTTATTTTTTAGATACATTGATGACTTATTTTGCAAATACAGTTCCTGATGAATGCATCTTTGGATATTCAACTTCCTAAAGATGTAAAGCAGAGCGTAGAAAAAATCAATGCAAACTTTTGAGTCGAGAAAGATTTTCTATATTTCAACTTTTTCCATTTAGGTAGCACCTTTTAGTCTGAACATCAGTTTCATGCTGCTCACATCAGTTTCTAAATCTCATTTTTCTCTTTCATTCATACTTCACTCATTGAAAGCCTCAAATCTCAGAACCCTGGCCATAATGTTGCAGCCCTGCTGCGTCTGTAAACCGACTTGGTCAGTAAATAGGGGTTTTCTTCCTCATGACATCACATCCATGAGGCCCCTTTAGCTTTTAGAGGACAACGGGCAGCTGGGGGTTAAACGTGGGCCCCCACCGTACCCAAGCCACCATTATGTATATAAGTGTGCTAATAGTTCACAGGCTGCAGGCTCACATAAACAGACCTTGAAATTTTCTTGTCTGAGCAAGTTCCAGCCTTCTACGCAGCACACTGCGACTGCAAACTATTCTCTTTAGTCTACATTCAGAATGAAAGCAGTACATCTCCAGACTGCAGCTCTTTCACGTCTCATTCATTCACTGCACAGTAAAGAAAACCTAACATATTCATCCTCATTCACAGGGCCAGTCCTTGCTCAGTTTCTACCTCCATGGGCTCTTCAGGATCACAGAGTAATAAGAGAGGATTAAGTGATGTTATTCCCTGCATACCTGCACCAGAATTCAGGCTCCCATGGTTTACTGTTGTCATGAATGTGGACTATCTTCATCGTTGGAAAGATAAACATACAAACACTCTAATACATGTATGTTGGTAAGCTGACAAGGACCAGAGATAAGGGACATCCTTTTTACAGAGTATACAAAAGCTGGAGCTTAACAAACACACACACACACACACACACACACACACACACACACACACACACACACACACACACACACACACACACACACACACACACACACACACACACACACACACACACACACACACACATCTCCACCCTGTCTTATCAGAGGAAAAGAAAGAATCAATCAATCTCCGCTCCACCAGTACTCAGCTTAATGCACCTGAATTGGACCAATCATGGTCTCGTTCTTAATCTGAGTCTCTATTAAATGATTGTCAGGACCAAGGAACCTTTTGATGGTTGGGCTGCTGGGGGAGATCATACATTTACCAAAGATGTGTGGTTACCAAGGGGACAGGAACAAAAAGAGCATCAGTGAGATGCGTAATTTTGTCATGTCCTCCATGTAGCCGTGAGGGCACTAGACGACTGTCAGCAGGGACACCAAGCGGTTCAATTTGGTGGACTGATACAACTTTACAATAAGGCTACAGATATATTTGAGAATTCATTTTGTAAATAGGCACACACAAATAAAAGATTTTTTTTGTCATTTTTAGTGTAATAAAAAATAAGCCAAGAATGTTGAGGAGTTAAAGTTATTCATTCTTTAGAGACATAAAGACGTCCTTTTAAACCTTTGCATCTGAATCATCTTCCGCTGAAAGTTACAAAAAGAGAATAATGGTGTTGAAATATGCTCCCCTGCTGATTTTAAGTCATTATTTTTCACATTTCATGTCTTTGTGGAAACAGAAACCTTAGCGTGTCAGTCAAACACTTATTTTTACTGCTGAGCTCCATGCCGAGAAAAGTTGTCTCTCTTCTCAACCCCACGTTGTGTAACTTGGTTTGGCTGCACTCTGTGTTCCAAGTTTGAGTCCGAATTGCTCTATTTGGTTGACACGTTTTATGATGCTTCACAAATCTTTGAGTAGCAATAAAAGGCAGTGATAGTGCACTTAGCAACACACCTGCTAGTGCCACCCCTGGTGGCCAAAAAGAATACTCTGTGATGCTTATGATGACTATGTTACTTTCACTTTTCTAGCCGGGTGTGAGCTCACAGAGGATGAACCACAGGGCAGCTCTTTGGCACATTACTCAACTGTAGAAAAGGAACAACCTTGTAAGCAAATATGTACATCAGCCATACAGGGACACATTTAAAGGAAAAATGGAAAATAAGAAGACCTTAACACATGATTCATTTAAAAGACATCAGTTTAGTCACTGTACCTTTTATAGCGATTTGCTGGATATTTAACATTCAAAATGTAGTGTTTTAAGGGACAGAATCTGTGACTCATCAGCCACTATGTTGTTTTTTGTACCCTTTTAGAACAAAGTGATTATGCAACGATAAAAAAAAAAGAAATATCTGAAATCAGAAAAGTGTTTGGGATTGTGGAACATGCAGATTTGCTACTGTGTAAATATTCTGTTTAAAATGTATTACAAAAATTAAAATGCTTGTGCTTAAATTAAGCCCTTGAATTAAATATTTATCAATCAACAAATTGTGTTCCTTCTCTTCCTCCAATTATAAATCCTATTATATCCATCCAGATATAAATCCTTTGCATGTCCCTGCAATTGAACTCTGCAGTTTCTCCCCAAGGAGCAAACATTTGATAGCACTCCTTTCTAATCCAGCCCATCAAATTCCCAAAGCAGCCTTCACATCACAAGACAGTGAATCTTCATCTGGTGCACATTTCTCAGGAAATGCCAGAGAATCTAACTGTCAGCATGACACAGCAGTAATGTCCGTGGTTGTGATTTTTTTAGCCTTAGCCGAAGATATTGAACTAGCTACCCTAAAGCTTGACTCCAGAGCACCTCAGCAGCCAAGCAATGCCATCCAAAAGACCTGACAGGGATTCTGCTACTGTATCCTGTACCTGAAACACAAAAGGGAACAGAAACACATCTTGAGGGTCTCTTGGAGTAACACGGGGTGTATACATTGGGACGGCACCTAAAAATGATGACGTGTCAAACAGTTACCATCCAGGGGTTGTCCAGTTTTGACAGGCCGAGTCTCTTTGCCATATAAACACAGGGAGTTCGACTCCTGGCAGTGTTTCTACTGACTGTCTCTGATTCTTCTCTGGAGACACAGGAAAGAACCAGCAGAGGCCTGGGTGCTGAAGCTCTTGCAGAGCTGAGCACAGCTCGAATCTGAGCCATCTCAGACTCACCTTCTCCTGTAGATACATTGTTCTTAATACAGAGACTCTTTGCTGATTGTTTACATGGACAAAAACAACTTAAATGTTTTGAAACGGTCATTAAAGAGAAGGAAATGAAAAGGAAAGCAAAAGGAAAATGTCCTCCTCTAGCCTTACCTTTCCCGTGCTCTGCGTTGGCAACATAGATGAAACCATCCACCACCTGGCACACTTGTTGAACCTGAGGAGCAGGGCTGTAAATCAGCTGGCCTGAGTCATCCCTTCCTTCGAAATTAAAAAGTTTATTACTGACACTCTGCTGCTGCACCCTGGCTCTTTCCCTTTCTGCCCTGCACAAACAAACACACCGTAAAGATGACAACAATATTTGAAGAAAAATAAAAAGCCACTTCAACTTGTATTCAAACTTTAAGTACAAGATACTTACCTATTTGTTGAATACAGAGTTAGGATATTAAACTTGTTTTGGTTATTGAAGAGGTAACTGATCCCTGAGCCGACACCTAAAGGAAAAGTTCAACTTTAGTTTTGTTACTTTCTCAACTTGCAAAAAAACTTGAGAGAAAACATCTTTTGGTAAATGCTGCCACCTAGTGGTATGTGAGAAAATCTACAACTGCTAATAATGAGCCAAAGAAAAAAATATGCATTTAAAAACTGGTTTAGAGAAGATTTTTAACTGCAGTTTAATACTGAGAAAAGACCAGGAGAAGTTTATCCTGAAGCACTCACACTCACAACATCAGAGTCATCTCACCATTAATCTGTCTGTGTGGAGTGCCAGACACAGGAAGCACATCTGGTGCATGCATGAGCCTTGTGACTAAAGAGACATCCAGCTGCTCCATGCCGGGGCCAAACATGGCATAGCGGGGTTCAGCTGAGGGCACCAGAGAATGAAGAAATGATGTCACTACCTCATATGCTGGGCGTGACGGAAGCCATTGTTGTCGACAGGAAGGGCAACCTTTCAGGTATCTTTCGAGACAAAACCAATGATCAGAAGGGTTAAAAGCTGTCCACAAACCTGTCACCTACTGCTGGAAGTAAGACAAAATTAAGATACCCACTCTGACATGAAGTCACATTTTAGTTCCATCCCTTTGCCTCCTTCTTCTCTGTCATCCAGGCTCTCATCTGCATTGATCAGAGGTGCATCCAGAAGCTCCACTTGGGGCATGCTCACATGATCAATGGACGGCCAGTAGAGCATGTCCCTGAGCAGAAAGTATCTCCAGAGTAATGGATCCCTCACCAGTGCCCTCCAGTACCGGCTGGTGGCTCCGAGGCGACAGATATCAGCAGGACACAGATAGCTCATGATCAGGAACTGAATGTCCACCTGCATTTTGTGAGATGATGAATATGATGTTATTACCCCATGAGAACACCCACAGAGAGGACCAATAGCACAAGCTATATGCTGTGAAATCTATAGGTTGGAAGTGTCTGAAATATAATGCAAAATAGGGGTTAAACGACAGAGGAGAGCGCATCTTATGAAAAGTGGAAAAAAAAAAACTTTGCTCATGTGAAATCTGGATGGAGAACTTTGAGTAGATCCTATGTTGCACAGATTGGTAAAAAGTGCAATAAGAGTTTAGGCCTACAAATCATCTTAAGTGTGAGAGTTTTGTTAGATTTTACATACTTTAAGACAAATTATTCATCATCTTGTAATGCCAGAATGTTCAAGAAAAGTCTCATTATGATGATTTAGTGATGCAATATCTTTAAAGGGGAAGTCTATGTAAAGTCTAGTAAGGTACAAAGTCTGTTCTAGAGAACATTTTTTAAAAAAATAGTAGTTTTAAGTAGCTCTATTTTTACATTTTACAGCGTTATTAAAAGCCATTGTTTAATGTTTATCTGTGCGATGGTGCGTTGGTTTAGATTCTTGGCGTGTTTATGAAAATTAAAGTGTAAAACCATAGACTGTGTAAAACAAGCATGGAACCGTTTCTACTTCGACCCTATCAATTTGCCACCGCAGCATCAATTTACGGAAAATTTAACCATTTTTAGCGCACTAAGGTCTTTCATTGGCTAAAGAATAAACCATCGAAGTCATGTTTCGCATGTCTCACCGGTAAACTATCCAGAAACCCCAGCTGAGGTTCATCTCTTGCGTCTTCCACAGATACCAAACCACCTCTGACAGCTCCTCCTCTGTTTGGGAAATATCTGTCTCTGAAGCGCCGAAGGCTGCGAATCACCACAGACTCATTCAGCTGCTGTCTTTGTCCCTCCATGGCTTCTCAAGCGCGAGGAAATGCGAAAAGCCGACAAAATACGTCCAAATGGACTTCCCGAGATGTCAACAGTTGACATCGTCACACTTCCTTGTTGCTGGATGCCAAAGGGCATTGTGGGTATTGTAGTTCTACGACGTCGCGCAACCGCTCTTGTAAAATGAAATAGAAATGTGAGGCAAATGATTTTTTTTTCTTAAAACAACGCGTGTTTAATGTCGTCGAGGACATAAAAAAAGAAAATGATTTTCGTCCAAACAACACAGATTCTGTATTAATATTACTATTAAGATTACTCAAGTGGCAGAAAAAAATGGAACTTGCAATAAATGGGAATACAAGTGGTGCATTACAAAGCTGGTATGACAAAAATGAACATACTTCAATTCAATCAGTACATCATTGTCAAATAGTTTTCAAACAACTTTCTTTGCCTTTGGTGTGTATTTTTATACACACATACATATATAATGTATATGCAATTATAATATATTAAAAGCATAACAAAATGGCAACAAGACAATAAATAAAATGTTACTGTGCAACATCTTTTTTTCCAGCTGGATTATCTTCAAACTTGTAACAATCTTTTAAAAAAAGGAAAAAAAAGGTCAGTTTTATTAATAACCTTTTTTATACTCATATTAATGATATTATTACACATTCTCAGAGCAAAATAAGTGCCCAGTCAACAGTCTGGAATCTGGATGATAACTGCTTTTTCAGCAGGACAGGGCAAAAAATATAATTTTCAACAGCAGCCCCTGCCAGTTTTACACCACCTGTCTTTATCCTTCTAACCTCTGATTCACCTGCTTTGGCCTTGGCCATTTGGCATTGGATGAGGTTGCCTGTCGGCACTGATCCATAAACTCTTTTCATCACATACACTTTCTCTCTGTGCCTCTCCTTAACCATCCACAACATAACACCCCACCTGATGGGCTCCATTTTTATTTGGGATGACACATATTTGAATACTGAACTTAGATCTGTGCCTGAGGGCAACTACAACACAGAAGCAGTTGGCTTCACTGTAAAATACTAAGGATTTCCTTGGCATTTTCTGTGTTCCAGCCCTGGCCTTGCAGAGGGCCCTCACAGGCAAGCACATATTTGTTGAGGATCTGTGTGCCAATGTCCCGAAACTGGAGGCGATCTTCTTTACGATCCATGGTGTCAGCGCTGCAGTCTTCATACTTGACTGCCCAGAAACACATTTCCCCGATGTACATCATTGTCAACAGGTGTGTGTCAGAGAAGATACCTGGTTGATGAAAAGTAGAGAAAAGGTATAACTACATTGTACAGTTTTTTTCTCTTCTAATAAGAGCTATAAGAAACGAGAAAACAGTTTCTGCTATTCAAAGATAATTAATGACATTTTCACCTTCAGATAAGAAGCTTGCTGTCGCAGGGTCATGGAGTACCACCCCATCATTGAGCTTCACAGAGTTTCTCACCTGTAGCATTCGCATCAGGTAGCGTACACCCTCTTGAATACACTGGATTAGAATATCATCAGTTAGAGGATTAGGCCTATTCTTAGAATATGCTAATCAAGACAGTGCGACAGAATCGGTCCAGGTACCTTAAGGAATGTGTCCTTATTTTTCTTGATCCACTGTTTTCGCTGGTGAAGGGTGTGGCAGTACATGTACAGCAAAGCTCCCCGTCTCCAATACAGACATTCTAACAGCTCTAGGCCCAACACAGACTGTACCTGCCATAAACCAAAAGAAATGCAGGGTAATGTCACATTATGGGATGGCTGCAAAAGTGTGCAAGTGTGTTAAAAAACAAAACAAAAAAAAACAAAAAACGTAGGGTGTGTCAAACTATTCACTGTAAACGGTTATAAGCCAAACCAAAGTTAACAAAATTGGCTTTGTACGTTTCAAGGGCCAAAGCTTTAACACTTCTTTTCCCCATAAGTAAGGCACTAAAAATTACATGAAACAAATAGAAAGCTGCACAAAATAGCTCTTATGGACTCATATACCCACCTCTTGTGCTGGTGCTAGCCTCCCTGCCAAAACCTCAGGCTCAGTCAAGTCTTGCAGTAGCTGTTGTATTTTAAAAGGGGAACAGTCTTCTGGAAACTCCTGGTCCACCAGCTTGTTCTCTTCGTAAAATGTGATGTCTAGTATCACCTTGTAAAATACAAGCACATAAACACATCATATAGTGAGTCGAGCATACAAAACAATTTAACCTGGTCCTTACAACATTAGTCTAGAGAAAAAAGTACTCTATCATTTCTCCCTGAATGCATACACTGAGATTTTCATCAAAAATTACATCAATGCTTATAAAACCTCCCTTTCAAAAGCAAAACAGAGACCAGTGATAACTGCGGTAACTCTTTTGAAAGTAGTCGCTCAGTAATGTAAAACACTGGTCACAACTTGCCGACATTAAAAGAAGTTAGATGGAAAATAATACCTGTGTGTAATCCTGGAGAACCTTTGAAAGGTTGCTACTCTCCCCTCCATGCCTGTAATAGCTTTTCAACTTGTCTAGTATGACCGATGCATTCTGTAAATAGTCATCATCTGGGGAGAGACAAAACAGACAAGATTTAAACACAAGGGAAATGTTTTCTGTAATCATACATTTAAAGATCATGTCGTTGTTACTATGTTATGCACCTTCCATTTACAAACAGATATATTATGAACCATTCAAATGTTGTTCTAATACAAGATTGACATCTGTACAAAGTCTAAGGTACAAGGACATTACATCAACAAAAACAAAAAATGTTATTGTAGCAATTCATGTTTACAGGCGTTTGACAGCATTTTAAGCAGTTAAAAGTTCAAGGAAACAGCGTGTCAAAAAAGAATCGAGACGTTAGTTTGAATAGTCACTCTTATTATTGCTTAAACTGACACTAATGTTCGCTGCATCACGATGCATGGCCAGTTCAACGTTTGTCAACAATACATTTTAGCTAACGTTAGCGAACTCACGCTAGCCGCCAACTAAAACACAGGTACACTTTCACAAAACACTCATTGACTAGCCGATACCGTGACTATTCAAGTACTAAGTTAACATTGCACCGCTCGTTTGCTATATGAAACGCTGATATTGCTCGCTATCGTTTAACATTTCATCAGACTGCAGCTGTTGTTATGGTTGCAAGCTACGTTAGATAACATTAAGCTAGCCTGCTAGTTTGCTAATAAACTGCAAAGAATGCAAGTCATGAGATCGAAATGCAAATCGACAAACGCAAAAGTAATAGCATCTTATTGATACCTTGCTTTTCGGCTCTGAGACTAGAACACTTGATGTCTAACTCAAATATCCTTCTCTCCAACTCGAAACCTTGTCGCCTGTACTCGTCGGCCATGACTAAAACTATTCGTCACGTGAGCTAGGGATTACTCACGTGCTCATTGAATGTCATTTTTCTCCTTAAGACGTTAACGTTTATATATGGGCACGAGCCAGTGCTGACTTCACTGACAAGCGGTTTAATCACTGTGAAAAGTCGCTGCAATATTTTTGCACTCTGTTATTTGGAATTGGTGTTAATATTAACGCATCTTGTTGGACAACGACTGTGTTGTGTCTCAGCCGCAGCCGTGAAAGGGTTAAATTGAAATGAGTTCGCCCAGCCTCTCTGTTTCCACTTGAGCTAGTCCAGCCCATTGACACACTAGCCAATGTCATCACAGCGCTGGCTTTCGGGTGTTTGAGCTAGCAGTGCTAGTAGCTACACTTTACATCATCTGTCGTCCACCAGCCGGGGCTCTCACACTGCTCCTCGGCTCGCACCCCTTGTTTGCCTGAGTGTGTCTGTATATATCTCCAAAATATGGCGGCCCTCAAAGCTTTGTGCAGAGCGGAGAATTTATTCTTCAAAAACATCTCAGGTCCCTTCACAACAAAATCTAACGTCGCCCATCTCCAATTGAGCAAGGTCGGTATTAAATGGTCATTAGCTGTAAAACTGTTGAGGTTGCCTTTAGGTGGTTAGTTAAAGCTGTGCAAGATTAAAAAAAGGTCATAACAGATATCGTAAAGATTTTCTTCCTTTAAATCTTAAAATTTTCAGAACAAAGTGAGCTGAGAGACACAATGCATCTGTCTGTATTACATTATTTTAATGTTTTGATAAAGTTTAATGTTCGATGATAGCTACTACATGGCTGTTAGACCTCAAAATGCTGGCTTCATGATTCTGGCGGGGAATTCCCTTTATTGTTGTAATTAAGCTTCCATCATTGCATATATCCTTAACTTCAGATACACGCTGTAGGTTGCATCGGTGAAACCTGAAACTTGACATGAAGCATATTTACACGTTCAGCGTCAACACGTGCGCATGTGTTTTATTGGAACAAGTGTCTGGATGTTTCACTTTTTTACAGCTCGGCTTCACAGTCAAATTTATTTGAAAATGAAAATGTTTTTCTTTCTGTCAGTGAACATAGTCCGGACGCTATACAAGGGGAACATGTCTATAAATAGTGCAGGGTGATTTCAGACATCAATGTGGCGTCCGAGATTAGACCAATGTGGAAAGTGAATGTAGAAAATGCTCCCGGAGACGCGTGTCCCTATGAGATTTTCATCTCCCTTTGTAGTCGGAAATAGTCTGCAGATGCACAGTGTGAAGTAAAAAAAAAATACAGCGAAAATCTGAGCACTGCTCTGCAGGAGAAACTTTTTGTTGGCTATGGGGGAACACAGAGAACTTCCTTACCTCCAGACAAGTACAACACAAAAACATACACAAAGAGTTTTGTCACAACTGGCCTCTTGTACTGCATGTTACTGTGTATATATATGAAAGCATGAACTTTTTGACAAGCTACAACCAAAACTGTCCGTGCATACGTTTAAGTCCCAACAGTGTTTCTGAAAACTGCAAATATCTCACAGCATAATTTCAAAAGACTGTCTGATCTCCTTGGGTACAACATATATTTTTTTTCAGTCTTAATACATTTGTATAGTTGCATACACATGGTTTTAAGTTTGAGTCTCAGTTGGGTTTAGGCCCCTCACTGTGCGCTGCCCTAATCTCTGGTCCTTTTGTGGTAGGATTTGAGTTCTGCTTCTCTTTCCACTCCCTCAACTGAATAAACTGGATGAGCCATTGAAACTATACAAACACATTGCCTGCCTTAGGCATGTAGCCGTTTTTAACTCTATAGACCATATAATTCACTCTATATCTCACTGTATTTATCAAGAATCTTTTACACTGTTGTAACATTTTTTTTGTACTAACTTTTTGGTGCTTTTTTACAGACCTCTGGCTGTTACTTCTCTACCTCCAGTCAAAGAAATTCAAAGTTCTACTCAGATCCTACTGCTGCAGTCAAAGACATCCCTGATGGAGCTACTCTTTTAGTTGGAGGTAAGAAGCAAGATATTTGTGTGGACACAACCGCACCTCAGTGGCACTACTTGTTATTTACCTCAGCTTTAACATAACAAGTTTTTAACAAAGTGAGTCTGCACTACACAGGGCGAGGGGGTTAATGAGCATTCACACACACCGCACACACAAATTCCACAGCTCGTATTTATAGTCAAGTTCAGAGTGACATTGGTAAATATTTTCCGTTGAGTCACACTTCTGTTCTGTATGAGGGTAAATCAGACAAAAAAGGTACCCACTGTGCTTGGAGTAATATTAGAAATGTGAGCCAGCAGAATGTGAAACAAGGAGTGGAATAACATGGGACATGATCCAAGGTTAAGAAGATGACTCTCCTTCTTGTTCCTGCCCAAGTCTTCCTTGTTTCTCATGTATTGGGTAAAAGTTTGACCTTTTACGACCTTCTTGAGCCATAAATAATGTGCTCCCCTGTTTGCTGTTATTTCTCTTTACAATAAATTCCCCTTTTCTTTAACGCAGGTTTTGGATTATGTGGTATTCCAGAGAATCTTATCAACAGTTTATTGAAAACCGGAGTGAAGGGTCTCACAGCTGTAAGCAACAATGCTGGGTAAGTGTGTAAATGAGGGGAGTGGAGGAAACCTGTATCAACCTGTATCATTTGCACACATGCAGGTGCCTGCATTTATATATATGCTTAAATACTGTATGGTATTCCATGGTGGTGCTTTATTTTGTTACTAAGTAAACTGGTTCACCAGCACTACAATTTTAACAGTTTGTTTATCTACTCTTGGTTATGGCTGAATTCATTTTGGCTGTGGTGGTGTTTGCTGAGTCATGTATCATGTTGTACATCATTTTTATTTCAATAGAAGTTGTGTAATCCTTCATAGACTTGTCATTTCTTGTGCTGTAACATATTCTTGACATTCTGAGTCTCCAATGTGAGCAGTTTCAGTTGGACTTGCTTTCAGTTGTCTTGTTAGTTCTAACTGTCACTGTTATACAATTTAAGCAAACAGGTGTATGAGTCCTCCCTGTACGTAAACATCAAAGTTGTGCTTATTTCCTCTAAACATTAGGTCTGTAGAAAACAGCATTAAGTGAGTAAGACTGTCATGAAATTCTGAGATCAGGGGTTAAAAACAGGTTATTTACAGACCTCCTGAAAATGTCTCTAAGTTTTAAGCATCATTGTTGCTGTGTTTTTAAACAGGCAGTGTTCACCTGCATCTTTAAACAGGTACCTGATCTGAGGGATGCCCACAAATATGCTTCTAAAGTCTGTCAGAATAACAGGCACAGGGATGAATTTTGTTCACTGCCTACAGTGGCTGTAGCTACTTTTACTTATAGTTGCGCAACCTCTTTTGCAGCAAAAGTAATGACAGAAGCAAAATCAGATCTCTGTAAAGGGAACAACCACTTGGACAAAAAAGCACCATGTGTAAGTGCACGGTTTACTGACACATGGCTCCTCTTTTGCTTTAGCAACTTCAGAAGGACTAAAATCACATACTTGTGCAGCAATGGCGATAAAATGAAGTCAGTGATATGGCAGAGCTTCGTGAAGGTGCTGCGAAAAATCTCAGTCATAAATGAGCTGATGTATCAGTCAGAGGATTTCTTTGTTGCAAGTGAAAATCAGCTCTGTTCCTTTGTATTCTACCTTTCATTACCCTAGCGCGCAGAATCTCAGACTAGAGATGAAGTCATTTATTCTGCTGAGTTTATGTTGAAAAAACTGAATTGTGAGAATTTGAAAGAACTGTGTTAAGAATAGACAAATTGCTTAAATAAGTGTGTATAAAAGAAAAGTGAAGCCAAGGGCACAAGGTTTATGTTAACTGCAGCATTGTGCAGTACTAGTCAAGTGTTTCACTGCAGTTTTCTTGTACATTATTCAGCTTCACACTGATATCTACCTTTCTTGTAGTCTTGGAAACAGTCTCTTGTTGTGCTGCATTCCTTTTCTGTAATTTAATCCTGAGTGGCTGTCACACAGGAACAGAATTTTCTCTTCATTGTTGATGCAGCAACACTGATATTCAAGACAGTGCATCAAAACTGGATCTTATCTCTTGAAATATTATCTTCAATCAACTTTTTTAATGTTTGTGCTGTGAGAGAGGTTGACTGAAAGGCAGGGTTTCACATGTAACGGTGGCAGATTTTAAGAATTTACAGAAACTACTTTTCAGTCCTTGCTTACTTATATTTTTTTCCCAGCACCTGTGGAATTAGCTCCTACTGTTGGGACTAGAACCTAGAGTGAAGAGCAACACCAGGTTTAGACTTGTCCCTGCTGACAGTATTAAAAGAGTTCCATAAATGTTCGCACTCATAGATTGTTGTTATATAGCTCTAATGTGGGCTAATGAAAATAGCCCTGCAGTAAAGTGGTTACATTTTGCTGTGCTACTTGTTCTTTAAGCTCTAAATCCACTCCTGTCTCTGTGTTAGTGCGCTACCCAAAGGTTGCTTTCCATTCGATTTTTGCAGGGGACCTTGATTTTTGGGAATATTGATTCTTGGAACAGGTGCACAAAATGTTTGCTTGAGCCAGGCAATCCTGCACAATCATTACCCACTTCATTTTTACCCCCCTGCAGACACATGTTGTTTGGGAAGATTGTTCCTGCTCTCAAAAAGTATTCAAAACATCTTTCTAGTTGTGTTTCTGAGCAACTCCTACATAGTGGAACTTTGAAATGTGTTTTACAGGCCACATAAAAACCTTATGCTTATCAAGTGGGAACTGTAATACATAAAGTAACCTCAAGTAAACTCCTTTCTTCTGCTATGTGTGACTAAAGTGGTTTGCTTGAGACAGAAAGGCATTCATCTAGCTTTTATCGCAGCAATCAGAGGAGAGTGGAAAATAAATTCACATCAGCGGGAACGCGTTACACAAGTCTGTCACTGATTATAGTTGTTTTATAAAAGCTTCCAGGGCTGTGTGTTGTATATCCTCTGTTTATTTTGACCACAGCTGAATCAAGTTTAAGTTTCCTGGCACTGAGGAGAGGATTGCAGAGGGAAGGATGGAATGGCAGAGATGTAGTTATGTAACATTTAAATTCAGTGAGAAGATTCCTGAATCTGAAAACTCTGTTTCCTTAGCTTGCCTCTACTTGAATCACTTAAGTTTTAAATCCTCCTCAATAAAACCTGCTAAACATGTAACACAACAGTCATGTTTAAGCTCAGGAGACAGAAAAATATGTGGGATCATTTCATGAGTCTTGGATAAAAAGCTGAGAAAGTAGCATTCATTTGAGTTTGGGTAGTCTGTGTACTTTATATTTCACACAACTGCTTCACTTAAAAGAGGCAGACAGATTAAACAAACACAAGTCTAAACAGATTGGTCTTCAACTGCTTTTTGAAAATGATTTTTAAAAGGTGTGGCTTGTCTCTCCATTGTTGCATAACCCTCTCAGGTAGAGGAATCTTTATGGTGAATGTGAGAGAGTGTAGTGTGTCTGCTGTTTTATTTTGTAGGACACTGAGACACTGGACTCTTTATGTACTGTAATATGAGCTGAGAGGGATTCAGCTGCACACAGGAGGAGCTGTGACCAAACTGCACCCCCCTGCAACACAAGCAACAGAAAAAGGGATACTTTATGAAAGAAATCACTTTGAAAAATTTCATTTTTACTCTGTAAACTCTACATTTAAAGGGTTTCTCATGAGGGAGCTATCTGTTGATGTCACTGAGGAGTAGAGTGTGTACACTTAGGTTTTTTCTTTCTTTTTCCAAGAGGTGTGTCATACTGTGTGTATTGCTCTATGTGTCTGTGTGTGAGTGTGTAACAGGGTGCTTTTATCAGTCATCTGTTTTTAGTATTCTGTGTCCTCATGGCCTAGTTGTCTCGTCAGCTGACTGGAGGTCAGAGCTTAGAAGGAAGCTTCTCTGGATACACAATAGACATAAAACACACTCCTAGCAAAGCTCCCCTGTCCCTTTTCCTCCTGGTTCTCCTCAGCATTAGAGGATTAGAGATGAAGCAGTGATCAGGTGAACTGTTTTGGGATAAATATTTTACCTAAGCATGAAATAAACATGAAGATATCTGTTAGTTTAATCATTCAAATCTTCTACACAAAAGTACACAGAATAGTGCATGCAGTAATAGTGTGACCATGAAACATTAATTCATACATCACACGACAGTCCCTTGTTTGGAGCAGTTTTATATGAGTTATAAAGTTTTTATGAAAACTATTCCTTCATCGGTTAATGACTGATCAGCTTTGCAAAGTCATTGCTCTTAGCTGCAGGCTCATTTGATGATAATTTCCTCAGACCCAGTCACATATTAACTCCATTAAGTAATGAAAGGCTAGAAAGGAGTCAACGCTGCAAATGGGAAATTTGATTCAAGTGCGATTCACTTCTCTGGTGACAATAGTTTGTGTTCTCTTTTTCCTAAACCATCACTTAAAAGGATGTTTCAGATGCCTCAGTGGCTTCTTGTAGTGTCCTGAGCTCTTAGAATTAATGTGCTGCATGGACTACTGGTTGCCACATGCTCTGGCAAAACTGTAACCTTGAATAACCTATGGTGGCACTCATGACATGACTGTATGATGTGGGGGTGTGGCTTGTGGCTCTAATTTTCACTTGGTTAGTCATTCAAACAATAATTAATAAACTACACAGCCTCTTGCTCTGCATGCTTTTTCACAATAATATTGTAGTCATTTTTAATTATGTTTGATATTTTTTATGGTTGTGCATTTTTATCCAATGAAGCCTGTCCATTAAACCCATATGAATAAACTAAATGGAAGTAATTTCAAATAGAGCATTTAAGATCAGAGCGGTGCAGTAACAGTAGATATATTAAGTTGGTATAAATCAACAGAAATACTGTGACACCCCACAGACACAAGGAGATTGAGATCCATCTAATGACTGTGCAAAGTTGTGGTTATCTAGGCACAGTTGATCTACATTTATATTCTAGTCTTGCAACCAAAAGTTAGTACTTGACCTCGTTTTTTCTCCCCAAACTTCTCCACACTGCAGAACTCACTGTGTTGAGCTCCCTTCTAAAATTCCTGGGGGGAATGTTCAACAGACAGATGTTAGATGCCTCACAACCATTATCTGGCAGCTATGTTACACTACCACCAGGGGCTAGTAATAGAATAGAATAGAATAGAACTTTATTGTCATTGTAACAGGTACAACGAAATTGAAGTCACAGCAGCATTCAAGAAAACAAAAGTAAGAAAGTGTATAGAAAGTGGAAAAAGTAAGAAAAATAAAGGATGACAGCTTATGCATCATTCTCCTGTTCAGCCAGCCTCCACCTCCACAGGGTCCAGGACTGAGCTTCTTCAGTCATGCTCCATCCTTGTCTCCTTGATCCTGTCTGCTCATAGCAGGTGAAGCTCTTCCTATGTTGGTGTCTGATCTTAGCTCTGTTAGCCATGTCTGTGAATAGCATGAGGCTACTCTGTCCTCTGGTATTCCCTCTGTTGCTGGGTTAGCACAGCTAGCTCGTCCATCTTACTGGAGATAGATCTTATATTCCCAATAACAATGGATGGAAGGACAGGTCCATGTCGTCACTTCTTAGCTCACACATGAGAACCAGCACATCGTCGTCACCTCCTTCTCCTCACCTTGTGGGAAGAAATCAGGCCTTATACCAGTTAGCATTATCATGCTACAGGCTGCTAACAGCTGAGTTCACATGTAAACAATGCAACCATGGTTACATGTAGGATCTCCAGAGAAACACAGGAGCAAAAAGTAGTATATCACTGAAGACACAACCAGTTTGGTGTCCATGACCAACAAATGAGCCAATACAAAGTGATAATTCACTTCAAATACAAAGATTATGAAAAAGAGACAAAAAAATTACAAGAAACGGATAAAAAAGAGAGAGCTGCTTCCAAAATCAGCCATAGTCAACAGGGTGGCGCCTAGCAAAAAAATATATAAAAAAGTAACAATAACAATAAAAAACAAAAATTAAATTATTAAAATAACAATAAAAAAAATACTCTACTCAACTCAACTTTATTTATAGAGCACTTAAAAAACACAGCTGAAACAAAGTGCTGTACATAAAAGAGGGTGCAGGCACAAATAGGTAAATAAAAAAACAATAAAATATTAATAAATATTAGAAATAAATAAATAAATCAATAAAACAAAAGTGCAGGTACTAAAATAACTGTTTTAGTCTTATTAAAAAAAATTTAATAACAATAAAACAATTACGAAGAACTAAAAACAAACCATGAAACACTAAAACAAGTGCAGAGTCTCAAACTGGGTTCAAAGCCAAGGAACAAAAATGGGTTTTTAGCTGTGTTTTAAAAACAGACAGTGAGGGGGCTTGTCTTGTGTGGAGAGGGAGTTTGTTCCACAATTTTGGAGTGGTTACTGAAAAAGCTCTGTCCCCCCTGAGCCTTCGTTTCGATCTCTGTACCTCAAGGAGCAGCAGATCAGCTGACCTGAGGCAGTGAGAAGGAGCATGGGGGTGAAGGAGCTCAGAGAGGTACACAGGGGCCAGACCATTTAAATATTTAAATTCAAATAAAAGAATCTTAAAATAAACCCTTAGAAAGAGATTACGGTCAAATAAACTAATCGATGTTTTAATCAACGATAATTTATCTTCTGGTGTACACAAAATGATGCTTCCTCAAAGAGGGTTTGCTGTCAAAGCTATTTATGACAGACTTTAGTTGATTTCAGCTTGAATTAAACTACAGTGTTTGTGTGTATAAGTAGGGCTTACTGTGTACTTTTCGTCAATTTCAATTAAAAAAAAAACCTTGAGCATAAAGCCAAGCCGCCCTTTTCTGTGCTAGTATTTGTTCTGTACGTGTTAGCTTCATTGAACTGTTGTAAGTTCATAGTACATTGTTGTCTGTTTACACCAGGGTGGATAACTTTGGCCTAGGTCTGCTGCTCCAGACTAAGCAGATCAAGAGGATGATCTCCTCGTACGTCGGGGAGAATGCAGAGTTCGAGCGACAGTATCTGTCAGGGGAGCTGGAAGTGGAGCTGACACCACAGGTTAATCAGAAATAAACTGTTAAAACATAACTTTCACAAGAGTGATAAAACCTGCATATAAAGACACACATTCTCAAACCTTACTTCCTCCTGACTATTTTTGATTAACTGGATGTAGGTGACATTAAACTATAGTCTTTTACATTTTTTCTCTTCTCCCCTTCAGGGCACTCTAGCAGAGAGGATCAGAGCAGGGGGTGCAGGGATTCCAGCCTTCTTCACAGCCACCGGCTATGGCACGCTGATCCAAGAGGGAGGCTCTCCCATTAAGTACAACAAAGATGGCAGCATCGCTATTGCTAGTGAGAAGAGACCAGTGAGTGTACAGTAATACCTGTTTGGGCTGGGAAATTGAGTCCATCATGCTCAGGATGACACTTTAGACCAGATAGGCCACTGAGAGCTGTGACCCAATTTGGATGCGTAAAAGTGGCCTTTAGAGGTTGATTTAAAAACACACACAGATACAGCATTGCAGACGGTGCAAAGGCAAGGTAATTCATTCCTCAAGAAAACAGAACAGAAATAAATGCTCACCTGAGTCTGAGCTGCATACATCTCAGCTAAGTTTAAGAATGTTGTAGAACAGGTTGCGTACCTCAGCAGCATCCACTGCCACTCACTTCCTGAATTGTGCTGTCATTTTGTACAGGTGCAGGAGTTTAATGGCAGGCACTACATCATGGAAAAGGCCATCACTGGAGACTTTGCACTAGTCAAAGCATGGAAAGCTGACAAAGCTGGAAACATTATTTTCAGGTAACTAATCAGATGGAAAAAAACAATCAAACAGCAGCTTAATGTGTCACAGATCCCACATCATTAGATTAGAGCTGCTGTATGATGTCAATGCCAGTGTTTTCCTTTGAAGATTCATCTGCTGCCTGCCTTAGAGCTCATTACTCACAGTGATCACTGTGGTTTTGTTTGCTAAACAGAGTGATCATGTGGCTGGTGTCATATGAAAGAGTCAAACAACAACTTTCTTATTGAGTCAGTGACCTTACTTATGATCAGGTCTTTAAATATGTAAGGTTTGAATTACGTTTATCAACACCTGACCAGTTAGCAGCAGTTACACAATTTTTATTTGATAAACCAAAAGAAATTTAAACACTCACCCTCTCAAACAGCAGACATTCAACTGTTAAGATTTCACCAAGGTCATAATGGATATTTTTGTGTAGATCTTGATAGGCAAGCAAAAATCCTGCCAAATTTTCGAGCATGCAGGTTAAAGTAGATGGAGGAGCTATTGTTTAAAGCAGGGGTGTCAAACTAATTTTCACTGAGAGCCACATCAGCATAATGGCTGCCCTCAAAGAGCCAGATGTAACTGTAGGACTGTATAAAATGTAGCTAAAGGCAGTGTAAAATAAATGCAAGTACTCTGCAAAAGACTTAGCAGTGCAGGCAATTTCCTCAGACACAAAAAAGCTAACTTTCACTGCTGTGTTGTTTTTGGTCGTGGCTTTCTTGAACATTTCCTGCTGCGGTTGGAGTTTGCCTTTGAAATCTTGCACTATTTGTTGTTCCTCTTGAAGGCTCCCTTTAGTGTACTAAGCTCTGTGTTCAATGTCAAAATTCCAATGTAGATTGTGCTCTTTGACAACTCCCACAGCCTCATAACACAAAAGACATACCAGCATCTGCATCATCTTTTCCCTTCCTGGACATTTTCAGATCATTGTTTTATTCCTCAATTCCACTAGTTCAGAAAATGACACTGATGTGAAAACACTGCCTTCTAGTGGCAGGATGCCGTCACTATGTGGGTAACATAATCAGTAGGTATTATGGGAAACATAGTTTATGCCCAGTGAATCCTTTTGACTTATCTGTTATAAGATAATCAGACCTTTTACGCTCTCACAGGCCACAAAAAATGGCCTGCGGCCTTGAGTTTGACAAATGTGGTTTAAAGTCATTAGTACGGAGATACGCGCATGCATTTGTGCGAAAAACTTGAATCCCAGATTTTTGACATGAATTCATTTTAGGGCAAAGTTTTGTGAGTTTTTTTTTTTTTTGCATGTTAAGACATACAGATTTGCTTATGAAGTTTCAGAATATATACAGAAAGAAGACAGATCCTTGAAGCTCCAATCCTGGAGGATGGGCTCATTCCCTAAATTACGTATTTAGTCAGTTGATTTGATAAACTGATAGTTTGATGACATCTGTTAATGCATTAGTTGATCTCAGTGAGATAATTTGCACAAACCTGATGCATGTGTTTCAAAATTAGAATATGCAACAAAGTCCTTTTCCACAAGGGGGCAGTGTCCTCAAGTTCACTGGCTCTTACTAGAGGGTAGTTTATATTCCAGAGAGTTTCAATTTACCTGCATACATGCTTGTTTTATACTTAAAACAGATTTGACTGATTCCTTTTGCTCTAATCTGTCAGAAAAACAGCAAGAAACTTCAACCAACCCATGTGCAAGGCAGCCAAAACTACCATAGTTGAGGTAAGTGTCTCCCTAAACACAGTGTTTCTTGCAAACTTGATTTTGAGCTTAAATACCTGCTCTGGCAGATCCATATATCAGTTTTAAATCCCAATAAGGACCATCATCATTTTCATTCTTTGTCATGGATATTTTCGTTGTACAGCCATCAGTTTCAGCTCCCATACCTGAGATGTGCCAACAGATATTCATTCACTCTGTGAAAGCCACTCATGTAATCCAGTTCTGTCTGTCTGAACTGATCTGGAATAAGCTGAAATGTGAATTATGTTTATGTCATTGACATTTGGACCCCACCACTTCAGAGTAATTGCTCTCTGTACACCCTGTGGCTGCTAAAGCATGAAAACAAAGTCATTATGTCAGGTGCATGCTGGAGTATGCAGTAACTCTGAAATGACAGGGTGGATGAAGAAGAATTTCCTTATGTTAACATTCAAAGTCAGAAGCGGACATTTCAGACCAACAACATCAAGATGAAAGAGTAGTTTTTTATGATCAGCAAGTGGAAGGATAGAATTGATATATTTCTGGGAATAGAAATCATGAAGCTCCGATATTATGAGCAGATTAGAAGTTGAACTGCCTTAACCTCTGTCTGTTTAGGTTTTAAATGCACAGCCAGCATCCTGAAAGTCTCTGCTATACCTAGCTGCATTCTATCAGTCTGGTTTCCAACCTGTCTAATATTTGACAGTCCAAAAATATGACTGCTCCTCTCCCCCTGTGTGTGTATGTATGTACTGCATGTGTGTGTCTCTCTCTTCCCTCCCTTCAACACACAAACAGCTTCACACCTCCCATATAGACACGGTTTGATTCAAAGAGCAGCAGGAAGAAAAACTGTGTGTGTGTGAAAACCATAAAACAGGCGCCTTCTGAAAATAAATCAGCAGCAAAGGGTCCCTCATAAATCTAATGGGGTTTCACAAAGCACATATTCAATTATTCCTCAGTCGCTGGACCTGAGATGTAGTCTGCTGTTGATTAGAAGTGTCTGGGACCAAATTGGGGGAGTAAATTTCCCCAGCACAGAGTGTGTGGGGGGTTTATGGTTGGCTGATCACTAAAGCTTGTTTTATGGTAGTAAATAGTGAAGTTATTGATGGTGTTTTATGCCACAGTGTGCTGCACACTTCGCAAGCAAAAAGAACCAATAAACATTCATTTGCATTACAAATGTTTGGAGACAAAACATGACTGATGGCAATAAAACTTTGAACTAGTTATGCAGAAAAAGTTCTCTAAATTCTCTGCTTCATGGATCATGAGACCAGCTCAGACATCACCAAGAAATGTTTGTGTGGAGGTCTGATGTTGACAGTGCAGGCATGTATGACAATGCTGCTTTGAAAAAAGAGCTACTTTTCGAGACATGTGCGTCATTTGTTAGATTTTATAAACACCTATCTGCTTCAACATTTCTGTGCAGCATGTTCTGCCCAGAGTGATTTTTGGAGCGTAGAGAGGGTGAAACAATAGGAATCTGATTAAGAGACCAAGGCTTAATTTGGACAGTTGAGAAAACAGATTTTTTTTTTTAAGTCTCAGGTGTATACTTTATTTTTTTGGGTGGGGTATTTCTACTTTCAGTTAAAAGTGGCAGGAATTAATAGTGAAGAGGGGAACAAGGGAAAGTGTGTTGAAAGCAAGTGTTAGATCCCGTAATATCAGCATCCACCAGCATCCACCTGTCATACTTGAGTTAAAATGAGTACACAAACAGCTTCTGCAAACTCACAAGGTTTCAAAAACAATATCTGGCTTATTTTTAAAACAAGACCCGAGTAAAGAGAGCCTTTTTAATTATCCTAAACTATTATATTCAGCCTGGAGAAATGTATTATAAAAAGCCTGTTCATTGAAAGAATTAAATTTTGCATCCAAATCAATTAATTTAAATCAAAATGCATTCTGCTACCTGACACCAATCATCTTGTTTTGGCCAGGAACACCAATTTTGCTTCTGTGTATCCATGTTGTTTAGTCCTTCAAACATAACTTTATGTTCTTTTTCCTTCCTTTCCACAAAAAAAAAGAAAACAGACTGTTTCAAGCAACAGCATTGATTTTACTGCAGCCTGAAAAGATTTTGCATTTTGCTCTATTTTGATGTCATGTTCTGAAAATGGGTAGTCACAAGTCATCCACATCTCAGAGTAATGCTTCAAACTGTCAGGAGATTCAGCGCAAATTGTGTCTCTGCCTCACAAATCATGTCAGACAGGGTTTGAAATTGCTAAATTTGCATTAAGTACATTTCAAAATGTCGCCCTCACACTTTGTAAGAATAAAAAAAACCTCTCATTTGCTTGCAGAAAATTTTAGCCAAAACCTTTTAGACTTTGAAACTCAAACTTTTATGTCTGAAATTTAAAAAATGTAGTTTGTGAATCACTTTTATTGTATGTGTTTGAGTACCCATGACCTCGTTCAAGTTGACTGAACATTGTGCTTTTTCAGTCTTATCAGGCAATTTGTCAGATCCTGTCCACCACTTTTTTATGGCCCCTTTTATACGGTGCTTTTTATGGCAGTGCAGGTTACAAATGAACATTATCTATGACAAGCCTACTTACTGGTGACAATCAAGTGATAGGCCTCTATTACAATAGCCATTAAAAGCCTTTTATCTCTGATTCTGGAGCAATTACCCCCTCTCTCTGAAAATAAATGTATCTTTTGGAGTCAGTGCGTGCTCTGTCATAAATCTACTGATGTGCTGTCAATATTGACCCTGCAGTCTTGGTGCACGGGTTAGGCAACAGATGGGGTCTGGGTTTTTTTCAAGTGATATATTTCACTTAGTGCTCAGCTTGGCAGCTCAGCGCTGTGTTTGTCCCCCTAAGAGTCAGGGAAACACTTAAATCTGCTTTAAAAAACCAGTATGAATCAGTTCATTGCAGGGTGATAATTTATTAACCCGTGAAAACAATGAAGTGTCAAAACAATTGTCACAAGTAATGGCGGGCTTCTCTTTGACACACTGCAAGAACAAGTGCTCAATGGCCTCTTGAATAAAACTTAGTTTGCCAACCTACTTCTCTCCAGTGGTTGTATGAGTTACCTCTAAACATTACATTATATTTTTACATTATTCCATTTTAATCCTTTAGTTCACGTTCATTTTAACTTTTGCCATCCTCAGAAGTCGGTCATGACAGAAAACTTCTCTTTCAGTCTGATTTTAATGCAACTGCTTCCCCTTTGGTTCACTGAGTGAGTTTGTGAAATCCATTTCAGTCTTCAGGGGCTAACAGATGTGAAGATATGTAACCCAGGGACTTGACTTCTGTCGCACATTGATGGAAATTCTGGGAAGCAAATTCAACGAATGTCCCAGAAGTGTATGAGTAACCCTGGACTCACTATCCAGCTCTTTCACACACAAGACACCAGATTCCCCACACTGGGTGAATGCATTATCGCTTTGTCTTCTCATTTATATTCCATCATACTTAGCCCGTCTCTCCATTAGTTAAGAGATTAAACTTTGAGGAAAGCTGTCTACTGCTTCATCGCCTCAGGTCAGTGATCACTTACATTGTAGTCCTGTTCTTCTTTTGTGCGTACAGTATATCTTCTCTTCAAACGGGATTTGAACTGCTAAAGGCAGGAAGCGTGTCGGAGAACCAGATAGCACAAAGCACTTTGAGAATTACCAGATCATTGCCAGCTCCTGCCATGGTTGCCAGGCAACCAAATCCTGCTATTCAATTGTTGAATGTTGCACAGTATCCAGCTGGTCCAGTTATTCCCTTATCGCAGGTACAGTGAAAGGCCCCAGTGCATTGTGGGAAACAATGCACCAGAGACTGAATCAAAGCAGCGGGCTCTGCTGTTGTTCGACCATCAGTCACAGTAAATGACTCAACTGTATCCTGTCACTGTGACTGAGCTGTGTGGATGAGTGGGTGTTTGTGTGCACAGAACCATCCAGTCATGCATGCATAAATTGAATGAATGCATGTGTATATGTGAGTGTGATTTGTTCTTTTGAAAAGGCTGTGGGCCTAATTGGATGTACAAGTGACCTCTGTCCTGAAGGGATTCAGCTTCAGCCTTTTGTTGACTGCGGTGTTAAAATCGAAAGAGGAAATAAAAACCCACACATCTAGAAAATGACAATCAAGCCAGAAATGTGCACCTCTTAAGGTTGAAGGTTAAACTATGAAAATTAGCATTCGGTCAAGGAGTAGTGTAGAAATAACACTTTTCCATGGCACTAATGTCTTGTCAGTTCTATGCTAAGGGTTTTATTTTCTCTTGCCCAGATTTTTTATAATTGACAGCACTTGTCATGCCTTGTTGAGATTTTCTGCCACAATCATGACTTTTGCCCCTGACTAACTCCATTTGTCAAGCTACTGTTGGCAAATAATGATAACTCTCCTCATTTTCCACACCATTTCCCCAGCCTAAAGAGGTTTATGAATAAGCTATTCAGTGCATAAGATGTGCAATAATTATCTAAATGTCTAAATAGACCTCAACCATGTGGGAAATGTTTCAGTGCAGTTTGTCATTAGCGTTGTAAACACAATGACAGGTTAGGTCTTCATGAAATATAGTGGAATGGTACAACAGGGGATAAGACAGCAACAATTGCAGTTTAGGCTGCATCTGGTTCTGCATGAATTAAGAAGTCTTACACTGAACATAAGCAGTGACATAAGTGTCACATGTGGTGTAATTAATATCACTTTGGACATGCATCCTAAAAGATATCATGGATGCAGATTTAAGATAAAATAAAATAATCCTTCATCCCACATTGGGTAAATTTACAGAATAGCAGCAGCAAAAAAAGAAAGTGCCTTGTGCAATCATTTCAATACAAACATATAAAATAGAATAATATAAGTGTAACCTAGAAAGAATATATACAGGACTATTACAAGTAGTAAATTAGTAAATGTGATCAAATTAATAACATAAAAGTAAAAACTCCTCTGGGCTGGGGGTCATGTTGTCCATCAGTGACAACAGCTTGGCCATCATTCTCCTATCAGCCACCACCTCCACAGGGTCCACTGGACAGTCCAGGACAGAGCTGGCTTTCTTCATCAGTCTGTTTATTCATGCTCTCTTTTGTTCTGTCCGCCTTCAGAAAGTGAAATCCTTCCAATGTGGTGTTTGTGTCCGGTGTTAGCTCTGTTACCCATGTATCTGTGAATAGCATGATGTGTCTCTACCTGCATTCCCTCTGGTGCTGGGTTAGCAGCACTAGCTTGTCCATCTCATTGAAGATAGAGCCCATAACGATGGGTGGAAGGACAAGTCTATATTATCTTTTCTTTGCTCGCTCTGCAGAGCCAGTTGATTTATATGCCAAGTCAAATTTGATCACTGCCTCAGAGGAGCCCTGCATTTTCCGATTACCCCAGATGTTTCTGCCTGAATGCAAGCTATGTGAAAGGAGTGTTGCTGATGATAACATGTTGTCAAGGTTATTCTGGTTATGAGCCTCTTGAAGCAGGGCTATACTTTAAAGAGGGGGTATTTTACATTTTTCAGGGCTTAATACTGTTATTCTGGTAACTCTGCAGTAGTTTCACATGATTTACAGACCCCCAAAAATCTGTGTCTGGTTTTATAGAAAACACTTATGTCAGCCACTGCCTAAAGTGTTTTTAGCTGCTGTTTCTTTAAGGCTCACCTAGAGAGCATACCTTGGTCTTTTAGGCCTGTCCCTCATACAAGCCATTTTGACAATTCTCGTAAAGATCTTTTGCTATTTTAAGAACAGACCGTTTTGATTTAACCACTGAGTCCCAATTTTTGATGCACCAAAGCATGTGACAGCAGTAACAAAGCAAAAGTTCCCCCCAGCATGGTTCACTTCTTTAGCTTTGGCCTCAGGACAAGTGGCGGTAATTGCCAAGCTGGGTGCTCTGAAACTTTAGTGATTTCTTTGATATGCAATGACAGATTGTTATATAAGCGTTTAAAGCCTGTCGCCCCTCAGTATATGAGTAAAGTTGTTTTTATGCAAGTTTGAAAAGAAGTTGCATCATAGTCACACAGATGGCATCACCACTGTCCTCTGTTATGAATGATTGGAAATTCTTTTGCAGTGAGACTGCACATCAAGTTCAGTCACATAAAACCCTTCCTGAATGAGCTGCCTTGGTTATAAAATACACTTGTAGTAGCCTTGAAAGAAGCACTTAACAAGGTGAGTCCATGAACAACTGCATATCTGGGGAGCCTAGCAATAAGGTTTGAGAAGGAAATATCGATAAAATGTTGGACTTTCCCATCCTGAAGAAGCCTTCAAGAGGATTTATCTCCCCATGATTTTATCAAATCTTGTTAGAATTCATTTATCCAAGCATGAAATTTTGAAACTCAGCATGACAGATTTGACATGGCCACACACAGAATTACAGAGACTGCAGTTAAAGGGTGTAAACATGTTAACAGTATGTTGCTACATTGGCAGAACTACTCTCAGCGCCAAACCATTGTATCTTTGATGGCTGACAATGCTTGAATTTATATCATATAAACTTCCTTAATGCAAACATTTTTTGCCACAGTGTGCTTTTTCAGTCATGTTCAGTCTGAAGCAAATATTGCCCCACTTTGCCTTGTGTTAGAGTACGAGAGATCTGAAATAGACTTCAATTTATGTGTAGTGCTGACATTTACTGATGACTAATCTGCTCGAGACAGCCTGCAGAGCTAAGGTTTTATAATCAGCTGTGGGTCACTGGAGAAGTGGTTGAACAGAGAGACAGAAAAGGTGACAGAATATAAATATGGGAGATTATTGGAGCTAGGACAGGTTTGCTGAACATATGCACACACTGAATGTTTGAAACGGCAAATTTGCCTGTTATGTGCTCTGACCACAAGTTCATAGGTCCATGAAAACTGCCAATCTTCTAAATCTGAAGCACTGCATTGCAGCTTCTGTGGTCTGTGAAATGTAAACATTATGCTTAGAGTAGAGCTGTCCATGTGCTGCATGTGTCATTTGGAAAGTGTATTTTTAGTCTCTGTAATGCTGTCAGGGTTTTGCATCGGCTAGCTGTCTCTCATTTCTGGATCCAGGAAAGGCTGTCATAGGCAAGGCAGGCTTCCACTGAGAGGAAACAGATTGCCTGTGTTGTGTGTATGCTGGGTTAGAGGCTAAAGCTGGGGCTGAGCCCCGAAAGTGGCGGCAGACCATGGCCAAGTGCCCACATTCACACACACACACACACACACACACACAAACACACAGGGAGGAAGATAGAGGCTATAAATACACAGGGTAATGAGAGTGTGGTGTCACTGTCATCCTCATGCTCTGTCGCCCATAGCCACACACAGTCTCTTTCTCCTGACTGTTCCATATCAGTACACACACAAACATGCACATGCAACACAATGCAGACGTGATGGATTATAAACTGGGTGGCTTCACAATAATAGTATTAGGTGCTAAAGTATGAACACCCTGTCTCTGTGTGTCAGAGTGTTGCACCAACCTGATTTAAAGCTGAAAATCAATGCCTAAAATTCATGGTTCCTCATTGAGAGATTCTATTGATGTGAATTTCAGTTCAATACATTTCTATAAATGTTTAAACAGCGGCTAAATGCAGTCTGTGGTTTGACAAGTGATGTTGCTTTAGTGCACATGTTAGCCCTTTGATCCAATGTCCTCTAAAAATCACAGTAACTAACACAGATTTTTCCTTTGAGATCCTCTCACCACAGGCCAAATTTCCACTTGTATTCAAACTGCATAAACTTGCTTTAGAAATACTATCAATGAAGCAGTTTTACATATAGTTCTTTCCCTACACCAAGACTGAATCTTTATTTACAGATTGTTGATTTGGGCACAAGAAATTTATAGAAAATCAGATTATGTCTATGTCATCTTTCATGAAGTCATTGTGTACAATGCTTTGTTCCTATTCTTGTTCAGGCCTGTCTGTTAACTTTTTTTTTCTGACTGACACCACAGAAAGCCTTTCACTGGCTCTCACCATTTCTAGGGCTGAAAAGTTATTTTGCAGTGATCCCTATCCTCTTGGTATTGACTGCAGCATTTGCTGTGTATACTCCATGTTTACTTTAATTCAAAGAGTTTTTACAAAGAGTATGTAAAAAGAATGAGAATGCCAACCTGAAAACTATTCAGTGTTCAAAATCTCACCTTCTGTTTTTGCTCAGGAAGAGGTGACATTGAAGAGCACTAAGGTGTTCTAAAAGTTAAACCATTTTCACTTGAGAGAGTGCTGTAAATGACAAAGCAGAAATACTTAACTGCATTGTTTTTTGTACATAAAGTATGCACTACCAATGCAAACAATGTTATTAATGGACACTGTCCCTCAACATGTCATAGTAATCCAGGGTCTACTTGGATACCTGAGGTAGAAAGTTCAGGTCTTTAAGCGCATGGATAAGACCATGTTGATCTTTCTGAAACTAGAACATTTACATGTACTGCACATATCTGGGATCCTAGAAAAGTAAAATAACACAGGGACACTCGTCCACATGTAAATAGACAGTTTCTTGCCCGTAAAAAAAAAAAAGTTTAATTAGCCTAAAATAATCCACCAACTGTTTTCTCTCTAACACTGTTTGAAATTACAGAAATATGGGATGAATTTAATCTGAACACACAAACACATAATCATCTGTGCTAACAGAGGATTGTAGCATATGTGTGCAGCTTGTTTGAATTAGTATCTGTATTAAATGCTTGGTACTAAAAAGTTCTCTTGGCGTCTAAATTTTGTTTACTTATCAGTATTGTTTTGTTATATTGTACCCAACCTCCAAGTTTACCACTGTGTTTTTATTTTGGTTGGCAAACAGATGAAAACAAGCACTTTTTCTGTGATGACACAGAAAACACTGTATGGAACATCATCAACAGTGGTTTATTCCATGAATGCGCAGCTCGTATCTAATCAATTTGAGATTAACACGATTTGACAAAGCTCACAGCCTTAAAAAAAAAGCACAAACCCTCGAAAAGAAGCGCTCTGTGTGTCCCCTGGGGCCACTTTGATTCCCTCTGTCCTCCTGCCAGCTCACTTCATGCCTTGCTCAGCTTTCATTGATGTGAAAATCATTCTACAGATACAGGAATATCAATGTTTGTGCCGTAGTGTGTTCCCGTTTGCGGACTCCACACACCTGCTCATTTGTGTGTGTGTGTGTGTTTTATCATTTTATTTTAATGCTTGATTCGTCTCTGTCTGTTGAACCTCCTGTCTGAACTGCATTTGAGCGTCCCTGCCAGCCAGGACACACCTCCCAGATGAAAGGAACGGAGGCTTTTTATGTGCATGGCACATCTAAATTGCATGAGCATATTGTTGTTGTGTTACTTAGCTTTGGAAGGGTAATTGAAAATTGAATGTTGGGTTTGTTTGCGTGTGAGTGTGTGAGATGCATAAACAGATTCACAGGAACCCATCTTGGGGGCAAAGAGGCAGAATTACAGATTGATATTGTTAATTGGATTCAGTCACTTGAAGTCTTGGATTTCATGCCACATTCCATATTTTCAGTGACTCCCTTGCCTCCTAGTCTTCTGTATTTCATTACTGTTAGTGTTTCGTAATGTGATGAGCCTCATCTTCCTTGATGAAGATATCTATGGAAATCATCACTCTCACAAAAGACACATCCAGCCCCCAAAGAAAGCTGTGGGTGGGTGTGTGGGACTGCTGTATCAAATCTCTCCCGCTACAAGTCGCATCGCGCATGGCCTCATTTTTGCTGCGGAGCATCAGAGATTTACCAGAACCAGACTGCAAGAGAACCAGAAAAAGAGTCTAAAATCACTTTACAGTCCTGAGTGGCCCCTGCTTTCTGCAGACCAAAGCCTGCGTATCCATGACAACACCAAGATGGGATCCACTCTTAGCCATTGACTCCTCTCAGTCAGCGCGGAGTGCTGAGGGAGGAAGTGAAGATAAGGAGAGATTCAATTCAATTTGCTGTGAACGGCTGCTTGCCCCTCATGTAAATGGAATAAATAGGTTACACTCTGAGCCACACAGGGGTGAAGCACAGAAACGCCTAAAAGGCAAGGATTATGTTGTCATGGTTAAGTCCCTGTTAAGTCCACAGCGATATGATGATAACTGGTGTGCTTGATCCTTTTCCTTTTTAATTTTGTGCCTTTTCAAAAGTCTTCAGGAAGAAAGAGACTGCACCTCATCCTTCTCGGATTTCCTCTGTTTGAGAAAGTAAAACCAGCCCTAGGAAGAAAGCTCACTGCCGATGCCTTTAAAACTTGGTTGATTTTGACTTAACATGTCAGGAACCAAAGCCTAATGTAAATATGTAACAGACTTGTGAATTTTAGGAGCTAGAACTCACTAAAAAGGACTTTGAGATTTACCAGAGACCACTCATGGTGAAGAGCGAGAAGCAGGGGCATCTGTGGAGCAGATTTTCCCAGCTCCTTAAAGACGGGGGAGCAGGTGTGTTCATTCTGGGATCTTTATCCCAGGCATGTTTGACCAGGCTGTGCTTAAATCAATAGCAATTTCCATCTGTGTCCTGTTAGTTAGACAGGAATAACCTCCTTATGTGCACACTTTCAATACTGTTTCAACCAAGGATGGTGCATTTTTGTATGAATCATTGATATACAGTTAGATATGGCTTTGAGACCATGCACCTTTCTGAGTTTGCAGGAAAATTTGAGTTATTAAAGTTAAATGAGGGTTTATTTAGAGAACACCTTCTTGCAGCCCTCCTGAGATCCTGTGCCGGTGCTGAGCTGTAATGCAAACCTGGTAAAAGAGTCCTTGTGGAAATGACCAAAGAATAAAAATAAGTAGCTAAACATTGCTCTCTACACGGGGGGAGCTGAAAGTGTCGCCTTGTCTGACCTTTGTGCTCCGGTTTGACCACAGCTCCTGTCAGTGCCAAAAATGTATCCTCCATGCACCTCTTTTTGTCTCATCCGCCTTTGATCCCAGGATCAAGCTGTGTACCCTGGGCTTGCTGTGTGAGATGATCCTCCACTGCTTTGGGTTAGCCAAGCTGGCTTTGGCTACACAGACAGCCAAAGCTGCACTGGGTGGCGAAACATAAAATATCGCAACACCTCCACAAATATTTACCCGCACTTTGCCAGGAAGGACATGGCAGTGGAATTTTGAAACTGTGGGACCACTTGTGCTTCACTATTATTGCTGTTTGTAGGATGTAAAATCAGACAGGATTTAAACAGTGAACTGTTTTTCTTGAAATGAGAATGAATTTTTCTTTTTTATGTCTAAAAACCATGTCTAAAGATACATCTACAGAACAGCAAAAAAAAAAAACAGCGTTGGTCTTTATCAGCCAATCTGTTAAATTTCATAGCTGGCTGGGCAGAGGTTATTTCTTGGTAGCTCAGTTTCATCAGTGCAACATTTCCTTATCTGAGCTCTAATCTAAAAGGTCAGGATATATTTATCCTTATCTCTCTGTGTCTTTGTGTAGGTGGAAGAAGTGGTGGACATTGGGACCTTTGCTGAAGAGGACATCCATATACCCAGCATCTACGTCCACAGGGTCGTCAAAGGAGCCGGATACGAGAAAAGGATTGAGGTACCAAACAAGGCCTTTCCTTGAGTGAAAGCAATGAAGTGACAGGCAGAACAAGTTTTCTCTGTATGGTCTTGATTATTTCATGACATGAAGTCGACTTGGTCAAAATGTTGCGTTGATTCTCTCCATATTTTCTGGATGATATGATTATGTCAATGCATTATAAGCTGTGCCTCTTTGAACAGCTGCTTCAATTAATTGAACAAAAAGATTAATCCTGTAACAATAGAGAGTAAACCTTTTCTGACTAAGCCGTCGTGGCCTGGCTTAACCTTTGGATCATTTTTCAGAAACACACATACAAGTGCGTATCCTTGTAGGCAGCCGGAAATAGCCTAAAAAGATGCTTTCTCCCTGTATCTTATATATATCTCTGTTTGTTCCAGAAACGCACGGTAAAGAAAAGCCAAGCAGAGAACCCAAAACCAAAGAAGGAGTCAGACATCATTCGGGAAAGGATCATTCGCAGGGCTGCTTTGGAGTTTGAGGATGGCATGTATGGTATCCTTTTTACAGGAGCCAGGTGAAAAAAAGAAGCTGTATCTTTGCTTGGTTTCTTTATTGTTGCTTTTTGCATCAGTGGATCATACACACACTATGTTAATAGACATATTTTGTATTCACATAGTTTTGCTTTAACATTTGCATTTGGTTTTTTAAGGCTGATCTGTGACACATATGTATGATTCAGCATGACAAATTTGTTGTCTTTGAAATGTTAAGACTTAAAATTCTGTGCAATTGTTCTTTGTCCAGATGACAGTTTTGTTTTTGTTTTTTTTAGCTTATTTACATAACATGATTGTTATGATGAGTCAACAAGGTGGTTAGAAATGAGGGCTTGTGTAAGTCTGGTACAGCAGCTTTAAACATAATTTGGGGTATTTTTCTTTCTCTCTTTTGTCCTTGTGTGTCATTGCATAGTTGCACATGTAGTCGTGACCTTCTTTAACAAAGAACCTGTCAGCCAACCTCGGTATCGGTATCCCCATGCTGGCCAGCAACTTCATAAAACCAGACATCACTGTACACCTTCAAAGTGAAAATGGAATTTTGGGACTGGTGAGACGCCTACAGAAACCTTTCTTTCCCCTCAGCCTCCAGAGCTTTGAACTTTAACCAAACAAGCTAACGAGCAGCATATTTTCTGAACATGCTGTTTTAAAGCAGCAGTAAATGCTTTTAAACTTCACCGTCCTCTGCACATGAAGCAAGATAAATAGTGGCTCATTTGAGTGGTATCATTTCTAGTCAGGGCCTTCATTTGAAATGTGCTGGGTTTGTTATGTAACAAATAGTGACAGTTTGACACTTTCCCATCCATTTCTCTCACACAATCTTTATTTGCTGGCTGAGACTTCAACAAAGACTGCTGCTGCTGTTGCTTTGGGATGACTGCCCGATCACTTGTGTTGACAGGAGAATGTAGGCGCCTTTGCCAATGCTTTATTTGTCAAAGTTTCTTTTAATTACTACTGTCAGTTTTAAAGAGGCTCATCCCTCCTCCCCTCTCCTCTGCTCTCCTCTCTCCTCCCGTCTGTCTGACAGGATTGCCCCCTTTGTTGAACACAGAGAAAATCAATGTCTCATCTAATCAGAAAAATGTGATTGTGTCTGTCCCTCCCATGAAAGATCATGGCTGGTCAGGCTGATTGACATATGTGGGTGTATGTGTGACTGCACAGCTGTGTGCAAATTCTTGTTTATCTCCATCTACAGGGCCCGTACCCCACCGAAGATGCTGTTGATGCAGACTTGATTAATGCTGGTAAGTGTTACCCTAATCAAGATCTCACAATGATGCACTGTTGTGAAAAGCTGGGGAAACATTTAGCTTTCTTATTCAAGGATGAAAGAACAGCTTATTAGTTAAAACATGAGTTACAGTACCATAATGTACACCAGAGACCAAGCAGTTTAACATACTGTATATATTTGTCTTTTGTCTTAACAGTACAGTGCTAGAAAGACAACAAGCATCGTTTTTTAACTACCTCCTTGTGCACAAAGACTTGAGTAAATCTGTTAGAATCACAATGCGTCATAACCTGATGTTTACCCACCTGTTGACCATGACAATGATATCACCTCAAACTCATACATCCAATTTCCACAGGAAGTGTGCATGCTGCATAGTTGATCTCCATCAGTTGTAGCCAATGTTTCCACAGAGGGTGCTGCTGAAACTCACAGCTGTGTCTCACGGCTCTGTTTAAGGGGACATATGCTGATCCGTGATTTAATACTTACATATGATATAATAAATTTGAAAACAAGACCTTTCACCCCCAGAATTTTCAAAAAATGAGATATTGTATTTTTTCTGATATCCTAGAATGAGATTTGATGCTTCTGAAAATAGGTCATTGACATTTGGCTTCGAGATTTGACCCTCATGACGACACGAGGATCCTTTCTTGGAGTAGAAATTGGAGTAATCTGAAAAAGCAGCTCCTCCTCTGTGATGTCAGTTAAGGCACACATAAATACAGCTCCCTACTAGCTCTGGCTAACTTGACTGAGTGCTGGATGCAGGGACTCTGCTCTGCTGAGCAGCTCGGCTTTGCGTGGTGAATTGGCAGTTAAAACACTGTAGTTTTAGCAGACGTTGTAATACTTGTGAGACTGTGATATTTGCATGCTTGTTCTGACATGCACTGTGAACCTGGACCACAATAATGCTGCGGTAATAACATAGTGACAAACTGACGGTAGAGGCGATCTTTAGGCGACACTTTCGGCATGATGGATAAAACAGACAGAGAAAAGTGAAAGAGCAGGATGGAGCCCTGTTATAGAAATAGTTTATTCGTGAAGTCTGCCTATATTTCCACATATAAACTATACATGTTACAGTACCAGTTTGACTCACCACACTGAAGCGTCCTGAGATGATCTGTGTCGAGGTGGATTTTCTTCCTCCTGAGCTGCAGAACCGTCCGGGTCTGACTTGGGGTCCAATACAAAAGGACGTATCCTACACTCTGCCATTTTATTAGTGCTATCAATGCCTTACGGTGAAGTTTTGGCAAACAGCAAACTCGCTCGGTCTGCCCCATTCAATGTGGCAATTTTGTAAATACCGCCATGCTGCAAAAGCCGCCCCTAGCTCTACCCCCTCCGCCCCTCTGATAGAACTGACCAATCAGAGCACAAAGGGCTGTGACGTTGCGAGGTTACTGGAGGTCATTCTCGAAACGGAGCGTTTCAACGAGATCTTCAGAATGGCCTAAAATGAGGATATTGAGAACGCTATTGTGGGGCAATGAAGGAACTAAATGACTTGTACTGAGGGCAGAAATGCTTTACAGGCATCCTAGTCTGGCATAGTGAAAAGAAGAAACAAACATGATATGTCCCCTTTAACGATATGTACAGAGTTTTTTTTTAATCAGGATAAACAGATTAGATTGACCTGGGTAGCTAGTTGGGCACACTAACAGCATAACCAATCTGATTGGATTCAAAATCAAACATCAAGCACAGACCTCTGACCAGGTATCTGATCCTATTGAAAGAATATTGATGATATATCATTAACAGCTACAAAAAGGCCAATTCTAAATGATCCATGCTGATCTCAACAAAACTCATTGATGTTAATTTTGTCTGAATGTATCAAGACAACAAAAGGAAACAAAATATCGAATATGTTATAACATGAAAAAAGTGAAATAGCATGCCATCAATGATAGAAGCACAAAACCTGTGGAAAAATACCCAAATGAACAGGCGCCAGATGGAGCAAAACTGTGGCGCTGACAGAATACTATGCACATGGGTCTTGTTCAAGTGGGGAGAAATGGATGCACATTCCTTTTCAGTAACCCATTGCTCATTTTTTCAGATTTGATTTAATGCTTTTCTAACTGTCTATTTTTATTATCCTTTTATGTAAGCAGTATCTAATGTAGTGTGTTTGTATCAAAGTTAACTTTTCTAATAAATAACTGAAAGTGTTTTATTTTGCCAGAAATCTAATTCAACCCTTTTTTCCTCAGGGAAGGAGACCGTCACTGTGCTCCCAGGGGCCGCCTATTTCTCGAGTGATGAGTCATTCGCCATGATCAGAGGGTGAGGTCCTCGCACAAAAGCTTTTAATAATAGGATAGTTATGCCTGACATTTATGGATTTAATCTGACAAAGTTTATTAATACTTTCAAATGTTGTTTTCTTTTAACATCACAAGTCTATAAACTTCCTGTCTATAAACTTCTTAGTGGGGCTTATCCAAAAGACAGAATAACACAACACCACAAGCCAGCGGTAGCAGCTGAGCAGCACTGGTTCAGGACACAATCATGATTTGTAACAGTGGATATTAACAAATAGCCACTGTCACCAGTAGAACAAGACAACAGCCATGCCGATATTCCCAAGGTCCCTGCCTCTTATTGATTTGCCAGCTGTCTAAGATTGTCCGCCCGCACTCCCCGCTGCATCAGTTTTGTTTGTCCACCCAGTGGAAATCCAATAGTGCGCATAAATAGCTCTGTCCAGTCACTGGCAGGGACCATACGGAACCGCGCTGGTTATGCCAGTGTGTGTGTGTGTGTGTGTGTGTTTGTGTGTGTGTGTGTGTGTCTGTGTGCGTGTGTGTGTGTGTGTGTGTGTGTGTGTGTGTGTGTGTGTGTGTGTGCTGTTAAAAGTCTAGAGTTGAAAGAATAACACAACATATGGTGGATTGTGAGCCATGTAACCAGTTACTTCTGAGACAAGAATTACATTTTCTTCTTTCATCACAAACTTTATCACTTTGCAGTCTTTGTGTTTGTGTGTAGCCCACTTGTTAACAGCAGAGAAACAAATCAAGACTCTCAGTTTTACTCTACACAGCTGTGCCTTGAATCCTAGTTTAATTTTCTACAACAGCAAGCATTCGAATGAATGATTTATTGCTCAGAAGCATTGTTGGATTTCTCACTTTTAAAATTATGTTGAAACAGAAGGTAACTTCTCTATGTGGACACGGAGTCACACATAGGTAAGTTAAAAAGTAATATCTTGCCAATTAAAATTTCCTTCAGTTTTTTGTGCTGATATTTCAAATGAGTATGGACAGAGAGACCAGGCCCCCCAATCAGCCCACTTTAACAAAAACAGAAAGGAAGGACGGGAGTTTGAAAAAATGATGAAAATCAAAGAGTTTTCTTCTTTTTGAGTGGACTGCTGAGTTCATAAGTGTTACTGATTCTGAAGCTGACAGCTGTCTTCTTCTGTCGTGTCATTCTCTGCAGAGGTCACGTCAACCTGACAATGCTGGGAGCTATGCAGGTGTCAAAACATGGAGACCTAGCCAACTGGATGATTCCAGTAAGTTTTGGCTTTTGCTGCATACATCACATCTTTTTTCCTTTCTCAAAATCCTTGCCCCCTGCTCCCCATCTGCTGTCCACCTCAATACATCGGCCTAATCCCAATTCACTCCTCTAAGTCTGTACATCTGAGTCCTCATTGACTGAAGTAGTGTTAAGAGTAGTGCGTTTGTAGGGCTGCAACTAACGACTATTTTAGTAATTGATTACTGTGATTATAATATTTACGATTAATTGATGAATCGGGGTAAACAAGGATGAGAATGCATAATAGTTACATTTTCAAAACCAAACATGCGTTGTTATTTTAGTTGATGACTATTGTTTGCTTAAAGATATATACAAAGAAACCACATATTTGAACATGCTGACCAGATGCTACTTTATAAGTTATAGCAAATTTCATAAATGTATTGTCACTTAAAGAATCAACAGTATGGGTAAAATAGTAGTGCTGCATGATTTGGGGAAAAGGTGTGATTTGCGATTAGGTGGACAATATTGCGATTGCGATTGTGCTTGCGATTTAATAAAAAAAGTTGTGTCATGATGAGTCTACAGACTTGCTTGGTTATCATGGAGAAAAATCTGAATTGCATGTGCTGATATTGCGATTGCGATTGCGATAATCGTGCAGCCCTATAAAATAGTAGAAAATATTTTATATCATCAGATTAAGGATTTCGTGGGCCTTAGTCTGGGGTGGTAATCAAATGAGGAATGGGGCGCACTATCATGACATCACAGGTTTCCTAGAACAAGAAGCACCATTAAGTAATATGAAACTCCCTCCTTTGCCAAATAATGTGGATTTAAAAGAAAAGCAGAAAATCAGCTGTTATAACCATTAAAGCGTTGTTTACAACTTAGTTTTTTGCACAAACTTCTCTTAATACTTCAACATTTGAAATGACCTTAGGTTAAGTCCCAAAGTAAGGCCTTTGGTGAGTCAAAAACACCATTAGTGTGTAATTTGCTGTCTTAAAGCCCACATACCTAATGATGATAACTGAGGACAGCTCTAAACACTCACACACTTCATGAGGGATGCATAATTCACTTAATGAGTCTTTTCTCTGTCAATGTTTTTCTTTTTGCCAAAAATGAGCAATCTTTCAATGTTTTCAAGGATCCAAACATCATTTGTACTTATCAGTAAAAGACCCCAAGGTGTTTAGGTGATTAAAAAAAGTTGCAGATGAAGTTTTTGTTTGTCAGGTAACTTTTTTGTAATTCTTACTCTGTATACTTGAATGCTTTTTGTAATGAGTGATTTGTCTTTGATGAGATTCTGTTAATTTCCCTTTTTAAATTAGAATTTGAAAACATTTGAATTGCTTTTTGTTTATTTTTAATTTTTTTTGGTCTCTCCATGTGCAGCATAGTTTGTCTTCGACAGGCATAGTTTTTATCTCTTGACATTTTTTTCTACATGTTGGTTAACATACCTTGGAACAGAAGATGCTTTTGTAAATGTACCAAGATTTAGCCTTGGGTCTTGCTCAAAAGCATTAGTAAATGCTGGTCAAGTGACAGAGGAGATGGGGTTGTTTGTGTGAGCCCAATGATATTGCTCATTGTTTCATCAGGTCAATAGATCTTAAAACACAGATGCCACAGCCCTCCTCTGTGATTACTAAGGTCAAGAACCCATTAAAGGCTGCCTTGGATAAGAGAGAGCTCGACCAGCATGCCTCCTGGCACACGGCTGTTTTCTGCTTGACTGGAGAGCATTCAGTTCCCAGTTTTATCCTTGAGCTGCTGGAGCTTTATCAAGCTGTCGTACATGAAGCAAGCTTGTACCCAGCTGTTTGCAGGAGAGGCAGGCTCTAATGTTTCTTTCCTCTTCTTATATTTCTCTATGCAGTGTCATGAACCTTTCAAGATATGTTGAAATATTTAACTTAACATAGTGCACCATTTCTTGGATGCTTCTCCCTTGTAAGCAGCCTAGTGGCTGTAAGAACAGAGTTGTAGATATTGGAATTCAGCATTGTTGTTCAAAGATAATATTTACAGTATGTGTATTTGAAGGCAGCATTATGTAAAGGAATACTGTACACGATGCTAATCTCTGATTAATTTTCTCTTTACCTTTCCAGATCTACTTACTTGTCCTTGTGATTGCTAATTAACCAGTGTTTGATAAAGCAGGCTTGGTGGATACTGAAGACCTGCAGCTGAGCTGTAATTCATTAGCAGGGAGTTTAATCTCATTTGGCCATTCAAGTGTTGGACAATTTGTGAAGGACAATTATACAGCAGCAGCACAGTCTCATACACCTCTGCACCTACAAACGCTTCCATCTCCACCACCCTATTTTAAAAGGATGTATGAAGAAGAATTGCATTTCCTGAATTCTTTGACAATGAAAATTATTCATTATCTATAGATGGGCACAAAGCGTGAAATTGGAAATGTACGTAGGTGTTGGGGGTGCCATATACTCAGCATGATTATGTTGATGTTGAACACTTTTAATATGCAAAGTGCAGTGGAACATTTTCCAGTTGAGGGCATTGAAATGCTTTTACATCTCCACTCAGCCTGAAAATCTGGGGAAACAATATTGGGAGAAGGGGTAATAGTCCAAAGCCTGGTATTCAGGATTCAGTCCACTGGTTTATCCTTGAGCAGCTGAAGCTTTGCCAAGCTGTCCTACGTGAAGCAAGCTTGTGCCCAGCTGCTAACAGGAGAGGCAGGCTCCAATATTTCTTGCCACATGTACCTCTCCATACATTTGTTCGCACAGGGTCATAAACCTTTCAAGAAATTCTGAAATATATAACTCATATTTAAAGTAACAACACATCAGATGTTAAAAACACAAAAATTACTTGTTGAATGAAAAAGCAGAGATATTCATTACCTCTGTCAAGGAGGTTATGTTTTTGGGAGAGTTTGTTTGTTTGTTTGTCTGTGAATAACATAACTCGAAAACTGTCTGGATACAGGTCTCTTCTTCAGGATTCTTTATCATTGTGAGATAGGGCTGTTTTCACCATATGTGTGTATAACTCCACGATATATGGTCGGACTACTTTGAAAAACAATACAAGACAAGGTCACAATAATTTCTGACAGATGTAAAAGTATGATCTAGATCCTGGCAATATTCTGGATACTAACATCTGGAATATGAAAAATGTACTGGGCTATCATAATTTTCAACACTGTCTGGCAACAAATTATCATACAAATCTGCAACTAACACCAAATTGTAGCAGACAGTCTGCTGAAAGGGAGTATAACATTAAAGTAGGACTAAAGTGTTGTGACATTCACAATATGCTTATATACGCAGAGGTCTGCGCTCTCTGAGTGCTTTTCTAGTTTTTTATTTGATGCCAGCAACACATTTCAAAAAAGATGGGACAGGAATAATAAAACTGAAGAAGTTGTGTACTGCAATAAAAAGGGTGACACCCTCTAACTGACCAGGTTAGTCACATGGCTGGGTATAAAAAAGCACTTAGAAGAGGTAGAGTCTCTTTGAGGTAAAGATAGAAAGGGGTTCACATCACATCATCAAGTCATAAAATGTACGGTAATAAGATAACTCAGAGATTTTATATAACCTGACAAAATACCATCAAAATATTCAGATAATCTAGGGATTTTTCAGTGCAGAAAGTGACAAGGCTGAAACCCAATACTGTGTGTCTGTGATCTTCATTAGAAACAGGCATAACTCTGTAGTGGAAATCACAGTTTCAACTCAAACTTGCTGTTGCTCTGAAGACGAAAGTGACCTTCTGTCTTGACAGCAGCACACACTTCAAAAAACAAGATGGATGGAAAACTCAGCTTTTCAGACCAAAGTTGTGTCTGATTCAGGCTATTTTGCAAATAAGAAGAGCTTCTTCTAATGGGTGTGTTTGTGACTTCTGGTGCTTTTGCGGCCTGCCCCAAGTGGACTTTTGAGGAACTGCTGTTTTTAGCACCATTGCTGCTGATTACCCCATTATCCTTTGTTTTATGATTATAAACACATTTTGCCTCTTTGGCTCCTGTGTACATTTAAATAAATTCAAAGAGAAAACATTATTTTTCTATCCATCCAGATTTCACAGCCTTAATCAGTCCTATTCTATAAACAGCATCGTTTTCCAGTTACTTTGCACATGATTTCTATTGTCTCCCTGTCACGTCCCGTCTCTCCCTTTTGATTCTTCTCATTAGTTGTCCGGGTAACGAAGGCTTGTGGCGGTCCGTCGCTATGTTATTAAATAGAGAGTGGTTTGTATCAGACAGCGGAGAACTACCAGAGATTTTGTGGAGGAGAGAGAGGAAGCCAGTTGGTTAGTGGGAACTTTTGGAATGTGAAGGGGGTCATTTTCTGTGGTGTGTCTGCCACTGACTGGAAAGTGAACACTTGCTCGACAAATGAGGATATGCTGTCGTCATGGCAACACAAAAAATGCGAGCAACCCCTATGTCTAGAAAGAAAAAATACAGCACGTGTCAAAGTATGCCTCCCTTGATGCTTATCTCATGCTTTGAAGCAACAGCTGCATGTGTTTGATGAGCAGTGCTACTGTGTGTAACATAGAAATATATATTGAATGAAGGATATAAACATCTTTGTATACAGAGGCTGCAGACTTAAACTCTCCTTCCTTTTATCCCATTTTCTTCCACGTTTGGAGAATCATTTTGTGAAAACATTTTAGTGCAGTCTCATTGCTGTCACTGTCACAAAAGGCTTTAAACCTTTATAAATAGCCTCTGTTCTTTGCCAGTGGCGACTTGTCGAGAGAGCCTTGTTGGTGGAGTGGGTCTGACTGTGTCATTGTCTCTGCTTTCCCATGTTATGATAGGTGTCATCTCAGCAGAGCTTTGACTTAAGACATCTACTGTTATCTGGGTTCAACACCACTGATGCTGCCTCCTACAGTCCACCACACTATTGCTCACTTTAAAAACCATTATGTGACTGGATGCTCCATTACTTACATCCTCTCTTAAACGCCTCTTTAATTAGCATAGGGGTTGCTTACAGTATATCTGCTGCTGGCAGGGATTAATTTCAAAGATAAAGAGTAGTAAAAAAAATTGGCAAAAAACTCTTCTTCCTGTGGGAAAAAGTGTGAGCAGATTTTCTCATTACTCGTGCTCGTTTAAAGCTGGAAAATAACATTAAAGTTCCTTTGAATCCTCATACCAGCTCTAACTGAGCATTTTTCACAAACTTGTAATTAGTTTTTCTGTATTACAATATGAGACATAACAGTACCAATTACACAGTTCTCTTAAATGGCTCTTATAATTGAGCAGCTCCAAACTTTAAAATAGAGCAACATTCTTTGCTTCCAACGAGTATTTTCATGTTTCTATGGCTTCTGTTAATGAAATAAGGAAAGATACGCGAGGTCAGGCATCCAACTACCCTAACAGAGCTGAGATTACAGCATGGTGGTCAGGAAATTAAAAAACCTGTGGGGCTTCAGTCAGACCTACAAGGTTAATATCATCAAAGCTGCATTAATTAAACTACTAAATTGCCCACACCATTGTTGCTGTCACAAGCAAAAGGTTATTTCTTTCTGTGGCTACTGTTCAGGCTTAACATTGATGCTATTAAGCTGTGTTCCTCCGGTTTGTTCTGGCAGTGAGCCAGATGCTATAGCGCCAATTCCCAAAAGTATCCAACTCTTAATATTTGGCACAATGTTACTCCCCAAGTCCAATTTTAGAAGGAAAGTAATAAAGAGGGGTCCAGTCTTAGGCTGCAGCAGGTTATTGGGCAGACAGACAGAACAAGTCCAGAGCCGAGAATTACTTCGACTAAATAAAGCTATTTTAGGGAACAGGATCATTTATTAAGAACTTATCCATTTGAAGCTTTTACCCCATCATGCATGTGCAAAACAAAAGATTTGTTGTTGTTGTTTCATCCACCAGTTCTTGTTCCTCTAAATAGGTTCCTTACACAATGAAGAATTCTTGGAAAATCTGTCATAAATCCTAGATTTTCAAACCTCTATGTTTGATGCATATGACAGAGGCTGAAATGAGAATTTTCTAAAACACCAGTGTGAGGAAAAAAAAAACTGATCTATCTGGAGATGTAAATCATGTAAAGATTAATGGGTACCAGAACAGCAGTTTAAAGCCTAAATGTTAAATAACCCCTCTTTAGAGCTCCTGTTTGGCCCCTGCACACATGTCTAAGTTACTGAGCTCTCATGGCTGATCAAGGCATTTGTCTGATGTGACTATGATTCCTTTTGTTTGTCTCTTATGAGATGGTTGCTTTTAAATTTCAGAACTTTCAGTCTTTTACATAAAGCTAATAGTTTGTTGTTGGGTTACAAAAGTAATTGGAATTAATAATTCTGTTATTGATTATATAATAATAAATTTATTTATTTATTTATTTATTTTATATATATTTCTATATCTTCTATTTCTAGAGTATCATTTGTAGTGCATGTTTTCCTGATGAGAAGTACAGCTTTGACGGAAAGTAATTGACAAAAACTGTATGTTTCCCACCTGAGATTTGAAGCAACAGCTGAAGTCATAGTCCAAATGTTTATGTACTTATTGTTTTTGAAATGTTATAAATGAATATCAGTTTTTACTAAGTTTGATTTGATGAGTGTGAGTTTTACAGCACACAGAAGCTTAATCAAAGCAGGTCACAGAACCACATGCCAATCTGTCAATCAGAGGAGAGCAAAGACCAGCCCTACTAAAAATTCAGGTCACTGACAATACCATGAAAGCAGGGGAGCCTATACATGTCAGCGGGTCTTGCTATTGTTTACTGTGTTGTGTAAGTAATGAGGTCATAAGCAATAGTGGGCCATTTTAATAATGTGAAAATGGAGTTGAATTGCTGTGCTTGTTTCTTGCTTGCTTGCTTCAGATGATGGACACATTCCTACATATGGTTCTCTGTTGTTTTATTCTACAGCTGATCACAGTGAGTTAGGTAATGTAATATGATTGTTTAATCTTTAAAAAAAGGTGGCCTACAGTTACCTTTCCCCTGCATTGTATGGAAGCAGGTGTCTAGCTCACACAGCTGGGTTTAGGAGTCCTGCTTATATCATGTCAGAGAGTCTTTTCACACACACCACCAAACACTTTTTCACTTTTGAAAAGCAGCAGGATGAGAAGTCTTGAAATTCAAAACCCAGAGTAGATACTGTTTTAATAAAAAAGACATAAGGAGTTTCATTCCCAGATGTCACGTGAGCTGCTATGGTAAGCTTCTCAATTACTGTTTTATAAGATAATATAGTCCAGCTAATTAAGAGCAACCTCTCCCATATACTCAGTCTTTGCTTTCCCCCACTTCCTCTACCCCGCCTCTACTCTCCAAGCCCTCCTTCCGCTCTCTGTTGATATCTTCTCCACCCAGCTGGCCTCCCCGGAGGCAGACAGCATCCTTATGATGCACCACACTTGGCGTATATATCCTCCGGTTATCAAGTGAGGAGCAAAGCAGGCTTTTCACATGATTGATGAGCAAATGGGATTTTAATTCAGTTACTCAGTCGTCACCCTCTGGCCATATCTGCATGTCAGCCTCCCCTATTTGGAAACCATCTTTATTGGGAACAATGAGAGAAGGAGACAAATTTCAACATGTTAGCTGTTCTTTTTGCTGTGATGATCTCCTAGGTTTCCCTGTCAAGAAGACAAGAAAAGGAAAACTAAGCACTTAGGATTTGTGAAGAAATGTTGGTCTTATAAGAAATGTACGGTCACGTATTTTCTATTTTAAGTGTATCTATAGTGTCTGCCATACATTCAGCTGTATCTTCAATCTGAGACTTGCCAGTTAACCTCTGTTTCAACCTAGCTGTCTTCATCAAACACTTGCCACAGAGAGCCATTTAGACCAAAGGCTCCCTAGAAGCGCAAAGATGGCTTCTATTATGATACTTAACTCCTGTTGCTGCTGCATCTTACTGTGACCTTTAATAGCTTTCACTGTTAAATACGTGCCCAGATTGCCCCCGCCTGCCTCATTTGTATCGAGTACCGTCAGCTCTCAGGACATGATTCATACGCCTGAAGCTTTGGATCACACTATAGTGAATGCGTTTCCCCCCACTTTCATACTTTCACTGGTATCTTTCTGTGCAGATTGCTGAGGTTTAATTTGCTCAGCTTTTTAGACATCTGTCAGTGACATTTCTGTGAGTGGCCTCAGACAAAGCCCGTGATGCAGTTGAGTTTTTAGTGCTCAAAGCACGTAAAAAATTGAAGAGCAAAATTTTTTCTCCAGGAAAAGCTCATCTGATGTGTCACATGCTGCCAGCGGTTAATACTGGACCCACCAGAGAATGTTTTGTCTACTTTATTTAGATTGAATTCTGCAATGTGTAGGTTATAACAACAAACATTCTCACTTCTAAATTTGATTTGTTATAACTTTTGTTTTTTGTTAACAGATGTTAAGTTTTGAAGTTACACTTCAAAAGGATTATGGAAAAATTGAACTAAGTAAACATTTAGGACAAGAAAAATACTCTGTCTCCTTTGGATTCTGGGTTTGGAGATTACTTCACCCTTTCTAATTGGCAAGCCTTTGTTGCTATAAGCTAACCACAATTTTCTAATGCTGCAGATTCATTCTAATCTCCTCTTCCTGTTCTTTGTCTCAGAGCCTGTGAAACTTTTCAGGGTCTTACTAGAGCAGGGATAAAACAGGGATGAACAAAGCACAGAGCTTTAGAAGATAACTTTGAATTGAAGAGACAGAGCCAAAGAGCAGATTTAAAAACTTGTATTCAGAAAAAAAGGTTGCTTTTGGGAGAGCTTTGACAAGACGAGCTTTCTGCAAGGACTTCTTCCCAACCTTGCTTTTGTTTACTGTTAGTGTGTGCTTTTGGATTGGGCTGTGTTGACAGAGCTCCTTTTTATCTTCATTTTCAGGGTAAAATGGTGAAAGGAATGGGAGGAGCCATGGATCTGGTGGCTAGTGCAGGAACCAAAGTGGTTGTCACCATGGAGCACTCAGCAAAGGTCTGTATACATGGAACAGTGATGTGTGTTGGTGTGGTTCTAACCAAATTTGCCTTTGCACATTGCCCCCCAAGAGACCTGTCTCAGGAAATGAGGATTAAATTAGCAATCTTCTTCTCCTGCGTGGTTCCTTCACTAACATAACTTGTATCTGCATCCACAGTAATCAGTGTTATGACTGATTGAAGGTAATCCGGTTAATTTATTTCTTAATGCTTCTATACCAAAGAGCACCAGTACCAGCTCATCCTAATGGGGAAGTGTGCACAAGCCATCTCCTGGTTTTTCTTGGATTGGATTCAGTATTTCAGAATAGCTGTCGAGATTTGTGCTAAAGCTACAGAAGAATAACTGCTCTGTGCAAGGAGGTGATCCAACCAAATCGGTTCACTGTTTGAAAGTCAAAATTGACATGATGCAAAGGCAACGTAACATTCAGTGCTTGAAGAAGCGTGCTGTTTTGTCCTAATGGGAGCCTGTCTGGCGCCCAGCTACGATCCAGATGGTGCAGCAGGTGAACATAAATCTAGTGCCCTGAAGCCTGTTTCCATCATGATGGGGGGTGAGATGTATGTGTATGATGGTTGCTTCTCTGGCGTCACAGCTACTTGGATTTGATGTTTTTCTTTAAGGTAGCTGACAGGGAAATGGAAGCACACATCAGCAGTACAGAATATGAATCCTAAATTCTATAGAAAGGCACAGTTGTACTAAAAAAAGACCCTGGATGAATAAATTTGGAAGCAAAGTCCCTGAATGCATAAAAAACACTGAAAGAAGTGAGTGACCCCTATCTTTTCTTACAGGGGGGGAAACACAAGATATTGGACAAATGCAGCCTGCCTTTGACAGGGAAGCAGTGTGTGGACCGCATCATCACAGAAAAGGTGTGTGAAACCATTTGTATGCTGTATTCATAAAGAGACTGTTTCTACCTTAATACTATATCTTAGTCATACCCTGTTTCAACATAAGTGGATGGATGGACTGCATTGACAGAGCCATAGAGGCAGCTGTGGCTGTGCAGTATTCATGGCCTTTGTAACAACTAGCTCACTGGTCAGTACCTGTGAATTTAAAGCTATTTGCCATTATTTTTAACAGAATTGATATTGCAAAGTATACACACAAGCACTGCTGCCATTGAAATGTGCTCCTGACATTAGGAAGCTGTGTCAGAGGCCTCTGTGATTACAAGGTTTCTTCTTCTTTTGATAATCACTCAGTCATTACAAATGTATTTGATTCATTATTATCATAACAGCAACAAAATCTCCTCATTGAGCTAATTTTATGTCCATTTCCTTCCCTGATGTGTGTGAGTCACATCCCAGCTAATCCTGATGGATTGACCCAGAGCGTTGCGGTTACCAAGCCTTCAAAAGTGCAAGAGTATAAATGTAAGAAGAAGGCCTGAGTTCCTATTTCTTTTATCTTATTAGGGTAGAACGCTGAACATTTCATCGTATAGAAATCCTATGACATTATTATTAACTACCAATGATAAATAAGGCACAGAATGAGCACAACAGAACACAGATCACATATGGCACCTTCATCTTCTCCTTTATTGCTTCCTCTTCATACAAAGCCAGAGCAGCATCAGCAAATTACTTTTATTGAATGAACTCTAATTTAATCATTTTATATATGTGAGAAGGCATGGTATTGATTTTTTTTTTTTTTGTCTTTTTTAATTTCCATGGTGTGGGTTGGGTTTCCCCTCAACAATGGGATTATCTCTGCTCCCGCCCATGCCTCTGGACCTTCCTTATGATGCTGGCTGTTGTATTGATGATGTGATCTCTTTGGTCAAAAACGCCCAGCAGATTTTGATCCAATAAATTTTGTTTTTATAATGAAGTTTTATGTATTGCTTATGTCCTGTAAATCATCTGATACTTGGAAGGCTTGGAAAACTTAAGCTTCTGTGGCTATAGGAGTAAAAACTTAGTTTGGTTTGATTGTTGTTGAGATTTGGTTTTTATAAATGCATCTGCCTTGATTTGATTTAGTTGAGGACTGAGTGTGACTATCGTGAGGAACTTCAGAGGAATACATTGGCTATATATTATATCTTCTCCAAAAACTTCTTGTTTCTTCTTTGCAATTTTTGTAGACTGATCAACTGCTGCTCAGCATTTATTAGGTCCAACCCCAACATAATACTCTTTGAAGTAGTTGCCATGTTTTGCTGTGTGTGAACAAGCAGAGGATTTAGCAGAATTGCTTTAGAGTTAACCATATTCCCTTTGATAGAAGTTGAAAAAAGTTAGATGGTGTGGAGTAAATGACTTTTGGTGTTGCTTTACCCTCTATTGACAACTTCAGCCTATAGTCTGAGACAAGTACCCATTTTTAAACACAATGTGTATTTTTATAAATCTTACTGCTCAATCTTATTCAGAAAGCTTATAAAGCCGAGCCTCCAGGCTAATCTCCATCTCCATCTTCATTGAAGCGTGAAGAGCTTTGTCTCTGCTCTGCTTCTGAATTTCATCAGTACTCCACAGTTTGAGTCCTGTATAATGTGAAGGCAGAATGTTAGAGCATGTGTAACCTTTCCAACATCTTCCTCTTCTACAACCGTGCGTTGTCATATTTTGTAGCACACACAGTGAAGGAGAGGAAAGTCTGAGGATAGGTTATTATATTATCAATAATGGTGCTTTAGATGGTGCGAGGGTGGAGTTTTCTTTTGAAGGGGAATAGGTAGATGGTGAGCAGAGGTAGATGGTTGAAAAGACACCCCTGTATGGAGGGTAGAGGGCAGTTACAGGGAAAGAAGGAAAGTCCAAAGAGGAGGTAGAAAATGTAGGCGAGACAAGAAAGAAGAGAGTCCAGAGAGAGTGGTGCTGGGTGCTGATGTGGTTTATGTGTTTCTTTGTTTTCTGGTTAATACCATGTATGCCTCTGGTGGTTACTGGCTTTAGAACCAGCTCACTGAAAACCTAACATGTCAGTCGCACAAGTCCTTTAATGTCTCCATGTTTTTGTTCTTTTTGCTCTGCTTCCTTTTCTTGTTTTTGCAACATTTCTCAGCCGGCAGATTTCTGTCGATATCTATAAAGGTTAAAGCTCTTTCTACCGGATTGCAAACACGGCACCTCGTCTTCTTTTACACCTTTCTCGTTTAATCTCCTGCTGTTTCCTGGTCCTCTATATCCATTAGAAACCTCTCATTTCATTACATCTGCAGCAGGTTACTTAGCTTATGTTCTTCTTTACTTCTTTTATTTCCCCTTCTCTCTTCACATTTTTTGAATGCGATAGATGCCATGACTTTTTTACTATACAACTGATAACATTTTATTTTTCTTTGAATACCTCAAGGCCCCCTAACATACCCTTCTTCGACATTTATAGTCTCTTAACCTTCAAGAAAATGCTGACATCTGCCTGTCAGACTGACTGCCTCTCAAAAATTGCCAAAATAATTACCCTTGGCATGAATGCTACCTCGTGCTTGTGCTGCAGTTGGCTGTAAAAATCAATAAACTGAGTTGCACACTAAAGGTGTTTTCATGTTGACGTGCAGCCAGAGAGCACAAGTATAGTATGACCATGTGAGCAAGAAGCCAAAAATACAGATGATTGAATCATGATGCTTTTACACCTGAGGTGCAGTCAGACAACATACTCCATGTCTTGTGTTATTGAAAGGCAAAATAAAGATCAAGAAACCAAGGAGCGGTTTTTCTATTAAATGCTCTGTGAAACATGATTCCTCACTAAAATATAGGTGAGAAATGTTATGGTCTTCAAATAGTATGGTTTTGGTTAAAGTAATGTGAAAGCCTTCTGAACTCCAGAGTGCATTCAAGCATTACAGTTTGCATTAATCAGATTGCTTAAGTTTGAATCATAAACCATTATTATATCATTTTAGCCACACGGTGCATTCATGAACCTCACTGTGAACCATCTGACCCTAAGAACTGTGAGAAACCGTCAGGAGGAGGTATAAGAGAAGCCTTTTTTCATGCAGCATGTTCGTCTCAATCTGGTCATTAAGTGTTTCCAGTCATTTCAAAACTGGGTACACTATTCAGTGAATTCAGAAAGTAATGAACTCTGCCTATTAAACCATAATGAGTTTGGTTTGCCAAGAATGTTGAGCACTGATTCAACCACAGAGGAAATGTTTTTCATTGTAATTAGTAAGAAGTGGCCAATGTTTCTACCAGTGCTCGAGGTGTTTACAAGTTGCACATGACAGTGGGGCTGCATTTTCACTGTAATGTATTAGTTTTACTTTCAAAACTTAAAGAGTTTCTGTGAAGCCCATAGGTTCACACCTTGAGCTCAAAGCTACAAGCAAGCAAGAGACCAGTGGCAGCTGAATGACATACAGGAGGAGTTAAGAGATCAAGCACTGCTAATGAACACAAAATGGTGAAAGAAGGACATTTCTTGCTGTGTTCACATTATTTTTCATTGCCGTTTCTACCCTTAAGAGCTTTCAAGCATGTCCACAGCTCTACACAAACATGTTTGAAGGGGCTGGATTGAGATTGTACACAGCTTCATACGTGTGTGTGTCTCTGCTCTGCTCATAGCTTTGTCACAGCACAGACTTCTATTCACAGATAAGGCAGGCAAATATGGATATTTTGAAGACATCTAATGTCATAATGATGGCAGTTATGGCCTTAGACATGACAATGGAAGTTTGGACTAAGTTACACAGAAGTTGTAGCTCCAGCTCCACTCTAAAATTGTGTTGAGAATAGCAACGTGTCAAAGTATGTATTGTATCATTCATACCCATTAAACTACTCTGAAGAAAAATGTAATGGATAAAAAGAACAGACTTTCAAAACTGTCATTACAGCAAGAAACAGCACACAAACCAAGTCAGAAGGTTTGATGGGAGGAAATGATTTCCTCTCATGTTACAGTTTGATTCCTTGAGTCCTGGTGGTGTCAACATTTAACCCGTGATTCTTCTTCTGGAGGAGAATTTTCTCTGACGGATGGTTCACGCAGATCAATAAAGGTATACGCTTAGTTATAGAATTGTGGAAATGACCCCCTGTAGAAAGCTCATTTTTTTAATGTTCCATTTTTCAGTAACCTGACAGGATGTGGACAGAGCATACAAACAGATTAGACAAGATCACCACAGCTTGTGATATTCATGCCGTAGTATCAGGCAAAGTTTCAGCCAATGGGGATTGGACTGAGTGCTATTAAAATGTGATGTGTGATGAAACCTTTCTTATTCAGAAACTTTTGAGCCTGATAAAAACTTATAATAGCCAAATTACATAACCCTGGAGACTTTTATTATTTTGTCATTACCATCAAGTATCAAATTACTTGTGTGCTCTGAGACAATAATATTGTTTTGATCACCAGAAGAAACAAGCTTCAGTAGAAAATAACAGCCTATAAAACTTGTTGCAAACAGAGCCTTTAATAATATTCATAATGGTTATCTTAAATTTGTTTTCCTTTGCTGTCTCTGTATTATTAAATATCTGGTGCTAAAATGAAAGCAGAATAAATAAATAAATAAAGGCCATCCAGACCCTGCCAAAAATGTTATTTCCATCCACATACACTCTAAAAAGATGACATGAACAAGCAGCATCTTTCTTCGTCCATGATGACCGGAGGGGATGGTAATTCCTGTGTTTCCCTTTCAGTAATGGTTTGAGATCCAGGGTGAGAGGAAACCTGTTGCCTCAGGCAGTGTCTCTGCTGCTTCTTGGACCTTTTTACCCACCAGGTTGCCATTTCTTTCCCCTTAACCACAGCGGCCCTGTTTACAAGCTTCCTCACTGGGGGCATTGCTATCAAAATGATGGATTACTGAGATTTTTGTGTACTACGTGGCACTGTGTACAGCTTAAATTGCCCACAGTGCTTTTCTGCAAAGACAATGTTCTGCATAAAAAGTCGCTCGTCTAAAAACAGCTATTCAGGGGATTATTTAAGAAAAGAAGTCACTGCTCACTCATTCACAAATGAGGCAGAGCAACTCCTGAATTATTCAATCATCGTAATGGGCCCAGAAAAGTATTATCCATGGCATTTTCCATAATGAAAGCAGTGTCAGTGACAGTGAATATAATTGCGGCAACCAATTGAAATTCTTTTATGGTCCTACTGTGAGTTTTTGTCTGAAATGACTCAAAAAACAGCACCTTGTAATTGCCGTAATGCACTGCCTGGATACAGGGCGAGCTATTCAAGTTTATTTGTTGGAGGGTAAAAGCTAATTTTCCCTCTGTCTATTGTATTTGCGTTTGTGTAACGCAGCGAGTGGGCAGAATGATGGCAGCTTTTTGTTGTAACATGACTATCAACCCACTCCTTGCCAGACATCACATGGGTCAGACTAGCAGCCTCTTACCAACTAACTGGCATCAATCTGGATAATGGTGGTAGTGAGTTTGTGAATAGAGAAGAAAGGTGACTCAAGAGCATCACAGTGAAAAGTCTGCTCTGTAAAGGCACAGCTTGTTTTTGGTATTAAATTGTCATTTCAGAAACTAGGTCAGCCTGTAGCTAATTGCTTTAACAGAGCTAAAAAGGCACAACACCTTGACACAAAATGTTCCGAGTTTGGAGCCCACTTTGGCATCATGCAGCACTGGCAGTATCTGGAAAATGCTGCAGCACCTATAGGCGTAATCACTCACAACAAATCCTTAATTATCCTCCATCATAAGTGACCCGTGTCTTCATTTAGGATGTGTGTCATTTTTTGTTACCCACAGACCCTTTTCCATGTGACATTCCATCTGTCTTGCTATGCTGGAGTGAGATATCTGCCTCCTGCCCTGTCGCTGTGTGTGTGTGGTCCTAATGAGCTGAAAGTCCTGGCGGGCTTTGTCTGGATGTGACTGTGGCTCAGCCTGTCAGTCCCTGCTGAGAGAAGCAACAGGAACCAGATCAGCTGTGTGTGCCTGGCCTGTCTTCATAGAGAATTTTCTGCATGGTGTGCATAAATAGGTATAATGATATTGACCTAGATTCTGTTTTAAAGGCTTATTGTGTAAGCTGTGCTGTATGTACACCTCGCTGATATGTTATGCCAGACATGTGTTGAGGAAAAACAGCCCGTGTGCTAAAAACATCAGCAGGTTCAGATTAAAGTACCAACTTTGACTGGTATCTCAAGGGAGGTAGAATAATGGATGGTGGAAGGGAATGATCATACTTGAAACAGGAGCCTAACTATCATGCGATTGAAGGTAGTGTACCCAGAAAGACTTAAAACTCCTGTGAAGAGTTTTTAAATGGGTATGAATAGGGGAGGGTACCAGATTAAGTACTTTTATAGGTATCTACTGAATTGTGAGTGTAATAATGAGTACTGATTCCTGTATAATCAAATGGTACCACGTTTAGGTACCCAAACGCATTTACATGACTTTGAGAGAATAATGAAGTCGGTGATTTTGCCATACTGGACATGAACACAGCATTGCAAGTTTATATATAGAGAAATAAATATGTTAAATTAAAAACTTTGAGATTTTATTATTAAAGAAATCAATATTTAATACCACATAAACACACAGAAAAGTACAGAAAATTGGTACTGTTGAGGACAGATACCAATTGCCAGGTACAAGGTATCTGTACTGTATCGTTTCAAATGTGAAAGGTACCCATCCCTAGGTTTGAAACAGACTGAAATTAATATCGATGTGTATTAAGATCAAGAAAAGCAAACACCTCATAAACATAGTCTATACCCTGGCAAACAGCTTCAAAGCTCCAACCTCGTCAAACACATCAGCCAGTTGTGTTGATTGTACACAACATTTGTCTGTATTTTACTTAAATTGTACAGAAAGGAAAAAAAAACAAACCTCCAGAACAGTTTTTTTTTTCAAATAAACAATATTTGTATAATGCCTGAAATATGTTGAATGTTGCTGAGAAAAAGCCACGATTCAATAATGTCTGCAGCTGGGGCACCCTTTGCTATAAGTGGACACTTGAGGAGGTACTACAGGTTTTTGCACTCATGATTCCTCTTAAAAAAAACCTGATGGTGGTTTCCAAAATACGAGTAATGAGGGAAAAATGTCAAGTATAGATTTTTCTTCCAGAGAGACTTCTCCAATCTTTAACAAGCCTCTAACCCCGAAGAACTGTCAGAACAGGGCAGGAGATAAGATGTCCCTTACAGGTTTGCCGTATAGGCAAGAGCATTAACAGAAGCAATAAATAGAAAGAAGAATAATCATGGTAGTGAACTGAAGGGACCCTGTGTGATATTTTTCATAGGGCCAAAAATCCTTCAACTCAGGTTCTTGACACAGAAGTCAATTTAATTACTTTGGTTGAACAAATAACGCTTGAAGAGGAATGGTTGGGCCAGTTGCCTGAAATGTCTCTAAAAAAACTAAAATTGTATGTTTTTTGTCACTACATTTTCATCAGACAGCAAATTACAAACTGTTTAGGTGAATATTTTTCAAGTATTTTGCTGTTTTGGATCCTGAAATGTAAATGACAGGTCTAGCAGAACTTCTCTTGGCAGTTTACAAAAGTTTTGCTTTCCTGTCTGTCACCATGATCGATGCCTATGGCCATCTACAGAATTTCATGACTAAGATTTCTAACTCTCTCAAGAGATGAGGATTATGAACTGTGCTCACACTGTTTGGGGCGTATTCCGCACTGGAGGGTAAGAACAACACCTCTTCATAAACAAAAAAAACACATCAGAATATCCACAGAAAGTAAGATGTACATTTTTAGTTGATGACTTTGAACTATGTTGCCTGAATAGATACTTAACCCTCTGCAGTGCTTTTGAATTCTAACTCAGTAATTTCTCTTTTTATTTTTCTCTTTTTGTTTCAAATGCAAGTGGTCCCGAGATTGAAGGACCACTCTGTGAGGCGTGTCATGGATGTGTCACCAAAAATTGCAATGTTTTTTATCCTCCGCGGACGACACTGAAGTGGTGCTCTGCCTGTCTGCGTGTGGCAGTGATGTTATTTGGGGTGTTTTGTTCTGTTTTAGGTCACTGTCATAATGGAGGCTCCCCCTCATCCTCGTGAAGAGCTCTTAGACAAAGAACAAAGAGTTTTAACCCCACATTTAAGATTTTTTTGTAGTGTCTTATCTCTCTCGTCTATCTGTTTCGGTCTGAACATCTCATCCTTTTTGTTCTCTCCCTGCCTCTCTGTTTCGCTGCCCTGTTTCTGCTCACCAGGCTGTGTTTGATGTGGATAAGACAAAAGGTCTGACTTTGATAGAAGTGTGTGAGGGGCTCACTCCAGAGGACATCAAGGCATGCACCGGCACTGAGTTTGAGGTAAGTAACCAAACAGTTTGGCCACAAGCACTTTATTTGATTCTCAAACTTCAAGCATTATAACCATGACACATCCCTCTGATCTGTCTATCCTGTAGGTGTCCGCTAACCTGAGGCCCATGCAGCAGATCTAGTGGAGCTTTTGAGGGATCTGAGAAGTGTTTGGGGCTCTCATTTCAGCTCTCTGTGATAAACAGCAAGGGATTTAACAGACTCACCAGGGTCAGAAAAGCTAATAAAGTGGAGACACTTTGTTCAGTTCCTCGGTAATCAGCGTGCAAACTTCAGAAGGATTTGTGCTCACTTATAGTCATTGAAAGAGATTGACATTATCCAAATGCATGAGTGTTTTTTTCTTTATAATCTTGTCTGATAAACAAAAAGGGAAATTACATTGCTGAGTGTACACCATTAAGTTATTGACTTTTTACTGATGACTGTAAAGCTGTTAGGACGTAATTACACAACGACAGGGAATATTCTAAATACTGTATGTCATCCAAGATGAAACTCTACTCATCCGCCCATGAGGGATGTAGACATTTGAAGATGAAATGTATTAACTGTAGATATACTAGTTACTGAAACATGCTCAATAGAGCCTAACTGTAATGAAGAAAGCTTTTGTGTAGATTAATTTTTAATTCAGCACAAAATGGATATGTGTGTAGATGTTTAAATTCGTGCCACACTGTTACCAAAATAATAAGGAATGTAAGAAAGTAAGCAGAAGGTAAAATATCAGCTGACAGTAACATGTTTGTAACAATAACCTCTGCCATAGTGTCAAAATATTGGGTATCTCTTCTGTCAGCCTCATGTATATCAGAGTCACTGAGTCAGAAAACACTGGCCTTAACATTTCATACGCAAACTGTTTTCTTCATTCTCTTTGTATATAGATAAAATACAGTCTGAAATAAAGAAGTGTTTTTGTCTTATTTCATACTATGTGTATTAAAGGTGTCTCTGAAAACATTTTCCCACATTTCAGCTCATCAAAGTCAGACAATGATCAAAAATCAAATGAGTTATCTGAGAGTGACGTCTCCTGACACTGTACAGGTTTACAGCTTTCTACATACAAACTGCACTTACATTGACATTCTTGATGTGATTTCTCCACTCGAGTAGAGAGGCGCTGCCATCACCTGAGGGCTGTTACATAACTGGAGAATTCAGCCTGTGGGCTTCTAGGGTTCAAGAAGGATCAACGGGATTGGATCATCAAGCAGGGAAATGGAAGAAAGTGACAAGGGGCTCTACCCACTGGCTGTAGGTGGGAACTAGGCAAACCCTTCATGCAGCAAATTGAGTGGTAACCTGTAAGCCTATATTTTATAACCTTTTTCTGACAGTGTTACCAAAAAAGGGGGACTGGGGATTCAGGGGATTATAAAGCTTGCCCAACAGCTATCAAAAAACATTAAAACTAATACTGGAACTGATAAAAAAAAATATCTAAAGAAATAAACCAGGGAACCAGCTTTTTAATTGAAAACAAGAAGTCATATATAAATGAAAATAAAAAGGAAAGAAAATTGTAAAACTATAATAACCTTGGTCACGACAACTGAGAAAAACTCTTAAATGTCTCAAATCAACTCATCTAGGTGCATCTACCTGCGCCACAAAGTTTCAGGAACAAATTTTATCTGGCAGAAATATTCTTTCTTGCTCTGATGGTTTTGTTGGCTTTTACAGGCTGACTGATGTAACAGATTTGTTTTAATGAGTTTCACAACCAACAAAAAATGTTGAATAGCAGTTTTAATATTAAGCCTCAGTTCATCTCTTTTTCTCCATACACTTCTATGATATTATCATCATTTAAGTTTAATTCCTGCTCTTGAGATCCTTAGGTTTTTTTAATCATGTTAGTGTGGAGAAAGAAGGAGAGCTTTGTTTCAGTGATAATTGTTATTCTACCAATTTTAACCATTACATTTGGTCAGGCTCCATGAATTTTTATCCGGTCAGAATGCGATATCAGCCAGAAAAAGTCATTGTAACCCCTCAAAGGACTCACATTATGCAAAAAACAATTAAGTCTTTTAGTGAAATTTGTGGGTCTTTGGCTTTCCTCCCAGCCCACAAAATGTAATATTTAATAACAAAACCTGTATTTAGTAGTGCTGGTGGATGTACAATCCAGACCCAGAACGAGCTGTTAGGAATTTCCAGGGTTTGCCGACGTCAGCGAGTCCCTTTTTTGACCAATCAGGAGCAAGTCTGACCTGATTTGTCCACCGGAGTAGATACCCCCGAACCACCACCCCGCCCACTCCTCTCTCCGCATCTGGAGAGAAATCTCTCCAGCAGCGGGGAGAGGAGTGTGGCTGTTTTGGGCTGTAAACAGCCACATAATTCCATGCACAAGCTTCCCATCTTGAAAGAAGACACAACTAAGTAGCTAGAGTTCATTTATCAAGGAAATGTGCCAGCTACACTCAGTAAAACTGTGCATGTGAGTGAGTCGCTTCACGGCCGACTGCTTTTCCAACTTTGGGCAGTACAACAGAGGGCTAGTAAATAGACTGGTCCTGAATCCAGGCACATTACCAACCATCCACCAACAAACCTCGGACCCTGGAAATGTGAGTATTTTAAATGCTGTGTGCTGTGGAGCAGATGTAAGGGCTTTTTTTCAGTGTCCCCCCTGTTTCTGTGTTAGCTTCAGGATGCTAACTTTGGCTGCGGTTAGCCTATAACTTTGTGAACTCAGAGCTTGGTAGTCATGGATGTGGCACCGCTCTCAGTGACGCAGAAGAGTGGGGTGGTATCAGTGGTGGCTCGTTTACATATGAAGGCCACGCTCACTAAATCAGACCGTTCGGAACAGAGGGGCTATGACAGCCTGGAAACAATGCTGCTGTGCTTGATTTATTGGCTTTTTGGACCAAAACATGTTACTACCATTTCATGAAGACATCAATGATCCACATTAAACTGCAGAAAATGAGCATAATATGGCACCTTTAACGATTTTTGATCAATATCTGATATTATTTGCGAGCATGTTAAAGATTTTTAAGCATTCCAGGTGGTTATTTTTGTTGTATTGATTTTGTGTTTGACTTGGTTTCATGATCAGCTCTTGCTGCAATGTCACTTTTCCTCAAACATGGCTTCCATCGAGGAAACAAGCCTGCTCACAGTGGAAATTCAACGTGTTGCATGCAACCATGCTATATTTTTGTAAATTTGCTCTATCTTTATTCAAAATTGACCCAGTTTGCTTAATTTATCATGGAAGGAGGCCTGCCTAGAGATGTGACGTTCGCGAACGAGTCGGTCATTTGAATTGCTGTTGTGAGGAAACAAGAACCGATTCCCAGTTGTGAGCCGTTACCGTATGCTAATTGTCCATGCTACAAGAGAACAACTAATGACATCTCAGAGGCTGAGTTGTCCACAGCACACCATTCACGTAAGTTTTTTCTGTAAGGAATGATCACAGTGAAAACTCGAAGCAAATCAAGTTATAATCAGTATTTCAGAATAATTAACACCAAAAAAGTATATATTGATGGAATGATAAATTTGGATTATTCTAAACTAAGTCATATCTTAATAACCGCTACCAGTGGTTGTTTCTTTGAAAGAAACGAGTTACCCCTGGTTGACCAAAAGTAGCTAAATATAGCAACAAGCTAGTCTTTGAATGATCCTTTGGAAGGAAGGGCTCCTTTCAAAGAGCCATAAATCTCATCTCTACAGCCCACTAATTAGCTCCACAGTGAATGTGTCAGTTATTCATTGTCACTGTCATATTAGTCGCTGTAAAATGAATCGCTGCCACATGACGCGCAGTCAGTCAAGTGTCTGACCTCAGACATGCTCTTAGAGGTCATCTGAGTATCACAGGTTAAGCTCAGCCACAGTCACCTGCCTTCTCCAGTGATAATACCTTCTTCCTCTACGAGATGTATTCAGTGACATATCCTGAAACAAATCAACACTAAAATAAAAGGTAAGGGTTTGTAGTCCTGTTTTGTGTAAATTAAGCTGACCTCAAAAATGAAAATCTGTTGCAGTTACTAATTCATATTTCTAGCTAACCAGAAACTGTTTCCATTTTTTTTCACAATCGAGCTACCCACCCATGTGTGCTGTTCAAGGGGTGTGTGGACCGGCTATTGTGTGTATGTGGAAAAGGGAGGCAGTAACACATTGCTTGTGAGTGGCTCCGTGTGTGTGTGTGTGTGTGTGTGTGTGTGTGTGTGTGTGTGTGTGTGTGTGTGTGTGTGTGTGTGTGTGTGTGTGTGTGTGTGTGGAGACAGAGAGAGAGAGAGAGAGCGAGCGCGCACTCCAGGCTGGCGCAGGCACCGGTCCTGGAGAACGGAGCGTTGTGCGCGGCAGCAGCATGGCTTCGTCTCACGGGAGAAGCGACCTACGGTTTGCGGACTGGATGGCAAGTTTACCGCAGAGCATGCACACCATCCCGCTTACCAACTTGGCTATTCCCGGTAGGTGTTTTTAAATGTTTGTACGGGGTGATCTGTTGAGGAGTATGTCCATTTCATTCTGCATCCATGCGCAATGCATGTGCCGTCAGAATAATCATCACAAAAAATAACGGGTTATACATGCTTAATGTTTAGCTGCTTTGAAAACTTAGGTGATACACTTTGCGCATCTCTGCAAACTACATCGACTTTTGTTTGATTGTCTCTTGCAACAAAGGGGAAGACCTGTTGCGCAACGTGAGAAGTGCTATCTCTCTAAAGTAGTTCATCTTCCTTTTTCCACATTTTCTTACGGTTAATGCTATCAACTTAAACAATGTTCTCCTCATCTGTTATTCCACACGATCAAAAAATCTGATGAAAAACGATCAAACAGGATGCTGCTTCACAGATTCGGACAGATGTACCACGCTCCTCTGTTTAGAGCTGGACTCCTGCTGTGTGTGTGTTCTGGGGTGGTGGCCAAAGGGAAGAAAAGACAGAAAAGGATTCAGTCCGTTCACTCCTATGATCGCACAGCTTCTCGTTGGAAATGAGCTGTTGGACCTGTAGCCAATCAGTGCGCAGGTCTCCTTTAACTCCATTCAAACTGGAAACTGGTTGTAAAGCACACCATAGATCTGACTGATGGAATGGCTTATTAGCAGTGAGTTAATTCCATATCTGGTGCCTGGTGATTATCACACCTCCACACACAGCGCTCCCATTCTTCTCCCTCTTTTTATTTTATTCCTCCATATCTAATCCTTTGATTCTCCTCCCAGTATCCCTCTTTTCTCTCTCCTCATCTCCCTCTCTCTTGCTTCTAATACCTGGTGTGTTCAGGGCTGGCATGGGCTATGATGACATTTTAAATGCAGATGGCTTTGAGTTTGGTGTCCAATGAGGCGTATCATATCACTGGAGCTGACCACTGTTAGGCTTCCAGGACACGTGCCATTCATGACAGGCTTAATCAATTACCAGCTGACAGACAAACTGCATGACATGTATTGCCTCACTTTTTTGCAGAATCACGTGACTTGTGGTATATGAGGAGGCAACATGCTCTGTTCTATTAAATTAGCTAACATTACATACCATTGGCCTTGAGGCCTGACGAGAAGCTGCTCTGTCTCGATCTCTCTCTTGGGAACAGATTCTGTAAACATCCTTCTCTTCTCCCCTGCTCTTTCTTGTGTTTGTGTTGCAAACACTTGAAACATTACAATCCACATGATTGTATGAATATTTATTCAGCATCCACCAAGTGTTCATGGGATTTCATTTCAGAAGTGTCTACTATCACATCCTTTTGTCTTGAGTTGCAATGCAGCCTTAAAAGCTTTCATCCAGGAAAGAATTATACTGAGACACACAACTGGATGACTTCCTCCACAAGTGTCACACTTCCACTCAGGTGGATCAGGATAGTGACCTTCATGCTTGGTTTCTGTTGTAAAGTCCTCAGCATGCGTCCTCTGTGGCCCGTGATTCAGAGGTGCTATTTGTTTTCTGGTGGAAAAAAAAGACATTTCAGCAACTGACAGCCTCATTGATCCAAGCCAAAGTGTTTTGACAATCTGGAGCACTCTACCATGAGGGGCTGATGTGATGGTATGGTACTCTGCTGGTGCCGGAAGGCTAAGCAGTCCCTATTGTGTCTGTGCTGCCAACACTGCACAGCTGTGCTCATTAGTACAAATAATGTTGCATACGACCAGCTTATTTTCAAAGATAATAGTGGCAGAGAAGGGTGTACAAGATGATCTTTTCTAACATGGACTGCATGTCTGAAGTATTGGGAATTTGCAGCAAATGGCTTGTACAAATGAATAGGAATAATCTTAATACAGTATAGATTCTCAAGCTAGCATCTGTGTTTGTCTGATACAACAGCTGCTGTGTGTCAGACATCTACCTACCATATGTGCTGTCCTTCTGACTTAGATCTATGAAGCTCAGCAATTTCATGGTGAGAACAATTTGTAAACCACAGCACACGTGATATGTATGCTGATCACTTCTGCAGAACCCTTGGTAAAGTGATTGAATGGTCTGTCGGTTTCACTTTGTTAGTTACATTTAGTGTGTGCGCGTGTGTTACTGAAACAGATTAAATTCCACTCACAGATGAGTTAATAAACCAAAGGATACAGCCTCTGTCTATTACAGGGATGTGGAGGTGCTAACAGGGAGATGCAAAAGTACCCACCAGCATTTAAAAGTCTCTGTATCTGAAGACAGACCTTGATAACCAGAAACCTTCTGAGGCTTCATCAAGGGGACACTTCTAAAATACAGAACATAAAAATGCAACTGTTTAGAAAATTAGCTTTATTTATTATTTTAAAGTAAATTCTTAACAACCCTGAGAAGATGGTGCACAAATTTGTTCACACTCTAACAAGTGAGCCTAGAAGGGTAAACTTTTACTCAGTCAGTGATGGGAAATGTTTAGTCATCCTTGGTGTTACTTAGATAACAGAATGGAAACAGGACCGGAAAAAAATGAAATGAATGAAAATCCAGATACCTAGGAGACCTTGAAGAGGAAATAAAAAAAAAGACTCTTAAAATCAATCCTTGATTCAATTGGAAGCCAATAAAGGGAATCAAGCACAGGCGGAAGAATGGTCTCTCATCTAGAGGAGCCTTGCTGTTATATGTTGCACAAGCTGCAGGAGAGACAAGGTCGACTAACTTACTCCCACAGTCAAACAGTGATTAATGGGAAAAGAGATAAAGGCATGTCATCAAATGCTCAGATGTGAGAAAATGTTTAGATTCCTCAAATTGCAACACCGGTGTGAGAGGACGGCATTTCAATGGGAGAGGTCGAAAGGTGGAATAGGTGCCATACCAGCTTTCATATAGCACATCATGGGAGGAACTCAGACTTGATCTCAACTGATGAATATGCTCTGTTTGGATTTAGGCTAACAAGGGCGTGTTGTTGTATTCTGCATCAACAGTTGAAACAAAAAGTGGCAAGTGAAGTACTGGAATTCAGGAAAGATGAATTAGGTAGCGGTGCTATGTGCAGTGTCACCATCATTTTGTCCTTTTTGCTCCTAGTGAATTTTCTCTACCTGGTCTCACATCAGCTCAACCAGGCATGAAAGTGAAGGACTGGCAGGGTAAAGTCTGTATCATGTCTGGTTTAACTGATACGACAATTTGTGTTCTCACACGTAGCTGTTACAGATGATGTCAGGGGGGGTTTGAGAGTGAAGCTCTCAGAGGAAATAAACTCCTCTAAGAATAGTGTCGAGGAAATAAAACCTTTTTTATTCCCTTCTCAACTGATAAGTTTTGGAGGTGAAAGGCAAACCACTGCCAGGCCAGAGGGTGGTTTTAAAAGCAACATGGTTGAGAGAATGAGTGATTTTAATGATCGATTTTGTCAGAAGCAGCCACTGAGGTCCAACTGAATTAAAACTGCATGGTTTTCAGAGTCCAAAGATGCAATAAATTATTTGTCACCCCATGGAGAGCTGACTCAGAGCTGTTGCGAAACCTTAAATGAAATCTTTCCAAAAGAAAGGCCCGGAGCTGTGAGAAGACACCATAGGTCAAGAAAGAAACACTTTTGAGACAAGAGGCTATTGAGCACAGCTAGATTTAGATAGTGTTTTCTAATCACGAAGCAGCATGAAGGAAAGTGAGTTGTTTATTTTGAGTTAATACCGAGTTTTGGAGTTGCTTATTATGCTGTGACTCATGGCATAACACAGCAGCCAAGGCAGTGTGGTTATTATACAAAAATAATACGGTTTTTCATGAATATAATCCTGCCAATTCTCTGCTGGTCAGAGCTTCTCGTTTGTGAGGGAAGAACATGGTTGCTCTCTCAGACGTGACTCAGCTCTCTTTTAACCTAACATGTCTCTTTGCCCTAAGACTGTTCAGACCTGAGAGCATGTTCTACCCTGTAGCCATCTGTGGATGTGTTTAGGAGTGATAGCAGGTTAAAGAGGGGTTACTAAAAGTGTAAAAAGAGGAAAAGAGGAGTAGTTCTCAGCTCCCTTCCCTAAAGCTGACCAGTGGCTATTGTTAGACCTGCTGGGTAAGTGCGGCAGACTGTCTGGCTGCTGGTTCATCGGACTGAGGTGGTCAGAATTGCTGTGCTGCCAGAGGTACTGTAATTCTGCTTCTCCATGGTGCTGCTACCATGAAACAGGCTTTACTGCAGGGTGGACAATTTCACTCTGATTGAAGTTAAATTGGACTCTGAGTAGTTTTACTACTGGTGATGTATAAATTGGAGTATACACTAAGTGGCACGTGTCATCAACTTCAGCTGTGCACAAGATCTAAAGCTGATTTTAAATGTCCAAGGTTCTGCTTCATTTGTGGTGCTAATCTAACTACCTCCGCCAAGGAGGTTATGTTTTTGGGAGAGTTTGTCTGTTGTTTGTCAGTGAACAACATAACTCATAAAGTAATGAACAGATCTTGATGAAATTTTAGGGAATGTTCAAATTGGGATAAGGTAGAACTAATTAAATTTTGGAGAAGATCTGGGTCACTGTCTGGATCCAGGACTTTTTTTTAAGGATTTGTTATCATTGTGAGATAGGGCTTCTTTCCCCATATGTGTATATAACTCCACAATAAATGGTTTGATGGCTTTGCAAAAGAATACATGACAAGGTCATGATAATTTCTGACTGATGTTAAAGTATGATCCAGTTCCTGCCAATATTATAGATACTAACATCCAGAATATGAAATATGTACTGCATCATCATAATTTTCAAAACTGTCAAGTAATAGATTATCATACAAACCTGCAACTAACACCGGATTCTAGCAGGCAGTCTGCTGAAAGGGAGTATAACATTAAAGTAGGACTAAAGTGTTGCCAATCACAATATGCTCGGCAGAAGTCTGCGCTCTCTGAGTGCTTTTCTAGTTTTTGATGCACTAAGTCACCAAGAAAAAATGTATATGCTTGTTTGTGAGACAAAGTAAAAAAAATCCACAATTTTTAATTTCTGGATTTTAAAGCTGCAACAAAAAATGTTTGTCCACTAGGGGGCAGAAAAATTCCCAAACTTGCCAAAACCTGTGTAGCCTTGTATTCTTTTCTTTTTCCCCACACAGGTTGTATTTTTACCGGACATAATTTTACAAATCCCCAGTATTTACTAATGGTTTGATATTTTTTTTTTTCAAATAGTTGATTCAAAAGAAAAGTTTTATTAAGAACTAAAGAGATCATTCTACAATGACAGTTTAAAAAGGGGGCTGTTGTGCCTTTTTTTTGGCTCGTATACTCTCCCTTTGGGACCACTGTAATAGTATTACATGATTTAAGCATCATAGAATCATTTCTTTTTTTTACCCTGGTGTTTTTGAAAACTCTTACTTTTGCCTCTGTCTGAAACCCTTCATGTTAGCCTCTGGGCAGACCTTGATATTTAAGGCCCGTCCCTCTAATGTGGCATAAACTAATTATGGAAACTTTAAGTAAGGACCGCTTTAAGCAAGTTTGTGAAGACCTTGTGCTATTCTTTTAAAATGTACCAATTTAAAGTTTACAGACAGACTAAAAAAACTGATTTTTGCTGTGAGGGAAATAACATTTTCTTTGCCTTTATTCAACATAGTAAACAGTATTCTTACGATGGCTCATGTGGTCCTTCTTCACCTCTCCAGTAGCTTACTGTAACAGCTTTAGGCTTTACCTGAGGAAAGAAATGAATAGCATACCTCAGGCCAGGGGGAGAGGGAATCAGTAATTGTATTACAGCACGACGATTGCAAACAAAATTGAATCTAATGCCACAGAGGCAAACTCAGGCTTGTTGGCTCCCATAAGGCAGAGGAAAAGGCCAGCCAAGGACTTGCAGCTGTAAATTTGTCAATCAGTCTCTTGACTAGCTCATTCTGCTTCCACTTAAGCCGGTGAATAAGAGGGATGCACGGTGTAAGAAACAAGGATAAACACTGGTAGATAAGTGAGATGTGTGAGGGTCTTGGAAACAAGGGAACTGAAAATCATGTGATGTGAAATTGAAAAACAAAAAAGAAAAAAAAAGGGGGGATAAAATGAAAATGTGCAAGAAACAGTAACTCTTTCTGTCAAATCAGGAAAATAGTTGATGAAAGAGGTTCAATAAATGGTAAGTCTCCAAGAGATCCATCTGTATCACTCATTTCAAGTTCGCCAAGGTTATTGCCTTTGACTTAGAGGTTATTTTTCCCATTTGAAACCCCTGATTTACCTTTTCCTTCTATATAAAAGTTATGTTGAACTTTCTGAGAAACAAGCAGACATGGCTCAGTATGAACTCTTGGTCAGATGCTATAGCTTCAGTGTTGACAGTAACATGAGTTTCCTGTTGAAAGACATTAATGTTTATTACAAATGTCAAACAATTTCATTCCCACTGAACATGCGTGTGGTTTGTGCCCCTTGAAAAATGATGGGACGGTGCAGCACAGATAGGAGACAGAGTAAGATTGAAGAAGAGTGGACTGTTTGAGTGGATGTGAAGAGCAGCTCCTCCAGATAAAAACCCATAGGATCCTTGCAGGGAGAGTGTGGAGTGGATGAGTGTGGAGCTCATATTTATCTTTAAGTGTCATGTAGCTCATCTTCATTCTGTTACTCCTCATTCTCTCCTCTCAGCATCCTCAGATAGCTTTTGAAAGAGTCCCCTGGTGAACATTGATGAGTTTTAATGAAGAAAAAGGCATAAACCACCTGTTGTTCTCTGTGAATGTTCTGCTCCAATTCAGCAGCACTGACTCAATTAACACAGGTCAATTCTCTAAAGTTACAGTCGTCTCCCACCACCGCGTCTTCCTCCTCCCCCTCCTCCTCCTCATCATTATCCGCTCTAAGTAAAACTGTGTTATCAGCGTCACAGCTTGCTCCAACATTTATCCGTTTCTCTACGGCACTTTCGCTTTTTCTCCATCTCTCTTTTAACATCTTCTCTACCCCATGAGCTTCCTCGTGTCCTTGTCTGGCGTGATTATGCAGCTGAAAAAGTTAACATCCTGCACTTAAGAGAGTGCCGCTCTGGTCAGCTGCTGTGGCAGCCTCTCAAACTGACAGTGTGAAAACCATCGAACAGCTTGAGGTCGGTCAGTTTGGACAGATGACAAATGACAGGCTATCACCCTCTTAATCAGTAGGATCAGCTGTCATTGGTGCACCAAGTCCTTACCAACTAACAAGACTCTAAGTAAAGGGAAAGAAAGTTTGTTTGGCTTTTTTTTCTTTCTTTTTCTTTGAAAAATTGTTTTTTTAAAAAGTTAAAAGAGGAGTACAGTCCTTTGTACAACATCGAATGAATGACAAGTCTTCGGTCTTGGAGAAAAGAATAAAAGGAGATGACTAAGACACAATCAATTGTTAAATTTTCTATTTGCAGAAAAAATTCATTATCTGCACAGTTGGAGCAAATCATTTGATGACGTAAACACCAAATGATTATGCTCAAACCTCAGGTAAAAAAAAATGATTTTGCTGGAAGCTTTCTCGTCAGATTCTCACAGATACTCTGGACTCATGGGAAAGAGAAGATCTTTATCTTCCAGTGCGATTGTTTCTCTCTGCACTGCTGACTTTATGTCATACATACTTAAGCTTAAGTTAGTGATGCACATGCAGACTTCATTAATTTGTCTTATTTGCATCAGCAATACTGATTCTTGGAGGATTTACAGATATACTGCTACATTATGCATAAGAGCTGCACTCATTTACCTTCCATTTCATGATGATAAGGAGCATTGTAATAAATTGTGCAACTCTAAATTCATAGCCATCATAGAAGTATGTTTGTGTTTGAGAAAAAGTCAGAAGTTGATTTATTAATTTGTCGTTTAAAGGGAGGAAATGAAACTGAAGCTACAAAATAATGAAGGCTGATTTTTTTTGGCATAATAGCCAAAAGAACTCCTCCTCTGCAACAACAGTCGAGGCAGCTGTTGCGACTGGTTAAGGTCAAACTGTAACGCAGTGACCCCGGTGGTACAGCTCAGCCTGTAGTGATGCTGTTGATGCCTTGCCTCAGGACTCAGCTGTCCACCCTGCTTATGGTCATTCTATGGGTCCACTGCAGAGACCTGGCACCAGAGTATTAGCTGAAGGTCAATCCAGGCCCTGTGTCTGTCTGTGTGTGCATGTGTGTGTTAAATGACTCGGAAGGGTTTTCTTTCCTTTTTTTTTTCCTTTTAAACTTTGCGATTTTTATTTTTTTTTAAAAAATCAAGAAAAAAGAAAAGAAAAGTGAAGGACTGTGATGAATGGTAAAAAAGGAGAAGACATTGATTACCACAGTATTACTGACACATTGATTTGTTTTACACCTTTGTAGCAATACACACAGACAACTTCGCCTACTGTATTTTATTCCCTCTAGCCCAGGCCACTTTTTTGGTCTCAGCTATAAAAATGACACACCCAAATTGAAGAGAGTATATCTCTGCATCTACACAGTCTGTTTGAATGAATCTTGTGACATAATTAAGAGAACACTGTTGAAATGTGTTCAGAAGTGTCAGTACTGGTATTTATGTCACTGGCTCAGAGGAATAAGTCAAATATTACTCAAACAGAAAGTTCAGTATAAGTTTCACTTCATTCTTTCAAAGCTGAATTATTGTTTAATCTGATGTGCAATTTGACTATATTTATACATGACAAGTGCGATTGTTTTACACTTTTTGTTAAGGGGTGACCTCAAAGTTCCCCAATTGTATGTTAGGGTTCAAAAGGTTAAGATAACATTTCTTGTTTTTTTCCTTATCTCTGTGGATGCAGATTAAATTGGCTCAATATTTAATCATCTATTAATTTTGAAAGGCTTGTTAGGCCAAATAATAATGAAACATGTCATCCTCTGTTTTTTGTATTGCTTGTTTTTGTGTCTGAAAAATCTGCAGCAACGAACGATGAGAATGGTTTGGTGTTTGTGACAATGAAAGATAACATAGTGTAAAACTTGCGATTCTGTTTC